>NC_086450.1:465774995-466394995 GCF_028390025.1 Pseudophryne corroboree
AGAAAAAAAGGGATTATGGCCCTCATTCCGAGTTGATCGCTCGCAAGGCGATTTTAGCAGAGTTACACACGCTAAGCCGCCGCCTACTGGGAGTGAATCTTAGCTTCTTAAAATTGCGACCGATGTATTCGCAATATTGCGATTACTAACTACTTAGCAGTTTCAGAGTAGCTTCAGACTTACTCTGCCTGTGCGATCAGTTCAGTGCTTGTCGTTCCTGTTTTGACGTCACAAACACACCCAGCGTTCGCCCAGACACTCCCCCGTTTCCCCGGCCACTCCTGCGTTTTTTCCAGAAACGGTAGCGTTTTTTCCCGCACACCCATAGAACGGCCTGTTTCCGCCCAGTAACACCCATTTCCTGTCAATCACATTACGATCGCCGGAGCGATGAAAAAGCCGTGAGTAAAAATACTATCTCCATTGTAAAATTACTTGGAGCAGTCGCAGTGCGAATATTGCGCATGCGTACTAAGCGAAATTTCACTGCGATGCGATGAAAAATACCGAGCGATCAACTCGGAATGAGGGCCTATATCTCAGCATGTTATATATAGAGCCTGCAAATGCTCATGACATTATTATAATTGGAGGAGAACCACTGTATGGAGCTCGTCAGCAAATCACTATGAAAAATTAGCTTAAACAATTTGTTTTAGGGCTAAAAATGCACATCCAGTGATTTGATGTGTGGTATGTCTATAAGCCACAATGATCAGAGTCCCAGCATTGAGCTCATTTTAAATAAGGATCCTTATTATATAGCTGACTGAAGGTTAGTTGCTACAGAAGGCACTTAATAATTGCTAAGTAGCAGCAAGGTGACTAAACCTATGTGTAATGTCTCTAATGCTCCGAGTTCTGTACACAGATAGTACACAGATAGTTAGACAAATAATGTCAGATGACTGTTGGACAGTGAATAAGCAGTCTTACAGTCACACGAAAGTAGTGCTGGATAAGTGTGGTATAGGTTAGTTTCAGAATGGTGCGGGGTGTATACGATACCAATAACCGGTATTGGTGCTGCCAGTCCCGCTTCCAGCCATGCATAGGCTCCGGGGATTGCAGCGGCGTGCATCCATAGTCTCGCTCCATGTGAGCGGTAGCTTGGGGCCATTGCCTGGTGAGCATCTATGAGTTCCGGCTAGCGCGGTCACGTGTGCACATCACATGATCGCAGTGTCCTGACGTACGTTTTGCAGGGTAAGCTTGATCACAGGACATTCTGTGATCACTAAAGGTTTCAGTTTATGTAGAGCAGGGCTCATGATTGATTGGATAGTCTGTATGATAGACACTTTGATCCACCAATCCTGTTGTTAACACATAGGTCCAATGGGTCAATTAGATTAATTTCCCAGATTGTCAATTTAATCACTCTAATGGCTATTGTTATTGAATGAATGATTATAATAAACGTAAGTATATTGGCCCTCATTCCAAGTCGTTCGCTCGGTAATTTTCATCGCATCGCAGTGAAATTCCGCTTAGTGCGCATGCGCAATATTCGCACTGTGACTGCGCCAAGTAATTTTACAATGAAGATAGTATTTTTACTCACGGCTTTTTCTTCGCTCCGGCGATCGTAGTGTGATTGACAGGAAATGGGTGTTACTGGGCGGAAACACGGCGTTTTAGGGGCGTGTGGGAAAAAACGCTACCGTTTCCGGAAAAAACGCAGGAGTGGCTGGAGAAACGGGGGAGTGTCTGGGCGAATGCTGGGTGTGTTTATGACGTCAAACCAGTAACGACAAGCACTGAACTGATCGCAGATGCCGAGTAAGTCAGAAGCTACTGTGAAACTGCTAAGTAGTTTGTAATCGCAATATTGCGATTACATCGTTCGCAATTTTAAGAAGCTTAAATACACTCCCAGTAGGCGGCGGCTTAGCGTGAGCAACTTTGCTAAATTCGCCTTGCGAGCGATCAACTCGGAATGAGGGCCCTTGTGTAGATATGGATATTCCTATATATATTATAATTAAATATGGTGACAAGATTGAATTATTAATTATAAAGTGCTGATAGTAATCAGTGCATAAGTATTTAATTAATTAATTAAAATATATATGGTAATGATTAAAAATACATATTTTGTTTTAAAAATAAAAGTATGGTCTGTTTAAAACTAGATCTGTGATGAGTGTCTCATATGTGGTACCTTATATATAGTGTGATGCCAATTGGTGATAAAAAAGGGAAAGAAGAGATATATGGAGAATGAGGATGGAAAGTGAGGAAAAGAGAGTGAGAGGGAAGGATTATGAGATGAGGGTGAGAGAGTGGAGAGAAATTACAGAGGCATTATGCTATACATGTGATAATTATTAACTGAAATAAGAGGGCAAAATAATAAATGCAAGAAGAGCCCATGGTGAATAAATAATAATATTTATGTGAGAGTGATTAGGATAGTAATAGAATAGATATATGATGATATGTATAAAATAAAATAGAATATTGTTATTTAAGAGAGTTTTTTAGCCGGATACTTTTAATGTTTACAGATTGGTGGAGAAGTAGAATGAAAGCTATTATATTGAAAAAAGATTTTGCATGGTAAAATTAGTTCAAGTATACCCCATAATTTATGTTTTCATTCATGCCAGCTGGGTATAGGGATCCAATCTTAAAGATCCATTCGCTCTCTCTTTTCAATAGGTTCTCAGTTAAATTGCCTCCCCATATTCCAAGTCTAGTTTTCTCCAAGCCAAAGACTTTGAGCTCCTCCCATCTGCTTTCATGATAAGTGTAGAAATGGCGAGCGACTGATGTTAACTGTTTCATCTTGGCCTTGTCCGAGATGGCATTACGTATGGATCCTATATGTTCTAGGATGCGCTGTTTAAAAGGGCGAGTTGTCATGCCAATATATCTTTGGTTGCAGCTACATTTAAGGCAATATATGATACCTTCAGTTTGACAGTTCATATAGTCTGTGATTTGTATCATCTACCCGTACTTATCTTCTATTTCCTTCGTTGGATCAATATATTTGCAGGCTTTGCATTTACCACAGGTATATGTACCGGTGTTTATTGGTCTTTTAGTAGGAAATCTTTGAAAGTGACTCCATACAAATCTGTCTTTAAGATTTTTAGATCTGCGCCAGCTCATGGCGACCTTGGAACCCAGGTTTTTGGATAAGGTGGAGTCTGCATGTAGAATATGCCAATGTTTCTGTATTGCTGCATTAACATTTTTCCATTCTTGGCAAAAGTTACCGACGAAACGAATGGTGTTATCGGTACTTGAACCTTTTTGATCTCTTTTGAAAATTATATCCTCTCTCTTGATGGTTTTAACAGTTTTCATGGCTTTTTTTTATAGACGTTTTACTGTATCCTCTATCGCACAGTCTTTTGGTCAATTCAGCACTTTGTGTTGTAAATTCCTTATCATCTGTACAGTTCCTGCGAAGATGGAGAAATTCCCCTTTTGGTATATTTTCTATGGCTGGGGGGAAGTGGGAACTAGTTTGGTGTAGTAATGAGTTTGTTGCTGTGCTCTTCCGGTATAGTTTTGTGGCAATCATTCCTTCAGAGTTCTTATAGATCATCAAGTCCAGAAATGGTAGTTCTGATTGGCTTATACTGTGTGTAAGATGAATATTAAGATCATTTTTATTAAGGTGTTCAATGAATTGATGCAGCATTTGTAGGTCACCTTCCCAGATCATAAAAATATTGTCTATGTATCTGTTCCACATAATGACATGGGTTGTAAAAATGTCATTGTAATCTTTGAAAATAATTTCTTTTTCCTACCATCCGAGGAATATATTTGCATAAGTGGGCGCACAAGCTGCCCTCATAGCTGTGCCTCTTGTCTGGAGGTAAAATTGGTCATTGAATGTGAAGAAATTGTAGTGTAACACAAAATGGAGTAGCTTAATTAGAAAGAGATGAAAGTCCTTCCTTCCTTCATTATGTAGAAAATATTCTACTGCTCTTATCCCATCTTTATGACCTATCGAGGTATACAGTGCCTCAACATCTAGTGAGGCTAGATATTGATTTTCCTCTAATCTTAAATCATGCACTTTCCTTAGTATATCAGTTGTGTCCTGGACATATAAGGGAAGATCCAAAACATATTGTCTGAGGTGTAAGTCAAGGAAGATACTTGCCTTTTCTGTTAATCCCCCTATGCCAGACACAATAGGTCTTCCTTGTGGAGTCTGGATGTTTTTATGTATTTTAGGCAGCATGTAATAGGTAGGGATCCTAGGATTCTGTGTCAATAGATAGTCATACTCCTGTTTAGTGATTGTACCTTGTGCTTGTGCTTGATTAATAATGTTTTCATAAATAGTTTTATAGTTTTGGAGTGGATTCAGTAGTATTCATTTGTAATAGTTAGTAGTATCAAGTTGTCGCTGTGCTTCCTTAATGTAGTCAGTTTTGGGCCAGATGACAACATTGCCTCCTTTGTCTGAGGGCTTAATGACAACATCTTGCCATGTCTGTATTTCTCTTATGGCAGTTCTTTCTTGTCGAGTAAGATTAGAGTGTCCCAAGTATCTGTTTTTATTTGTATGAATTTGATCAAATTCTTTAGCTACCAACTTCATGAAGACCTGTACTTCAGGACAGATTTGCTCTTGAGGAAAATAGGTAGACTTCTTTTTGCAAATGGGTCTGGTGGTGAGGTCATCTTCAGTATACAGATTTTGTTCTTGTTCAAGTGCCTGTAGAGCAGCATGACAACTTGCCCTTTTAAAAAGCGCATCCTAGAACATGCCATCTCGGACAAGGCCAAGATGAAACAAGTTGAAGAAAGGGGATTGGAATCCTTATTGGCGCTTCTAGTGGACCGATTGCTGCCTTCTTAGTCCAAAGGTGGACTTATCCCAGGCAGTCCAAAATATAGAACAGAGAGAATTGTGGTGGTGTGGACTAGATGGCGCTATCGCTCAAGCAGTGATGGTGAATGTGAGAGTGCTAAACAAATACTTAGCTGTGCCGTATCCAGACGGATAGTCAAGGATATTCTGTGTCCAATCATTGATGGAGAGCTCAACCGTATTCAAAAAATAAGAAATGAGACAGAAGTACACAATGTGTAATAATGTCTCAGGGAACAAATGAAAAAAATGCATGATCTAGGATCTTTTGTCGATATAAGCTAACATGCTTCACTGGACAATATAGATGGTCAAAGAATACTTGTGGAGTGATCTTTTTAAACCAAAATATGGAAACAATATTCTCCTATGAACACACCTGACTTACACAAAGACAGGTGTTGACATGCCCATAAAGGTATCTTTTCAAGATATGGTGTGCTCTTTATCAATCAGTGGTGGGAAACCAGGATCTAAATGGTATCTGCTATCGTGAGAGAGGGGCGTACCTAACACTCACGTGAGAGACAGAAGATATCCTCATATAACGGTTTCTTTCATGGACATCGCTCCAAGGGGGTTACCTAGGTTGTTGTGTATCCGATGATAGAGGACTCGACCATATATGAAATATGAGACAGAAGTACACAATGTGTAGTATAGTCGTATTCAAAGGAAAAACATGTGGTATCTTTGCCACTGTTTGTAAGTGTACCTAATTTAAAAATTAAATATATCTTTCTATGCTGGTGATGAAACCATAGAATTCCTGTAAACACACCTGACTTACATAGAGACAGATGTCTGGACCCCCATAAAGGTATCTTTCACAAAATAGTGTGTTCTCTATCAGTCAATAATGGATAGCCAAACCTATGATAGTGAGGGAGGCGTACATAACACTCACGTGCAAAACGGTTGGTGTCCTCATGTAGCGGTTTCTTTCAAGGACCTCAATCCAGGAGTAGTAAAAAGTGGAGTTTATTCAAAGTATATAACATAAAAAACAGGCTGATCTCAGCGTAAGAGTCTGGCTCTGATGGAAGTGAGGACCGTCTTGGAACAATAAGTGGCCAACTTTGGGGTTCCAAAAAAAAGGGTAAGTATGACAAGGTCCTACCTTCCTTGAGAGTCCAATGGACAGGTCCGCTGTTGAAGAGCCCCTCCAAGCCAACAAATTTCGAGTCAGGAGACTCTTTTTCAAGGCATGAGGCCTCATGCCTTGAAAAAGAGTCTCCTGACTCGAAATGCGTTGGCTTGGAGGGAGCTCTTCAACAGCGGACCTGTCCATTGGACTCTGAAGGAAGGTAGGACCTTGTCATACTTACCCTTTTTTTTGGAACCCCAAAGTTGGCCACTTATTGTTCCAAGACGGTTCTCACTTCCATCAGAGCCGGACTCTTACTCTGAGATCAGCCTGTTTTTTATGTTATATACTTTGAATAAACTCCATTTTTTACTACTCCTGGATTGAGGTCCTTGAAAGAAACCGCTACATGAGGACACCAACCGTTTTGCACGTGAGTGTTATGTACGCCTCCCTCACTATCATAGGTTTGGCTATCCATTATTGACTGATAGAGAACACACTATTTTGTGAAAGATACCTTTATGGGGGTCCAGACATCTGTCTCTATGTAAGTCAGGTGTGTTTACAGGAATTCTATGGTTTCATCACCAGCATAGAAAGATACATTTAATTTTTAAATAAGGTACACTTACAAACAGTGGCAAAGATACCACATGTTTTTCCTTTGAATACGACTATACTACACATTGTGTACTTCTGTCTCATATTTCATATATGGTCGAGTCCTCTATCATCAGATATACAACAACCTAGGTAACCCCCTTGGAGCGATGTCCGTGAAAGAAACCGCTATATGAGGATATCTACTGTCTCTCACGTGAGTGTTAGGTACGCCCCTCTCTCACGATAGCAGATACCATTTAAATCCTGGTTTCCCACCACTGATTGATAAAGAGCACACCAGATCTTCAAAAGATACCTTTATGGGCATGTCAACACCTGTCTTTGTGTAAGTCAGGTGTGTTCATAGGAGAATATTGTTTCCATATTTTGGTTTAAAAAGATCACTCCACAAGTATTCTCTGACCATCTATATTGCCCAGTGAAGCATGTTAGCTTATATCGACAAAAGATCCTAGATCATGCATTTTTTTCATTTGTTCCCTGAGACATTACTACACATTGTGTACTTCTGTCTCATTTCTTATTTTTTGAATACGGTTGAGCTCTACATCAAAAATTGGACACAGCATATCCTTGACTATCCGTCTGGATACGGAACAGCTAAGTATTTGTTTAGCACTCTCACATTCACCATCACTGCTTGAGCGATAGCGCCATCTAGTCCACACCACCACAATTCTCTCTGTTCCAAGATGAAACAGTTAACATCAGTCACTCGCCATTTCTACACTTATCATGAAAGCAGATGGGAGGAGCTCAAAGTCTTTGGCTTGGAGAAAATTAGACTTGGAATACGGGGAGGCAATCTAACTGAGAACCTATTGAAAAGAGAGAGTGAATGGATCTTTAAGATTGGATCCCTATACCCAGCTGTCATGAATGAAAATATAAATTATGGGGTATACTTGAACTAATTTTACCATGCAAAATCTTTTTTCAATATAATAGCTCTCATTCTACTTCTCCACCAATCTGTAAACATTAAAATGATCCGGCTAAAAAACTCTCTTAAATAACAATATTCTATTTTATTTTATACATATCATCATATATCTATTCTATTACTATCCTAATCACTCTCACATAAATATTATTATTTATTCACCATGGGCTCTTCTTGCATTTATTATTTTGCCCTCTTATTTCAGTTAATAATTATCACATGTATAGCATAATGCCTCTGTAATTTCTCTCCACTCTCTCACCCTCATCTCATAATCCTTCCCTCTCACTCTCTTTTCCTCACTTTCCCTATCTGTCTCTCATTCTCCGTATATCTCTTCTTTCCCTTTTTTATCACCAATTGGCATCACACTATATATAAGGTACCACATATGAGACACTCATCACAGATCTAGTTTTAAACAGACCATACTTTTATTTTTAAAACAAAATATGTATTTTTAATCATTACCATATATTTTTAATTAATTAATTAAATACCTATGCACTGTTTGCTATCGGCACTTTATAATTAATAATTCAATCTTGTCACCATATTTAATTATAATATATATAGGAATATCCATATCTACACAATATACTTATATTTATTATAATCATTTATTCAATAACAATAGCCATTAGAGTTATTAAATTGACAATCTGGGAAATTAATCTGATTGACCCATTGGACCTACGTGTTAACAACAGGATTGGGGGATCAAAGTGTCTATCATACAGACTATCCAATCAATCATGAGCTCTGCTCTACATAAACTGAAACCTTTAGTTATCACATTACGTCCTGTGATCAAGCTTACCCTGCGAAACGTACGTCAGGATACTGCGATCACGTGATGCACACACGTGACCGCGCTAGCCGGAACTCATAGACGCTCACCAGGCAACGGCCTCAAGCTACCGCTCACTTGGAGCGAGACTACGGACTCACGCCGCTGCAATCCCCGGAGCCTATGCACTGCTCAAAGCGGGACTGGCAGCACCAATACCGGTTACTGGTATCGTATACACCCCGCACCATTCTGAAACTAACCTATACCACACTTATCCAGCACTACTTTTGTGTGACTGTAAAACTGCTTCTTCACTGTCCAACAGTCATCTGACATTATTTGTCTATCTGTGTACTATCTGTGTACAGAACTCGGAGCATTAGAGACATTGCACGTAGGTTTAGTCACCTTGCTGCTACTTAGCAATTTTTAAGTGCCTTCTATAGCAACTAACCTTCAGTCAGCTATATAACAAGGATCCTTATTTAAAATGTGCTCAATGCTGGGACTCTGATCATTGTGGCTTATAGACATACCACACATCAAATCACTGGATGTGCATTTTTAGCCCTAAAACAAATTGTTTAAGCTAAATTTTCATAGTGATTTGCTGATGAGCTCCATGCAGTGGTTCTCCTCCAATTATAATAATGTCATGAGCATTTGCAGGCTCTATATATAACATGCTGAGATATAATACCTTTTTTCTGTGGTTCAGAGGGGTCATTCAGTCTGAGCTTGTAACTTCTTGATATATGTCTTTGCCTGCTATTGTGTTATAACTATACACTGTTTCTTACGGGATAATTATTCTTGGCATTAAGACATAGTATACTCCAGCAAGGCTGTACTGGTGTTCCTAAGCTCTATGTTTAGGTATAAGGCAAGTCCATCTGTAGATGGTACGTGGCTCATATGAAATTTTCCCACACATATTGTCCTTAACCTATTGATGTATACTTTTTCTGTGACCGCCGTGTCACATGCTGATTAATCAGGTGACTGCACGTAATTTCTTATGTTTGCAACATTTGTGTTATACATGCTATCGGTATAAGGCAAGCCCATCTGTAGATTGTACGTGGCTCATATGAATTTTTCCAGATAAATTGTCCTTAACCTATTGATGTATATATTTTTCTCTGTGGCTGCCGAGTCACATGCTGATTAGCCAGATGACTGCATACAATCTCTTATGTTTGTAACATTTATGTTATACATGCTCTCTATCCTCGACATATAGTGGCCACACGGCATATATTTGGAGTGACCAAAGAGGTGAGCCTAATAATTGCGGTCATACCTCACTGGAGATGCCCAATCTCTTCTGACCTTGGAAGCTAAGCAGTGAAAGGCCGGGTTAGTACTAGGATGGGAGACCACCTCTGAACACCCTGGTACTGCAATAAATTGGCTATCGGATACAGGTTGTCATTCCGAGTTGTTCGCTCATTGACGATTTTCGCTACGGAGCGATTAAGGCAAAGATGCGCATGCGCATGGTACACAGTGCGCATGCGCTAAGTAATTTTGCTCAAAACTTAGTAGATTTACTCACGGCCGAACAAAGATTTTTAATCATTGAAGTGATCGTAGTGTGATTGACAGGAAGTGGGTGTTTCTGGGCGGAAACTGGCCATTTTCTGGGAGTGTTCGGAAAAACGCAGGCGTGTCAGCAAAAACACGGGAGTGTCTGGAGAAATGGGGGAGTGGTTGGCCGGACTCTGGGCGTGTGTGTGATGTCAAACCAGGAACGAAACGGCCTGAACTGATCGCTATTTGTGAGTAGGTCTGGAGCTACTCAGAAACTGCTAAGAAATTTATTTTCGCAATTTTGCGAATCTTTCGTTCGCTATTCTGCTAAGCTAAGATTCACTTCCAGAGGGCAGCGGCTTAGCGTGTGCAATGCTGCTAAAAGCAGCTAACGAGCGAACAACTTGGAATGAGGGCCACAGTGTCACTCATATTTATTCTATTCGGCACTTGGATTTATGTGACCAATGATTTAATTCTCTGCATCTATAATGATCTGAAATGGATATTAGCAGAATAAATGATGGTCATACATCACATGAGAGATATTGTGCAAGAGTATGGTGACAAAAGCACCACAGATTTCAACTTCCGGCAACTTGCAGATTGTGATATTTGAGATCACTAATAATATATAACTTATCCATATTTTCGCGAAGCTACTTTGTTCACATATATTCACTCCTAGAATTTAATTTTAATATTTACTTAAATAAAATGTTCTTACCAGTATTATATATATTATACTTTATCCTCTGAATTAGAGTGCTCCCACAAAAGAGTCTATTTTCCAATATTTCTCTTCTTGGTTCTTTGTATTTGATACTTTTTGACTAGGGAGCACCACTGAAAGCAACGCATATTGATATCAGGATAGATTATCTTAATATCTATGGTTGCCATATATAGAAGCAATTCAGTGTAAATTCAGTTTTTCAGAGGCAGTTAATTGTTTGATGCTTGGACTGGTGCAGTTCCCTCCCAAACCCATTTTTCCTATACATTCAGACGATACTTAAAAAATGTGAAAAGTTTAGAAAAGTGAAGTGTATCTCTTTTTTTAACGCAAATAACTGTTGATACATCAGGCCCATTGTCAGCAATTGCAATCTTAAAAGAGGAAAAGACATGAGATTGGGACATGTACATGTTTAGTATTAAACTTTTCAGCAGTTACTAAGAAAATTGCTAATTGTAATAATAATAATAATAATTATTATTATTTATTATTATTATTATTATTATTATTATTATATTTATATAGTGCTCTTAGTCTAAACAGGACTCAATGTGTTTTACAGACATAAAAAATGCACACAGGGGGTAATTCTGAGTTGATCGCAGCAGCAAGTTTGTTAGCAATTGGGCAAAACCATGTGCACTGCAGGGGGGGCAGATATAACATTTTCAGAGAGAGTTAGATTTGGGTGGGTTATTTCGTTTCTGTGCAGGGTAAATACTGGTTGCTTGTTTTTACACTGCAATTTAGATTGCAGATTGAACACACCACACCCAAATCTATCTCTCTCTGCACATGTTATATCTGCCTCCCCTGAAGTGCATATGGTTTTGCCCAACTGCTAAAAACTTTCCTTCTGCGATCAACTTGGAATTACCCCCATAATACAGAAGATTTTAGTAATACAGCAATAGACAAGCCACACAGACATACTGTAAAAAAACAAAACCTAGAGCACACAGTAAGCATAATGCAGGAATTGGTGTAGGTATATTGGGTAATAACTTCCACGAGTTGTGTATTCCACCCTTACAAAGTACCGAGTGAGGCAGCCATCTGGGGCGCACTGCGTAGGAGAACCCTGATTGGTGTAGTCCACCCCTAGAAGAGATGACACAAAATGGGGTGATTGCAGCATCCTTTTGCTCTGAGTAGGGTGCCAAAAAAACAACAGGTCCATGTATTTTTCATCCCATCCACAAGTGTACCAGATGAGGTAGTCATGTAAAGCACACTATGAAGGTTATACTGTAGGAGGTGAGCCATACTGTAGATGGCCCAATGAATATATGGGAAAACTGATACTTGTGTAGTAGTAAGGCCCGGCGCTACCCGCTCAGCGAAGGGATGCAGTGCAGTGCAGGGAGGCACTGGGATGGAGGTGCTCCTCCTGCTCTGCATCCCTTCCCTGCTGCTGAGCCGTCTTGTCCCCCTGCTGCTGCTGCCAGCTGCTGTGCCTGTCACTGTATGACAGGCAGCGGCGCCACAGCATGAAAAGCCAACTCCCCTCCCCTCACCTGTGTGACAGCGGCTGCGTATGGATCAGAGGAGGGGGCGGAGCTACATGGACCGGAAGGGGGTGGGGCTACATGGACCAGGCTGCTGTACAGAGAGAGGGGGAGTAATTACAGTGGTGGCCAGCCAGACTTACGTAAGTGGAGGGTGAGAGAGAAATGTGTGTGTGTGTGTGTGTGTGTGTGTGTGTGTGTGTGTGTGAGTTGTGTCTGTGTGCACGTGCATTATGGACACTAATACTGGGGGAGGCATTACATGTAAGGATGCTACTACTACAGGTGGGGGCATTATGTATGATGATGCTACTACTGGGGGGGCATTACATGTAAGGATGCTACTACTACAAGGGAGCATTACATATAACAATGCTGCTACTACTGGGGGGGATTACATGTAAGGTTGCTGCTACTGCAGGAGGGGCATTACGTACAATGAAGCTAATACTGGGGAACATTACATGTAAGGACGCTACTAGTACGGGGGGGGGCATTACATATTACGATGCTACTACTGGGTTGCAGTATATGTAAGGATGCTACTACTACAGGGGGGCATTACGTATAACGATGCTACTACTGGGGGGGCATTAAATGTAAGAACGCTACTAGTACAGGGGGGGCATTACATATAATGATGCTACTACTGGGGGGCATTACATGTAAGGATGCTACTACTACAGGGGGGCATTACATTTAATGAGGCTACTACCCGGGGGTGGGGCATTACATGTAAGGTCGCTACTACTACAGGGGGGCATTACATGTAAGTACGCTACTACTACTACTGGGGGGCATTACATATAAGGATGCTACTATGGGGGGCATTACGTATAAGGATGCTATTACTACTGGGGGGCATTATGTATAAGGATGCTACTACTACTGGGGGCGCATTACGTATAAGGAAGCTACTACTAGTAGAGGGGCATTACGTATAAGGACGCTTCTACTACTGGGGGTGCACTACATATAAGGACGCTACTACTACAGGGGGGGCATTACGTATAAGGATGCTTCTACTACTGGGGGTGCACTACGTATAAGGATGCTACTACTACTGTGGGTGCATTATGTATAAGGATGCTACTACTACTCGGGGGCATTATGTATAAGGATGCTACTACTACTGGGGGCGCATTACGTATAAGGAAGCTACTACTACTAGAGGGGCATTACGTATAAAGACGCTTCTACTACTGGGGGTGCACTACATATAAGAACGCTACTACTACAGGGGGGCATTACGTATAAGGATGCTTCTACTACTGGGGGTGCACTACATATAAGGACGCTACTACTATTGTGGGTGCATTATGTATAAGGATGCTACTACTACTGGGGGGGCATTATGTATAAGGATGCTACTACTACTGGGGGCATTATGTATAAGGATGCTACTACTACTGGGGTGCATTACATATAAGGACGCTACTACTACGGGTGGGGCATTACGTATAAAATGAATAAGATTGTGCTACTGTGTGGCATAATTTAAAATGGGAATACTATTGTGTGGCCATGCCCCTTTCTTGTGAGACCGCACACCTTTTCCCGGCATGCGCCAAAGGTGCGCGCTGACCCTTTGTGGAATATGGGAGGGCGCAAATTTCTTGTTTGCAGGGGGGCACTGAACACCCTAGCACCGGCCCTGGTAGTAGTATTATATATCCTGCAGGGAAAGATCCACATGAAGTACATGCTGCCCGAGGAGGAACCATCTGAGGCAACCATCTGGGTGCACTCTGTAGGTTGCTGCTGACAAGGGCCAGTATTTACTAATAATTCGATTTTGTCCGATTTGTGTTTTTTTTTAAGTCTCAATCCGGGAATTCACTAAGCACAAATCTCGGCAGTGTTTGGCCTATTTGTAATGGTTTGAATGACAAAGTTCAGAAATACGAATGAATAGACCATCGGTCAAACGCGGCTGTTATTTCATAGAACACGGGTATTCACTATTCATTCGTATTTGGGTGCTAGTCTCTGAGTGCTCAATTGCGGGTCTATTTTTTTGCGAATCGTTAAAAAAAGCAGCAAAAAAATAGACCTGCTTTTTCAAGGCGAGTTTGGATAATCATGCACGGATCAGTGAGATCTGTGTATGGTTATCAATGGGAAAAGGTCTGTTTAGTGTAAAAATGTGTAAATCGTGAAAAAAATTTGCGTGGGGTCCCCCCTCCTAAACATAACCAGCCTCGAGCTCTTTGAGACGGTCCTGGTTGCAAAAATACAGGGAAAAAAATGACAAGGGTTCCCACATATTTAAACAACCAGCACCGGGCTCTAGGTTACTCGCGGTCAACCGCTGACTGCAAAGTTCCCACCATTGGATACAATGGACAGCCTATGCGCTACATTGTATTTTCAGTGCGCAGCCTGAAAGAGAGCTCAGGAGCGCACATCCAATCAGGAGAGTGCCATGACGTTGCGCTCCCTGATTGGCTGAAGGGACCCTCTTTGACAGGAGTCACGGGGGGGTCTCGGCAGTCGGGGAAAGGGGTCCCATGTGTAAACATGGGGCCCCTTTCAGTGCGTGGTTCGGGTTTGTCGGTTTGTTTTTTTGCCAAGTACGTGGATTACAAGTAGAAGAGGACTGATCTACACTGGATTGTGTGAGTATAATTTTGTTTACAGGCACCCCGTGGATTCTACGTGGAGAAGGGGACCGAGCCACGTGTGAACAGAGGTAAGTATGTGTGTATGTAAGTGTGCATGGATGTAATAAAGTTATACTATCAAGGTGTGTGTGTGTTCTGTTTTTTTGGGGGGTATCTTTTTTTGTAGTAGAACTACAGGTACCAGCGGGCCCGTTTCCCCCTGGCATGCTGGTACTTGTGGTTTTCCAAGTACCAGCTTGTGGGGGAGGCTTGCTGGGACTTGTAGTCCTGCTACAAAAAAACAATATTATTTTTTAAACACTATGGCTATCAGCCACCCCATCCGCCGCCCTTGGATGGGGGGAACAGCCTGGGGCTTCACCCCTGGCCCTTGGGTGGCTGGAGGGGGGAACCCCTTGATTTAAGGGGTTCTCCCACTCCTCCAGGGTACCCCGGCCAGGGGTGACTAGTTAGTGATTTAATGCCAGGGCCGCAGGGACCAAGATAAAAGTGTCCCCCGGCTGTGGCATTATCTATCTGACTAGTGGAGCCCGGTGCTGGTTCAAAAAATATGGGGGACCCCTACGCTTTTTGTCCCCCATATTTTTTGCACCAGGACCAGGCGCAGAGCCCGGTGCTGGTTGTTTAAATACCCCTGTAATTTTTTCCCCTGTATTTTTGCAACCAGGACCGGCTCAAAGAGCCCGAGGCTGGTTGTGCTTAGGAGGGGGGGACCCCACGCTATTTTTTTCTGTTTTTTAACTCTTTAAACACTGTTTTTAAGGTACACAATGAAGCCCTGCACGGATCTCACAGATCCGTCCGGGATTCCTTGTGTTTTGACAGGCAGTATTTTACTCATCACTCCCGTAAAACACTGCCTGACATTACGAATCACATCGACATCGGAAAAGACAAATGAGGAAAACTCAGCAGCTTAGTAAATGACCGTATCAGGATTCAAAAAGTTGCAGTAAAATGCACCCGATACCATTCAAGTTCAAACACCCTTAAAAACGGCTAAAACACAAATATTAGTAAATATACCCCAAGGTGTGCAATCAGTAGAGGTACACATTACAGGAAAAGAACATTGTGGGGTGGAAGTACGCTGTAAGAAAATAAACACATGTTAAAAACACATTTGCAGGTAACCAACGGAAGGAAGAGAATTGGGATAACATATTATTTTGATAAAATGATAAATGTCCTGGTCTCATGTTGCAATTAATTAACACTGACACCTATTACATTTTAAACAATTTTAATAAAACCATCAGAATACATAGTCACACATACAAGTATAAGTAATACCTCCCGGGAGAGGAGACACTATAAATGTAAAAAATAATATATAATTATAGCAATATGCAACAAGTAGCACGTTTGGTATACCTGTATAATATTAGATAAAATTACTAAAAGCTGGTGTAGTGCCCAACAGTACATATATATCGTTTTGAAGGAATAAGTAACGGGGATATTTACAATAGTTACCAGATGTATTGAAGTGATATCACAAAAAGACCTCCAATGCAGGGACTCTCAGATGAACAGTATATATATTATATATATATTGCAATATATGTTTGGTTAGTGTAGCTTTTATAAAATAGTTTCTCTCACCAACCCTCTTGTAAAAAGACAGAGTCATGGCTCAACCTTTCATTCTGCTGCTTGTCTGACCTGGCAGTGCAGCACTGTCACAATCGACTTCCGTGCCAGCCTACCTGATGACGCACACCCTCTGTTTAGTGGGCCAATGCAGAGCCACAGCTCCGACCTACCCAATGGTAAGAATGTGCTGCTTCACTGCACACTGTGTGCTAGTGCTCAGTGCAGGGTGGTTGCTCTGTAAATGCCGCTTCCAATGTTTAGTGTGAATTGGTATCTCAAATTCGTATTAAGAAGAGGCAATGTCAAAATTTAGAAAGAACACACAGATAACAGCAATCTGCTTTCCTCAATACATTTCACTACGCTTTGGGCGGATTTTTCAAGAGACAAATAGGCAGTTATATGTGACTGGTTGATCATCTCATATGCACTAGAGGGTAGCATTACTGCCTACTGCCTCACAGCACTGATGTCATGGGTTCAATTCCCACAAAGGCCCTATGTGAAGTTTGTATCTTCTCCCTGTGCTTGTGTGGGTTTTCTCTGAGTACTAAGGCTTCCTCCCACTATCTAAAAATATACTTGTAGGTTAACTGGGTCCAAAAAAAAAAAAAAATAACCCTATTGTGTAAGTGTGTGCGTGTATGTTTTTTTAAAAAACAACTTTGATACAATTGTCAATGAACAACTGGAGGTAGTTATCCAGTTGTTTCCCAGTTTCAGACATTTCCCAGCTTATAAGGACACGGATAGACAACTGTACTTTCTTTCCACAGTACAAGTATAAATCTTGATGTTTCTCCTTGTTCTTTCTTTAGCAGGAAGTCAAAAGATCACAATCTTTGTTGATTCTGGGTCCTTGGAAGAAGCAGCATTCTTAATGCCAAATTTTGTCTTAGAAATGCACCATTTTCTTGAAAACATTTCTTAAAATGTCTGTCAATTTAAACTGACGATTCCAGAAGACTCTCCATAGTGCCAGGAACTGAGTATTGAAAATGAGCATCTCTTATGTTTTTATAACATAGTCAACTAAAAATGACTTTTTAGTGCAGGGTCTTTCCATTCACCCTCAGAGTGCCATCTGCAAAATACAGTACACTATTCTTCCATTGTCCCATAACTTTGTCACAAAGCCTGAAAATATACTTCTTTAGAAGCCACCCTATTTAGGTCATCACACAAGACACATAGATCTGTAAAATTTTCTACTAAGCTGAGTGCTGGAATAATTAGTCATAATTCATTTCTGGGGTTCACCTTGCAAAAGTGAGTCTAGAATAAGCAATGATCTTATTACCTTTTGCTTAGGTCCTCCTAGCAAAAATGTCCTGCAATGTTTATAAAGATTGACCAATGAATCTCTCATCTTCTTTTCCACCCTAGCTAAAGATTCCACAGTACATGTGGAAATCCCATACCTCACTGTGATAGTGTAAGATAGGAGACTATCATTAACACAGAAACAAGCGTATAAAAGTAAAGGTCTCAATTAACCCTCTGCCCATAGTCTTCTTAAAAAGAAAAGGAGTTGCTGAGTCTTCCCTAATACCACTGAGATATGAGAAGACCATGATAAATCTTCAATAAAGTTGACTTGTAAGAGCTTAAATCCATGGGCCATTTCAATGTCCAAACCATTCAAAAGCAATAGCTGCAGGGCAGTTTTTCTAGATCTTTTAAAATCTATTACTATCTGCTAAGTTTTCTTGCCATTATTCTCCCCCCACTTAACAAGTTTCTCCACCCTTTCCTATAATTCCTCAATTACACCACTAATTAAGCCCACTATTGCAGTATTGTCTGCAAATTTTACAATAAAACTAAACTCTGAGCATGAAATTTCATTAGATATACAGAATATAAGGAATATAAAAAGGGGTTTAAAACACACCCTTGAGGGACTCCTCTATTTAATAGAAGTTCAGATCAGAGCAAGCCACCCATCCTGAGTGACTGCATATTATCAGTCAAGAAATCTAGCAGCCAATTACACATGGGCACATCATAACCAATCTTCCAAAGCTTGACAATTAGCACAGTGAGTACAATGGTACAACAGTACACAAAACAGAACTACAGTATAATCCACAAACAATAACCTTGCATACAGATTAAGCCGCGCTAATCGTGGCTCCTTCTGTGCCTGGGTGCACACCCGCCTAGGCATGCCCATCACAGCGTCTGGGCCGCATGCGCCACATTCACTACAATGGAAGTGTCTCTGTGCACTCCCATAGCGGGGCAAGGCGCCGATCACCGTGTCCCACCGGGAGTGCACGTTTGCGATGGAGCCGCACTAGATGAGTGCGGCTCCATCTGTATGAGTCCCTATTCTCTAAAAAATAAACTATTTTGTATAGAACCATAAGAACAGCATCCTCAGTAGAACTGTTTGACCTACAGTGTATGAGAACTGATGGCAGTCAAGAGCCACTGGGATGCCATCCTTAAGATGTCCCAAAACCACTCTCTCAAAACAATTCATAGCAAATGAAATGTGAGAGCAATGGGACAATAGTCATTTAAACTTGATACCAACAAGGATTTAGGGATGTTAACAATCATAATAGTTTTAAAACATTTTGGAATAGTACACTGAGCTAAAGAGAAAATTAGAAATCCTAGTAAAAATACAGTTAACTGGTCAGCACACTCACGCAAAACCCTATCTGGAATACAATCCGAACCAGGGGCCCTTTCTAATTTCATTTTAAGCAAAGATAGATTAACTTCAGGCACAGATAAAGTAAAATAAACAATCAGATGGAGGATAATATATTTTCACTGCAAGTATCAGATTAACCTTGTCAAACCTTGCATAAAATGTTTTGAACTCTTCTGCAGAAGAGTCACCTACCTTATACAGGTATGTACAAGAATTATTAGCCTTATAATCAGTTACTTGCCTAATGCCCTGCCACATTTCTCTCTAGTTACCAGATTCAGTGACATTTGCATTAGGTGGATTCTAGACTATGGCAAAAAAAAAACAACAGAGAAATCCTGGGGCAGAAAAAATGGCACTGGCGTTTCTATAATGGGTGCAGTGTGTGCAGTGCACACGGGCCCCTGAGTCCAGAGAGGGCTCCCACCGCACACACTTTACCCATTTGTAAAATACTCACCCGTCCGAAGTCCAGCGCCGGGACCCGCAGCGCAGCTAGAACACAGTGAAAATGGCCCAGCGGCCAATTTCACAGCATTCTGCGCATGCGCAGTAGAGAAATCTCAGGGAAAATGCCCGCTGCGCCATTTTCCCGGAGATCTGCGCATGCGCAGTAGAGTCTGAGCGCTCTAGTGCTCAGACTCTACAGCGCTCCGGGCAGAAAGGAGGGGGCCCGACGGAGGAGGCTGAACACGGGCCTCCTCCTCTCTTAAAACGCCCCTGTAAAATGAGCTACACTTTAATAATGACATTTCCAGAACAGCCAATCAGTAGTTCCAATTAAAGAAACATCTGCACATCAGTTATTATGAATGTTAGTGCAAAGTGCACCCCTTATTTCTTGCTAAATTCCTCCCAGGCAATTGAAAGGTACAGTTTGAGTCATTCATTCCCAACCAGGATCAATAAATATTAATTCAAAGCAATCTATAAATGACTGACTGCTGGCTTTCCATTGGCTCTGCTGCTAGACCTGCCTCCATTACCAGTTCCTGGCCATTCTCTGATGGCCTTGGATCCCTTCCAAAGTGCCAGCATCATCAGGAGCCACTGGGTGCCTGTCACCTGATGTGCTGACTCTGGCATCATCAAGCTGAGACATGCAAACCAGGAAATGGCTACCGGGCAGAGGATCCGCAGCCTATGACATAAGCTCCAACACTGGCAGTCTCCAGACCTCCCAGTGCCAGGAAGTCATGCCGGACATACCATAATAGATCAGACCAGAGCACGCAGAAGACATCACCACCAAAAGTAGAAGATCATCAGTAACCCCCACTTTCTGCAAACCAGATGGTATCAATGGTCCCTGATGATTCATAGAGCATGGATATGGCAGCTGCTGTGTCTGTGTGCATGGTTGCATCTGTGCGTGAGTCCTGTGTCATTCTGAATGGCTAATTAAGACCCACCAGTGGACATAGTTGTAAGAGTGTCCATGACTTTTAAACTGTATTGAATAGTTAAGTGTAAAAACAGTCATTGTGTTTTAACTATTGGTGTCCAGTATATACAACTGTACCTTTTAATTCTCAGTGCCCACATGGAGTAATTATTCAATGAAAAAATAATTTATTCTAAAAAGCACAAAACAGCAACAGTACAAGAACATTTTCCCACAAACTGTATCACTTTAAATAACTTGTCTGAAACTCCCCTGATCCTTACTGTAGCTGCCTAATTCTGGACTCCAACCTTCTTACTGGTAAATATTAAGCAACTGTTTTGGATATGGCCAGTGATAATGTTATGAATTATACCTGAATTGAGTTGAAGTGATAAAACCTCTAGAACCAGTAGAATAGTCACCTTTCCTTAAAGCTGAACATGCTTATTGGTAAACAGTACCACTAGGACTTCAACTCTGGGTAGTAGAAGCTAATAACTTATTAGGTATTAATGTGGTTTATTCTGTAGTTTGACAGAACATTATATACCAAAAAACAAAAACAGTGCTACGAGTATATAAATAAAAAGTAAATAAATAGCAAAATAGAATTAAAAGCTGCAGGTACGCTAACAGAACAAAATGTAATACAACAAATACACATAATAACAATTGCATTTATCCAGTATAGTATCATCTATTAGTGTACAAATTACAAATTATTATGTGCAGTTAGTGTTACAGGCGGAAACAGGTTTGTACATTAAGAATACAGTATTGACAGCTCTATTAGACATCCCACTGGCAGTGAAATTTTGAGGCATAAAAAGGAATATTATGTTATAACTGTCTGAGTGCTTATAGGTATTACTATAGATTTCCAAGATAAATAGAGAATTATCAAACAAATCCATTTTAAAACAGCATGCTAATGGAAAGGGCTGGAGATGAAGAAGAATAATGTTAAACATTACAGGGTCAGGGCTGGCAGCAAACAAACAACATTAAAAGGAATATCCATTGTCAGGGTAATAATATGGTCATGATCTCACAAAAACTGGTGCAGTTCTTTCCTTAGAAGGCATGATCAATGCTAATTATTAATTAATGGTGCTAAGTGATCATGTTTGCCCATGTTGCAGAATTTCTTTGCCAATGGAAGATGTGTGTTGCATGATGAAAATGCCTTAGTAAATGACAGCTAAATGATTTAATTAGTGTGACACTAATTCTATCCAAGGGGGTAATTCCAAGTTGATCACAGCAGGATTTTTGTTAGCAGTTGGGCAAAACCATGTGCACTGCAGGGAGGGCAAATATAACATGTGCAGAGAGAGTTAGATTTGGGTGTGGTGTGTTCAATCTGCAGTCTATTTGCAGTGTAAAAATAAAGCAGCCAGTATTTACCCTGCACAGAAACAAAATAACCCACCCAAATCTAACTCTCTCTGCACATGCTATATCTGCCCCCCCCTGCAGTGCACATGGTTTTGCCCAACTGCTAAAAAAAATCCTGCTGCAATCAACTTGGAATTACCCCCCAAGTTATGACATTCTCATCAATCAGATTTAAAACAAATTGATCACTGAATGATGACAGACTTAACATTTTCTATCACCCTTGACAAGACAAGTAAATTAGTAATTTTCTTAGGTAGGTTGGTGCTGTAACCTTACTGTACAATTCCAGCATTTAGTACACAAAATGTCACAGCACGTACAGGCCACACTATCTGCATTGGGTTTGTCCAACATCCAAAATAAATGACTTCCTATTGGTGTTACCATCCAGATGTGTCCTCATACATCTAACCTCAATACACCTTGCAGCGCAGGATGCCTGGTGTGAGTGAGCCATCAAGTCCGGTGCCATTCTGCTAATGTCTGGTGTCTCTTTTTGCTGAAAATGTATCTTTGTCACAACAAAGAGACTGTGTTGATTAATTTGATATACGAAACTTGTACATTGTGTGTGACTGAGTCTTTGTACATTGAAGAATATAACTTGTATTGGACTGCTATATTGTAGCACATTGTATACAGATTCAGAGACTCAGTCACACACAGATATACAAGTGTCATACTGTAAATTAATCAACACAGTCTCCTTGTGCATCCTAGCAGCAGTGCATTGCAAAAAAGACATCCAATGCTATAATATTCTCACGCGACTTGGCATGACTGCAGCAAAGAAGTATGAGTATATATCCATATGTTCATCCACTTCCTGTGTAACATCTTTCTTCCATTATCATATGTAGTAAAAGCACCACTGTGACATAGGAGCAAAAAAGGCCCAAATTATGTGATTTTAGCAGTTTTTATAATTTAAAAAAGCCAAATACAGCTCAAACAGCTTTGAGGCCACAAAGCCCGAAATAAAAATAAATTCTGTGATGTTTCCATGAGCAACAAACATTTTAATCCCTCTGAAATAGCTGATATTTTTTTCATCAAACTATTCTCAACTACTGTATTTACTGTAACTTGTGTTCTGACTGCTCTACCCCTCATCCCTCAGAGGCTACTATATCCTTTTTCCTGCCCAATCTCACCACGCCCTCTATAGATCTGGCTGTGTTAGCTTCCCTAAACAATCCATGGACCCTAGACAAAATTAAATAAGTGATTTCTCAGCTCCTCAGGGGAAAAGCTACTGTCATAGATGGCTATATCAACAACTTCTACATCACCTTTTGAAAACAACTAGCCTCCACTTTGGTGGATCTCTCTAATGAGGCCACTAAATCTATCAGATTTATTCCTAAACCTCAAATAATAACAATCCTCTAGCCAGGTAAAGACCCCTCTCATTATCAGACCTACAGACCTGTTGTGAATTCGTACTATTGGTGTGAACATTTACTATATGCTGAGCTCATTTCAAATTGTTTATCCTCTACCTTCCCTATGCTTATACATCCCAATCCAGTAGGTTTTGTTTTGAGTAGGAAGACCCATGATAATATCCAAAGGGTTCTAGATATTGATTTGGTAGCAGGCTCAGACACAGAGTTTCTGCTCCTTTCTCTAGACACAAAAAAAGCCTTTGAAAGGCTCCACTGGTGTATATGTGGCCAGTGTTTGATTTATTTTGTTTTCAGTTAGAAATTCTAAATTCTATCCTACCACTGTATGCAAACACTTAAGCTAAAGTGTTCAGCAATGGCTTTTTGTTGACAACTTTTCAAATATCTCATGGGACAAAACATGGCTGCTCCCTTTCCTCCCATTATATTTGTTATGGTCATGGAAGCATTGGCCAAAAACCTCAGTATATCTGAAGACTTCCCCGGTTTATGAACTCACAGTATAACACATAAACTATGCCTGTTTGCTGATGGTGTCCTAATGTTTGTTTTACGAAACCACATACAATAAACTAAACTCTACTAAATATGCCCTTTCCTATCTCCACTCCCGTATTGCATACAGTCATTGCCAGACAAGCCCACAGGGGTACAGGGGAAATCGCCGGTGGGCCCCACTGCCCCAGGGCCACACCCCTCTAATGACAGCTTCCAAACAGTGCGCTCAAATTATACATTGTTACTCTATTGGAGGGTCAGTTACATGGTATCTAATGGCTGTCCAAGCCTCTGTGGGTCTTGTTCTTACCCCGTGGTAACTGGACACAGTCCTTAAGCATGGGCCCCTACTACTGTATCGCCCCTTGGTGGGCCCTTCATGCCCCAGTGCAACACTGCATACAGTAAATTACTTATGCAAAATTCTTACATTTGGAAAGATGTCTCCTTATCATATATTGGTATCCTAATCCTGATATCTAACGTTGAGTTTATTCAGATTAATTTGACACCCATGAATTCTCCACTAGTTTAACGCTAGTTTAACGCATTAATGCTAGTTTAACCACAAAATGGATTCGGTATGACATCAGAGATGTGGTGGTTGATTTTCGTTTTCCAGATATGCGGAGGACTCCAAAAAATGTTGTGCCCACTTTTGGATCACTTTCAGGCAGTTTCTGATGTTTTACAGATATGTGATAGTAGGACACTGCCTAGTTCATAATGATCACTACATGAAATATATACTAAAAGCTCTCAATAGTTTTAAATCAGACTTAAATCTCTCCAACTGGATTATGCTCAGCCTCCTCACCCTTGTGAATATCTTTTTCCCATAGTCCATGATACCCTTTACCAACTGGAATACCTCCAGCCTCTTAGTTGGTCATTCACATGTACATAGTGGCTATTATCCACTGGTGTCATGTATTGCAACTAAAGATGAAGACCCCAATTTTTTGCCTTTAGTTTTGATTTTGATTGTAAGTCATTGTCACATTTTGGTTTTAGGAAAAGGGAATTGGTCCCTCCAAAGAAATGGGGAACCAAAGAGAAAAAGCCTCTTTGTGGGTGCACTCTTTCAAAAACAATATATATATGTTATCTTTCAATATTTATTGTGTAAAAAATTATACTTTATTTCGACAATTAAAAATGATGTGTATAGAGAAGAGGGCAAAAATACCTATTGGTATACCCTATAGAACAGATAAATAAGGTACAAAGGTGATTATGTCTCATATAATAAGCTCCTCCAAAATAACAATGTATCTCAAAAGATTCTTTGTAATAGTTTGTAGCAACCCCTGTATATAGTGGTGTGTTTTAGAGTGAGGGCAATAATACCAAAACTCTTAACACGGGATGCGATTTAATAAAATCTGAAATGGAGGAGAATTGATTAATTACATGCTAGGCGAAAATTTATATGCTGATAACTTAAGTAGGCAAAAAAGGATTATATAGCACTAATATGCTTATTACTGTACTTGTAAAGTATTACACAGTGATATTAAATGTTACACAATAAATGTCAGAAGTAACAAGTCCCACAGTAGGAAGCCGTAACTGACAATTGTTGAATTAGATACTATATTTGTATCAATTTGTCTCGCTAATGCATACAACGAATACTGTCTGCTAAATCAGGTGTAACAAATATTGATTTTCACTGCAAGGATGATTATGCTAAAAAACCAGAACTGGTATATTAATTGGTTAACATTGACCTTGTAATAATAAAGGTGAGTATTGGAAAGTACCCGTGCCGTTAATCCACTGACTTCTGCTGCCTTCCCATGTGTGAAAAAGGTGTCACAGTGAATGGGAGGTGAGAGAGTCAGCGGCCGGAGCGGGTATGAAGGAAGACAGTGGCGTTACTTGCTGTTGTCGGGAAACGGAGAGGGGTTATCCTGATAACAATATTGTCATTGCAGGAAGAAACCCACTCCCGTCCCGCAATGAGTGCGCGCCGAAATACCTCTGATTAAGAGAGGGTCCTGCTGTTGTAGCCCCCGTGGATATCCTTGCTTGAGAAGCGTGTAAGGAGTTTTGCCTACGAGTCCGGGTCCGTCAACGTTACACGGGATTCCCGGAAAGACGTCAGAATGACGTCAGAGTGTTTGAGAAACGTTTCACCCTAGCCGGGCTTGTTCACCTTTAGTCCTATTGTGATTCCTGCCGTCCTTTACCTATATACTGGCTATGTCCAATCAGAATTAAGGCTGCAGAAATTATGATTTAATTGGGAATGCAGCAGAAACATCTGAATGAATTGATTCTTTTTGTGCTAATTGAAAGCATGAATAAATAAATTTATAGTATAATAATAATTATCAAGTTAGTAGAGCTAAACAGTGGACAACTGAGTAGTGAATTGGGGTTTTATGTGGTAATATTTGGAAAGTAAAAAATGTAAGAACAAATAAACTAATGGCTAATTGCCAATTAACCAAGCTTGGCCGTTGTAATGATTATTACGTATCATGTGTCAATTGGGAAAGGAGAAAAATATAATGCTATTAATTAAAAAATGCTTTTTGAGCAAAAAAGGAGAGATTGATAAGGAATAATAATTGATTAAAAGAATGAGAAAAAAAAGGGTAATAATCACGGTAATATAATAGAGAAATATATGAAGAAAAAATGGTTTGTGAAGAATTGATTAAAAGAATGATAGAAAAAATGATGGAAAAACTGATAGAAAAAATGATTGTGTTGTGGGAGGGGAAAAGGGAATGCTTATATGGGATAATTTATAATTAAGTAAAATGAAATGTATACATTATAGTATATATGATATGGATGTATATATATATATATAATATAAATGCATATGATATGAAAGGAGGAATTATTGATGTAAAATTAATATAATGACAGGAAATTGTTGAAAGAAGTTTGTATATCCTTGTGCACATATATATGTGTATAAAAGAGTAGGTACGTATAGTAGTGGTTGATCCTTAAGGGAAAAATTTATTATATTATCACATGGGATTATTGAAATATAGGAAATTGATTAATTGTATCCAGTTGAGTACCAGGTAATAAATCAGGGATAACACTAATGTAGTTGGTAAGTGATTTACAATATTTGTGTTTATTTATTTATATATATGAAAAACAGTTTCTTATCCAATATATGATACATGAAATTGCTGTTTTGTATGAAGTTGCTTTAGGAGATTAAAAAAGCTCCATACTGTATATTTTCATTTAGTCCCCTTGGTGAGAGAGATCCAAGCCTGAAGATCCATTTGCTCTCTTTTTTCAAGAGCTCCTTATTGAGATCTCCACCCCTCAGACCCAGAAGTACTTTTTCTAAACCAAAGATCTTTAAATCGTCTGAGGAACCATGATGTACCTTATGGAAATGCTTAGCCACCGTAGTCAGGGGTCTGAGTTTTTTGATATCAGATTCAACATTCCTAATTGTCCCTATATGTTCCAATGCTCGTTGCTTGAGCATTCTGGAGGTCATTCCCACGTAGTAAATATGGCAAGGGCAAGTTATAGAATAGATGACATTCTTTGTCTTGCAATTAAAGAAATCCACTATGGGTCGAGATAGACCGTATTTGTCCATGATTGAGTCCTTGTGTAATATGTGTCTACAGACTTTACAATTGCCACATGGAAAGCTGCCTCTGATGGTTGCTTGTTTCGGAGGTCTAGCTTCAAAATGACTTTGAACTAGTCTATCCTTGAGGCTGGCAGACCTCCGCCAGCTCATCTGTACTTGGTCCTTCAGTATTTTATCCAAATCAGTGTCTGTATGTAACACTGGCCAGTGTTTTTGGATGATGCTCTTAATTTCACTCCACTCTGCACAAAAGTTGCCCACAAAACGAATCTCAGTGTCTTGAGGTGGGGCTTTTGTGTTTTTATTTTTGAAAATTAGCGAGTCTCTACTGGTATGTCTTATATCTCTTTGTGCCTTCTTAATGGACCTGTTGCTGTATCCCCTACTTCGTAGTCTATTTGATAACTCTAGACTTTTTTCTTGAAAAGTTTTCTCATCGGAGCAGTTCCTTTTGAGCCTCAGGAACTCACCTTTGGGGATATTTTTGACCGTAGGCGGGAAATGGGAGCTGGAGTGGTGAAGTATGGAGTTAGTAGCCGTAGGTTTCCTGAACAGTTCCGTACCGACGAAATTGTCTTGATCACGGAAGATGGTTAGGTCCAGAAAAGAGATCTTATTCTTACTGACTTCGAATGTGAACTTGAGGTTTAAATCATTGACATGTAAGTCTTGTACAAAAGACTCCAAAGATTCCTTGTCACCTTCCCATATGAGTAGTATGTCATCTATATAGCGAAGCCATAATAGAATCCTCCTGGTATGATGATCATTTCTCTCCTGAAACACCACTTCCCGTTCCCACCAGCCTAAAAATAAATTTGCATACGTGGGTGCACAGGATGCTCCCATCGCTGTCCCCCTTGTTTGTATGTAAAATTTATTGTCAAAAATGAAGTAATTGTAATGTAGGACAAAATGCAACAGGTCCAAGATAAATGAGTGAAAGTCCGTTAATCCTTCCATTTCCATAAAGTATCGAATCGCTTCTAAGCCTTTTTTGTGGTCAATTGAGGTGTAGAGTGACTCTACATCCATACTGACAAGGAGATGAGTGTCATCCAACCTGATGCCCTGAATTTTCTGTAGGACATCCGTGGTGTCTTGGACATACGAAGGGAGAGTAGTTACGTGATGTCTGAGTTGTACATCTATGAAGACACTTGCCTGTTCAAGAAGGCCTCCAATCCAAGACACTATAGGTCTACCAGGAGGTTTGGTAATACTTTTATGCGTCTTGGGTAAGAGATAAAAGGTTGGAATTTTTGGATGATTAATTTTCAAGAATTGAAATTCTGATTTGGTAATGATGTTATCTTTCCATGCGTTCTCAATGAGCCTAGTATACAATGCCTGGAAGTTGTCTGTGGGATTGAAAAGCGTTTTTTTATAACAGTTTTTGTCATTAAGTTGCCTAAGAGCTTCCTTAACATACATGTTTTTAGGCCATAGGACGACGTTTCCTCCTTTATCGGATTGTTTGATTTCTATATCCTTCCAGGATTCGATCTCATTGAGGGCTCTTCTTTCAATACTTTTTTAAGTTATGATGTAAGGCCCCCTTATGTTTTTGATGTAATCCATCCAGATCTTTTGAGACCAAATTTGTAAATACCCTCACCTCCGGGCATATGTTGTCCTGTGGAAAAAAGTTGGATTTCCTTTTGCAAGTTGGTCTCTTAGTTTCCCCTTCGGATTCCGCTTCCCTGGTGTCCTGTAATTCTTCAAGAATGGATAATGCCACTAATTCTTCTTCAGAAAGTAGAGTCTCTTGAGTCCCCAAATCCATTGCGGCCTCTGGATTGTTTGTTTCGTCAGGAGTCAGAGGGATAGCAGAATAATTTTTATTAGCATGAAATTTAGCTAGCAATAATTTTCTGCCAAACAAATGTAGGTCCTTCTCCCATTGGAACCTATCAAATTTCGTAGTAGGAGCAAAGGTAAGACCTTTTGACAGAACTTTGCTATGAACTTCTGTTAATATATGTTCTGATAAATTGATAATCATGAGATTATCTTCAGTGTTTAATATTTTCTGCGGTTCCGTATGGGGTAGTGGGATGGTGGTGGGGAATCCCATCTTTGGGCCCCTCTTCCTCTTCTTTCCCCCCCTCCTCGACTTCCTTTGGGACGTCCCCTTTTGGGCCTGTCTTCCTCTAAAAAAGGAGGGAGATGTGCGGTTTGGTATCTATTGATCTCAGACCGCGGTCGATTGACACCGAAATCCTCGTCAGTCCCTGAGGAGTCAATCTCAGAGGAGGAGGCTTGTTCCTGATTAGATGGTCTCTGGGATCTTTGTGGTCTGTTCCACTTAAAGATCCTACCAGAGCTAAAGTCCTGTTGGTCTCTACTGAATTTAGATTTTTTCCTTTCAATAATCACCCTTTCGTATTCCTGTAGTTCTTTCTTATTCTGTTCGAATTTCACTTGGAAAGAGAGATCTTTTTCAAAGTCCTCAAGCTTTTTTCCAATATTCTCTATTTCTACACCTACTTCTGCCAAGACTAGATTGTTATGTTTAACCAGAATCTGGAGAAGTTCAGTGGAACATTTCAATAAGCACGTCTCCCACTCAGTTTTTAAATTTTCAGTGGTGAGTGGGAAAGTAGGAAAAAGTTTGGGTCTCAAACCTCTGGGGACAATCTTTTGTTTTAAATAATTTTCCAAACTAATCAAATCCCAGTTGACCCTCGTCTGGCGTTGTAATAGGTGCTTGAGCTTACGCATATCATCTTCATATCATCTTCATTCTACAAACATATTTAATACCTCTGGGGTCGCACCGCCAACATATATAGAAATCTCTTGTTTCATTGTAATAAATTCATGACACTCTGATACTGTTGGCTCAACATGATTTAATGAAATCAACTGTAGCAGTGCAGGCAAACTCAAACCCTCTGTTTCACATTTTGGTTTTGTCAAAACTAGAGATGTGCGTCAGACACTTTTCGGGTTTTGTCTTTTGGTTTTGGATCTGGATTGGTTTTGTCAAAACCACCCTTTTGGGTTTTGGTTTAAAAACAGCTAAAATCACAGAATGTGTGAGTAATTTTGATCCTACAGTATTTTTAACCTCAATAACATTAATTTCCACTTTTTTACAGTCTATTCTGAACACCTCAATCCTCACAATATTGTTTTTAGGCCAAAAGGTTGCACCGTGGTAGCAGGATGACTAAGCTAAGTGATACGTGGGCGGCACAAACACCTGGCCCATCTAGGAGTGGCACTGCAGTGGCAGACAGGATGGCAGTTTTAAAAAATAGGCCCCCAAAGAGCACATAATGCAAAGAAAAAATAGATGTGCAAGATGGAATTGTCTTGGGCCCTCCCACCCACCCTTATGTTGTTTAAACAGGACATGCACAGTTTAATAAACCCATCATTTCATCGACAGGTGGTATTCCTGGAAAAAGCTCACCAAGTTCTCCAAATCATAGCTAGTTACAAACATACCACCTCCTTCTTTGATGACTTTTCACATTATGAGAAGAGGCAAGAGGAAGAGGACAGTGTCAAGAAGGTGATTAAAAATTACAGAGGCACATGCAATCAGGAACAACAGACAGGCTTTATCCTCCACTCCTATATCGGTGTGGAACAGAAAGGACTTAATTATCACATTACTGAACAAAATGAAAAACTAGGGGCCAAAGCCTCCAAATTTGTACCCCCTTCTCTATTTTCAGGGATTAAGATAATCTCAGATTTAATGCTGGGATGCAAATAAACTGGTGTATACCACAGGACCAAGATTGGATATTTTCCCCTCCATGGAGTCTGGAAACTTATTTTGTGAAAATCTCGTGGGTTTCATTTTTTTCCATTTTTTTATTGCATTTTTATTTACATATTTTGTGGCAGATGCCTTATTTTTGTTTTTCACAGCTCCCAGTTACACGCATGTGAGCATACCTGTGTGTCCCAGTTACACGCATGTGAGCATACCTGTGTGTCTTGTTTTTTTTTATTCATATTTTATTTTTAAATAAAGCAGCCATTAGATGTTTTATCAGCCCCTCCTGAGCCCCCCACAGCAGCCCTGGATGGGGCAAGTTGAGTTTGGATGGGTTCGGTAAAGTACTAAGCATGACTGTGCAGTAAAATCTTTTTGTTATTGAGCCCCTGCCCTAGTGGAGCTTACCACTCTACAGTCAAAACTCATGTCATACTATAAGTAGGACTGTGGGAGGAAGCAATGCTAACCTCTGTGCCAACAGCATGCCTCAGTCTGGCAAGCCAGACATCTTCCTGGCTGTAAGCCACCATGAGACTCCATACTGGGCCTTATTCAGTAACTGTTTGTGGATCATAGGAGCTCCTCGCCTATCTAGTGCTTCAATGCAATGGAAAGCTGATGCAATGCAAGATCACTGAAACTCTGTTCTCTTAACACCACAAGGTGTTGCGATAACCCTACGCAGCCCTTAGGAAAAGAAGATCCCTGTACAACAAATGCGCATCTTCTAAATAAATAATCCCAAAATGTAGAACATTAATAATACATCAAAATTAAGGTTGACTAATTGGAGTCATTCATTTGAGTGAGTCCCTAACATGAAATAATTGAGAAAAACCTCTCTCTAATGCTACGGCAGAAAATATCACTTTTACCTCTACGGCAGTTGCGCTGGATTATGATTCAGTCTCTTCTGAGTCACACTGACTTTGGCCACAAATGTGGTCTCTCCCCACTTTATTTAAAAACACTTCGGCAATTTCCATTTCCAACTTTGCGGCTAGTTTTCACAAATCTGTTTGTGATGTTGAAGCTTGTTTCATATCTGCTCTAGGCTTTCATTTAAACCTAGGATCAAGTACAGCAGCACCCCTGCACTTATACAGCATATACCAAAAAACCAAAAAAAGAGATTTGAAAGAAAGGACTCTTTTTTGGGAGCACTCTTAATTCAGAGGTTATTATAATGAAAGCAACATTATATGATACTGGGTTAACCCCTACAACATCTATAGTTGCCATATACAGAAGAAATTCTATTTAAATTCAGTTCTTTCAGAGGCCACTATTTGTTTATAAAATCTTGTTTGGACTGGTGCGGTTCCCTCCTAAACCCTATTTCCTAACCCATTCACTGGCTGATACCTCAGCTTTCCAGGGAATACCTGCACAGTCACACTATTAAGGGATCAGTGTTTTCTTCTCTTAGAATTCCCTATCCCGTATACATATTTTCAATCTAGGAGTGCTTTATATAATTTACTATATTATGAGTTTCAGTTTAAGACAAGAGCTCAGCTCTAGACGCAAAAACAAGGACAACTTGGATGATATTTTTCCAAGTGATCTGGTGGACACTGAACCCCACATTAGCTGGGAAGAGGACTTTCAAAAATTGAACCTGACACTAAAGAAACAAATCAGGACTAATTGGGATCTCACAACGTTGGAAAACTATATTAAGAATAAAATATCCCCACGTGGCCTTCGCCCAAAAGTCTTCCCGACCTTTAATCTGGCTAGTGAGAATTTGACAAAAGAATGGGAACATATCCTCTTGAAATGTTCTAACGACCTTATGAATGTACTTATTAAACACAATAATCTCATTCTGGAAGAGTGTGAACGAAACCTAGAGGAATTGGGTAAAAATTTGGAAAACTGGGAGAAAGACCCTCAATTCCAACGGTGTTTTGAGAAAAATAAATTGGAACTCCAAGCTTATGAACAAACCATCATAGACAGAAAAAAGACCAAATACGCGAGAGACAAAAGAGATTTCGCTTCCGGGAAAATCTTCAAATGGCAAAAACCAACCTGGAGAAAAGATCCTCCTAAATATACAGGTCAATACTCATCATCTGAGGCGGAGACCTCGGGAACAGAAGATACCCCAGAATACACTACAGAGGGACGTTCCAACTCCAGAAGTGATATACCCAACAACCCTCAGAATTCAGCGTCTTTTTTAGGCGATTCTCGAATAGGAAGAGGAAGACAAAGAGAGGGAAGACGAGGCGGCGGCGCAAAAAGAAGAGGACCGCGACAATGGGATTCTTCACCCCCAACGACCCGCAACACGTACAGACGACAACACCAACAGGATCGGTGGTAACTCAGACCTGTGACGAAGACTCCAAGTTAAAAATTATTAACCTTTCAGATCATGAACTCACACAAGCTCAAGAATCCGTACTTCAAAAAGGCCTGTCTTTCTCGCCTACAGAGCATTTTGACAGATTCAAGTGGGAAAAAGACCTGAAGCTATTTGGTAGGAAGTTGCTACTAACTAAATTATATGCTGACAAGGAAACGACATCATTATTACCTTCTGAATTTCAATCTTCAGATATATCACAGATGGAGCAAGAAGCACTAGATGCACTACAGGAACTCGAACAAGAACAATATCAGCATATAGAAGAGGATCCTACTACCAGACCAAGATGTAAAAAGAAGTCCACCTATTTTCCACAGGAACAAATCTGTCCAGAGGTATCGGTATTTATGAAGCTTGTAGCGAAAGAATTTGACCTAATCCACATAAACAAACACAAGTGGCGGGGTAACTCTAATCTTACCCGACAAGAAAGAACTGCTTTAAGAGAAATACAGACATGGCAAGATGTCATCATCAAGTCTTCGGACAAAGGAGGCAATGTTGTCATCTGGCCCAAAACAGAATATATCAAAGAAGCACAGCGACAACTTGACACCACCAACTGTTACAAACGGATATTACTTAATCCCCTCCAAGATTACAAAAGAATCTATGAAAATATTCTCAATCAAGCACTTATACAAGGCACAATCATTAAACATGAGTATGACTATCTATTGACACAGAATCCTAAGATCCCAACCTACTACCTACTGCCCAAAATACACAAAAACATCAAAACTCCCCCAGGGAGACCCATTGTGTCTGGGATAGGGGGATTAACAGAAAAGGCGAGCATCTTTCTTGATTTACACCTCAGACAATATGTCCTGAACCTTCCCTCATATGTCCAGGACACAACTGATATATTAAGGAAACTGCACGATTTAAAATTAGAAGAAAATCAATATTTGGTGTCACTTGATGTTGAGGCACTATATACATCAATAGGTCATAAAGATGGTATAAGAGCAGTAGAATATTTCCTACATAATGAACCAAAGAAGGACTTTCATCTTTTTTTGATTAAGTTACTGTATTTTGTGTTACACTATAATTTTTTTACATTCAATGACAAATTCTACCTCCAAACAAGAGGCACGGCTATGGGGGCGGCCTGTGCGCCCACATATGCCAATATATTCCTTGGATGGTGGGAGAAGGAAATCATCTTCAAAGACCACAATGATATATTCACGTCTCATATCGTTATGTGGAACAGATATATAGACGATATTTTCATGATCTGGGAGGGCGACCTACATTTGCTGCACCAATTCATAGAACATCTTAACAAGAATGATCTGAATATCCATTTAACACACAGTATAAGTCAATCAGAACTTCCATTTTTGGACTTGATGATTTACAAGGACTCTGAAGGAATGATTGCCACAAAACTATATCGGAAGAGCACAGCAACAAATACTTTATTACATCAAACCAGTTCCCATTTTCCTCCAACTATAGAAAATATCCCAAAAGGGGAATTTCTCCGACTTCGCAGGAACTGCTCTGATGATAAAGAATTCATAACACAAAGCACAGAACTGACAAACAGACTATGCGATAGGGGATACAGTAAAACCTCCACAAAAAAAGCCATGAAAATGGTCAAAACTATTAAAAGAGAGGATCTAATTTTTAAGAGAGAACCAAAGAGTCCCAATACTGACAATACTATACGCTTTGTCGGAAATTTTTGCCGAGAATGGAAGAAGGTGAATACAGCAATACAGAAACATTGGCATATTTTACATGCAGACTCTACTCTATCTAAAAATTTGGGTCCTAAGGTCGCCATGAGTTGGCGCAGATCCAAAAACCTTAAAGACAGACTTGTAAGCAGTCATTTTCAAAAAATCTCTACTACAAGACCAACAGTCACTGGAACATATCCCTGTGGCAGATGCAAAGCTTGCAGACATATTCATCCAACAAAGGAAATAGAAGACAAATTTGGAAAGATGATACAAATAAAAGACTATATGAACTGCCAAACTGAGGGGGTTATCTATTGCCTGAAATGTAGCTGTAACCAAAAATATATTGGCATGACAACTCGTCCGCTTAAACAGCGAGTCCTAGAACACGTAGGATCCATACGTAATGCCATCACAGATAAGGCCAAGATGAAGCAATTAACCTCAGTCGCTCGCCACTTTCATACCCATCATGAAAATAGATGGGAGGAGCTTAAAATCTTCGGCTTGGAGAAAATCAAACTCGGAATACGAGGGGGTAATCTAACCGAGAACTTACTGAAAAGAGAGAGCGAATGGATCTTCAAGATGGGATCTTTACAACCAGCAGGCATGAATGAACATATAAATTATGGGGTATATTTAAGTTAATATCCTCATATTAGAACCTTTGGTATCCAATACATTTTCCTTTCCATTTACAGCCAATTCAAAAAAACATAAATATTTTTTCCATTATATCCCACACATTTATAATAGTGTAATCCTTCACGTTTTTTCCTCACATGGGCTCTTCCTAATAATTATTATACTTGCCCTTCTAAACTAATTTATTATCATCACGTTTAGGTACCATTCTCTCCTCATTCATGTTCCCTATTCACCATCCTTTCCTTCACTCCCTTTCTTATATTCCTTGTTATCCCATTCCCATAATATAATAATAAAAAATCTTTAACCTGTCAACTACACTACTCACTTTCTAAACAATTCATCAATCAAGTATTTATGTCACCGTCACGCATTAATTAACCAATTATCACTTGCACTACAAATCTTCTCATTATATCTTTATTTTACATTATTTTCCAAATCATAAGTCTCTTTTCATGTATATCCTTTCTATATTTAATTTATTATATATTTTTTTCAAACTTACTCAAGGCAATCTATCTATATGTCAAATCAATGATAATGAAACAGAAGCTTTTACAATTATTAACTATGTCCAACCTGAGAGATCAAGTCAACTCAAATAAGATTGGGGGATCAGTATGTCTATCAATAAGTTTACCCAATCAGCTACGAGCCCTGCTCTACATAAACTGGAACTTTCAGTGACCTCACTACGTCCTGTGATCAAGCTTATCTTGCGAAACGTACGTCAGGTATAGCGATCACGTGCTGCGCACACGTGACCGCGCTAGCCGGAGCGCTTAGACTGTCACCAAGCAACGGCCCCAGCCATCGCTCTCTCCCAGAGAGACCACGGACATACGCCGCTGCAGCTTTTGAAGTGTCCCCACGGCAACGGCCTCAAACTACCGCTCTCCTGGAGCGTCAACACGGACACACGCTGCTGCAGTCTCCGGAGCTTCTACACGGCCACGAGTGGAACGGCATTACATATATCAGTACTGGTATCGTATACACCTCACACAAATGAGAAATCCATTCACTTTATAATACCATTTTGCAAGGCTTTAACTGTCTGACATACTAGTTATTTGCGGTTATCCTTTTCTTGCATAAATCCTTTGATCACTCTCTGCAGGTTTATTTATAACCTGCTGTGATACATATCCTTTCCCTTTTTTCCTTTCCTTCCCCCTCCCCCCCCCCCCTCCCACCTTTTCCCCTTCCCTCAGTGACCCAGAGGGGCCCATCATCAAAAGCCAGTATCTGATTGATATAAGTCCGTTTTCCTGTTATTACGCCATTCGGGCCTTTCATAAAGAGCTGGTATCCGGCTGATTTATGTCCGTCTGTTTGTTACTATGCCATAGATACATGCTGTCCTTTTCAGCATAAATTAAATCAATTATTTAAGTAAATTGGTACGGCCGTACTGATGATCCGTCCTAAGCTCAGATATAAGGATAATTAATTAGTATCCATATGTGGCATGTATGAATTTTCCCACATATATTATCCTCAATAATTTATCCACATGTCTTCTGTGACTGCCACGTCACATGCTGTATAATTAAGGAATTGTGTTCATAATTATCTTTTTAGTGACCACTGTGTCATATGCTAACTAATTAGCAGGAGATTGTTTGATCACATGCATTTAATTTCTTTTTGTGGCTGCTGTGTCACGTACCTGTTTATCAACTGATTATAGGTCAATTAAAAAAATTCAGTCACATAGTCAAGGGAGCGTATGTATAATTATCTCTTTTTGACCATTGTGTCATATGCTGATTAATTAGCTGGTGATTGATTAGGATAATTACATACGTCTACTTTCTCTTCCTTTATTTGTGGCTGCTTCATTACATCTGCTGAATATTTATAACTATATGTGTGCTTATTTCTCTCATTTTTGAGACCGCCGTGTCACATATTATCATAAGATGTGGTATATTTGAATTTTTTCCACATACCTGATTAATTATGCAGATATAATTAACCTTTGTGACTGTTGTGTCATATGTTGATAAATCAGCTGACTGCATGTAATCTCCTTTATTTGTAACTTACCTGTTACGAATTACGTATACTCCCCATTCCTAATATACAGCAACCATTTGGCATATAATTGGAGTGACCAAGGAGAAAAGTCCAATATTTGCGGTCACACTTCACTGGAGATGCCCAATCTCTTCCGAACTTGGAAGCTAAGCAGTGAAAGGCCGGGTTAGTACAAGGAAGGGAGACCTCCTTTGAACACCCTGGTACTGCAATAAATTGGCTATCGGACACATTGGCACTCAACCTTATGTCATTCAATACTGGGATTCGCATGACCAATGATTTTATTTCTCTGCATTTATAAAATCCGTAATGGATATTAGCAGTATGAATGATGGTCATATATTCCACAAAACATATTATGCAGATTCTTTTTGACAAAAGCGTCACAGAACTCTACTCCTGGCAATTTGTATATCGTGAATTTGGAGATCACGAATAATTTGATTCATTAATATTTTCGCTAAGTTTTGTTTTTCACATATAGCCACTCCTAGAATTTGACTTTTACAGATTAAATTGTTTTTTGACGATTTACCTATTATACTAATAACCTCTGAATTAAGAGTGCTCCCAAAAAAGAGTCCTTTCTTTCAAATCTCTTTTTTTGGTTTTTTGGTACTTGTTACTCCCTGGCTCTAGGGAGCACCACTGAAAGCAACATTATATGATACTGGGTTAACCCCTACAACATCTATAGTTGCCATATACAGAAGAAATTCTATTTAAATTCAGTTCTTTCAGAGGCCACTATTTGTTTATAAAATCTTGTTTGGACTGGTGCGGTTCCCTCCTAAACCCTATTTCCTAACTTATACAGCATAGGCAGCACCCCTGGAGAATTACACAGCACAGCAGACAGGCAACTGCACCCCTGGACTTAAACAGCAGTGGGTCAGCACTCCTGGATTGATAGGGCAGAGGGCAGCACCCCTGGAATGATGTGGCAAAGAAAAGACATGCAAGATGGAATTGTCCTTGGGCCCTCCCACGCACCCTTATGTTGTATAAACAGGACATGCACACTTTAACAAACCAATCATTTCAGCGACAGGGTCTGCCACATGACTGTGGCTGAAATGATTTCTTTGTTTGGACCCCCACCAAAAAAGAAGCAATTAATCTCTCCTTACACAAACTGGCTCTACAGTGGCAAGATGTCGTACTCATCATCAGATCCCCCCACCCTTCAGTGTTTACATCATCATCCTCAAAGGGAAATACTATTCAAACAAACAAATTGCATCATTTAGGTGTCAGAGTACTGCTTCCGCTATTACCCAAAGTTTCTGAACTTGAGAATATCTTATGATGAATGCGCTGCAGGTGACGTATAAAGGAGGATGTTCCTAGGTGGTTAACGTCCTTATCCCTTCTTATTATAGATTGACAAAGGCAACAGATGGCTTGACACCTGTTGTCTGGATTTGTGGAGAAATAATTCCACACCGAAGAGCTGGCTTTTTTGGTATTTTGCCAAGGCATGACAATGGGCTTTTTTATACCATGGCCAACAACTGTCTCCACTGGTGCCTTATTCAAACAAACCACATCACCATAAGAATCCTCATCATCAACTTTCTCCGCAGCGCCAGCTACACCCATATCCTCCTCATCCTGGTGTACTTCTACAGTGACATCCTCAATCTCAATCTCAGCAACTGGACTGGTGGTGCCCCTCCCAGCATTTGCAGGGGGCATGCAAATGGTGGTAGGAACCTCCTCTTCTCATACAGTGTTGTTAAGGTCAGGCCTAGACATCGCAACTGTGGACAGTGCCAGCACCCCTGTATTTTCATAACACCCCAGAAATTTTACATCATACAAGACAAGGCCAGTATACATTTATTTTCACTGCACCCCTGTATTTTTACAGCATACAGGCCCAGTGTACATATATTTTCACTGCACCCTAGAATTATTACAGCATACAAGACATGGCCAGTGTACATATAATTTCACTGCACTCCTGAATTTTTACAGCATACAAGACAGGGCCAGTGTACATTGATTTTACTGCACCCCTGAATTTTTACAGCATCCAGGGCCAGTGTAACGTTATTTTAACAGCGGCACCCCTATATTTTACAGCATACAGGAGCAGTGTGCTTTTAATTTTTAACAACTGCACCCCTTAATTTTTATAACATATAGGGCCAGTTTAATGTTATTTAAACAGCAGCACCTGTATATTTTACAGCGTACAGGAGGACAGTGCTCCTGCCCCCTTTACATCACAGTGACAGCCAGGACAGCAACACCCATGTACAGCTGCAGCACCCAGCCGTAGCAGCACATGAAACACCAATGACAGCCAGGACAGCACCCCTAACACAGCACAGGTACACCACAGTGACTATAGTAGCACCCCTACAAAGCACACACTAACCCCACCCGACACCACCACCCACAGAGAGACAGAGGTCTATCTCCCTCATTCTCCAATTCCAGAGTGAAAATGGCAGCAACGCCCAGCTGTTTATATGGGATCCAAAACCCGCGAGAATCTGACAGCGGGATGATGACATGTTGCCTCGCTCTGGTTTCCGAGTCTGGTAAGAAATCAAGAGCTGAACTCCGATTCTGGCTCGGAATGGGATGTTCGGGGGGTTCGGTTCTGAGAACTGAACCCGCTCATTCCTAATAATTACCCTCCTTTCATAACTGATTCTATGTATTTATACATATATCTGAAGGCATGAGACACCTTCAGCCTAGTTTAGCACCCTGCCCCACCCACCCCTCACTGATTTTAATTAGATAGCCCAGCAGTCTGAATTACATATGTGGAGTGAGCACACTGAGGTAAGACTCCTACATTTGTTTACTATGATAGTCAATATTGGGGGGATTCTGTGGGGTGTGGGGCTCCCTGTTCCTGCCGTGGCTGGACGTCCCCGGGGCATCACAATCTAACACTATTTCAATACACTATGGCACTTATGGTTTGTTTTATATATATATGTAACACTTTCACATAAATTTCGTTTACTCCTCACATCACTCACACATGCAGCAGCTGCTGCTCCTACCTCTTTAACCCTTTATTTGTATCACTCTTGCTGTGCCCTGGGGTTGTCTGGCATGGTGGGTAAGCTCATAGCCCTTGCCAGGATTATGCTAAATGCCATTGGTTATTACAGGTTGAGCTAGTGTGAGATAGTGCACCTGTAACTTTTTTTCCCCTTGTATACTGTATCAAGTCTCAAGCAGAGTAGCACCTCATTACTTAATTATGGTGTGCAAACTAGGGCACCCCTCCTTTTTGAAATTACACATACAGTAGCCAAGAAGTGCATTAAGCCATGTTCTCTTGTGAGGTAGAAGCCAGTATTGGCTAGCCAGCACGTGGATACAGCAGTGGCAGTGACCACTTTCAAAATCAATAGCAAGGGTCTGAGCAGTGACAGAGAGCATGAGTACCGCCTGCATACACATCGGCATGGTGTGAGTGATAAGAGCGGGAGCACATAAATAATCAGAAGAGATGCTGTACATACTTTCAATCGGCCATCGGATAAGCCACTTACATTTTTAACACACTACTGGACAAGGAGCTGTATAAATGACTATTTGAGAAATGGTCTCAGGTTTTGTAAGCTCAGACCACTGTGATTTACAACACACATAAGGATAACCTCTAAGTGCCTGATCAACATGAGAGGTGAGACTGAGATAAACTTTGGAACTGCAAAACAACTGCATTGTGTGGATTTTAAGACCCCACAGATTCTGTTTTATATACCTTGCAACGGTGCTGATGGCTGATTGTTAGTGGATAAAAGACATCTTATTAGCTCTCATCTGACTCTGTTTTAACTTTGCATGATAACTTTTTCTATATTGAACAACTTTAATTCAGTTTGCTTGCTAATGCCTGGCATATGATCATTACTAAAGTATTACACTCTGCATCTACTTTAACTAACAAGTATTGCTGGACTGTCAGTTACATTTGAAAAGGAAAATATTTTAAAGACTATTTGTGTTTTTAGAATTTGTATATATATACATTGCTGTATATTGTGTTGTATATCAAATTTTGTTACAAATAATTATTTGCCATATGCGGCGGGATGGAGTGGCATCCGAGTTTGCCAGAGGTGCTGGATGCCAGCCGAACTCTGATTTTTTTTTAAAGCGGCAGTCATTTGCAAGCCATGGTTTTGCCTTGTGAATGACTGCCGCTTTAAAAAAAGTCAGAGTTCGGCCGGCATCCGCGCATCTGGCAAACTCGGACGCCATTACATCACGTCGCTGTTGTCTGGACATTGCTCCACTGTTTTGTTTTTTCTAAGTTGTATTTACAATTGTGAGGGTCAGCACCTCTTTGTGGTAGCGAGTGTCACCAACAGGTGACAATTGTGTTTCATGTGAATAGCAGGAGATAGCGCATTGGAACTAGTTTTTCTTCGGTATCTTCCTAAGTAATCTTGGAACTAAGCCATATTATTTTTTATTTTGAAAGCAATTTGCTTTAAAGTTAGTATGCCATAAAGCTAAATATCTTTATTTGCAGGGTATTATTTATGTCTCCCAAAATAAAAGGACTCTAGTTTTAACTTAGAAAAATGTGCTAAATCTTTTTTATTATTATTATTATTATTATTATTATATACTAATATTCATGTAATAACAAAAGCTGTGCAAAGTTAAAGTGATAATTGTGCATTAATGTGATATCAATGCATTTAGCTACTTCATATTTAAATACACTTTAGCTTGATATTTTTTTAATACTTAAATTAAACTCGAGTAGTCTCAGCAGAGCTCTCTTCACATCTTTATTCCGTAGACTGTAGATCAGAGGGTTTATCATGGGAGTGACAACTGAGTACAATGCTGTAAAGACCTGTTCTAAGACATTGGAGTTATCTGATGGTGGCATCAAGTACACAGATGAACTTGTCATATAATAAATGATGACAATGGTGAGGTGGTATGAGCAGGTGGAGAAGGCTTTCTTTCTTCCATCTTTAGATTTTATCTGTAAAATGACCCTGATAATCTTTATATAAGATGTCAAACTGAACAATGCTGGGAAAATACCTAATATCAAAAATTCCATATAGATGACAATATAAATGTCATCACCACCAGCACAGGAGATGTTAAGCAGAGCTTTAGGATCACACAAAAATTGGTGTATAGTGCGTGAGTGACAGAAGGACATACGTGAGGCTGGAATTGTAAATAGAAATGAATTACAGAATCCTACTATCCAAGTGGCGGATGACAATAAGAGACAGTGTTTCCTATTTAAGATTCTATGATAGTGCAAAGGATCACATATAGCAACATATCGGTCAAATGCCATAATAAATAGTAGAATATCTTCTGCACCACCAGCCAAAAGATAAATGTGCATCTGGGTGAAGCATTGTATGAAGGACACTGTATTATCTCCAGATAGTAACATGTACAGCAGGTTAGGGACAGTAGTGGTTGTAAAACAGATATCTACTAAGGCCAGGTTACAGAGAAATATATACATGGGAGTGTGTAACTGATCATCAGTAGATATTACTGCAATTATAATAGAATTGATGATCACTCCAAACATATATAGTAAGAAAAACACACTGGTAGATAATGATGTATATCCATATTTTATGGAAAATGGCACCAAGTTGAATTCTTTCATGTAAGTCATGTTCTCCATACAATGTTCAAGTTATTCTAAAAGGAAACATTATTGCTATTAGAAATGTGTTTTAACACCCCCCCCCCCCCCCATGCTTTGGTTATTTATCTTCATTGGTTTTGGTTTCGGAAAACCCACCCTTAAATATTTAGTTTTTTTGTTTTGGATTCCTTTAAAAATTTATAAAATCTACTAAAATCATGTAATTTTAACCTGTTTATGTTTCTACATGATTACTAACATCAATGAAATTATGTTCCAGTAATTTCCAGTTCATTTTCACCACCTCACAGATCACTATAATGTTTTCCCCAATATTAGCCAAACATTGCTGCAATCTAACTGGCTAATCTAAACAACAGAGCAGCATCACAAACACATGGCAGTTTGAAAGAAAGTAGCATATATATAAAACATTAATAAGTTAATAATTAACTTCTCCAAGCAGCAAATCCCATGCCCGAGGCCAGTACTGGGAAATAGAGATGTAGTATTTATGTAGTGGTAACCTGGTCAAGAATTGATGGATTACTGACTGCTTGATTGATTGATTCTATATACTAACAGTTATAACTATAAAGAAAAGTAAATCAGAGACATGGAACAATCTATTAGAAAACAAGCATACAAATGTGAGCTTTCTGATGTGCTGCAAACTTCTTAAAGCAGCAAAGGATAGACCTGAGTCCAGTACAGGGAAATGGAGATGGAGTATTTATGCAGAAGTAGCTAGGTAAAACATGGATTAATTGATTACTTATGCTCACAGTCATAACAATAAGCAAAAGTAAAACAAGGAGACATGGAAAATCTATTAAAAAAACTAGCATACAAATTTGAGTTTACAAACACAATTCATCGAAGCAAAAAATCACAGGCTTCAGAACAAGAGAAATAAAATTTAAATAAAATAGAAATAAAATTTAAATAGATAATTTAAGAAAGTAGAAAGTACAGATTACTTGTTACATTTACTGTAGAACAATTTCATAGTATTTATTAAATATGAAAGAGAAACGTTTAACATACTATTCTCTTTGTTTATTTTATTTCACTTCGATAAGGGGATAAAAGCCTTAATTATTTTAGAATTGGTGATTATTTTTAATTGTCTACATTATTTCTAATAAACTCTTCAGAGAAAATAAATACAGCCCTCTGTGGAGAAGCTTGTGGAAAGGCAATACAGCCTAATCACCTTGATGAACTGGTGATGGATGGTCTTACAAGACACAGATCATAAACATCCCAGTATGGTACAGTATGATTATCTGCCTGTCAAATACACTCAATCTTGGCAAAGCCCACAATAAAAATTGGTGACCAATGGAATTGTCTTTTGTCTTTCCCGCCCACCCCCATTAAAAAGGAATAACAGAGTTTAACAAACCAAGCACTTCAGTTACAGGGGCTGACACTTTTGTGGCAGAAGCCCTTGGTTTGTTTAATCCACACTACCAATGGGCATAGAGTGGTTAACAGTGTTATTAATCATCATCACATTTGAAAGAGGTCATCGTTATGCTAATCATCGATCTTCTCACTGTTGTTAATATCACCATCACACAATAATTGCTCATCCCCAGTGAAATCCACCATTAGAGTCTCTATTTGTTGAAATTGGGGGATAGGTCTTCAGAGGTTTTCTAGCTACGAACACTGAAACAGTAACTAAAAATCTTCATGGCAGTGCTAAACACTCATTCAGAGTACACACTCAAGGGTGGACAGCTTAAGATCACCAAAGCAAGTCTGTAGAAGACCCTTTAAATTGCCTTTTGTTTTTCCCAATGTTCAAAGGGACTGTGTGAGATGCTAATTTGTATATTATCAATAAAGTAATCCTCCACAATTTATTGTATCAGATTTAGTCACATATACAGTATGTGGGCAATTATTTTAAGACTGACCAAATTAATAATGTTTTACTCTGCTATGTGGAGTTGACTCACCATGATCACCAGAAGGTCTCTTGGAAAGAGTATACCAGTATATAAGCTCTGCATAAAAATGGTTTGTATGGTAGGGTGGCAAAAAACTTTCTTGGAAAATAAAAGAATTAAAAAAACATCAAACCAGCTCTGGAGTTTGCTAGAAAACATCATACTAACTGACCCTATATTTGGGATACATTTGTGTGGTCAGAAGTTTGTGGATGGCATCATCATGCTGTGGGGATGCTTTTATCTCAGTGGGTACTTGACTTTTTTTTACATTGAGGGACAGATGGATGGTGCAAAATACAGCAAGATACTGCAAGACAACATGCTTCAGTCTGCTAGAAAGCTAAAGCTTGGGAGAAAGCTCATCTTTTAGTAGGACATTAATGCAAATCACAAGGCCAAAGCAACACTGGCATTGGCGAACATCAAAAGATGAATGGCCTAGTCAAAGTCAAGATCTCAATCCAACTGAGGATCTACAGTATGGCCCTATTTAAAAATTGCAGTCCGCTAGCATCATATAACCAACCTGGAGCAAATCTGCAAGGAAGAATGGGCAAAATACATTCCCAAAAAGTGCATGCAAACATGGTAGAAACTTACCTCAACAGATACACCACTTGCATACAAAGATGAACTATTGATCGCATCATCGATCTTCTTAGCAACACCAACATTTCAGAATGCAATGTTACCTTGAGGCATTCTGAAATTTTGATGTTTTCAATCATAAGGGTTACAAAGATTTTTATTTTAAAGAAGACCTAAGTGCCCCCAATTATTTCTTCATGAAAGAGTATATAAACACGGTGAGGCAAAAAAAAAAAATCCTCCCAGATTTTAAAGGTTACCAAAAAAGGTATGGCAAATGCTATTCAAAGTTGTAGTACATAATCTAAAAGTGCATGGAATATAGTTTATTTTTACCTGGTTTTGAAAATGGTATTGTCATTGCTTGGCGTATAGCATCCTTCAGTTCCTTAATGGTTCCTGGTGGATGTGTGTAAACCTCAGCTTTCAGATGGCCCTGTTGGCTGTGTAGAGGCCTTTCCTGAACTTATGAGGATTGTTTTCAGCCAGTAACGAAAATTATGTTTGTTAACGTAGCCAGACAAATCAAAGTGAGCTTTGTTAGGATTTTGCAGTGATAACACCAGAAATGATCCACCAAGTGATTCAAAACCAAATGGAAATTATCTTTTTTATGTAATAAAATTTTGAATAGCATTGACCGTGCTTTTTTTGTTACCCTTTAAAATCAGAGAGGTTTTTTTTTTGCCTATATATATATATATATTTATATATACTTTTGATACACCCGGCACTCCTATGACTCGCCATTTACGTTCTGTCTTGCCCATGTGGTCTTTACTATGTGGGCAAGACAGAATGTCAATTTAAAGAGAGAATGGCTAACCATAGGTCAGCCATCAGAGTGGCTTGAAAACTAGAGATGAGCGGGTTCGGTTTCTCTGAATCCGAACCCGCACGAACTTCATGTTTTTTTTCACGGGTCCGAGCGACTCGGACCTTCCCGCCTTGCTCGGTTAACCCGAGCGCGCCCGAACGTCATCATGACGCTGTCGGATTCTCGCGAGGCTCGGATTCTATCGCGAGACTCGGATTCTATATAAGGAGCCGCGCGTCGCCGCCATTTTCACACGTGCATTGAGATTGATAGGGAGAGGACGTGGCTGGCGTCCTCTCCGTTTAGAATAGATTAGAGAGACACTTGATTTACTAATTTTGGGGAGCATTAGGAGTACTCAGTACAGTGCAGAGTTTTGCTGATAGTGACCACCAGTTTTATTTATAATCCGTTCTCTGCCTGAAAAAAGCGATACACAGCACACAGTGACTCAGTCACATACCATATCTGTGTGCACTGCTCAGGCTCAGGCCAGTGTGCTGCATCATCTATTTTCTATATATAATATTATATATATCTGATTATCTGTCTGACTGCTCAGCTCACACAGCTTATAATTGTGGGGGAGACTGGGGAGCACTACTGCAGTGCCAGTTATAGGTTATAGCAGGAGCCAGGAGTACATAATATATTATATAGTGAGTGACCACCAGACACACAGTGCAGTTTATTTAATATATCCGTTCTCTGCCTGAAAAAAGCGATACACACAGTGACTCAGTCAGTCACATACCATATCTGTGTGCACTGCTCAGGCTCAGGCCAGTGTGCTGCATCATCTATATATATATTATATATCTGTCTGACTGCTCAGCTCACACAGCTTATAATTGTGGGGGAGACTGGGGAGCACTACTGCAGTGCCAGTTATAGGTTATAGCAGGAGCCAGGAGTACATAATATTATATTAAAACAGTGCACACTTTTGCTGCAGGAGTGCCACTGCCAGTGTGACTAGTGACCAGTGACCTGACCACCAGTATATATAATATTAGTAGTATACTATCTCTTTATCAACCAGTCTATATATTAGCAGCAGACACAGTACAGTGCGGTAGTTCACGGCTGTGGCTACCTCTGTGTCGGCACTCGGCAGCCCGTCCATAATTGTATATACCACCTAACCGTGGTTTTTTTTTCTTTCTTTATACATACATACTAGTTACGAGTATACTATCTCTTTATCAACCAGTCTATATATTAGCAGCAGACACAGTACAGTGCGGTAGTTCACGGCTGTGGCTACCTCTGTGTCGGCACTCGGCAGCCCGTCCATAATTGTATATACCACCTAACCGTGGTTTTTTTTTCTTTCTTTATACATACATACTAGTTACGAGTATACTATCTCTTTATCAACCAGTCTATATATTAGCAGCAGACACAGTACAGTGCGGTAGTTCACGGCTGTGGCTACCTCTGTGTCGGCACTCGGCAGCCCGTCCATAATTGTATATACCACCTAACCGTGGTTTTTTTTTCTTTCTTTATACATACATACTAGTTACGAGTATACTATCTCTTTATCAACCAGTCTATATATTAGCAGCAGACACAGTACAGTGCGGTAGTTCACGGCTGTGGCTACCTCTGTGTCGGCACTCGGCAGCCCGTCCATAATTGTATATACCACCTAACCGTGGTTTTTTTTTCTTTCTTTATACATACATACTAGTTACGAGTATACTATCTCTTTATCAACCAGTCTATATATTAGCAGCAGACACAGTACAGTGCGGTAGTTCACGGCTGTGGCTACCTCTGTGTCGGCACTCGGCAGCCCGTCCATAATTGTATATACCACCTAACCGTGGTTTTTTTTTCTTTCTTTATACATACATACTAGTTACGAGTATACTATCTCTTTATCAACCAGTCTATATATTAGCAGCAGACACAGTACAGTGCGGTAGTTCACGGCTGTGGCTACCTCTGTGTCGGCACTCGGCAGCCCGTCCATAATTGTATATACCACCTAACCGTGGTTTTTTTTTCTTTCTTTATACATACATACTAGTTACGAGTATACTATCTCTTTATCAACCAGTCTATATATTAGCAGCAGACACAGTACAGTGCGGTAGTTCACGGCTGTGGCTACCTCTGTGTCGGCACTCGGCAGCCCGTCCATAATTGTATATACCACCTAACCGTGGTTTTTTTTTCTTTCTTTATACATACATACTAGTTACGAGTATACTATCTCTTTATCAACCAGTCTATATATTAGCAGCAGACACAGTACAGTGCGGTAGTTCACGGCTGTGGCTACCTCTGTGTCGGCACTCGGCAGCCCGTCCATAATTGTATACTAGTATCCAATCCATCCATCTCCATTGTTTACCTGAGGTGCCTTTTAGTTGTGCCTATTAAAATATGGAGAACAAAAATGTTGAGGTTCCAAAATTAAGGAAAGATCAAGATCCACTTCCACCTCGTGCTGAAGCTGCTGCCACTAGTCATGGCCGAGACGATGAAATGCCAGCAACGTCGTCTGCCAAGGCCGATGCCCAATGGCATAGTACAGAGCATGTCAAAACCAAAACACCAAATATCAGTAAAAAAAGGACTCCAAAACCTAAAATAAAATTGTCGGAGGAGAAGCGTAAACTTGCAAATATGCCATTTACCACACGGAGTGGCAAGGAACGGCTGAGGCCCTGGCCTATGTTCATGGCTAGTGGTTCAGCTTCACATGAGGATGGAAGCACTCAGCCTCTCGCTAGAAAACTGAAAAGACTCAAGCTGGCAAAAGCACCGCAAAGAACTGTGCGTTCTTTGAAATCCCAAATCCACAAGGAGAGTCCAATTGTGTCGGTTGCGATGCCTGACCTTCCCAACACTGGACGTGAAGAGCATGCGCCTTCCACCATTTGCACGCCCCCTGCAAGTGCTGGAAGGAGCACCCGCAGTCCAGTTCCTGATAGTCAGATTGAAGATGTCAGTGTTGAAGTACACCAGGATGAGGAGGATATGGGTGTTGCTGGCGCTGGGGAGGAAATTGACCAGGAGGATTCTGATGGTGAGGTGGTTTGTTTAAGTCAGGCACCCGGGGAGACACCTGTTGTCCGTGGGAGGAATATGGCCGTTGACATGCCAGGTGAAAATACCAAAAAATCAGCTCTTCGGTGTGGAGGTATTTCACCAGAAATGCGGACAACAGGTGTCAAGCCGTGTGTTCCCTTTGTCAAGCTGTAATAAGTAGGGGTAAGGACGTTAACCACCTCGGAACATCCTCCCTTATACGTCACCTGCAGCGCATTCATAATAAGTCAGTGACAAGTTCAAAAACTTTGGGTGACAGCGGAAGCAGTCCACTGACCAGTAAATCCCTTCCTCTTGTAACCAAGCTCACGCAAACCACCCCACCAACTCCCTCAGTGTCAATTTCCTCCTTCCCCAGGAATGCCAATAGTCCTGCAGGCCATGTCACTGGCAATTCTGACGAGTCCTCTCCTGCCTGGGATTCCTCCGATGCATCCTTGCGTGTAACGCCTACTGCTGCTGGCGCTGCTGTTGTTGCCGCTGGGAGTCGATGGTCATCCCAGAGGGGAAGTCGTAAGCCCACTTGTACTACTTCCAGTAAGCAATTGACTGTTCAACAGTCCTTTGCGAGGAAGATGAAATATCACAGCAGTCATCCTACTGCAAAGCGGATAACTGAGTCCTTGACAACTATGTTGGTGTTAGACGTGCGTCCGGTATCCGCCGTTAGTTCACAGGGAACTAGACAATTTATTGAGGCAGTGTGCCCCCGTTACCAAATACCATCTAGGTTCCACTTCTCTAGGCAGGCGATACCGAGAATGTACACGGACGTCAGAAAAAGACTCACCAGTGTCCTAAAAAATGCAGTTGTACCCAATGTCCACTTAACCACGGACATGTGGACAAGTGGAGCAGGGCAGGGTCAGGACTATATGACTGTGACAGCCCACTGGGTAGATGTATGGACTCCCGCCGCAAGAACAGCAGCGGCGGCACCAGTAGCAGCATCTCGCAAACGCCAACTCTTTCCTAGGCAGGCTACGCTTTGTATCACCGCTTTCCAGAATACGCACACAGCTGAAAACCTCTTACGGCAACTGAGGAAGATCATCGCGGAATGGCTTACCCCAATTGGACTCTCCTGTGGATTTGTGGCATCGGACAACGCCAGCAATATTGTGTGTGCATTAAATATGGGCAAATTCCAGCACGTCCCATGTTTTGCACATACCTTGAATTTGGTGGTGCAGAATTTTTAAAAAAACGACAGGGGCGTGCAAGAGATGCTGTCGGTGGCCAGAAAAATTGCGGGACACTTTCGGCGTACAGGCACCACGTACAGAAGACTGGAGCACCACCAAAAACTACTGAACCTGCCCTGCCATCATCTGAAGCAAGAAGTGGTAACGAGGTGGAATTCAACCCTCTATATGCTTCAGAGGTTGGAGGAGCAGCAAAAGGCCATTCAAGCCTATACAATTGAGCACGATATAGTAGGTGGAATGCACCTGTCTCAAGTGCAGTGGAGAATGATTTCAACGTTGTGCAAGGTTCTGATGCCCTTTGAACTTGCCACACGTGAACTCAGTTCAGACACTGCCAGCCTGAGTCAGGTCATTCCCCTCATCAGGCTTTTGCAGAAGAAGCTGGAGGCATTGAAGAAGGAGCTAAAAGGGAGCGATTCCGCTAGGCATGTGGGACTTGTGGATGCAGCCCTTAATTCGCTTAACAAGGATTCACGGGTGGTCAATCTGTTGAAATCAGAGCACTACATTTTGGCCACCGTGCTCGATCCTAGATTTAAAGCCTACCTTGGATCTCTCTTTCCGGCAGACACAGGTCTGCTGGGGTTGAAAGACCTGCTGGTGACAAAATTGTCAAGTCAAGCGGAACGCGACCTGTCAACATCTCCTCCTTCACATTCTCCCGCAACTGGGGGTGCGAGGAAAAGGCTCAGAATTCCGAGCCCACCCGCTGGCGGTGATGCAGGGCAGTCTGGAGCGACTGCTGATGCTGACATCTGGTCCGGACTGAAGGACCTGACAACGATTACGGACATGTCGTCTACTGTCACTGCATATGATTCTCTCAACATTGATAGAATGGTGGAGGATTATATGAGTGACCGCATCCAAGTAGGCACGTCACACAGTCCGTACTTATACTGGCAGGAAAAAGAGGCAATTTGGAGGCCCTTGCACAAACTGGCTTTATTCTACCTAAGTTGCCCTCCCACAAGTGTGTACTCCGAAAGAGTGTTTAGTGCCGCCGCTCACCTTGTCAGCAATCGGCGTACGAGGTTACATCCAGAAAATGTGGAGAAGATGATGTTCATTAAAATGAATTATAATCAATTCCTCCGCGGAGACATTGACCAGCAGCAATTGCCTCCACAAAGTACACAGGGAGCTGAGATGGTGGATTCCAGTGGGGACGAATTGATAATCTGTGAGGAGGGGGATGTACACGGTGATATATCGGAGGGTGAAGATGAGGTGGACATCTTGCCTCTGTAGAGCCAGTTTGTGCAAGGAGAGATTAATTGCTTCTTTTTTGGGGGGGGTCCAAACCAACCCGTCATATCAGTCACAGTCGTGTGGCAGACCCTGTCACTGAAATGATGGGTTGGTTAAAGTGTGCATGTCCTGTTTTGTTTATACAACATAAGGGTGGGTGGGAGGGCCCAAGGACAATTCCATCTTGCACCTCTTTTTTCTTTTCTTTTTCTTTGCATCATGTGCTGATTGGGGAGGGTTTTTTGGAAGGGACATCCTGCGTGACACTGCAGTGCCACTCCTAGATGGGCCCGGTGTTTGTGTCGGCCACTAGGGTCGCTAATCTTACTCACACAGTCAGCTACCTCATTGCGCCTCTTTTTTTCTTTGCGTCATGTGCTGTTTGGGGAGGGTTTTTTGGAAGGGACATCCTGCGTGACACTGCAGTGCCACTTCTAGATGGGCCCGGTGTTTGTGTCGGCCACTAGGGTCGCTAATCTTACTCACACAGCTACCTCATTGCGCCTCTTTTTTTCTTTGCGTCATGTGCTGTTTGGGGAGGGTTTTTTGGAAGGGACATCCTGCGTGACACTGTAGTGCCACTCCTAGATGGGCCCGGTGTTTGTGTCGGCCACTAGGGTCGCTAATCTTACTCACACAGCTACCTCATTGCGCCTCTTTTTTTCTTTGCGTCATGTGCTGTTTGGGGAGGGTTTTTTGGAAGGGACATCCTGCGTGACACTGCAGTGCCACTCCTAGATGGGCCCGGTGTTTGTGTCGGCCACTAGGGTCGCTAATCTTACTCACACAGCTACCTCATTGCGCCTCTTTTTTTCTTTGCGTCATGTGCTGTTTGGGGAGGGTTTTTTGGAAGGGACATCCTGCGTGACACTGCAGTGCCACTCCTAGATGGGCCCGGTGTTTGTGTCGGCCACTAGGGTCGCTTATCTTACTCACACAGCGACCTCGGTGCAAATTTTAGGACTAAAAATAATATTGTGAGGTGTGAGGTATTCAGAATAGACTGAAAATGAGTGTAAATTATGGTTTTTGAGGTTAATAATACTTTGGGATCAAAATGACCCCCAAATTCTATGATTTAAGCTGTTTTTTAGTGTTTTTTGAAAAAAACACCAGAATCCAAAACACACCCGAATCCGACAAAAAAAATTCGGTGAGGTTTTGCCAAAACGCGTTCGAACCCAAAACACGGCCGCGGAACCGAACCCAAAACCAAAACACAAAACCCGAAAAATTTCAGGCGCTCATCTCTATTGAAAACAGGTACAAGTGACCAACCAATGGCTCATTACTGTGCGCAGAGGTCGAATAGTACAGCAAGCATTAGAAGTAAACTTATTGATCATGTCACTGCGTCCATTCGTGGAGGCAACCAGGGCAAGAAGCTTCTCCAGTTAGAAAGCCGTTGGATATTTAAGTTGTATACGCTGGCCCCAAGGGGCTTAAATGAACAAATGGTCTTACACTGTTTTTTATGAAGAACTTCAGTGTGCTGTAGTTATATGTAATTGCAACTGTAGGTAATACGTTAGGTGAATAATATGGGCTGTATTTTGTTTGCTATGAACGGGATGCATTGGGATATATATGTATTCTGTCCCATATGTTTTTTAAGTATATATGAAACGCTGTTTGTTGTATGTGTTTTTACAGTTATGGTTTAATGTATTTTGTATTGCGGGTTTTCTGTATATAATTACTGTATTGTTGTCTAGGTAACGGTCATGTGGTATGCGCCGCCTCCCTCTATGGGCACCGCTGGATGACATCAACCACTGTATCGAGCGGCTGCTGTGAGCAGATGACTGCGGTCGGCATGGCTGATTGAACAGCAGACAGTCCCGCAGGTGAGGCTTGTCACACACATTGACCGGGGGAAGGGTTAGTGTTGGGTATATATTCCATGTCTTTTGCCATTATGTGTACATCCTTGCCAATGGGCTGCTGCCCGAAACAATTGTTGGATGACTTTTCACTAATAAAAGGATTTAGCAAAGTCTTCAGAGTGCCGCCCTTAACCTCTCTTTCACAACTAAGGGTTTAGGCTGACGGGAGGAAGCCTCAGTTGTAGGGGCTGGAATGAAGTTAAACTTAGATGGTTTAATCAGACCCCTGGACATGTAAGTGTGGAAAGGAAACCCGAAGGTGTGACCATGACAACCAGGTTAAAAGTCAAATGAAAGTTTATTAAACAGACTCCGTATAATCACAACAGCGTTCACAGTCAGTATTAGCAGTGGCAGATAATACAGTTCCTGGATCACTAAACCATAAAAGGTATAACAGAGCACTGGTAGGTTGCAGAACGGATGTTATAGTCCTTGGGTAGAATAACCTTACCAGGCCAGGCTGTAGTAGTGGAGACAACAGAGGAACATGCCAGTAGGTGTATGAGATGATGCTGGTAACTGGGATGCACTGTAGGAGTCACTGGACGGAACCAGCCAGATGGTGGAAACACGGAGTTAAAACGGAAAGATACTAGGGAGCGTGGAAACAGATGAATTGACGAGTGGTTACCGGTGATAGTGGATACTGCTGGAAGTAGAAATCTGCTGGGAGAACACCAGCTCTTTAAGGAAGCTGAATTCTGTTGGAAGCAGGTTGCTGGAAACAGATGGGTTAATAGCTGCAAGCTTGGAAGCCCGGAAGCAAACGAGGTAATAGCTGAAAGCTGGATCAGTCACAGAGGATTGCAAAGTCAGGCTGCACCGCAGGATGGAAAGCAGGTGCGGGTCTCTTTGTGGATGCTGGAGACAGGAGCTGGAACCTTGAGAAACAAACCACAGGAGAGAGAGACTGGAACAAGGTATGACATTCAAAGCACTGACGTCTATCTGGCCCAAACACAGGATACTTATACCTGCTGCTATGCAGGCATTGGCTGGGCAATTATGCAGATTCCAGAGATGGTGGATTGGAGGAATTGGAGCATGTGATCAAATCCAATATGGCTGCGCCCATGCTGGAACCTGGAGGGAAAACCTGGTTTGGAATGAAATATGCAAACATAGTGATAATGGCGGCGCTGGCCGCGGAGGGCAGGAGACGCTATAACAGTTATATGCTGGGACACATGAAGGACAGCAGAGACTGCGGGAGGCATGATAAATTACTCTGAGAACCCGCAGCAATAATACAGGAATGGCCGCGAAGGCCGGGAGACACCATGTTGGATTCAAACATGGCGTCGCTATGGTAGTGTCTCAGAATGACAGGAGGGATGTGCAGAGTGTTGACACAGATGAGATCCGGACTTGGAACGCTGGGCCAGTCTCAGAAGACACCTAAACGGCAGGTAATGGCGTCCAGATACCCGGATCGTGACACTCTCCTATATATATATATATATATATATATATATATATGTATATATAAACATTATAACCTTATACATGCAGTTCAACATTCTTGTTTTTTTATATGCTGCTCCAGTGCTCTCCTCTCAACTTGTGCAGAAAATAAGAAAAAAAACACCAGAGTCTTGAATCAAATTCAATGTATTATGTATTCAGTATACCAACATTTCTAGATGCACATGTCCTTTTATGTTACCTTGATAAATTACTGTTAATACTGTAGATGACTAAAGTTGTGCAACTTTTATCTATTTAAGCACTGGGTTCTAGTGGCATGGTGGCTTGAAGAATAGCTGACACCTGACCCTCAGCAAAGTTAAGGAACCTCACTTAGTAACTCCTAATAGCCTTTACAATAGGGACTGATTACTCATATGCTGTACATTACAGCTAAAATAACAGGATTAGAAGAAATACAGCATGTCTCATAATCTATATCTATGTTTCCTTAATAACACTCCACTCTCCTCATAGACTTGTGCTTCTTGGGCTAACTGTAGTTTATAAACAATAGAAAATAATAACTGTAGATGTTAGAACCTTTATCAAAAGCATCTGAATACTGGGGGTGTCACACACTCACCAGGTATTAAATATCTGTTTTATTCACACCATGTGCAAGTGTTAGGGATCTGACTATTTGTGATCAGGTATGGAATAAAAGAACAACTTTCTGCAACCACAACAGACATGAATATGGATCTAGTCATAAACATTATTTCCATAAATCTGTTTATAAATAGCTGATTTAGAATGCCATATAAACTAGAGATGTGCTCGGAACCCCATGTTTTGATTTTGGTTATAATTCATCATCGTGTTATGGTTTTGGCAAAGAAACCCTTTGGTTTGGAATTATTTTTTAGTTCAGTTAAAAATTGCTTTAAAAAAAACTATCAATCATTGATAAAAATCTATAAAAACTGCTAAAATTATTCAATTCTAGCAATCAAAAACCTGAAATTCAATTTTAAAATCCATTATTCTGAACCACAGGAAGATTCGAACCAGGACTCGGTTCAGATTTGCTAGGGAGAGCCTGACTGGATTTTGGTTTGGATCCACAAAATTTGGATGGATTCAGATGTCTGAAAAACCAGACTGCACATCTCTAATATAAACCAAACACTACTGATTTGCACACAAATCTCACATATATATATATATATATATTTATATATATATATATTTATATATATATATATATATATATTATCTATCTATCTACTGTATCTATCTGTCTATCTATCTACATTTATAAACAAATTAAGGTAACTGAGAAATGCTGTTATTGTCTTGTTCCTTTAAAAACCAAGTGCACCTGCTTAGTTGAATGTTTGATTCCATTGAGTATGGAAATGTAATTTTTATGAAGGGTGTTAAAAATAAACAAAACATTTTTGTAAGTGAAAATATCAGTAGTGAAACTGAAGTTTTATCTTTTAAGGTCTGTGAATCAGTATACATCGCCTTTAGTAGTCATTCTTTTTTTTCTTCTTTTTTTTATTGACAGGTGAAATAAAAAACAATCAATACATGTACACAGTACAAATATTCATAGCAATAACAAAAATAGTCTTTCAGTACATTACAGCTGTTAAAGGAACTAACAGCGAACATATGAGAATCAAGAGCATACAGTATACAGAGTAATATGTAAAAATGGAGCATACAGACACAGTATATTTAAAACACATCATTGGGTTGGTGAGGTCGCACCCCTAGCCAGGGGAAATTTAGAAGGTGGCACCTTATTCTAGGACTTCCTAATTGTACCAATTAGTAGATTGGAAGCATTTCCGTAAGGCCTCTTAAAGTAGCGGGGATAAAGTGTGAACATATAGGAGCCATGTATAAAAATGCTTCCCAGTCAACTTTTCTTTTTAAAGCGTAGTATTGGTCCAATCTAGATGAAATAAATCTGAAATTCTGGAGTGTAGTAGTGAAATGGGAACGGATTCCGAGGAAATCCATTGGGAGAGTATTGTTTTTTTTGCAGCAGCCAATTTGACAAGTAGAGCATGATTCCCTTTAGATAATATATTAGGGGGAGATTTAGGGTAAATGCCCCAAAATGCCCAAGTTTTATCAATAGTAAATTGAATTTTCAAATTATTTGTAATATATAGTTGAAGTGCATGCCAGAGGGCCTGTACCTTCGGGCAGGACCACAAGCAATGAACGATATCGGCGTCTGGTGAACCACATTTAAAACAATTAGAAGTAGGGGCATGCCCAATGAGGAACTTCAGTTCAGGTGTAAAGTATGCCCTATGTAATATTTTCTGGTACATCTCTGTATATGAGGTTGATACCAGTGTTTTATCCAAAGACATAGTAGCATCCAGAATGGACTTCATCGTGAGGCCTGGAAACTCTAGTTTCCATTGCAACAAACCTACAGCACCAGAGTCAAAATTAAGTAAAGGTCATGAGTGGATGCGTATGAAAGCAGTGGAGATGTGACCACCCGGATCATGGTGTAATGTTCCATCTAAGGTATTAGCCCTATCAGTTTCGGTTAGAGTGGACAGAACCCTTTGTACATAACTACTCGCTTGTAAGAAGGGGAATCAGGGGATCACCAAAGATGGGAAGTGTTCCATTATCTGAGAGTACGTCAGCAGAACTACATCCTCCTTGTGTAAAAAATGGCGAAAATACTTAAGGCCCCCCCATATACCATTTATGAAATACCTGAGAAGTGTTATGTGGTATACTCTAATACCGGAAACCCAGAGACGATTTCACAAAGAAAAAAAAAAGTTACTTTGTGGAGCACTCTTTTATGTGTATAATTGGTAAATTATTTTAATAAAACATAACTTTTAATCACTCTTATTCATAAAACCTTTCTAGACATAATCATACAATACAATTATAATGAAAAAATATTGAAAAAATATATATACGCTCACCAAAATAATATTGGTAGTGGTGGTATTTTAAAGCATCAAAAGGTAAAATACCTATAACACATCAACATACCGATAATTTCACTAAGATTTTAGAGCTTTGAATGCTGTTTCATAATCATCTCCAGCTGATGATACCCTTGAAAATAATCCTGGTAATTTCTCATATAATTCCTTCATATGATACCTGTTAGTAACTAGCATGAAATTCTGGACATTAGACCGTAGGTACTGCTTTGGGGCATGCTATCATGATTTAGATGTTTAACATGCACCCTACCCAGGAGGTCTACGTTACTGCTTTATAACAATTGTTGTAATAGCATAACCAATTGTCCTCTCTCTGTGCCCTCTCCCTTATTGACTGTCAGGTGCAAATTGTAATGAACACACTTGGGATAGAAAGGAACAGCGTGAAGATATGCCACCCCTTCTACTGCCGCCGTCTTCCGTGAGCGGACGGGGGTGAGAGCGGGACCAGCAAACGCTGTTCACGATGGAGAGATGCAGTGATACGCCCTGGCTCCTCCGTTTGCGGTGTTAGATGGTCCAGGTTACACTAGGCATTGCTGGAGCCAAATTCGCCACCGGGAGGAGGGCAGACACCGAAGATAGATAGGACAGATACATAAATCACGTGTTTGTTGCTAGACTCCTTGATAGGTCTAATATTGGTTATGTCAAATGATTACATTCCTGATCGACCACACTGAAAGTTTCTAAAATGTATCCCAGACGTGATATATTATTACTGGATATCAATATGAATGAATTAACTGTTGTGCCTTTGAATAATTTAGGAAAATGTATAACACTGTATCCCTAACATGATTATAATCAATTGTTTAACACACAGATTGAAAATTAGGGACAGCGTGAGAATCTGCAGCCCTTTCTGCTGCCTCCGTCTTCAATGAGCGGATGGAGGTGAGAGCGGAGCTTGCAGGCACGCTGGCCGGAGAGAAAGATACAGTGTACAACCCTGCTCCCGTATGCGGTGTTAGGTGGCCCTGGTTACTGACAGCATTGCAGGGACCAAAATGCGCCGCCGGGAGAGGAGAAGACACCTGAAAGGACAGGGTACCTGACTCTTTTGGCTGGAGGGTGTGGATGTGTGCAGGCTGTTCCCCCTGCAGCGGGGAATCAGCAAACGGCCAGAACGTGTTTCACCACGGAGGGCTTAATCACCTGTGAGCCTGTGTGGTAACCCCAACTATGTGGTTCAAAGTTGGGGTTACCCCAAAGAGGTAAAAATAAAGAGGTCTGTTTTGACAATTTCAGTATAGAACGTACCGTCCTCCATGCCATACAGGTAGAAGATAATATGGCGTTATCTTTTATGAAATCAGGCATGGAATGTGGGGTAGTGTGTAATAGGGATACTAGGTTCCAGTTTGGTGCAAAAGTTTATTCTAATTGTAGGTTAGCATAAACATTGCATCCATTAATCCAATCCAAAGCAATTCTGTCATTTGCTGCCAATGCGTAAGTGCGCAGGCATGGTACGTTAAGGCCACCCCGGGTTCTTGGTTGTTGCAGTTTAAATAATGAAAACCTTGGCCGTTTACCTGCCCAAATAAATTTGGTCAAAGCTTTATTTATTTGGTCGAATGTACTTTTGGGTGGGATTAACGGGAGCATTAGCAAAACATATAAGAAACGTGGGAAGCTAATCATTTTGTATAAATGACAACGGCCAGTGTACGTCAAAGGGAGATGAGCCAATTTTGAGAAGTCCGTGTAAGTCCTGGTAAGTAGTGAAGAAAATTTAGGGTGTATAACTTGGAGGGATGACTAGGGTATATTCATACCTAAGTAGGTGATACAATCATCAACTGCCTAGTGAAATGGAAATGAGGATCCCCAGCCTAATTTGGCAGAAGAAGAGAAGGCCCAGGCTTCTGTCTTTAAATGGTTAATTTTAAACCCAGACACTAGTTCAAAGGAATTCAAAATGGAGAGTAAGTGTGGTACTGCCGCATGGGGATTACTAAAATAAAGCAGGATGTCATCAGTTAATGCTGAATATTTAAGTTCCAAATGGGCCAATTTAATGCCATCTATCTTCTTTCAGGAAATGTTGAAAGAGGGGGTCCAACGCCAAGCTGAACAGAAGTGGGGATAAGGATCAACCCCATCTAGTACCTAGATGTAATTTAAAGTAACAGGTATTATGAGCATTAATTGTCAAAAAAAGCCAGCGGCTGCTGATATAGAGTGCGAAACACGTGTAATAAGTCAGGGCCAAATTCCTGATGCTGAAGCATTCTCCCAATATGAGCCCAGGAGACCCTATCAAAGGCATCACAACTGAGAACTATGTTTCTCGTCTCCAGTGAGCTGTGCGTTTTGATCATGGCCGCTAATAATGAGCGGACATTGTGGACTGAATGTCTGTTACACAGAAAATCTGTCTGGGCAGGGTGCAACAATTTGGGCAGAATCAACTGAAGAAGGGAAGCAATATTTTTTGTGAAAATCTTGAAATCCTGGTACAAAAGGGAGATTGGTCTATAAGAGGAAACCAAAGTGGGCTCTTATTCGGTTTGGGGAGGACTATTACCCTGGCTGTATTAAAATTGGGTGGGGCAGAGTGACTTAAGAATAGAATTGTAGAGTTTGGAAAGATGTTCTCTTAGGTGTGGGTATAGGAGTTTGTAGTATGCGGCAGATAAGCCGTCTGGTCCCTGGGTTTTCAAATTTGGTAGACATTTAATAACCGCCTCCAACTCCGAATCTGTAATGGGAGAACTAAGATCTTCTCTATCATCAGCAGAGAGGGTGGGAAGGCCTGCATGAGTTAAAAAGTCCATACCCATGGTGGGTTGGTCAGGGGGCGCATTATATTGATTTTTGAAAAATTCAAGAAAAACGTCTCTAACTTTTTGTTGGGTCAGTGTCAATGTTCCCTGAGTAGTTCAAATAGATGGGATGTGTTTAGGGGCGGAAGAGGCTTTCACTAAGTTTGTCAATAATTTTCCGGGGCGATTACCCCATTGGAAATATTTATTAGATTGAAACGATAGGAACAATATAGCCCGCTCAGCGCAAAGGGTATCATGGAACAATTTGGCCTCCTTGTACAATAATCTGTTAGATTCAGAAGGGTCAACTAATAATTTAGAGTATGACGAGGTAACTCTTTGAGTAGCATGGGATAATATTTTCTAAGATTATTTTTTCCTAGTGGCGACATAAGATAGTATGTGGCCCCGGAGAACCGGTTTCAAAGACTGCCAAAAAAGATTTATGTTGTCAGAATGAACACTATTATCATGAGCATAGTTAGAAAAAGATTGGGTTAAGTGAAGTTTAAAATCTCCAGAGAAGGCTAAGTAATCTGGAAAGTGGCAGTACTGGGAATATGTGTGGGGTGCTGCCAAGGCAATTGTAATGGTGATGGGGGCGTGATCAGATAAAAGAATGTTAGCTATAGTTGAGTCTTCTACTCTATGAATCAACAAACCTGATATCAACCAAAAGTCTAATCGGGAAACTAACTTTTGTGGATAAGAGAAAAATGTGTATTCTCTATAGTCAGGATATAAGATCTGCCATGGATCCAGTATTTGTAATGAATCCAATAATAGTGACACAGTGGATGAAGTGGATCTGCTCAACCCTGTCTGTGTGGGTCCACCTGACACATCTAGGGAAGGATCAAAAACAACATTCAAGTCACCCCCATAGTTAAAGAGCCTTCCATCCAACTTTGTAGGTTAAAAAAAAGGTCTTCAAAAAATAATACGTTCGGCCCTGTGGGGACATAAATGCACACTAAAGTGAACCTTTCCCATTTAATATCCACCTTCAAAAATTAAAACCTACCTTCAGGGTTTATCCATTCTTCCTTAATCTCATAATGTAATGATTTACTAAATAAAAATAGCACTCCCCGAGTTTTCGTAGCATAAGAGGCACACCTATCATCACTAATCCAAGTCATTCTTATATCGCTTCCCATTCAAGGAACTCTGGTGTCAGTCAGTGACTTGTGCACTCGTCTGATTATGTCAGTGAGGACAGCGCGGCATGTACAATACTGTAACAGGTAACAGGGTCAGCTTTATAATGTGAGGATAGAAATATACACAAGCAGGAAGTCTCACACTGTCCATGCTGAATGTACCTTTTGTTTCTTAATTTGTTCATTTGCAAGCTCAATGAAATCCTATGCTTCTGTTTGTTTTTATATATTCTGCATAAAATGCCGTCTTGTGATATTTACACAGGCGTTTAAGTTTGAGATATTAATTCTTTTTTGCAAGCAGCTAATTGTTTTGTACATTAATTTGAGTCCTACAGAGCTCCTCAAAATCACTAATTGGAAAATAATATTCTTCCCATACAATCACTGTCTTATTTAAAATAACCTTTGTTTAAACTACTTAAATTATATATACTGTATATACCCTTTTTAGTTATTTCTAAAGAACTGCTGTGACTGACAGAAAACAATGATTCTTGTGGATATGTGAGTTTATAAACAAAATACAAAATGTTTTATACCAGATAATAACAATCACAGATCAGTTACAGAAACATTGTGCAGCACATTGCAGATTTGTGGAAGGATCACACCTCACTCACCTGTACAGTGAATCAGCATAGAGCAGAATTAGGGAAAGAAAGGAACCTTATTTATATACTGTAGTGTGGATCCCTTTGCACTTTGGAAATTGGTAACAGGTCACCTCGGGGACTCAACTAGAAATACTGGAATTACATCATTCATATGCTTGGGTGTTGATTGTAATATTTTTAGAGTTATGACAAAAACTTTTTAGTCTCTATTTCTGCACATTATTGTTACTAAGACAGTACAAAAGAGTGCAACAGATTCACAAACAGCTTCACAGGAAAATCGAAACAAAGACACTTTTTGATTGACTTTGACTCACTCAGTGTTCTTTTTGTAAAAAGTTAAGATTGCTTAATTTTTTTTCTCCTCATTACATTTTTATTGAACAGTTTAAAAAAATGAGGGGATGGGAACAGAAAAAGAGAGGTGGGGAACAAGGGGAAGAGTAGAAGAAGGCATGGAGACACATCAATTCCATTCACAATAAAACCCTGTGCAATCTGATTCGGAATAGAACCATGCATTTCCATATGATTGGTACATTTTGAAATATGAATGTAAAGCAGCAATCATTTATAAGGCAAAACCAGACTCGCACAAAGTCCCTCACCACCGGCATCTCTCATTCTATTACATTTAGCCCTATATGTCTTCACAGAAAGCTAATTATGTGAAAATAGAAAAATACATGTAACCCCTCTCTCACCACCCAGGGGTACTTAATACATATGTGCCTCCACCCAAGCTATATTCTATTTAGCTTGCTTGGGTAAGCCTGATAGGTAGGCAATCTGTGTCCTATATATATGCATGTGAGATTACAATTGTACTATTTTAAACAATACCATGACATTTACACCTGAAATTGTTGCTGTATAAGAATACCTGTAATCTTTATCTGCTTTCACAAAGAATATTACACTAGAATGTTATGCAACAGACAAGTACATACGTTTTAATGTAAGCACATAGGTATAATAACATAGCCAACATTAACATTTATCCAATAGTTGCGCCATATGTAGTTGTAGAACACATAGATATGCCCTATTAAATACAAATAACAAAACAAAACCAAAAATCATAACTATAAACCCGGGTTCAAATTTGTCTCACTGTGTACTGCAGTAACGTCGGTGCACTTACGTTGGGGCCCTTTAAGGAGGATCTTAAGTTTCGTTAACTGTGAGATATCTTTACGTATTTCACTAGTTCCACTGTGAAGGATTAGTCAGCACTATATGTGCTGTACTGTATGTTGTCGCTTCTCCTTGTAAGCCTAAACTGAGTTTGAAGTTATATTTCTCTGTTTAACAAACTCTTTAGTTGAATGTAGAAATGTTTTTGATTCACGCAGAAAATTACAATTCACCTACTCAATATAGCTGCGTTTAATCTCCTTCAGGAAAGAGTCAGTCCTTTTATATTTCATGCACTCCTCCATAAAACTCAACTGTAACCATCAAATAAAAATTTCCTTTCCAGTTTTTAACTTTGCTTTACATATTATAGCTACATTTGTTTAAAATCCAAAATGGCAGCATATTTCTCTTCATCTGCCTCCATTAGATCTTAGTTACGAGCCTCTCATTTACTATATGGAGTCACACATGCAGCCACTCTACGGTCATGCCACTCTTCTACTTACTTGTGTGTAGTTCTGTTAGCTACTCTTCTCTCTGCAACTGTTATGGAGTTACTGCAATAGGTAGCAATGTCACAGATGGTGCTGCTTATTATGTGAGCTGAGTAATGTAGCTATCTCTACAATGTTTATGAACCTTCGTAGATGAGATCAATTATATTTTATGCAGCTATACTGTACTTTATCTTCTTGGATTAACTGTCACTTAGCTGCTATAATAGCTACAAAGTATTATTCTATAATATTTACTCTTTTGAAGTTACAAGTGCATGCAATATTAGCTGCAGTGCAGGGGCTGTCACTTTTCCTTGGTGTAGCTGGGGTGAGTATAGTATTACACTTACAAATGCCAGTCACTGCTGCTCAGTCTCCGCCTCCTGCCGACACTCCCCCAACTTCTCCCTTACACTTACAGCCACACAGAATGGAGCCTCTGCTGCTGCGGCTTCTGTGTTGTGACTGTCAGTCTGTGTCTGTAGTTGGTAGAGCTGCCATAACTCGGGGTACAGGAAGGAACCCTCTCCGCCTCCCTGTCACAGACGCGTCCTTCTAATACTGCTGGTTGATTTGACTAGCACTGATGCCGGGTTCTGTGAACAGTGCTGAGCCTCAATGCCGTTGACGCCACCTTTACAGCCAGGAAGCTCTGCTCTGGCTTCACACACTAAGCCCCCTCCGGCCGCCGCAATGTATACTACTCAGCTCTAATGTGGGCGACGGCCGGAGCAGCAATGAGGTGTGTGCTCTCACCAGAGGATCTGCAGTCTCATTGTCAGCTACACTGACAGCACCTATCCACCCCTCTCTAGTAGTCACATGACCCACTCTGAGGTGATGCCCTGCCCACTGGCAATCACCCCACTAGGTGATTGACAGTTAGGAGCACAAGGACATTAACCATTTAGATGAACTGTGAAACCATAAAATAAGCTTTAATTGTATTTACCACTCCATTTACATCAATGTATATACAATTACATATATGTGAACTATATTATTTACCTCAGAAAATGCATATAAAAACATTAGTTAACTTCAATATGCTTATACTTAGTTTTTATTAAAATATTTGAACTACCTCAGTATAAGTGTTGTATAAACCCTTAATCAGGGTTACATACATAATATTAATTAGATGTCAATGTTTATGCATGTATGTTTCCTTTTAAACAATTCTGTTTCTTATGGTCCTTTTTTTAACAGCTACCTACTACAGTTGAAGAATGGCAAGCAGAAGCACATACTTTGAGGAGCTCTGGAACTTTCCAAATTGTGGAGGCGCCAAAGAAGGAAAACGTCTGCATTATTCAAATACCAAAAAGTGTCTCCTACTACTACAATTATAAAGTTTTTTTAAGCATAATATTGATGGCTTTTGTGAATAGCAGTTACCAATATATACATGTTGATGCTGTTAATAATGACAAGGTTTTAGATCGAGGATCTCTTAAGCAGACTGTGTTTCACAACAAACTTAAATCAAGATGTTATAGCTGTCAAATTCCGCAGAAACCAAAGGAGACCGTAATTTTGTTTTTTTGTGGTCGATGAAGCATGTGCATTGCATAAAAATGTTCTGAAGCCATTCCCCAAAAGACTTTTAAATAGAGTGGAAACATTTTAATCATAGACTATCATGGGCAAGGAGCACAGTGGAGAATGTTTTTGGAATTTTGGTCAATCCTTTTCACATTGTCCATACAATTATCTATCTACAGGTGGAAAAATTTTAATCTGTTGTAATGACATGTTGAGTCCTACATAAATTTTCAAGTGCCAAAACTTTGTCTTGTACACATAGCTACTCTAGAACAACAAAAAAAGAGAAAGATTGTCTCTTTGTTGGCGTACTTAAGAAACGATGAAAAAGAGATATATTTATGTATTCTGAATTTTTATAAAATATAACTTTTATTGATATTAAACTTAGAATATAGCAATTGAGAAAAATGTGATTGTGTGAAAAAAGTGAAAATATTTAATAATATTCAATATTAAAAGCTGATCCACTGTGCTCAAACTTTTCTTGCTTGTTTTTCATATCATATACGGAATTTCATGTAGGTATTCTGTGCTTCAAGACAATAAACCGATTTCTTATACTCCAACAATTGTCATTCGCTTTAATTGTATCTTAACGTATACAGTTTTGAAATTATGTATAGACTGATATGGACATAAACTGATGAGACTGGAAGGTAGTTGATTACTACCACGTATATCTTAACACAGACTAAGCCGATTATATAATTTTGTTAAGAAGAGATTCCCCAATAGGATCAGTCCAAAATCTTATAATTATTTGGACCAAAATTAACTGACAGGTGATCCCATTGGCACATTGTTTTAATTATTCATAGGCAATGAGATCGTAGTTATCTTAAGGATCGAATTATAACATGATCCACTACAGGTCTCTGAATAATAAATTGCAACAAACTTTCGTGCATAGATGGGGTCACGTCTTTTATTATGTCCAATACGTGGTTAAAAGCCTTAGTAGTTTTATTTATCACCACTGTCAATGGTTAACTGTTACACACTTCATCAGTTATTTATCAATGTCCCATGTTATAGGGATGGTTTCCCTGTGTGTTTTCCATTATAATAATCTTAACTGTATACTTATAAATAAGCCCTATTCATTTGTCTATACGTACTTCAAATTGCTTTCTGTACATAAATTAATTTGGAAGCTTACTGCATAGTTCCACTCAAGTTTGATATGTCACTACAATTCTGTGCTGAGCTACTGTATTACTGACACACCTCGCAGATACCCACACAGGGTCTCGAAGATGTTTATTCGGTGTACCTTACATAAGCCGCAGCTGCAACCGTACTGCCCGCCTGGACTCCACGGTCTCCAAATCCACTGCGGCTATTATAGAGGTGGCTTAGGGTATATTAACAATTAGTTGGTGGTAAATAATTATGATATACCTTATCAAAATTTACATGAATTTAAACACTGTTAAATTGATAGAAAATGATCACTCCGCAACCCTGTTCACATCTGCCACCCAAATATGTAAACACCTATAGTGTCAGACCTCAGGGCCGAAACTAGGATTGCTGTCACCCGGGGCAAGACAGTAAATTTGCGCCCCCCCCCCCCAAAAAAAAAAAAAAACAATGAAATAAATAAAAAACATAAATTAAATAAAATAAAATATTAAAATAAAAAAAAGACAATTATAATTAAAATACAATTAAAATATATAATCCCACACGTTACACCACAGAGGAGATACTTATGCACATTACAGCACAGAGGAGCCGTGTATACACATTACATATAGGGGGCACACTGACACACACACACCAGGAGCACACTGACACAAAAACAGATTGTATATGAACATATTGACACACACACACACACACACATACACACACACACACACACACACACACACACACACGGTATAGGGACCAGATGCACACTGACAAACACACACACACACACACACACACACACTGTATACGGAACAGATGCACACTGACAAACACACACACACTGTATACGGAACAGATGCACACTGACACACACACACACACTGTATACACGGACCAGATGCACACTGACACACACACACTGTATACACGGACCAGATGCACACTGACACACACACACACACACACACACACACACACACACACTGTATAGGGACCAGATGCACACTGACAAACAGACACACACACACTGTATACGGAACAGATGCACACTGACACACACACACTGTATACGGAACAGATGCACACTGACACACACACACTGTATACACGGACCAGATGCACACTGACACACACACACTGTATACGGAACAGATGCACACTGACAAACACACACACTGTATACACGGAACAGATGCACACTGACACACACACACTGTATACACGGACCAGATGCACACTGACACACACACACTGTATACACGGACCAGATGCACATTGACACACACACACACACACACACACACACACACACACACACACACACACACTGTATAGGGACCAGATGCACACTGACAAACAGACACACACACACTGTATACGGAACAGATGCACACTGACACACACACACACACACACACACACACACACTGTATAGGGACCAGATGCTCACTGACACACACACACACACACACACACACACACACTGACACACACACACACACACACACACGTTGTAGAGGGGGAGCTGTCTGGCAGAGAAACATACCTCATAAATCTCTGTCACAGGTCGGCTCCAGTTCCCCCTCGTTCAAAGCCCGCGCTGCTGCACTGTGTCCCTCCCCCTGTTCCCAGGCATGGGGGAGGGCTGTGTGCACTGTTCAGGGCTGCCGGAGACTGCTGTGGACGTTCCCCTGTCAGAGGAGCCTGCAGTGCTGCAGCGTGAGTGACAGTGACTCATTCACTGTCACTGACTGCAGCCAGCATGCCCTCATCAGTCCCGCGCGGCATTGTTCAAACCTGCCAGACTCTCCGTTCTCTCTCCCTCTCCTCCCTCAATGCGTGATGCGTGTGACAGCATCGCGCATGGCGCACAGTGCCCGCTGCCCTCAAAGAATTTTGGCTGTGGAAACAGCCTGCCTAGCGCCCCCCCCCCCCCCGCTCCAGCGCCCGGGGCGCGTGACCCCCTAGCCCCCCCCTAGTTTCGGCCCTGCAGACCTTCAGTGTAAGGACTATCATCTTTAATTTATATCATACTTGATGAATTGCTTTTTAACCTATAATGATTTCTGGAAACCTAACGTATGGTTCCACTGATTGTTTTCCAAATTAAGCTCCCTTGTTGTTTATACACTTCACAAAATGCTCATAAAGGGTTTCAAGAGAGTGTTTATTTAATTTAACATGTAGACGTTATATCTACAACCGCGCTGCCCGTCTGGATTCCTACAATCACCGAGTCCGCAGCGCCGCGCTGCCCGTCTGGACTTCAGCGATCATCAGGCCCGCAGTGACTTTAACGAGGACGGCTTAGGGTGTATTACCAATTAATTTATGGTGAATAATTATCTCACATCATATATTAATGTTCTTTATTTAATTAAATTAATAACGCTCTAATGAAACCAAAAATCAGAATCTCTATCTGACATTACTCTTCAAGATGTTGTGGGAGATATTTTGCAACTCTCTAGTATATTCTTAGTTATATAATTTTAATTACTTTATACTTCAGTAATATGATCCATTGCTATCAACAAAGTATCATATACAGTTGCTATTGTTTGAGTATTTCTCACAGCACACTTATTAGTCTAATCATGCCACCTGCTCGAGACTCATAGCTCCTTAAATTACATTGTAAACAATATGGATCCAGATGAAGATGTAAGCCGATGGGCATTATTGGAACCTGATACCACAAAAATATAAATTAACTTTCAAAATTAAATTGTAATAATAATTTGGAATATCTCAATATTGTGGGGACTGTAGATTGGCAGAATGTGATGATATAAATAATACTGTATATACAAAACATCCCGACTGTTCAGTTACAACTTACAACATTTAATTATATGATGCTATTTGAAAGCTGTTGTATTTTTTCTGTTTGAATAAATGTAACATTGATATTTGAGAACCTCAATCACTGACAGTCTGATGCTGTAGTGTTTCCGAAGTCTCAGAGCCTTAATGAACATGTGCAGTACAGATATATAGCATGTGCAAAGTACCAAACATCAGTACTTTGTGATAGCCACCGCTGCTACAACCGCACCTGAATCAAGTCCTAGAAGGGACAACACCTCTAGAAACATTATAATAATCACCTTTCCTTAAAGCTAAAAATGCTTATTGGTAATCAGTACAACTAGGACTTCAACTCTGGATAATAGAGACTTATGACTAATTAGGTATTAATGTGATTTATAGTTCACTATTTACTTGAAAGATGCAGTCCTGCAAGTAAACAGATACAAAGAATGAATACCAAAAAAAGATGTAAATGCTGCAGGTATGCTAACAGAAAAGACTTTAATATACCAAAAAAACACAAAATATATACAGTATACATACAGGGGCATGGCCAGAACTTTGTGGGCCCCATAGCAACATTTTGAAGGGACCCCCGTCCCAATGCTTCTAGAGAGACACTTCTCTGCAGTGGTTGTTATGGTGCCCATACACTTGTGAGATAATAGGTGCTAACCTTCGATTTCGACCGCATCTATGAGAGAAATCGAAGGATTGTATGCACATTTTAGGTACCTTTCGACGTGATGCACAGACACGCCGGTCGAATCTAACGTCACAAGATAGTATGTGCTGCACTTAATATTTATTGAATTGCAGTGCAATCGCATGTGTCTTTAAAACCACATTCTATATATCGCACTGTGATGTGCGTTGGGCACCCGCCGGGAGCGGAAGGAGGCTGCTCCCATTCGGCGGTGACGTTCCCATCACTTGATTAAATTGTGATCTATCGCATGATTGCATGGTAACCACTTTCATCGCACCTGAACTGCCGGTACGATACCCCACGATGTCGCGTCGTGGGGCATCGCACAAGTGTATGGGCACCATTAATTTTATGCCCTATAATAGTGCCTTAGTTAATTTTCTGAACCATAGTAGAGCCTTATTTAATGTTATGCTCCATAGTAGTGTCCTAGTTTCTTTTATGAATCGCAGTAGTACTTAAGTTCACCTTATGTCGCATTTCAGAGCTGCCAGTAAACATTATGATGCACAGTACCCCCAATTCACATTATGATATATATAGTGCTCCCCATTCATATTGTGCCTCATTACAGTGCCCCGGTTCATATTATACAGGTTGAGTATCCCATATCCAAATATTCCGAAATACAGAATATTCCGAAATACTGAATTTTTGGAGCTAGAGTGAGATAGTGAAACCTTTGTTTTCTGATGACTCAATGTACACAGACTTTGTTTAATACACAAAGTTATTAAAAACATTGCATTAAATGACCTTCAGGCTGTGTGTATAAGGTGTAAATGAAACAAATGAATTGTGTGAATGTACACACACTTTGTTTAATGCACAAAGTTATTAAAAATATTGGCTAAAATTACCTTCAGGCTGTGTATAAGAAACATAAATGCATTCTGTGCTAAGACTTAGGTCCCATCGCCATGATATCTCATTATGGTATGCAATTATTCCAACATTCAGAAAAATTCGATATTCAAAATACTTCGGGTCCACAGCATTTTGGATAAGGGATACTCAACCTGTATAATATATATATATATATATATATATATATACTGAAGATATTTGGCACTCTATGAGAATCAATGACTCATCTTGCCTGGTGCCCTCCACAGCTTGTGTAGCAAGGTAGATACATGGGATTGGCGGCACTCACGGACTTACAACAGTGAATAACAGATATCTCCCCATCTTTAAACTTAACATTTCGGTTTATTCAACCATCGTCAGATGCAACAAATGTACAAACAAATTCTTACCTTTATACAGTCATAGATCACCACATGTGCAACATCCTCGGAACCCTGGGGACGAACTTCCGGTAACGTCATCATTCACAGACAACATTGCCCAGTTGATGACATGTGCCGGTAACCATGCTCCCATCACCATGACAACTACATATACAAAAAAGAATAATGCGCTATATAAGTAATCCATAAAACATATCACTGTTTACCTCAGAACAAATATTCACATAAATGACAAATTATCTCATTACACATAATAGAGATGAAAAAATATATATTAGATACAGCAAACCCTACGAGCTGAATGATTTTACAAAAAATACGTAAGGGATAAAGTTTCATTAAAGCCATGTGGAACCACCGTATTCAAAGGGTGGATCCAGCGTGCCTCCTTCTGTAGCAAAATTTTACCTCTGTCACCACCACTCTTGGTAAACGGGACCTGATCTAGCATTCTATATTGTAATGTAGATAGATTATTCTTAAACTGTTTAAATTGCTTGGCGACAGGTTGATCAACTGCTTTTCCTTCAAAAATGTGTTTAATGACACTTCTGCGCTGTATCATGCATTCTTTGAAATGACAGGTGGTTTTTCCAATATAATAAAGCCCGCAAGGACAGCGTATGCAATAGATAACAAATCCGTTAGTGCAGGTCAACACCTGTTTGATTTAAATTTTTTGACCTGTATGGGGATTCAAAATATAATTACCAGGTTTTCATGATAAAAAGGTGTTACTTTACTTTATTATATTGGAAAAACCTCCTGTCAATTCAAAGCTATGCACCACTATTTCCTCCTTTCAGTTCTTATGGAACATGATCGATCATGCGATACCTAATACTATTGACTGGATGTTTGTACTGAGCAAAATGCCTGGCAACGGCCTGGTCGCTAGTGCCAGACTCTAATGCATTACGGATTGCTGAGCGATGTGCACTCATTCGCTCTTTAAAATGGAGGAAATAGAGGTGCTGAGTTATTACAGATTGAATCTAGATAAATAGCCCGTTTAGGGGTGGTTTACCCCAAGGGGCTAAATGAAACTATTTCATACTCGTGTTTCATGAAATAATTAGTAACATTGGCCCTCATTCCAAGTTGTTCGCTCTGTAAATTTCATCGCATCGCAGCGATTTTCCGCTTAGTGCGCATGCACAAAGTCCACACTGCGACTGCGCCAAGTAAATTTGCTATGAAGTTAGTGTTTTTACTTACGGCTTTTTCATCGCTCCGGCGATCGTAGAGTGATTGACAGGAAATGGGTGTGTTGGAAAAAACGCTACCGTTTCCGGAAAAAACGCAGGAGTGGCTGGAGAAACGGGGGAGTGTCTGGGCGAACTCTGGGTGTGTTTATGACGTCAAACCAGGAACGACAAGCACTGAACTGATCGCAGATGCCGAGTAAGTCTGAAGCTACTCTGAAACTGCTAAGAAGTTTGTAATCGCAATATTGCGAATCTTTCGTTCGCAATTTTAAGAAGCTAAGATTCACTCCCAGTAGGTGGCGGCTAAGCGTGTGCAACTCTGCTAAAATCGCCTTGCGAGCGAACAACTCGGAATGACCACCATTGTGTGGAATACAGAATTATAATATAACTGGTATATTGCTGTCATTGTTAGTAGACTGTGTAAAGTTCTCATGTATCTGTTATATCCCTGCAGTTAATATCAGTTTGTGGGCAATTGTAGCAGTGTTACAAAAGTGTATGTAACCTTGTTTTTAGACTATCAGACACATTGTTGCTGTTTGCTGCCATGGTGATGGGTTACACAGTTCACGGTGCAGTCGCACAGCGATGACGTCATGTCGCAGGCTGACCCAGGTGAGTGGTCCCGGGATGGATGAGTGGGAAAACACTTGGGGGTGAAGTATAAAGGTATGTAACATGTTTTATTTTGCCATAAAGCCTGACGACAGTCGCTCCGATGGCTGAAACTTTGCCAAACAGACCTATGGGGGTAATTCCAAGTTGATCGCAGCAGCAAGTTTTTTAGCAGTTGGGCAAAACTAGGGGCACTGCAGGGGGGGCAGATATAACATTTGCAGAGAGAGTTAGATTTGGGTGGGTTATTTTGTTTCTGTGCAGGGTAAATACTGGCTGCTTTATTTTTACACTGCAAATTAGATTGCAGATTGAACACAACCCACCCAAATCTAACTCTCTCTGCAAATGTTTTATCTGCCCCCCCTGCAGTGCACATGGTTTTGCCCAACTGCTAACAAAAATCCTGCTGCGATCAACTTGGAATTACCCCCTAAGTGTTTGTGGTGAATTATTGAAAAATGTTGCATCTCTATGTCGTTTATATATATATATATATATATATATATAAATCCAAATGCGGAAAAAAGGCACTCCAGAGGCGTAATGAAATCAGCAAAGTTGTATTAAAGTGACGTTTCGGGGATAACCCCTTCCTCAAGACATAACCAACAAGAAAACATAGTGAACTTACCAGTATAAGTACCCCTGGACTAGCGGCATCCTCCTCCGTCTCTTCCGCCGCTTCTTCCGTCTCACACCGCAATCGTGATGCACTTCCGGGCTGTGGCTCTGCCTAGGTAGGCATAGCAACCCAGGCCGCTTGCGTTTCATCCCGGGAGGCTCGTGTTGCAGTCCGGACTCAAGAGCGCTGCGGGTGGTTGGAGGCTAGTAATACCGCATAAGTCCTTACAACATCTATAGAAGAAAACATATACATAAAATCAAATGGCAATGGAGCAACATTAATATGGTTTGAGGGCATCTCTGTCCCGACTAAAAACAAGCTGGGACAGTAATAAACTGATCATATCATGATACATTATAAGGATACAGTAATGGCATTCAAACCTCCAGATCAAAAATTAAGGATATAAGCTCGCTACATCAAACTATTCCAGTTGATTTTGTCATTAAGCCCATTGGGCCACATAGTGTTGAGTCTGAATATCCATCTAGATTCCGCCAGAAGTAAAGCTTTCTGGCGATCACCACCTCGAATAGACAGTGGAATATGGTCAATCATGAAATATTTTAACATGGATAATGAATGACCCATGGATTTAAAATGGCGGGCCACTGGCTGATCTAAATTCTTGCCAGCTAAACTTATTGCAGAACGATGTAAAGCCATTCTATCCCTAAATGGCCTTGTGGTCTGTCCAACATAATAAAGCCCGCAAGGGCAACAAATTACATACACCACAAATTCAGTTCTGCAGGTAAGGACATGCCTAATCTCAAAGGATTTCTCACAATGTGGATGGGAGAATTTTTTACAGGGCTGCATGTATTTACAGGTAGTACAGTTGAAGCAACTATAGCATCCCGGAGGTTTATAATATACATTAGGTAAAACCTCCTTGTCTAGCCCCGAGATATCAGATCTAACCAGCCTGTCTCGGAGATTGCGACCCCTTTTAAATGCTGCCATGGGCCTGGTTTCTCTAAAGCAGGGTAATTCTTTATCTGATTTGACAATTGGCCACAATGCTTGAGTGGCTTTGTTAATAATTGGGCTGGCAGTGGTAAATTGGCTGACCCAGGGGATACGTGTATCGAGCTCTCGTACTTTAGATTGTAACAATTGAGACCTAGGCATATCCAAAACCATAGTTTTTTGCTGACTCAAAATTTTAGGATCATACCCACGCGAGATGAATTTCAAAATAAGATCATCTAAACGCTCAGGAAGAGTAGTATGATCACTCACTATTCTGGCTATTCGCATCATCTGAGACAGGGGTAAACCCCGTTTGAGTGCTGGTGGGTGATGACTGTCAGCCCTTAGAAAGGTATTGCGATCAACATTTTTGTAAAAGATATCAGTACTGATGGTTCCATCTGAGATCATGACCTTGACATCTAAGAAATGCATAACATCAGAGCTACAGGAATACGTGTACTTGATGCCTCAATTTTGGCTGTTAACACTGCACATCAGATCATCAAAACTGTCTCTACTCCCGGTCCAAAGGATGAAAATATCATCCATATGAGTAGTTGCTGTAGTAACCGGACGAGACTGAAAATGTTCTTTTAGTCGTAGTTTGCGTGCCAATTTATGGTGATCTTGTTGCCAATCAAAACCATCGTGCATGTTGGTCGGCACAAAGGATAAACCTTTCTGTAGCACTTGTACTTCGTCGTCAGTTAGTGATCTATCGGATAGATTGAAGATTAACGAATCTTCTTTTTGTCGACATTTCTGCCGCCTCTTGTTCTGCCCTCCCCGACGGGTGGACGATCGCTTGAGTGGCTTGCTTGCTGAAGATCGTGGCCTAAAGGGACAATAGTGCTCGATTGACCATCTTCGGAATCGGTGATACAGAAATCACTGTCACTATTGCTGTTAGCTGTATCACGGGCAGAGCGATTTTTCTGCCATGGTCGTCTCTTTTGGTAACGAGCTTTGCCACGATATTCGCCCTCTGAGCCAGATAACCAGCGGTAGACTCTGTTTTCATCGTAGTCATTATCAACAGTGGATCGTTTATTCTTCTTAAATTTAAGTAGATCTTTTCTATATTGTTCACAACTCTGTTCAAGTTTGGTGACCCAGCTCGCATTATTCGGGTCATTCAACAATTTCTTGGACTCTTGACCTTGTATAGAAATTTTTTTATTTTTGATAGTCAGTTTTTCCTGCAACGTCGGGGATGTGCGATGGGGTCGGCAGTGGCCCCATCGTACGCAAATGTATTTATGTTTGCTCAAGAAGAACTTAATTTTTTGAATCGCCCCGATGTAAGCCAGCATCTCCTGCTCTACTCCCGGTACATAGATGATATTTTCATCCTTTGGACCGGGAGTAGAGACAGTTTTGATGATCTGATGTGCAGTGTTAACAGCCAAAATTCAGGCATCAAGTACACGTATTCCTGTAGCTCTGATGTTATGCATTTCTTAGATGTCAAGGTCATGATCTCAGATGGAACCATCAGTACTGATATCTTTTACAAAAATGTTGATCGCAATACCTTTCTAAGGGCTGACAGTCATCACCCACCAGCACTCAAACGGGGTTTACCCCTGTCTCAGATGATGCGAATAGCCAGAATAGTGAGTGATCATACTACTCTTCCTGAGCGTTTAGATGATCTTATTTTGAAATTCATCTCGCGTGGGTATGATCCTAAAATTTTGAGTCAGCAAAAAACTATGGTTTTGGATATGCCTAGGTCTCAATTGTTACAATCTAAAGTACGAGAGCTCGATACACGTATCCCCTGGGTCAGCCAATTTACCACTGCCAGCCCAATTATTAACAAAGCCACTCAAGCATTGTGGCCAATTGTCAAATCAGATAAAGAATTACCCTGCTTTAGAGAAACCAGGCCCATGGCAGCATTTAAAAGGGGTCGCAATCTCCGAGACAGGCTGGTTAGATCTGATATCTCGGGGCTAGACAAGGAGGTTTTACCTAATGTATATTATTAACCTCCGGTATGCTATAGTTGCTTCAACTGTACTACCTGTAAATACATGCAGCCCTGTAAAAAATTCTCCCATCCACATTGTGAGAAATCCTTTGAGATTAGGCATGTCCTTACCTGCAGAACTGAATTTGTGGTGTATGTAATTTGTTGCCCTTGCGGGCTTTATTATGTTGGACAGACCACAAGGCCATTTAGGGATAGAATGGCTTTACATCGTTCTGCAATAAGTTTAGCTGGCAAGAATTTAGATCAGCCAGTGGCCCGCCATTTTAAATCCATGGGTCATTCATTATCCATGTTAAAATATTTCATGATTGACCATATTCCACTGTCTATTCGAGGTGGTGATCGCCAGAAAGCTTTACTTCTGGCGGAATCTAGATGGATATTCAGACTCAACACTATGTGGCCCAATGGGCTTAATGACAAAATCAACTGGAATAGTTTGATGTAGCGAGCTTATATCCTTAATTTTTGATCTGGAGGTTTGAATGCCATTACTGTATCCTTATAATGTATCATGATATGATCAGTTTATTACTGTCCCAGCTTGTTTTTAGTCGGGACAGAGATGCCCTCAAACCATATTAATGTTGCTCCATTGCCATTTGATTTTATGTATATGTTTTCTTCTATAGATGTTGTAAGGACTTATGCGGTATTACTAGCCTCCAACCACCCGCAGCGCTCTTGAGTCCGGACTGCAACACGAGCCTCCCGGGATGAAACGCAAGCGGCCTGGGTTGCTATGCCTACCTAGGCAGAGCCACAGCCCGGAAGTGCATCACGATTGCGGTCTGAGACGGAAGAAGCGGCGGAAGAGACGGAGGAGGATGCCGCTAGTCCAGGGGTACTTATACTGGTAAGTTCACTATGTTTTCTTGTTGGTTATGTCTTGAGGAAGGGGTTATCCCCGAAACGTCACTTTAATACAACTTTGCTGATTTCATTACGCCTCTGGAGTGCCTTTTTTCCGCATTTGGATTTACATGTATTTACTGGATTACGGCACCGGGGCTAGCTGTTGGATACACGAATGAGTGCCGGCTGATTTGTATCCCTATATATATATATATATATATATCAAAAACAGGCAAATATTTTTACATATAAAAAACAAGAATATAAATATAGTGCATTTAAAAAAACCATTATAGGCAAACAGAACATATTCATAAAAAGCTGTATAGAGACGGCTTATGCATAAAATGATTTATGTAGAACCCTCTGTGTCAATCAAAAATTGTCAGTCCAAGATATATCATATTGGAAAATAGCCTCAAATAATGTAGCCAAACAATATGTATCAAAAAAAGATTGTGTAGAGATGTTATATACTGATGAGGTGTTGTATATTGTGCGACAGCATAAAGTACACACAGTTAGCTTCTGTAAATAGGACTCTGGAGACCTTTACAGAGCAGATCGATTTCTTAACTGGTGTTAGTTAGTGATAGCTACTGTATATCGCAATGCAATCTCCTATTAGTAAGTGGATCAAGTGATAAAAGAGTGTGATAAGTAAAGCACTATGGACTTTTTGCTGGTAGTGAGTTATGTAACAGGGCAGCAGTGTCCATGTGCTCTGAATGAATAGCAGTACAGATGTCCCATAGGTGCTGTGATCCAGTAGCACAGATGAGAAGTGCAACTGTTAAGGCAGTGTCAGCATGTCAATTTGGGTTTCCCATGGGTGCTAGTAATTCTGCAGCATGTGTAGCTTCCTGTGTGGACAGCTTCATTCAGGATTTCTTTAAGAGTGCTAGTGTCCTTTGTGGAGCTAGAGCAGATGTATCTGACCTGATGGTGCTGCTGTGGCTGCTATTGCTATCACGTTGAAAAGGTCTGCAATTCAATGTGAGACCGAGAGGGGGGGGGGGGTCCATGGGGTTTCACTTGGTTATTCTGACATGTTTCTTCCTTTATCCAGGATTTCTGCAGAGTGTTGTGTTAGAACACTAAAAAGGTCTTTTAGATGATTTCTGATGTATAACTCCAATATAATCATAGGGAGATGATATGATATTAACACTTAGGGCCTAATTCAGACCTGGTCGTAAAAGCAAAATCTTTCTCTAATGGGCAAAACTATGTGCACTGCAGTGGGGCAGATGTAACATGTGCAGAGAGTAAAGGCCCATATTCACGGGCAGATGTGGGGAGAGATGTGTGGGGGACGGGGATGGGGGGCCCTCATTTCACCCAGTGGGTGAAATGAGCTACCTACTAGATTAAGCCGGCATGCAGGCCAATCTAGCACCGGCGATAGTGCTGCGCAGGGCCGCGCATCGTTATTGCTGTCGGGGGTACACACAGAGAACATGCTAAAAATCTAAGCAATCTAGTCAGATTGCTTAGATTTTAAGCTGGGATCTCTCTGTGAGTACCCCCCTTTAGATTTGGGTGGGTTATATTGTTTCTGTGCAGGGTAAATACTGGCTGCTATATTTTTACACTGCAATTTAGATTTCAGTTTGAACACACCCCAACCAAATCTAACTCTCTCTGCAAATGTTATATCTGCTACACCTGCAGTGCAGCATGGTTTTGCCCATTAGAGGTTTTTTTTGCTGTTGGGATCAGGTCTGAATTAGGCCCTTAATTTTACATTTACCCAGTATAGTATGATCTATTAGTGTACAAATTGCAATTTTTTTGTGCAGTTACTGTTACAGGTGGATAAGAGTTTTGTATATTAAGAATACAGAGTATTGACAGCTATATTAGACATCCCACTGACAGTGAAATCATGAGGGATATAAAGAAAAACTGTATTATAACTGAGTGCGTATACAGTAGGTATTAATATAGGTTTCCAAGTATAAATTGATAATTATCAAATACATTTGTATACAGTGTCAAGGGCTGGAGACAAATAGAATAATTTTAAGCATTTTAGGGTCAGGGCTGGCAGCAAACAAACAATTTTAAAAGGAATAGCCATGGTCAGCATAATGATATGTTCATGATCATGCAAGAATTGATGCAGCTTTTCCCACAGAAGGCATGATCAGCGCTTATCATTACTTATTGGTGCTAATAAATCATGTTTGCCCATGTTGCAGAATTTCTTTACTGATGAGAGATGTGTGTTTCATGATGAAAATGCCTTAGTAAATGCTCACTAAATGATTTAATAAGCAAAACCATGCCTTGTAAATTATTGCCCCTGACAAAAAAAATCAAGATTGACTGGCATCTCGCACCTCTGGCGATCTCAGACGCCATTATATCCCGCCCATAACATTGTCTAAATTAATTGACCAGACATAAGTTGAGTAACTTTCTTTTGGTAGAATGGTGCTATATCATTACTGTATAATTTTAGCCATTGGTGCACAAAGTCACAGCACATACACGCCACATTGGCTGCATGTGTTTGTCAAATATCCAATATAAATGACTTCATACTGTTGTTTTCATATGTTTATCCACTTCCTGTGTAACATCTCTCTTCCCTTATTATACAGTATGTAATAAATTACAAGACTTTTATTAAATAATACATAAGTTAGACTTTAAATATTATAAAACATTTATAAAACTCCAATTAACTCTAAGCTAGAGTTTACCAAAACAATCATTTATTGGATAAGTTGGAGGCAAATTGGATGCATTAAAGGTGTTTAGGATTGAGTTACAGGTGATGTTATAATTTATGGGTGTGGATTATTAGATCTACACTAAAAAGGTCCACAGTCAATAAGTCTACCACTAATTAGGTCGCCAGGGTCAAAGGGTCGACAGGGTCAAAGGTTCAACATGGAGTAGTTAGACAGTAGAAAAGGTTGACAGGGTCAAAAGGTCAACGTGGAAATGGTCAAAAATGGAATATGAAAAGGTGGACACCATTTTTTGGGGTGTTTTGTAATTTCCCTGCCACAAACAATCACCATTAGTGTACCACGTACCTTCGCATGGCTCGCTTGGCTAGCCATGCTTCAGACAAGGTGCCTCATTCCGCTAACGCTGCTGTTCCCAATCGTAGTTCACGTGGAAGGTAAAGTATGAAAAGTTGAAAAAAAAATGAAAAATGGAATAAAAAACGTGTGTCGACCATATGTGTGTAGACCATTGTCATGTCAACCTTTTGACCCTCTCAACCTCTTGACTCTGTCGACCTTTTGAACTGTCTATCTTTTACATGTCGACCTTTTGATCCTGTCCATGTAATGCATGTCTACCATTAGTGGTCACCTATTGAATGTAGACATTTTTAGTGTAGATCTATACACCAGATAATATTATTTGTGCCCTGTGTGAAAAGCAACACAGAATTGGTTATTCATGTTTTGTTTAAATTCAGGGTTTCTATTTCTAAGATACAATGTGCAATGTAAGGTCATAGACAATATTCATATTGGGGTGTTGAGGGTGGGTTATTTGGGATCAGTAGTCCATTGGGCAGCACTTTTTTATAATTTAGCTTCAAAAGATATTACATTTATGTTTAAGTTTTTAAATCAAAATACAAGTTAGAATGATTTTGTAACTATGAGGAATCAGAGACATTTAGTGACGTTACAACATTTACAGTATACTGTAAATGCACAAATAATGCAATACAAAAGCTACCATCACAAATATGATACATTTATAAAAATAATAGTAAAGATAAAGATAAATAAATATTTTGTTGCTATAATTAGAAAATCTGTATAATCAGTTCTCAAGGGTAAAACATGTTATCATTCCATAATTTTCTTCTACTCCCCATAGCAACTTCTTAATTACACATTGTGTAGGGATCCACACATTCTACATACTTTATGATTATTTCCTTTCCGGCGTACTAATTTATGCTGATCTACTGGTGAATTGTGATCTTGTATTAAACTTCAATGTATTGTATAGTACATTTTTACTGTACTATATTTTTGATGCATTTTTTGTTATTTATTTTTACATTGTGATTACCCAATAGTACATGTACATAAAATAAAACAAATATGTTTTTCTTATAAGACCGCTACACATAAAATACAAATTCTTTATTTATTTGAGTGCTTGGTAGCATTTAAGAGGTGCTTGCTAGTATTTCAGGGGCTTACACAGGGGCATAGCAAATACTTGGTGGGCCCCATAAACACATTTTGAAGCCCTCCTCCCCCCCTATCCGTCCTAGTGCTTCTGGAGAGACACTTCTCTGCAGCAGTTTTTAATTTTATGCCCTATAATAGTGCCCTAGTTCATTTTCTGAACCTTAGTAGTGCTTTATTTAATGTTATGCCCCATAGTAGTGCCCTAGTTTCTTTTATGAATCATAGTAGTGCTTAAGTTCACCCTATGTCACATTTCCAAACTGCCAGTACACATTATGCCGCACAGTACCCCTAATTCACATTATGATATATAGTGTTCCCCGTTAATATTGTGCCTCAATGCAGTGCCCCGGTTCATATTACATAACATTAAAATGCCCTCCAGTTCATTTTATATAACACTACAATGAGCAGGTCTAGTGGCATACCTAGATATATAGCAGGCACCATGAAAAAAGTTTGAAAGGACCCCTATGTACCACCCAGTGGTGAAAAATGTATATAACTTTGACAGGGAAGGTGGATCCCTCTAAGCTCTGGGCCCCACAGAAGCTGCACTGCCTGCACCTATGGTAGCTATGCCCTTGGGCTTACATAACACATAATTTAAAATAAGATGACAAATTGTATGAAAAGATAATTTTCCAATGTAAGTATTAATTTTTGGGGACACTAAAGGAATCACCTAAACCAGAGGTTCAAAAACGTGTTTCTCAAGGCGCCCAATTGCCCAAGTTTTATGTTTTTCCATGCTTGGCCATAGGTGACCTAATTAGCACCTCAGTCATTTTGATTCAACCATCTGTGCTGAGCCATGGATATACCAAAAGCCTGGACCGTTGGGGAGCATTGAGGACCACGTTTGAGAACCTCTGACCTAAACTCAACAGCAGCTGATAAAATCTGTATATGCATTTGTATACAAATGTGAATTTGTGTTCTGCCATGGCCTTTCATGCTGGATACATGTAAACTTTTATTATATTTGGGAAACTATACACAAAAGGTAAAAAGGTATAATACAAAAGCACAAAATGCAATGTCTTTGTAGGCAGGGATATAATCCTTCTATTTTTCATTACCAAATTCCAGATCATATTTTGTCACATGTACCAATCAGTTAGTAGGCTAGCATCTCATAATAGCCAAAAATAAGAAATATTATTGATAAAAATAATGCTAGAACACTATGTAGGGAGCAGATCATGCATTACTACCAGCACTAACAAAGACAATATACAGTAGAAGCCAACCCAACCCATATAAACCATTAAACAAAAATGGTATATTACGAAAAAATATAAAAAAATATTTTTTCCACCTGCGCACTGAGGCAATGTATCTAATGGATTTAGCAAGCTGCTATTGTCCGTAGGTGATCTATCCTACTAAACAATATATATAATGCAGTGTTATACTTGTTATATAAACTATTAAACAAAGATGGTCAATTATAGGATCAACCATAAACACACTACAAAATCAGCAACAATCAAAAAGTAGTAATAAATTTGTCATGAAATACTGTAACTAATTTAAATGTACTGTAGCTACTACTTCTACCTAATGAATCTCTATAAAACTTAATAGCGGAACTACAGTACAAGTCACATAGAGATATTCATTGATAGCAAGCAGGATAAAATTGTGTTTTCCAACTAGTGAGCTGAATTTTGTCATAATAGTCTTTGTGCTGCAAAAAAAGTTCCAGTTAAGGCAAAAAAGGTAGAAAATAATGAATAACCCATATCATTTATTGCATTTGAATTTTTTTAATGATTTAATCTTTAGCTCATTGTCTTGTGCTGCATTGTGTGGTGCTCAGTATACTACAGTACATTACCAATAGTCCAGGGCTCCATCTTGAAAATCAGTGTTAGTTCTAGTATCCTCATCAGTGCTCAATATCTGTGCTGCTCAGTGTCAGTGCTGCATTGTGGTGACCACCAATATATAGTACTACAGTACAGTAGTCCACTGCTGTGTCTTGCTGCTCCGTGACAGTTATAGTATCCTCATCAGTGCTCACTGCTCAGTATAACTACTCATTGTTTTGTGCTGCATTGTGTGGTGCTCAGTATACTACAGTACATTACTAATAGTCCAGTGTCTTGTGCTGCATCTTGCTGCTGTAGGGTGCTGTGGTAGTGTCCTGTCACTGTGCATAGGTCATCATCATTCCAGTCACAGTGGTATCTGGTATCTACCAAGTGGTATCTAATTCCAGACATTACTGTCATCTAATTCCAAATATATTACTGGCATATATTTCCACACATTAAAAAATGGAGATCAAAAATTTGGAGGGTAAAATTGGGAAAGATCAAGATCCATCCTTTTACCTAGTGTTGAAGCTGCCGCCACTAGTCATGGCAGAGACGATGAAATGCCATCAATGTCGTCTGTCAAGGCCGCTGCACAATGTCATATTAGAGAGCATGTAAAATCCAAAAAGCAAAAGTTCAGAAAAATGATGACTCAAAAATTTAAATTTAAATTGTCTGAGAAGCATAAACTTGCCAATATGCCATTTACGATACGGAGTGGCAAGGAATGGCTGAGGACCTGGCCTATATTCATGGCTAGTGGTTCAACTTCACATGAGGATGGAAGCACTCATCCTCCCACTAGAAAAATGAGAAGAGTTAAGCTGGCAAGAGCACAGCAAAGAACTGTGCATTCTTCTAAATCACAAATCCCCAAGGAGAGTCCAATTGTGTCGGTTGTGATGCCTGACATTCCCAACACTGGACGGGAAGAGGTGGCTACTTACACCATTTGTACGCCCCCTGCAAGTGCTGGAAGGAGCACCCACAGTCCAATACCTGATATTCAAACTGAAGATGTCACTGTTGAAGTACACCAGGATGAGGATATGGGTGCTGCTGGCACTGAGGAGGACATTGACAAGGAGAATTCTGATGGTGAGGTGGTTTGTTTAAGTCAGGCACATGGGGAGACACCTGTTGTCTGTTGGATGAATAAGGCCATTGTCATGCCTGGTCAAAATTCATTAAAAAATCACCTCTTCGGTGTGGAATTATTTAATCAGAAATGCGGACAACAGGTGTCAAGCCATGTGTTGACTTTGTCAAGCTGTAATAAGTAGGAGTAAGGATGTTAACCACCTAGGAACATCCTTCCTTATACGTCACCTGCACCGCATCCATCAGAAATAATTGACAAGTTCAAAAACTTTGGGTGACACTGGAAGCAGTCCACTGACAACTAAATCCCTTCTTCCCAAGAAGTACCCAAGCTACTGCAAACCACCCCACCAACTTCCTCAATGTCAATTTCCTCCTTAGACAGGAACGCCAATAGTCCTGCAGGCCATGTCACTGGCAAGACTGACGAGTCCTCTCCTGACTGGGATTCCTCCGATGGATCCTTGAGTGGAATGCCTACTGCTGCTGTTGTTATTTCTGCTGGCACTGGTGTTGTTGCTGCTGGGAGTCAATTGTCATCCCAGAGGGGAAGTCAGAAGACCACTTGCACTACTTCCAGTAAGCAATTGATTGTCCAACAGTCCTTTGCGAGGAAGATAAAATATCACAGCAGTCATCCTGTTGCAAAGCGGATAACTCAGGCCTTGACAACTATGTTGGTGTTAGACGTGCATCCGGTATCCGCCGTTAATTCACAGGGACTTAGAGAATTGCTTGAGGTAGTGTGTCCATGGTACCAAATACCATCTAGGTTCCACTTCTCTAAGCAGGCGATACCGAGAATATACACAAACATCAGAGAAAGAGACACCAGTGTCCTAAAAAATGCAGTTGTACCCTCTGTCCACTTAACCACGGACATGTGGACAAGTGGAGCAGGTCAGACTCAGGACTATATGACTGTGACAGCCCACTGGGTAGAAGTATTGCCTCCCACAGCAAAAACAGCAGCAGAGGCAACATCTCAGCCAACTCATTCCTAGGCAGGCTACGCTTTGTATCATCATTTTCCATAAGAGGCACACAGCTGACAACCTCTTACAGAAACTGAGGAACATCATCGCAGATTGGCTTACCCCAATTGGACTCTCCTGGGGATTTGTGACATCGGACAACACCATCAATATTGTGCGTGCTTTATATGTGGGCAAATTCCAGCACGTCCCATGTTTTGCACATACAATGTATTTGGTGGTGCAGAATTTTTTTTTTAAAAACGACAGGGGCGTAATGAAGATGCTGTCGGTGGCCCGAAGAATTGCGGGCCACTTTCGGCATTCAGCCACCTCGTGCCGAAGACTGGAGCACCAGCAAACACTCCTGAACATGCCCTGCCATCAGATGAAGCAAGAGGTGGTAACGAGGTGGAATTCAACCCTCTATATGCTTCAGAGGATGGAGGAGCAGCAAAAGGCCATTCAAGCCTATACATCTGCCTATGATATAGGCAAAGGAGGGGGAATGCACCTGACTCAAGCGCCGTGGAGAATGATTTCAACATTGTGCAAGGTTCTCCAACCCTTTGAACTTACCACACGTGAAGTCAGTTCAGACACTACCAGATTGAGTCAGGTCATTCCCCTTATCAGGCTTTGCAGAAGCAGCTGGAGAGATTGAAGGATGAGCTAAAATGGAGCAATTCCGCTAGGCATGTGGGACTTGTGGATTGAGCCCTTCATACGCTTAACCAGGATTCACGGGTCTCTCCGGAAAAGACCACTGGAACCAGCCTTGGCAATCAATTCAGCTCTCCAGATCTTTTATCATCAGCAGCTTCGGAGTCCGGTAGGTCCCTTATTTACCAACGCGTTTCCACCTGCGATGCTGCGGGTCTTTCTCAAGGTGAAGTAAGGGACAATGTTCTGATCCATATATTTATTCAAAAAGATCTGGAGAGCTGAATTGATTGCCAAGGCTGGTTCCAGTGGTCTTTTCCGGAGAGACACTTGGTGACTATATCACAAACTGCCATTTTTGAGATCTGACAAAAATCAGTTCTCAATTTTTATTGGTAATTATTCTGGCCTCCCATTCTCAGCAGCACTTCGTGGATAATTCTTTTATGTGGATTGTGTTTATGTTAAAGTGTGTCAGTGATTATAAAATTAAATTGTGATTGTACGACACATGCTATGATCTTTTTCTTTGCATACTTCCCTGCATTCGTGAGGTATTGATAAGTGGAGAAGGAGTGCAACTATGTCCTGGATTTCTTCTACCCATTAAGGAATGTATTACTTCATTTTTATATTTTTTTATATTTTCTGTATTGTTATGTTGAGCACCTAAGGGGAAATTTGTCTCCACCACTTGGTTTCTTTCTGTTATACATTTCTTGGTACTTTTGGAGGGGTACCTTGGAGATTGTGAGTACCCAGTAGGCTGCTTTGTGATTTTTTTGCGCAATTAAGAGGTCCCGAAGGGATTTTTTCTGTATTTAATATATGATTCACGGGTGGTCAATCTATTGAAATCAGAGCACTACATTTTGGCCACCATGCTCAATCCTATGTTTAAAGCCTATGTTGTATCTCTCTTTCCGGCAGACATATGTCTGCAGATGCTCAAAGACCTGCTGGTGAGACACTTGTCAAGTCAAGTGGAACGTGACCCGCCAATAGCTCCTCCTTCATTTTCTCCCACCACTGGAGCTCCTAGGAAAAGGATAACATTTCCAAAACCACCTGCTGGCGGTGATGTAGGGCAGTCAGGAGCAAGTGCTGACATCTGGTCCAGATTGAAGGACCTGCCAACAATAACTGACATGTCGTCTTCTTCTACTCAATATGATTCTGTCACCATTGAAAGAATGGTGGAGGATTATATGAGTGACAGCATCACTGTGGGCATGTCAGACAGTCAGTACGTATACTGGCAGGAAAAAGAGGCAATTTGGAGGCCCTTGCCAAACTGGCTTTATTTTACCTAAGTTGCCCCCCCTCCAGTGTGTACTCCGAAAGAGTGTTTAGTGCAGCCGGTCACCTTGTCACCGATCGGCGTAGGAGGCTACTTCCAGAGAATGTGGAGATAATGTTCATCAAAATTAATTATAATACATTCCTCCATGGAGACATTTACCAGTAATTGCCTCCATAAATGACACAGGGACCTGTGATGGTGGATTCCAGTGGGGACGAATTAATACTCTGTGAGGAGGGGGATATACACAGTGAAAGGGGTGAGGAATCGGACGATGAGGAGGTGGACATCTTTTTTCTGTAGAGCCAGTTTGTGCAAGGAGAGATTAATTGATTCTTTTTTGGTGGGGGCCCAAACAAACCAATCATTTCAGCCACAGTCGTGTGGCAGACCCTGTCGCTGAAATTATATGTTTGTTAAAGTGTGCATGTCCTGTTTATACAACATAAGGGTGGGTGGGAGGGACCACGGACAATTCCATCTTGCACCTCTTTTTTCTTTCATTTTTATTTGCATCATGTGCTGTTTGGGGACTAGTTTTTTTAAGTGCCCTCCTGTCTGACACTGCAGTGCCACTCCTAGAAGGGCCAGGTGTTTGTGTCGCCCACTTGGGTCGCTTAGCTTAATCAGCCAATGACCTTGGTGTATTTTTTTGCAAAAAATAATATTGTGAGGTGGGAGGTATTCAGAATAGACTGTAAATGAGTGGAATGAGTAAATGTGAACGGGAGCTCACTGGATCTGGTTTTCACTCACCGCTGTGTTATTTCTGATTTCTCCAATTCCCCTTTTCCCCTCTCTGACCACCACTTGCTCTCATTCAACTTATCTATCTCTGCTCCCCCATCTCTCCCTCCTAAGGCTACCATCACTAAGCGTAATATTGAGGCTATTGACACCTCATCCCTATCCTCCCTGTTTGACTCGCTTCTCTCTCCTCTTCTCTCTCTCACATGCCCTGAACAAGCCACATCTCTATACAATGCATCTCTTACTTCAGCCCTTGACTCTGTTGCTCCGCCAACCACTATTCACCCTCGCAGATCAACACCTCAACCCTGGCACACCAAATGCACCAGATATCTACAAAAATGCTCACGTACTGCCGAGCGACACTGGAGGAAATCACGCTCTCAAGCAGACTTCCTCCATTTCAAATTCATGCTCTCATCCTTCAGTGCTGCCCTTTCCCTTGCTAAACAATCATACTTCAAAATCCTCATCTCTACCCACTCTTTCAACCCCCGGCGCCTCTTTGCCACTGTTAACTCCCTCCTCTGCCCACCACCACCTCCTCTCCCTTCCTCATTGTCTGCTCTTGACTTTTCCACTTACCTCACATCCAAGATTGACTCCATACGTCAGGACATCACATCCCACCAGTTCCAGCAACCAGCCACCACCCATCCTTTGCCACCCCTCCCCTACCCTCTTACCAACTCTGACATCTTTCTCCCTAGTATCTGGTGAGGAAGTCATGGCCCTCATACACTCCTCCCCCCCCACAACCTCCCCACTCGACCCTATCCCCTCCCACCTCCTTCGCTACCTCTCCCCTTCTGCCTGTTCCCATCTTGCCCACCTTCTCAATCTCTCCCTCTCATCAGGCACTGTCCCCTCTGCCTTCAAGCATGCTCTTGTCTCCCCTAGTCTTAAAAAACCTACCCTTGATCCTAACACTCTCTCCAACTATCGACCGATCTCTCTCCTCCCCTTTGCCTCCAAACTTCTTGAGCATATTGTCTATAATCGCCTTACTGCCTTTCTTTCCTCTCACTCACTGCTTGACCCATACCAGTCTGGTTTCCGCTCTCTCCACTCCACTGAAACTGCCCTCACAAAAGTCTGCAATGACCTCCATGCCGCCAAATCTAAGGGCCACTACTCTCTGCTTATTCTTCTTGACCTCTCTGCTGCTTTTGACACTGTGGACCACCCTCTTCTTCTGCAAATCCTTCACTCTCTTGGTCTACGTGATACTGCCCTCTCCTGGCTGTCCTCCTACCTCTCCGATCGTTCCTTCTCTGTCTCCTCTCATGATGCTACCTCGCCCCCACTTCCACTAACTGTTGGTGTCCCCCAAGGTTCTGTTCTTGGGCCTCTCCTTTTCTCTCTCTATACGTCCTCCTTAGGTGAACTCATTAGTTCTTTTAATTTCCAGTATCACCTCTATGCTGATGACACTCAAATCTACCTCTCCTCCCCTGATCTCTCCACGGCTCTCCTCACTCGTGCCTCTAACTGTCTTTCTGCTATCTCTTCCTGGATGTCCCAGCGCTTTCTTAAACTCAACATGTCTAAGACTGAGCTGATCATCTTCCCACCCTCCCGCACAACCTCACCTCCCACAATCTCATTATCCATTGATGGCACGACTATCTCCTCTAGCCCCCAAGTACGCTGTCTTGGTGTAATCCTTGACTCCTCCCTCTCCTTCAAACCACACATTCAGCACCTCTCACAAACCTGTCATTTTCATCTCAAAAACATTTCCAGGATCAGACCTTTTCTCACCCAGGATGCCACTAAGATCATTATTCACTCACTGATTATTTCCAGACTGGACTACTGTAATCTCCTCCTAACTGGCCTCCCTGACAATTACCTCTCTCCACTCCAGTCTATCCTCAATGCTGCTGCTCGGCTCATCTTCCTCACCAAACGCACTACATCCACCTCCCCTCTCCTACTAGCCCTTCACTGGCTTCCCTTCCCCTTCAGAATCCAATTCAAACTTCTCACTCTCACTTACAAAGCTCTCACCCAATCCTCTCCCATTTACATCTCTGACCTTATCTCCCTTTACTCTCCCACCCGTCCTCTTCGCTCTGCTAATGCACGCTGCCTCTCCTGTCTCCTGATTACTTCCTCCCACTCCTATCTCCAAGATTTTTCACGTGCTGCTCCCTTCCTTTGGAATTCTTTACCTCTCCCCCTCAGACTCTCCACCTCTCTACAAAACTTCAAACGGGCTCTCAAGACCCATTTCTTTACCAAACCCAGCCAAATCTCATCCTAACCCCCTGTTCCATGCTCTCTATGTACCCCATCTGTGTCACCCCTGTCTGTCTACCCCTACCCCTAGAATGTAAGCTCTCACGAGTAGGGCCCTCTTCCCTCATGTGCTCACCCTTTTCTTCTTTAATAATTCTCAACTGCCCAAATCACAGTTTTTGGGCCACCTGGAACTTATCTCTGTCATTTACTGGTGTAGTTATGCTTAGTTACCCTGTACTTGTCCAAAATTGATTTCAACTGTAAGTCACTGTTTTGATTATGTGCATATGTACTCTGTAATTGGGCGCTGCGGAACCCTTGTGGCGCCATATAAATAAATGATAATAATAATAATAATAATAATAATAATAATTTATGGTTATTGAGGTTAATAATAATATAGGATCAAAATTACCCCCAAATTCTATAATTGAAGCTGTTTTTGAGGTTTTTTTATTAAAAAACACCCGAATCCAAAACGCATCCGAATCCGGCAAAAATTCTTAAGGGAGGTTATGCCAAAATGCGTCTGATTCAAAAACACAGCTATAAACTCTGAGTAGTCCACAAGCGCTACCAACATGAAACTAAGCACATTACAGACAGTTTAATATATATATGTGTATAATGATCTTTTTTGAGGTTCAGAGTCCTCTAAGTGTTGGGTGGATTCCTTCTTGCTATTCGCACCTCTGGACTGACCTCCTCTCAATGGGGGATGTTCCTCAAAAGGTTTCTTTGCCGTACCCCTTAGAACATCTGGTCACCGGAATTTCACCCTCCTAAATAAAGGACGCTAACCTCATGTATGTGCCCTATATGCCTTGAGTGGTTTCTTTACTTGACTTCGTGTTTCATATGACCCTCTGTACATATATCATCGGAGCAGATCCTGTCCCATATATAACATGCTCACCTTAGAGTAAGGCCCTATGTTCCTTGAAAGGTTTATTTCTCCGTATGTCCTTAGGGTTCTCTTCAACACCCTTGGAAATCCTCATGCAGTGTATCAAAAAAGGTATAAAAAACCCAAAGTCCATAATTTCATAAAAACATTCAAAAATGTATTTCCCACAGGACATAAAATGCCATAAAAAATGGTAAGAAGTATATATTCTATTAAAATAAACCCCTAAACAATAGTGGCCACATGTTAATCCCACAGAATACCCCTCGGAACCCGTCAGGGAATGATGTATTACCCTATATCAAAAACTAATCTTAGAAATTTCTCCTAGAGTTCTGGTTCCGGGCCCGGGAGAAAAAAAATGAGAAAACCTTACCACTTGGGGTCAAAAAAGAGTAGTTCCAACGCTTTTCGGATAACAAATCCTTCCTCAGGGCATAATGTGGGACCAACCCAGTAGGCCTTTTATACCCTACTGAGGTCTCCCCTGACTTCCCAGACCAATCAGAATTCACAGCTGTTTAATTATAATCTAAACTGCATTCAATTCCCAAACTTCTATTATAACTTTTCCTCATATCAATTATATACTCCATAGTACATCAAATATGTAAAACAAACATACACGATTCATAAAATAAATTCATTAAAACATTAATTGGTATAGTCCAATATCTGTTCCAGAATAACGGATCTTCAAGTCCCTATGGTTCTCCTGCATGGACCCCGTGCCGGATCCAGACTAGTATATCCATATTTTACCCTTCGTTTCAATATCGTTACAGCCCGCAGCTTCCGGTTACGACATCACTTCCTGTGTGTATGTCCGTGGTTTTTTTTGGTCCCCTCATGCGTCTTAAAGGGTTCCTATCCGCCTCGGAAGTGTAACGTCCCCTGTTGTTAGCGGCTGTGATGTACTTCCTGTCTTTGACATGCAAACAGGAAGACCATTTGGAACGCAACGGTGAATCTTCATTAACACTGCGCCGGGACTCTTGTGCAAGAGTATGTAAATAAATAAAAAACAATTCGTTAGAGAGGAATGATACAGAAGGTTTTATATCCTATTTCATATCTCCTTCCACCACTTAATCGCCTACCAAGTTTAGAAATCTATGGGGGATGACATCCCAATATATTTTATCTGTTATATTCAACACTTATCATTTTCCTTTGGGGCCCGCCTTATCTGCAGATGGACCTAATATATAGACAGACCTTTAGTTGACACAATGTTATTAGGGACATTATATCCATTAGGTCTGACAGTATTGAAATACATCGCCCCCTATACACATTTTTACCATTCAAAGAAACCACTTGATTTCGAAGTCTATATTCGGCCCTTTTGGGGCCAAGGTTCCCAATTCATAAATAGTTCTCATCTCAGTCCTAGCCAAGTTCGCCTCACCATTTTTTATTCTCCAACTAGGTGTTACCACTTTAATACCACAGAACCTGACTAGATGACCAATATTACATTCGTGGGTTTTACCAAAATGAGATGAGACATTGTGAGATTCAAGACCTTTTTTAATGTTGCGGACATGTTCCGCCATTCTTACTTTGAGCATCCGTGTGGTTCTCCCCACATACTGTAACCCACACGAACACTCTAACAATTAAATACAATTCTTACTGTTACAGGTGATGAAGTCTTTAATATTATAAACCTTATTGGTTTGTGTAGATCTGTATTGTGTAACTTTACTCTCTTTGCTTTTGCATGCCTTACACATAATACACAGACCACACCTGAAGAAGCCCTTGGATACATTTCTAGTGAGCATTCTTGGAGACGTTACCACACTACTCACCACGTTCTCTTTTAGGTTCTTTGCCCTCCTATAGATGAATCTAGGGGTCTTTGTTATATATCCTTTCAAAGCAGGGTCCCTATCTAAAATAGACAAATGTCTTCTTATTATACCTTCAACCTGTTTGTATTGGCTGTTATATGCTGTAACGAAGGGTACCTCCCCCAACAACTTCTCTCCTTTTTCTGAATCGTTATTTAACATGTCATTGTGGTTATAATTCCCATTGGTTTCCATAGTCAACTGGACCGTTTTTGGGTCGTATCCTTTAACCTTAAATTGTTCCTGTAAGATCTGCGCCTGTTCCCAATATACCTCAATGTCTGTACAATTCCTTCTGACTCTTTGAAATTGACTAGCTGGAATACTCCGTAACAAGTTTTGATGGTGATTACTGGAGTAATCTATAAATGAATTACAGTCTGTCAGTTTCGTATAATTACTGGTTTTAATTCTACCCTCTTCTATGTAAATACGTAGGTCTAAGAAATTTATCTCTACTTCACTGATGTTAAAAGTTAAATGTATATTGTTCTCATTAGCGTTTAGATGTTCATAAAAGATATCCAATGAAGGCCGATCCCCACTCCAGACAAAAAGTATGTCGTCGATGTAACGACTTCAAGACACCAAGCTGGCGCCAAGCTCATGGCCACTCCATACCTTTTGATCTTCCCAGTGTGCCATGAACAAGTTTGCTTAGCTTGGCGCCAGCCTGGTGCCCATAGCTGTACCCTTAAGCTGTAAATAAAACGACCCATTAAACAAAAAAAAAGTTGTTATGTAGAATTAGCGATGTCCCTTCCAGCACAAAGTTGCTCTTTTCAGGTGAAAAACCCTCTTTTTCCATGAAATATGCTAGAGCCTCTAAGCCTGTCTGATGGTCAATCACCGTATACAGAGACGTGACGTCAGCAGTCACCAACAGATAGCACGGCTTCCAATCTACCGTCATTAGTTTGTTAGTGGTAGTAATGGTGTCCCTTAAATAGGAACGGGTGGTCTTAACCATGGGTTGTAACATGTGATCTATGAAGCATGATAGGTTAGATAACCCGGAATTGGTCTGAGTAATGGTTTTGGCAATAAAAATGGCAAAACATCTATTTATGATTACACAACAAATGAAATAAGGAAAGCAAACTTACCTTAGAAATATCGAGTGATGATCTCTTGCCTAACCTGCCTCCCTACATCTGTACTCCAAGTATCACCAGATGTCTCTAATTACTCTGCTTGCTGGCTGCTTTCTTCCTCCTCCTCCTCAACATGTGGCAGATGTTGTTGCAAACACATGTTATGAAAAAGCAGCAGCAGAACACAATTTGAGTCACCTTGGAGGGACTATACAACAAAAGGCCACCAGACTTATCCAGACACCGAAGCCTAGATTTCAGCACACCAAAACATATTTCTATCACATTCCGCATGGACTTATGTGCATGATTGTAATTGTGTTCATCAGGGGTATCAGGTCGGGACAATGGAGTTAGAAGCCAAGAGAAACAGCCATATCCTCCATCACCTAAAAGACAGATATAGTAACGTGATTCATGTTGATACAGCAACACATAAGTAACACACTGTGGGGCAGATGTATTAACCTGTAGAAGGCATAAGGAAGTGAAAAACCAGTGATATGTTCAAGGTAATAAAGGCAGCAGACAATCTGTTCCAAAATGATCATTTACATATTGATGCTGATTGGCTAGTGCTTTTATCACCTTGCACAGATCACTGGTTTCTCACTTCCTTATGCCTTCTACAGGTTAATACATCTACACCTGTATTTGGACAAAGTATACGCAGGCCTACACATATCAAATTACATACCCAGCAGCCATCCATCTGGCATTTGTCCGTCCTCAAACTTATCAAAGAGGTATGATTGACTGAGGATGAAGGAGTCATGGCAGCACCCAGGGTAACCAGCAACTACACTCATTATTTTGAGATTTGCATCACAAACCACCTGCACATTTGTGGAGTGTTTGAAATGGCGATTAGTATATATGTGCTGACTGCCCCTAGGTGGTCTCAGCTAAATGTGTGTGCAATATATGGCTCCAAGCACATTGGGCATGCCAGCCAGCTCATAGAAATCTACCCTGATGGCATGCCAATGAGACTCCTGTGTAGGGAAGCAGATTGAGGCCTCGATGTGGGGCTGCAAAACAGCCAACACCTGTGTGTATATTTGAAAGAACAATAAACATGAGATTTTAGGACAGAACTGGCCACCGAGAAATTAAAACAAACACAAAACAGACGAGGTAGTTAGGTATACATCACCTGTGTTAAGATTCTGGAAAATAACGGCTGTGAGATTCCTATGACATCCCCAGACACAGCCTGAAAGCTGCCAGTAGCCAGAAAGTGCAACACAGCCAGGAGTTTGTGCAGGCCTGAGACAGAGCGAGAGCGTGCTGTCTCAGGGTCTAGGCCCAGTTTGACAAGGTCATACAGACTGAAAATGTTGTTACGATTTAGACGGAGCATCTGTATGACCTTATCAATGGACAATGCTTTCAAGTTTAAATGCCCCCTAAAAAAATGAGGCCTGCGCAACCTCCGCGGAACCTGTACAACCTGCTGACCATGTTCAGTTTCTTGGCCCTGGGTACTTACAGGCTGATGTCTGAGTCTGAGGAATCCCACAGCACACAAAAGATCACTGGTCTACAGTCCTGCTGCCATTTCTGAGTGTAGGTGTTTTGAAATGGGCCTAACATCCTTTTATAGGCATCCTAATACAGGTGTGATTGATTTTTGAGTTGCAACACATGTAAACACGATTGAAAAAAGCAGGTCTATTTTTTTGCCGCTTTTTTTACTGATTCGCAAAAAATACGACCACAATTGAGCACTCAGAAGCTAACACCCAAATACGAATGAATAGTGAATTCCCGTATTGTGTGAAATAACAGCCGCGTTTGACCAATGGTCTATTCATTCGTATTTCGGAACTTTGCAAATCAAACCATTACGAATAGTCCAAACACTGCCGAGATTGGTGCTTAGTGAATTCCCGGATTGGGACTTAGAAAAAAAAAAACACAAAACGGATAAACTCAAATTCTTAGTAAATATTGGCACTGGTTGTGAACGTAAAGAACCAGCTCTTTGGAGATTTCCTTCACATCTTGGTAGGTCACCCACATTTTAGATTGTTCCAGAGGAAACCTTGGAGGACTATGTAACTTGTAATAAAATACATGCTGAGAATAATCCACCAGTGTTTTGGCAATCGGCTAAAGCTGTGCTCAGAGTAGCTAATATCTTATAAACTACTTCCTTGAGGAAATCTTACTCTAAATTATACAGAAAACTGCAAGAATCTCTTTCCTCTTCCTATGCTATAAGGCCTGCATCACAATACCACAAAGCGAAATATCAGGTGGCAAAAACCCATTTAGATGAGTTGTTGGTGAAAATGGGAGAGAGGTATCTTTATCAGTTAAGTACCATTATCACCATTTTGACAATAAGGTGGACAAATTACTCACAACTATTTTGAACGGCACAGGACCGCCTATCGTAATATATATATACCCATAAGAAACCACCTCAGGTAGTCAAATTGCAGGTTTGATGAATGATTATTACTTGGCATTATACTCCGTACCCTTGAGCTCGGATGACAATACATCAGCAACTGAATCTTTAGATGGGACTGTTTGGTCAGAATTAGCCTATCCCTGTGTCCCACCTGCTATCTTCAAACCTTTATCTAATCCTATTACTTTAGAGAAGGTAGCAAACTCGATAAAATTGTTAAAACCAGCGAAGGTCCCGGCCCAGATGGCTTTTATGGAGACTTCTATAGACTCCTTTCACCAAAACTTAATGAGACCTTGGTAGCAATTTTCAATTCTATTTTGACACCACCTCTTTACTTTAACTCAGCAGTAATTAAGGTGCTCCCAAAACCTTGTCGGGACTTAACCTTGCCGGGGTCCTATAGACCCATATCTTTATTGAATTTGGACTATAAACTTCTCAAAAAATGTTAACATTTAGATTAAAATCTGTTTTGCTATATAATAAACACCAAGATCAGACTGGGTTCATTGAAGGGTGACATTCGGTGGTTAATGTGAGAAGGGTGTTGACAGCTATTCAACATCTTCACTCCCTATCATCAACTGCCTCCTCTGGAGAAATCCTTTCAGTTGATGTTGATGTTGAAAAGACATTTGACCATACCTATTGGCCACTCCTATTCTGAACACTGGAGAAATTTGGCGTTCCTGAAATATTTATTTCTAGTTATATTAAACTTTGTATGTCAACTCTACTTCTCAAATTCCTTGTAACAGTCTCTTATCAGCCCCTTCTCTATACAAAAGGGAACTAGGCAGGGCTGCCCCCTTTCTCCCCTTCTATTTGCTATAGCAATATAGCCTTCTCCTATTGTGCTGTGGCAGAACTGGTGTACAAGGTTATCAAAGTTCATGATCAGGAATTAAAGGTCTCATTGTTTGCGGAAGATATGTTATTGTTCATTGCAGTACTGGAACGCTGTGTCCCAATAATTATGGATATTATTAGCACATTTGGATGTGTTTCTGGATATAATATAAATATTGACAAATTGGAAATAATGCCTATAAAATAGAATCCTAACTTCTTGCTACAGATGTGTCCACATTTAGCTTTCTGAAAATAGTGCCATTGCACTCAATTTGCAGGACATCAATTCCTTGGGGTTTATTTACTAATATTCGTGTTTGTGCCGATTTGTGTCGATTTTTACATCGACTGACATCGGCCGTTCTTAATTGCAACTTTTTGAATATGTTTACAGTAATATACTAAGCTTTCGTGTTCTACCTATTCGTATTTTTCGATGGCGATGTCATTCGTATTTGTGGTTGTTTTTTTTACAGCCGAATGTGTTTTATTCCGGCCAAAGATGTGTATTGTGACACATCATTCGTATTTTTCCTGTGCGGCAGTGTTTTCTGGACTTTGCGGTCAGATTTTCACTTTTACATTCGATTTTGAAGATGAATCGTGATTGGTTATGTGGGAGTGTCATAGCGCACCCATATAAAAATGCCCCAAATTGGATGAACCTTGTGGGTTTAGTTAGTGGAGAAGAGAGAGGTAGTGCTGTGAGGAGTTGGTGAGTGTTTTGTTTTTTTGGTTTGCGATTTCTGAGTACTGAGCTGTGAAAGTTGTCTTGCCTTTATTGATGTCTTGTTTACTTATTAGTGTGTCATATTTTCTGTCCTTGTTTTTTTATTTAAGTCATTTTTCAGTGTTTGTGTGTGTGTGTGTGTGTGTGTGTCTGTGTGTGTTTGTGTGTGTGTGTGTGTGTGTGTGTGTGTGTGTGTGTGTGTGTGTGTGCTGTGTAGAGGTAGAGGAAGAGTATGTTTTGTTTGTATTTATTTTTAAGTGTTTTTTGTTGTCAGTCCTAAACATGTCTGAGTCTGAGGTTAGTGAGGATGGGGAGGTGGACGAGGTTGGTGATGTTGAGGAGGTTAGTGAGGTGGCGGAGGGTAGTAAGGGGGGTGAGGTGGAGGAGGTGGCAGAGGAAGCTCCTGAGTCCTCTAGAGATACTGATGAGGCTCCGCAGCCACGTACCAGGACCAAGTCAGGGCGAAATATGAAGTTCATGTTTGCCGAGAATGTTTCCCTTGTGAGGATGATAATGAAATATCATCGCCAGCTCTTTGGTCAGGAGTCTGCTAAGGTGTCTGCACGGAAATAAGCAGTGATGTGGCAGAAGGTTGTTGACGCGGTGAATTGTGAAGGTGTGGTGAGGCGGACAGAGGAGACATGTAGAAAGCGCTTTTACGACATCAAACGTTGTAAGAAAGCAAAAATGGCGAAGGAGGCCAGGTCGGCCCGCCAAACAGGAGGGGGGCGTCCATTTAGTGCCAGGTATTTGGAATACATGGAGCCGCTGCAGAACCTCATCCCTCCGAGGTAGTGAGGGCGATGTATGTACGGGATTCTGATCGGCACAGGGTGTCTGGTAAGTTGTGTTTTTGGTTGTCTGGTTTTTTTTTAGTTTTTTTTTAGTATGTTATGCTCATAAAAATTTCTGGCTTATTTGTGCATGTCTTCTTCCATTGTGTATGGCAGGCATGTCCAAACTGCGGCCCACCAGCAGTGGAGAAACTACACATCCCAGCATGCCGTGACACAGCTTTAGCAATCTCTCACAGGAAAACTGTGTCCGGGCATGCTGGGCTATGTAGTTTTACAGCAGCTGGAGGTCCGAATTTTGAACATGCCTGGTGTATGGTGTTCGCACATAAATGTATGTACTGTTTCTGTTTTGATGGGCCATTTTGCTCAAACTTATTTGTAGAAGTGAGAGTCTAAATGTGTTTTTTTTTTGTTTTGCTAATTGACTGCCCAACACTCATTAATATGTTATGTGTGTAATGTTCAGAATTAGTTTTACTCCTATACATTTTTTGGTTACGAGAGTGTTTTGTATTTAAAAAAAAAACAATTATGTTGTTTGTAATGAGTAGGTTTTGTTTTTGGGATATTTTGTTGGTGCAAGCCTTTATATGGTGAAACATGTTTTTTTGGATGAATGAAAAAATAGTGTACAAAGAGACCAAACATGAATTCACTGTCTTACGGTTCAATACAATAGTGTTAAAGTACAAGGATTACAAACACAGAAGCGTCATTAAGCAGCACATTATTAAATTGTGTGGATTTGTATGCCGTCTGATAGGGTAGAAAGTGTTGGCTTAGTGGTAGGTTAAATCTGTGGGTTATCTGTTGTAAATCAGCTTAGGAGTCATGTGTTGCTAAATTTGGTTGTAGGTTGTTGTTGATTTTTAATATTTAAAGGGCCTCCTTTCCTTTTGCAGTGTCTAAACATTCACATAGGATTTCTGGCCATGCCTCCACTGTAACTGAAGCAGAGGATGCTGCTGATGTTGGTAAGTACATTAACCTTGGGTGTGTTTGACCCTCAATGTTGAATGTAAAATAACTGAAGCCATCTTCCCCAAAGGACCATAAACACACGCACTTCCCCCGCATAGGCACAGCCCGAGTGCGTCATCCAGACCACCACTACAGCCATCACCACGCCGATGCATCTCCCTGGTTTCACCTGTGCCACCACATAAACTGCTGGACAGTCCCGCCTCCCATGTTACCACATTCCCCACAGCTGCCTGGTGAGTTTTGTTGCACATTCACACAACACACACATTTCCACAGACCCTTTACACTACTCTAAACAGTGCTAAATATGCTGGACTAGTGATGGGCAACATAAGATGCCATGTTGCCCTTAACATCCAAACACAGTAAACGGTAAAATTATGTTGCACCTTGTATTTTTCTACACATTACATGTGCATGAATGAGATGTCCAATATACCTCAGTTAGGACAAATGCAAGCTAACTTCAAATACTGTAATGTTTGCAAACTGATTTGTGAAGCACATTAGTGCTAGAGATGTGCACCGGAAATTTTTCGGGTTTTGTGTTTTGGTTTTGGGTTCGGTTCCGCGGCCGTGTTTTGGGTTCGACCGCGTTTTGGCAAAACCTCACCGAATTTTTTTTGTCGGATTCGGGTGTGTTTTGGATTCGGGTGTTTTTTTCAAAAAACACTAAAAAACAGCTTAAATCATAGAATTTGGGGGTCATTTTGATCCCAAAGTATTATTAACCTCAAAAACCATAATTTCCACTCATTTTCAGTCTATTCTGAATACCTCACACCTCACAATATTATTTTTAGTCCTAAAATTTGCACCGAGGTCGCTGGATGACTAAGCTAAGCGACCCTAGTGGCCGACACAAACACCTGGCCCATCTAGGAGTGGCACTGCAGTGTCACGCAGGATGGCCCTTCCAAAAAACACTCCCCAAACAGCACATGACGCAAAGAAAAAAAGAGGCGCAATGAGGTAGCTGTGTGAGTAAGATAAGCGACCCTAGTGGCCGTCACAAACACCTGGCCCATCTAGGAGTGGCACTGCAGTGTCACGCAGGATGGCCCTTCCAAAAAACACTCCCCAAACAGCACATGACGCAAAGAAGAAAAAAAGAGGCGCAATGAGGTAGCTGTGTGAGTAAGCTAAGCGACCCTAGTGGCCGACACAAACACCTGGCCCATCTAGGAGTGGCACTGCAGTGTCACGCAGGATGGCCCTTCCAAAAAACACTCCCCGAACAGCACATGACGCAAAGAAGAAAAAAAGAGGCGCAATGAGGTAGCTGTGTGAGTAAGCTAAGCGACCCTAGTGGCCGACACAAACACCTGGCCCATCTAGGAGTGGCACTGCAGTGTCACGCAGGATGGCCCTTCCAAAAAACACTCCCCAAACAGCACATGACGCAAATAAAAATGAAAGAAAAAAGAGGTGCAAGATGGAATTGTCCTTGGGCCCTCCCACCCACCCTTATGTTGTATAAACAGGACATGCACACTTTAACCAACCCATCATTTCAGTGACAGGGTCTGCCACACGACTGTGACTGAAATGACGGGTTGGTTTGGACCCCCACCGAAAAAGAAGCAATTAATCTCTCCTTGCACAAACTGGCTCTACAGAGGCAAGATGTCCACCTCATCATCATCCTCCGATATATCACCGTTTATATCCCGCTCCTCACAGATTATCAATTCGTCCCCACTGGAATCCACCATCTCAGCTCCCTGTGTACTTTGTGGAGGCAATTGCTGCTGGTCAATGTCTCCACGGAGGAATTGATTATAATTAATTTTAATGAACATCATCTTCTCCACATTTTCTGGAAGTAACCTCGTACGCCGATTGCTGACAAGGTGAGCGGCGGCACTAAACACTCTTTTGGAGTACACACTTGTGGGAGGGCAACTTAGGTAGAATAAAGCCAGTTTGTGCAAGGGCCTCCAAATTGCCTCTTTTTCCTGCCAGTATAAGTACGGACTGTCTGACGTGCCTAGTTGGATGCGGTCACTCATATAATCCTCCACCATTCTTTCAATGGTGAGAGAATCATATGCAGTGACAGTAGACGACATGTCCGTAATCGTTGTCAGGTCCTTCAGTCCGGACCAGATGTCAGCATCAGCAGTCGCTCCAGACTGCCCTGCATCACCACCAGCGGGTGGGCTCGGAATTCTGAGCCTTTTCCTCGAACCCCCAGTTGCGGGAGAATGTGAAGGAGGAGATGTTGACAGGTCGCATTCCGCTTGACTTAACAATTTTGTCACCAGCAGGTCTTTGAACCCCAGCAGACTTGTGTGTGCCGGAAAGAGAGATCCAAGGTAGGTTTTAAATCTAGGATCGAGCACGGTGGCCAAAATGTAGTGCTCTGATTTCAACAGATTGACCACCCGTGAATCCTTGTTAAGCGAATTAAGGGCTCCATCCACAAGTCCCACATGCCTAGCGGAATCGCTCCCTTTTAGCTCCTCCTTCAATGCCTCCAGCTTCTTCTGCAAAAGCCTGATGAGGGGAATGACCTGACTCAGGCTGGCAGTGTCTGAACTGACTTCACGTGTGGCAAGTTCAAAAGGTTGCAGAACCTTGCACAACGTTGAAATCATTCTCCACTGCGCTTGAGACAGGTACATTCCACCTCCTATATCGTGCTCAATTGTATAGGCTTGAATGGCCTTTTGCTGCTTCTCCAACCTCTGAAGCATATATAGGGTTGAATTCCACCTCGTTACCACTTCTTGCTTCAGATGATGGCAGGGCAGGTTCAGGCGTTTTTGGTGGTGCTCCAGTCTTCTGTACGTGGTGCCTGTACGCCGAAAGTGTCCTGCAATTCTTCTGGCCACCGACAGCATCTCTTGCACGCCCCTCTCGTTTTTTAAATAATTCTGCACCACCAAATTCAAGGTATGTGCAAAACATGGGACGTGCTGGAATTTGCCCATATTTAATGCACACACAATATTGCTGGCGTTGTCTGATGCCACAAATCCACAGGAGAGTCCAATTGGGGTAAGCCATTCCGCGATGATCTTCCTCAGTTGCCGTAAGAGGTTTTCAGCTGTGTGCGTATTCTGGAAAACGGTGATACAAAGCGTAGCCTGCCTAGGAAAGAGTTGGCGTTTGCGAGATGCTGCTACTGGTGCCGCCACTGCTGTTCTTGCGGCGGGAGTCCATACATCTACCCAGTGGGCTGTCACAGTCATATAGTCCTGAACCCTGCCCTGCTCCACTTGTCCACATGTCCGTGGTTAAGTGGACATTGGGTACAGCTGCATTTTTTAGGACACTGGTGACTCTTTTTCTGAGGTCTGTGTACATTTTCGGTATCGCCTGCCTAGAGAAATGGAACCTAGATGGTATTTGGTACCGGGGACACAGTACCTCCAACAAGTCTCTAGTTGGCTCTGCAGTAATGATGGATACCGGAACCACATTTCTCACCACCCAGGATGCCAAGGCCTCAGTTATCCGCTTTGCAACAGGATGACTGCTGTGATATTTCATCTTCCTCGCAAAGGACTGTTGGACAGTCAATTGCTTGGTGGAAGTAGTAAAAGTGGGCTTACGACTTCCCCTCTGGGATGACCATCGACTCCCAGCAGCAACAACAGCAGCGCCAGCAGCAGTAGGAGTTACACGCAAGGATGCATCGGAGGAATCCCAGGCAGGAGAGGACTCGTCAGAATTGCCAGTGACATGGCCTGCAGGACTATTGGCATTCCTGGGGAAGGAGGAAATTGACACTGAGGGAGTTGGTGGGGTGGTTTGCGTGAGCTTGGTTACAAGAGGAAGGGATTTACTGGTCAGTGGACTGCTTCCGCTGTCGCCCAAAGTTTTTGAACTTGTCACTGACTTATTATGAATGCGCTGCAGGTGACGTATAAGGGAGGATGTTCCGAGGTGGTTAACGTCCTTACCCCTACTTATTACAGCTTGACAAAGGCAACACACGGCTTGACAAATGTTGTCCGCATTTCTGGTGAAATACTTCCACACCGAAGAGCTGATTTTTTTGGTATTTTCACCAGGCATGTCAATGGCCCTATTCCTCCCACGGACAACAGGTGTCTCCCCGGGTGCCTGACTTAAACAAACCACCTCACCATCAGAATCCTCCTTGTCAATTTCCTCCCCAGCGCCAGCAACACCCATATCCTCCTCATCCTGGTGTACTTCAACACTGACATCTTCAATCTGACTATCAGGAACTGGACTGCAGGTGCTCCTTCCAGCACTTGCAGGGGGCGTGCAAATGGTGGAAGGCGCATGCTCTTCACGTCCAGTGTTGGGAAGGTCAGGCATCGCAACCGACACAATTGGACTCTCCTTGTGGATTTGGGATTTCGAAGAACGCACAGTTCTTTGCGGTGCTTTTGCCAGCTTGAGTCTTTTCATTTTTCTAGCGAGAGGCTGAGTGCTTCCATCCTCATGTGAAGCTGAACCACTAGCCATGAACATAGGCCAGGGCCTCAGCCGTTCCTTGCCACTCCGTGTGGTAAATGGCATATTGGCAAGTTTACGCTTCTCCTCCGACAATTTTATTTTAGATTTTTGAGTCCTTTTTTTACTGATATTTGGTGTTTTGGATTTTACATGCTCTGTACTAAGACATTGGGCATTGGCCTTGGCAGACAACGTTGCTGGCATTTCATCGTCTCGGCCATGACTAGTGGCAGCAGCTTCAGCACGAGGTGGAAGTGGATCTTGATCTTTCCCTATTTTTGGAACCTCAACATTTTTGTTCTCCATATTTTAATAGGCACAACTAAAAGGCACCTCAGGTAAACAATGGAGATGGATGAATACTAGTATACAATTATGGATGGACGAGCGACTGCCGACACAGAGGTAGCTACAGCCGTGGACTACCGTACTGTGTCTGCTGCTAATATAGACTGGATGATAATGAGATGAAATTAATATATATATATATATAATATCACTAGTACTGCAGCCGGACAGGTATATATATTTATTATGTAATGACTGATGACGGACCTGCTGGACACTGTCAGCTCAGCACCGCAGACTGCTACAGTAAGCTGCTATAGTAGTATGTATCAAGAAGAAAGAAAAAAAAAACCACGGGTAGGTGGTATACAATTATGGATGGACCAGCGACTGCCGACACAGAGGTAGCTACAGCCGTGGGCTACCGTACTGTGTCTGCTGCTAATATAGACTGGATGATAATGAGATGAAATTAATATATATATAATATCACTAGTACTGCAGCCGGACAGGTATATATATTTATTATGTAATGACGGACCTGCTGGACACTGTCAGCTCAGCACCGCAGATTGCTACAGTAAGCTACTATAGTAGTATGTATCAAGAAGAAAGAAAAAAAAAAACCACGGGTAGGTGGTATACAATTATGGATGGACCAGCGACTGCCGACACAGAGGTAGCTACAGCCGTGGACTACCGTACTGTGTCTGCTGCTAATATAGACTGGATGATAATGAGATGAAATTAATATATATATATATATATATATATATATATATATAATATCACTAGTACTGCAGCCGGACAGGTATATATATTTATTATGTAATGACGGACCTGCTGGACACTGTCATCTCAGCAGCACCGCAGACTGCTACAGTAAGCTACTATAGTAGTATGTATCAAGAAGAAAAAAAAAAAAAAAAACCACGGGTAGGTGGTATACAATTATGGATGGACCAGCGACTGCCGACACAGAGGTAGCTACAGCTGTGGACTGCCGTACTGTGTCTGCTGCTAATATAGACTGGATGATAATGAGATGAAATTAATATATATATATATAATATCACTAGTACTGCAGGCGGACAGGTATATATATTTATTATGTAATGACGGACCTGCTGGACACTGTCAGCTCAGCACCGCAGACTGCTACAGTAAGCTACTATAGTAGTATGTATCAAGAAGAAAGAAAAAAAAAAACCACGGGTAGGTGGTATACAATTATGGATGGACCAGCGACTGCCGACACAGAGGTAGCTACAGCCGTGGACTACCGTACTGTGTCTGCTGCTAATATAGACTGGATGATAATGAGATGAAATTAATATATATATATATATATATATATATAATATCACTAGTACTGCAGCCGGACAGGTATATATATTTATTATGTAATGACGGACCTGCTGGACACTGTCATCTCAGCAGCACCGCAGACTGCTACAGTAAGCTACTATAGTAGTATGTATCAAGAAGAAAGAAAAAAAAAAAAAAACACGGGTAGGTGGTATACAATTATGGATGGACCAGCGACTGCCGACACAGAGGTAGCTACAGCTGTGGACTACCGTACTGTGTCTGCTGCTAATATAGACTGGATGATAATGAGATGAAATTAATATATATATATATATATAATATCACTAGTACTGCAGGCGGACAGGTATATATATTTATTATGTAATGACGGACCTGCTGGACACTGTCAGCTCAGCACCGCAGACTGCTACAGTAAGCTACTATAGTAGTATGTATCAAGAAGAAAGAAAAAAAAAAAACACGGGTAGGTGGTATACAATTATGGATGGACCAGCGACTGCCGACACAGAGGTAGCTACAGCCGTGGACTACCGTACTGTGTCTGCTGCTAATATAGACTGGATGATAATGAGATGAAATTAATATATATATATATATATATAATATCACTAGTACTGCAGCCGGACAGGTATATATATTTATTATGTAATGACGGACCTGCTGGACACTGTCAGCTCAGCACCGCAGACTGCTACAGTAAGCTACTATAGTAGTATGTATCAAGAAGAAGAAAAAAAAAAACCACGGGTAGGTGGTATACAATTATGGATGGACCAGCGAATGCCGACACAGAGGTAGCTACAGCCGTGGACTACCGTACTGTGTCTGCTGCTAATATAGACTGGATGATAATGAGATGAAATTAATATATATATATATATATATATATAATATCACTAGTACTGCAGCCGTACAGGTATATATATTTATTATGTAATGACGGACCTGCTGGACACTGTCAGCTCAGCACCGCAGACTGCTACAGTAAGCTACTATAGTAGTATGTATTAGAGATGAGCGGGTTCGGTTCCTCGGAATCCGAACCGGCCCGAACTTCAGGTTTTTTTACACGGGTCCGAGCGACTCGGATCTTCCCGCCTTGCTCGGTTAACCCGAGCGCGCCCGAACGTCATCATCCCGCTGTCGGATTCTCGCGAGGCTTGGATTCTATCGCGAGACTCGGATTCTATATAAGGAGCCGCGCGTCACCGCCATTTTCACACGTGCATTGAGATTCATAGGGAGAGGACGTGGCTGGCGTCCTCTCCGTTTATAGAGAAGAGAGTGAGACTAGAGTAGAGAGAGACACAGTAGTAATTTTGGGGAGCATTAGGAGGAGTACTACTACTTGCTGAAGTGATAGATAGTGTGACTGTATATCTGACTTGTGGGGGAGACACTGACAGTGGGGAGCAGTTAGAGTCTGAGAGCAGGAGTACATATTTTAACGTACAGTGCACACTTTTGCTGCCAGAGTGCCACACTGCCATTGTGACCACACTGACCACCAGTATATATTGTGATTGTCTGCTTAGGAGTACTACTTGCAGTTGCAAGTTGCTGATAGTGTGACCAGTGACCTGACCACCAGTTTAATTAATCACCACCAGTTTAATATATATATATATATATTAATTGTATATAATATATATATAATATTGTATACCACCTACCCGTGGTTTTTTTTTTCTTTCTTCTTTATACATACTACTATAGTAGCTTACTGTAGCAGTCTGCGGTGCTGCTGAGCTGACAGTGTCCAGCAGGTCCGTCATCAGTCATTACATAATAAATATATATACCTGTCTGGCTGCAGTACTAGTGATATTATATATATATATATATATATATATATATATTAATTTCATCTCATTATCATCCAGTCTATATTAGCAGCAGACACAGTACGGTAGTCCACGGCTGTAGCTACCTCTGTGTCGGCAGTCGCTCGTCCATCCATAAGTATACTAGTATCCATCCATCTCCATTGTTTACCTGAGGTGCCTTTTAGTTGTGCCTATTAAAATATGGAGAACAAAAATGTTGAGGTTCCAAAATTAGGGAAAGATCAAGATCCACTTCCACCTCGTGCTGAAGCTGCTGCCACTAGTCATGGCCGAGACGATGAAATGCCAGCAACGCCGTCTGCCAAGGCCGATGCCCAATGTCATAGTACAGAGCATGTAAAATCCAAAACACCAAATAGCAGTAAAAAAAGGACTCCAAAATCTAAAATAAAATTGTCGGAGGAGAAGCGTAAACTTGCCAATATGCCATTTACCACACGGAGTGGCAAGGAACGGCTGAGGCCCTGGCCTATGTTCATGGCTAGTGGTTCAGCTTCACATGAGGATGGAAGCACTCAGCCTCTCGCTAGAAAAATGAAAAGACTCAAGCTGGCAAAAGCACCGCAAAGAACTGTGCGTTCTTCGAAATCCCAAATCCACAAGGAGAGTCCAATTGTGTCGGTTGCGATGCCTGACCTTCCCAACACTGGACGTGAAGAGCATGCGCCTTCCACCATTTTCACGCCCCCTGCAAGTGCTGGAAGGAGCACCCGCAGTCCAGTTCCTGATAGTCAGATTGAAGATGTCAGTGTTGAAGTACACCAGGATGAGGAGGATATGGGTGTTGCTGGCGCTGGGGAGGAAATTGACAAGGAGGATTCTGATGGTGAGGTGGTTTGTTTAAGTCAGGCACCCGGGGAGACACCTGTTGTCCGTGGGAGGAATAGGGCCGTTGACATGCCTGGTGAAAATACCAAAAAAATCAGCTCTTCGGTGTGGAAGTATTTCACCAGAAATGCGGACAACATTTGTCAAGCCGTGTGTTGCCTTTGTCAAGCTGTAATAAGTAGGGGTAAGGACGTTAACCACCTCGGAACATCCTCCCTTATACGTCACCTGCAGCGCATTCATAATAAGTCAGTGACAAGTTCAAAAACTTTGGGCGACAGCAGAAGCAGTCCACTGACCAGTAAATCCCTTCCTCTTGTAACCAAGCTCACGCAAACCACCCCACCAACTCCCTCAGTGTCAATTTCCTCCTTCCCCAGGAATGCCAATAGTCCTGCAGGCCATGTCACTGGCAATTCTGACGAGTCCTCTCCTGCCTGGGATTCCTCCGATGCATCCTTGCGTGTAACGCCTACTGCTGCTGGCGCTGCTGTTGTTGCTGCTGGGAGTCGATGGTCATCCCAGAGGGGAAGTCGTAAGCCCACTTGTACTACTTCCAGTAAGCAATTGACTGTCCAACAGTCCTTTGCGAGGAAGATGAAATATCACAGCAGTCATCCTGTTGCAAAGCGGATAACTGAGGCCTTGACAACTATGTTGGTGTTAGACGTGCGTCCGGTATCCGCCGTTAGTTCACAGGGAACTAGACTATTTCTTGAGGTAGTGTGCCCCCGTTACCAAATACCATCTAGGTTCCACTTCTCTAGGCAGGCGATACCGAGAATGTACACGGACGTCAGAAAAAGACTCACCAGTGTCCTAAAAAATGCAGTTGTACCCAATGTCCACTTAACCACGGACATGTGGACAAGTGGAGCAGGGCAGGGTCAGGACTATATGACTGTGACAGCCCACTGGGTAGATGTATGGACTCCCGCCGCAAGAACAGCAGTGGCGGCACCAGTAGCAGCATCTCGCAAACGCCAACTCTTTCCTAGGCAGGCTACGCTTTGTATCACCGGTTTCCAGAATACGCACACAGCAGAAAACCTCTTACGGCAACTGAGGAAGATCATCGCGGAATGGCTTACCCCAATTGGACTCTCCTGTGGATTTGTGGCATCGGACAACGCCAGCAATATTGTGTGTGCATTAAATATGGGCAAATTCCAGCACGTCCCATGTTTTGCACATACCTTGAATTTGGTGGTGCAGAATTTTTTAAAAAACGACAGGGGCGTGCAAGAGATGCTGTCGGTGGCCAGAAGAATTGCGGGACACTTTCGGCGTACAGGCACCACGTACAGAAGACTGGAGCAACACCAAAAACGCCTGAACCTGCCCTGCCATCATCTGAAGCAAGAAGTGGTAACGAGGTGGAATTCAACCCTATATATGCTTCAGAGGTTGGAGGAGCAGCAAAAGGCCATTCAAGCCTATACAATTCAGCACGATATAGGAGGTGGAATGTACCTGTCTCAAGCGCAGTGGTGAATGATTTCAACGTTGTGCAAGGTTCTGCTGCCCTTTGAACTTGCCACACGTGAAGTCAGTTCAGACACTGCCAGCCTGAGTCAGGTCATTCCCCTCATCAGGCTTTTGCAGAAGAAGCTGGAGACATTGAAGGAGGAGCTAACACGGAGCGATTCCGCTAGGCATGTGGGACTTGTGGATGGAGCCCTTAATTCGCTTAACAAGGATTCACGGGTGGTCAATCTGTTGAAATCAGAGCACTACATTTTGGCCACCGTGCTCGATCCTAGATTTAAAACCTACCTTGGATCTCTCTTTCCGGCAGACACAAGTCTGCTGGGGTTCAAAGACCTGCTGGTGAGATAATTGTCAAGTCAAGCGGAACGCGACCTGTCAACATCTCCTCCTTCACATTCTCCCGCAACTGGGGGTGCGAGGAAAAGGCTCAGAATTCCGAGCCCACCCGCTGGCGGTGATGCAGGGCAGTCTGGAGCGACTGCTGATGCTGACATCTGGTCCGGACTGAAGGACCTGACAACGATTACGGACATGTCGTCTACTGTCACTGCATATGATTCTCTCACCATTGAAAGAATGGTGGAGGATTATATGAGTGACCGCATCCAACTAGGCACGTCACACAGTCCGTACTTATACTGGCAGGAAAAAGAGGCAATTTGGAGGCCCTTGCACAAACTGGCTTTATTCTACCTAAGTTGCCCTCCCACAAGTGTGTACTCCAAAAGAGTGTTTAGTGCCGCCGCTCACCTTGTCAGCAATCGGCGTACGAGGTGACTTCCAGAAAATGTGGAGAAGATGATGTTCATTAAAATGAATTATAATCAATTCCTCCGTGGAGACATTGACCAGCAGCAATTGCCTCCACAAAGTACACAGGCAGCTGAGATGGTGGATTCCAGTGGGGATGAATTGATAATCTGTGAGGAGGGGGATGTACACGGTGATATATCGGAGGATGATGATGAGGTGGACATCTTGCCTCTGTAGAGCCAGTTTGTGCAAGGAGAGATTAATTGCTTCTTTTTCGGTGGGGGTCCAAACCAACCCGTCATTTCAGTCACAGTCGTGTGGCAGACCCTGTCACTGAAATGATGGGTTGTTTAAAGTGTGCATGTCCTGTTTATACAACATAAGGGTGGGTGGGAGGGCCCAAGGACAATTCCATCTTGCACCTCTTTTTTCTTTAATTTTTCTTTGCGTCATGTGCTGTTTGGGGAGTATTTTTTGGAAGGGCCATCCTGCGTGACACTGCAGTGCCACTCCTAGATGGGCCAGGTGTTTGTGTCGGCCACTAGGGTCGCTTATCTTACTCACACAGCTACCTCATTGCGCCTCTTTTTTTCTTTGCGTCATGTGCTGTTTGGGGAGTGTTTTTTGGAAGGGCCATCCTGCGTGACACTGCAGTGCCACTCCTAGATGGGCCAGGTGTTTGTGTCGGCCACTAGGGTCGCTTAGCTTAGTCATCCAGCGACCTCGGTGCAAATTTTAGGACTAAAAATAATATTGTGAGGTGTGAGGTATTCAGAATAGACTGAAAATGAGTGGAAATTATGGTTTTTGAGGTTAATAATACTTTGGGATCAAAATGACCCCCAAATTCTATGATTTAAGCTGTTTTAAAGTGTTTTTTGAAAAAAACACCCGAATCCAAAACACACCCGAATCCGACAAAAAAAATTCGGTGAGGTTTTGCCAAAACGCGGTCGAACCCAAAACACGGCCGCGGAACCGAACCCAAAACCAAAACACAAAACCCGAAAAATTTCAAGTGCACATCTCTAGTATGTATCAAGAAGAAAGAAAAAAAAAAAAACCACGGGTAGGTGGTATACAATTATGGATGGACCAGCGACTGCCGACACAGAGGTAGCTACAGCCGTGGACTACCGTACTGTGTCTGCTGCTAATATAGACTGGATGATAATGAGATGAAATTAATATATATATATATATATATATATAATATCACTAGTACTGCAGCCGGACAGGTATATATATTTATTATGTAATGACGGACCTGCTGGACACTGTCAGCTCAGCACCGCAGACTGCTACAGTAAGCTACTATAGTAGTATGTATCAAGAAGAAAAAAAAAAAAAAACCACGGGTAGGTGGTATACAATTATGGATGGACCAGCGACTGCCGACACAGAGGTAGCTACAGCCGTGGACTTCCGTACTGTGTCTGCTGCTAATATAGACTGGATGATAATGAGATGAAATTAATATATATATATATAATATCACTAGTACTGCAGCCGGACAGGTATATATATTTATTATGTAATGACGGACCTGCTGGACACTGTCAGCTCAGCACCGCAGACTGCTACAGTAAGCTTCTATAGTAGTATGTATCAAGAAGAAAGAAAAAAAAAAACCACGGGTAGGTGGTATACAATTATGGATGGACCAGCGACTGCCGACACAGAGGTAGCTACTGCCGTGGACTACCGTACTGTGTCTGCTGCTAATATAGACTGGATGATAATGAGATTAAATTAATATATATATATATATATATAATATCACTACACTAGTACTGCAGCCGGACAGGTATATATATTTATTATGTAATGACTGATGACGGACCTGATGGACACTGTCAGCTCAGCACCGCAGACTGCTACAGTAAGCTACTATAGTATGTATCAAGAAGAAAGAAAAAAAAAAAAAACACGGGTAGGTGGTATACAATTATATATATATACAATTATATATATATATATATTAAACTGGTGGTGATTAATTAAACTGGTGGTCAGGTCACTGGTCACACTATCAGCAACTTGCAAGTAGTACTCCTAAGCAGACAATCACAATATACTGGTGGTCAGTGTGGTCACAATGGCAGTGTGGCTGGCACTCTGGCAGCAAAAGTGTGCACTGTACGTTTTAATATGTACTCCTGCTCTCAGACTCTAACTGCTCCCCACTGTCTCCCCCACAAGTCAGATATACATATACAGTCACACTACACTTCAGCAAGTTGTAGTACTCCTAAAAATGCTCCCCAAAATTACTAAATACTGTGTCTCTCTCTACTCTAGTCTCTTCTCTATAAACGGAGAGGACGCCAGCCACGTCCTCTCCCTATCAATCTCAATGCACATGTGAAAATGGCGGCGATGCGCGGCTCCTTATATAGAATCCGAGTCTCGCGATAGAATACGAGCCTCGCGAGAATCCGACAGCGGGATGATGACGTTCGGGCGCGCTCGGGTTAACCGAGCAAGGTGGGAGGATCCGAGTCGCTCGGACCCGTGAGAAAAAAGCTGAAGTTCGGGCGGGTTCGGATTCCGAGGAACCGAACCCGCTCATCTCTAATTAGTGCACCACGTAAGTGTAAACCACAAGCACACAAATTAAATGAACACAATTGGCTCTAAACACGTAGCCCAACAAATGTAAGGTGCATATGTGGAGAAAGTTAAAGACAAAATATGTGGGCAATATAAGCTTACCAACACACACTTGCACTGTCCAAAATGAAGAGCAAAACACCTTACAACTGCTTTCTATTTACAGCAGACAACATTCTTCCGGAGAGTCAGCCAAGGCAACTGCAGCCAACACATGAGGAAACATATACCCTCAATCTTGTTGAAATAGCACCCCCACAACCAACAAACACTCAGTTTGCCACTCCACACTCTCACCAGACACCTGAGCAGGACCGAAGCCCACCCACACCGTTATCACAGTCACCAGACCAGGCATTTTGGTCCAGCTGGTCGACGCAACAAAAACAATATTCTGAGTGCTTGCGTAATCAAACACACTACATTACAAATCTAGACCATAAAGTACCATGCATCACCAGCAGACAAACTAATTCGCTAACCCAAATCGCAAACAAATTAGAACTCATGAGGGCAGACAATAATCACATGCTCGATACCTTTCAAAGAGTCATGGATGACAACCAAAGGCTACATCAAACGCACTTGCAGATATTGACTGAGTATCAAACAACACAAGACGTCATGGTCAGAATTATAGAGAGCCACACATCTACAACTAGAGACTTAAATGTGACTCTGACAACTCTAACCCAACATCTCACTCAGCAAAGGGAACATACAAGTTCTAGCTCCACTGCCACAACCCCCTTGGTGACAACTGTCATGTCTCCTCCCAGACATTCAGCCAGAAGTCGCCAAGACACCAGCGGTAAAGGGCCATTCACCTCAAGAGGCCGACATGCAAATAAGACCACATAAGCAAGTTTGTTCGAAACACCAATTATTTTTGCTGATAGCAGCATTTTTGGGTTTGCACTCAGAAGTGTGAGAAGTGCTTTTTCTTTGTTTAGTGCATTTATTATAAACATATGTACTAGTAAAAACAAGGTACAACATGATACAGTTGGTTTGGTCTTCTTTCAAACAATATTTAGGTACAGTGTTTTTTTTAATACATATGCATGCTCACAATCAAGATACATATCTTTCGCATGCAGCAGAGGTTAGATTTTTTTTGTTTAAACATTACAAAATTAAAACACACCATTCTATTACATAACGTTAACCTAGGATTATGTGTATACATGAGATTACATTCCGAAACACAAATCAGCACTACATAAATGCAGGCCAAATCTAATGATTATTAGAACAGGACTGTATTTGCTGGCCAATTTTAACTATACAAACACAAGAAAAAAGTGTAGTGTGGTGCCAAACATCACAGGTAACCCACAAAACACACACAATACATAAAAAACCATAAAGGAACATTAATACACTTACGTTAGTGTTAGGGTCTCCTGCCCTGTGCTGCCACGTCGTCATGGCAACCGGGAGACAAGTGCCAGCGGAGTAACCTGAGCGCAGCTGATACTCCGGTTCGGGTCTTTTGCTGTGCAGTGGTTACAGGCTCTGTGCACGGCAGGGGATCCGGTGCTGGTTTTTGTGCTCACAGTCTGTGAGGTCTGAGTGGGGCGTGGACAGCACCTGCTTTATAAGGCCTCTTCTCAGGTTAAGCAGATGCTGCTGAATCTTTGTTGGTTAGTCAGTTCCTGAAAGTTAGCCAGTACTGTGTAGCTTTGTATTTGTTGTTGCTTACTGCAAATAGGCCTGGGGATTTGGTACTACACTCTGCCAATCCAGACCTAGCAGTAAGACTGGAGTCAGTCATTTAACCTGCTGGGGTTCTTTTGCTACTCTGTGAACTTAGCAGGTTTGCGGCTGTATTCTCAGACTGCCTGCCTAAATCCTGTCTCACTGTGCAAGGTGTTCAGGTATTCAGTTTAGTGGCAGTAACCTGAACCTGTGCACTGCAAGTGAAGATTAGGATTGTGGAGACTCTCCTTGTGTCTATCATTCCATCTCTGACCAAGGAGTTTACTGCCACACCCGTTGGTAACCCTTTAGGGTTTTGCTGTTGCCCTTAGCAACAGCATTTCGGGTTCTCTACGTATTAAAACACAACATCTTGCTTTTTTCATCTGAGCATTCCTAATAATAGGGAGACACCCAGTTTCTTAGCCTCTGGGCTTCTCTGTTCACTTTGTGTTTATTTTGTTACCCTATCAACTTCTGTGTATGTAATGTCATATTCCCCAGTCTGTCTGTGAGTTCATTTGTTTTGCATCCCTGTCCGTTCAGACACCAGTGCATTCCTGCGGGCACTGGTGTGCATGACAGTTCAGACACCAGTGCATTCCTGCAGGCACTGGTGTGCATAGCAGTACAGACACCAGTACATTCCTGCAGGCACTGGTGTGCATAACATATTCAGCAGCCTAATACTCCTGTTGAAATTTTGTGGGAATATGGAGCATACCCCTCAAAATACGTTGCAACAGGTGGTCGATCAGGTGCAGGTCCTGACTCGACAATTTAATGATTTGTCCATTAAAATGCACACCTCCCAGGCCGCTGGCGGAACTCCCGCAGCAGCAGCACCTTCAGGGGTTAAGGAGCCGAAAGTAAATCTCCCGGATCGTTTTTCTGGAGATCGCTCGCAGTTCTTTTGTTTCAAGGAGAGCTGCAAGCTGTACTTCCGGCTTAGGCCTCAGTCTTCAGGGTCGGAGATTCAGCGGGTGGGCATAGTGATTTCCTTGCTACAAGGAGACCCACAGGTCTGGGCATATGGGTTGCAGCCTGACTGTCCGTCGCTTAAAAGTGTTGATGCTTTTTTTACGGCACTGGGCATGTTGTATGATGACCCTGACAAGACGGCCTCAGCCGAGGCTCAGATTTCGATCCTTAAGCAAGGGCGAAGGCCAGTTGAGGTTTACTGTACGGAGTTTCGGAGGTTGGCCCATGATACCCAGTGGAATGACCCAGCCCTGAGACACCAGTACCGAAGAGGTCTTTCTAACCAGATAAAAGACCAACTGGTACAATATCCCTTGCCTGATAGCTTGGATCAGCTCATGCAGTTATCCATCCGGGTGGATAGACGGCTGAGAGAGCGTAGGCTTGAAAGGGAGACCGAGGTTTCCTTCTTTCCCAAGGGAACCTCAGACTCTGAGGAATTTTCTGAGGAGCCAATGCAGATTGGGGCTACCCGCCTCTCCTCGCGTGAGAAGACGCGGAGGAGACAGCGGGGGTTGTGTTTGTACTGTGGGAATAAAGGTCATGTGGTAGTATCATGCCCAGAAAAGCCGGAAAACTTCAGGGCCTGAGGGTGATGGGAAATATCCTGTCAGGCCAGAAGTCAGAATTTCCCAAGAAGACTTTTATCATTCCGGTGACCTTGAAGATCCTCGGTCAAACTGTCAAGACTGAGGCCTTTGTGGACAGTGGGGCCGACTGGGTTTTTATGGACCGCCAATTCGCCCTGAAACACTCTGTTCCCTTAGTACCCTTGGCATCGGAAATTGAGATTTGTGGGTTAAACGGGGAACCATTATCCCAAGGTAAAATTACCTCTTGCACTAGCCAGATTTCTTTGTTTATTGGAGCCACACACTCTGAAAAATTGTCCTTTTATGTGACTGTCTGTACTTTTGCCCCATTGGTGTTGGGGTTACCCTGGTTAAGGGCCCACAATCCTCAATTTGACTGGGTCTCTGGGGAGATTCTTAGTTGGGGTACTGATTGTTTCAGGAGTTGCTTGAGCCTTCCAGTCAGGCTCTCGCAGCTAAGTTTGCCAGGATTGCCAGTGTGTTATGCAGATTTTGCGGACGTGTTCTCCAAAAAAGTTGCAGAGGTACTACCTCCCCATCGCCCCTATGACTGTGCCATTGATTTGTTGCCAAATGCTAAGCTTCCCAAGAGCAGGTTGTACTCCCTGTCACGTCCTGAGACTCAGGCTATGGCAGAGTACATTCAGGAGAACTTGGCTAAGGGATTTATCAGACCTTCACAGTCTCCAGTTGGGTCGGGGTTCTTCTTCGTGGGTAAAAAGGACGGTTCGTTGCGACCCTGCATCGACTTCAGGGAATTGAACCGTATCACGATTAAAAACTCATACCCACTGCCTCTCATTTCGGTCTTGTTTGACCAGCTTCGTACTGTCACCATTTTTTCTAAGATTGACCTACGCGGGGCGTACAATCTAATCCGAATAAGAGAGGGGGATGAATGGAAGACTGCCTTTAATACCCACTCAGGGCATTATGAATATTTGGTGATGCCTTTTGGGCTCTGTAATGCCCCGGCAGTCTTCCAGGATTTTATGAACGATGTACTCAGGGAATATTTGGATAGATTCTTAGTTGTATACTTAGATGACATCCTAATCTTCTCCCATTTCCTGGAGGAACATCGGAAGCATGTACGGTTAGTCCTCCAGAAACTCAGAGACCACCGGCTTGGGGCGAAGCTTGAGAAGTGCGAATTTGAAGTTCAGCAAATCGCATTTCTAGGATATATTATCTCCCCAGAAGGTTTCCAAATGGAGGGTTCCAAGGTACAGGCAGTCCTGGATTGGGTGCAGCCCACTAGTTTGAAGGCGCTTCAGCGTTTCCTGGGCTTTGCAAATTTTTATAGACGATTTATCGCTGGATTTTCGTCTATAGTGGCGCCCTTGGTGGCCCTCACTAAGAAAGGGGCGGATGTTGCTCACTGGTCTTGTGAGGCTAAAGCGGCTTTTGCCCGTCTCAAAAGGGCATTTGTCTCGGCCAAGGTGCTGCGAAACCCAGATCCAGAGCGTCCTTTTGTGGTGGAGGTGGATGCCTCTGAGATGGGTATTGGGGCAGTGCTCTCTCAGATGGGAGTGTCTGATAATCGCCTTCATCCCTGTGCTTACTTTTCCCATAAATTTTCGCCTGCCGAGATGAATTACGACGTGGGTAACCGGGAATTGTTGGCTATTAAGGATGCACTCGAGGAGTGGAGACACTGGCTTGAGGGGGCTAAGTTTGTGGTCTCAATTCTCACCGACCATAAGAATCTGGCATATTTAGAGTCAGCGAAGCGTCTCAATGCCAGGCAGGCACGATGGGCTTTGTTTTTTGCTCGCTTTAATTTTTTGATAACATATCGCCCTGGGTCAAAAAACATCAAGGCTGATGCGCTCTCGCGGAGTTTTGCTCCAATCCAGGAGACCACCGAGGAGCCGTTGCCCATTGTGTCCCCATCATGTATTAAAGTGGGCATTACCCAGGACCTCTTGTCATTAGTCCTTAGAGCACAGGAGCAGGCTCCTCCAGACCTTCCGGTAGGTCTTTTGTTTGTGCCTCCTAGGTTAAGACAGCGAGTGTTCCTGGAATTCCATGCCAAGAAGTCGGCAGGTCACCCGGGTATTGCCAGAACTCGGGAGTTGCTTTCTAGGGCGGTGTGGTGGCCCTCGGTGGCTAAGGATGTGGATCAGTGGGTTCGGGCATGTGACATCTGTGCCCGAAATAAGACTCCTAGAGGGGTTCCTGTTGGCCCATTACATCCACTCTCTATCCCATCTAAGCCATGGACCCACATTTCAATGGATTTTGTGGTGGACTTGCCCAAATCCTCGGGGATGACAGCCATCTGGGTTGTCGTTGACAGGTTTTCGAAGATGGCGCACTTCGTTCCACTGGTTGGGCTGCCATCGGCCAGACGCCTGTCTGAATTATTTATGCTGCATGTTGTGCGTCTCCACGGGTTGCCACTTGATGTGGTCTCTGACCGCGGATCCCAGTTTGTGGCCAAATTCTGGAGGGCATTTTGTTCCGATCTCCAGATTTCTGTCAGCTTGTCGTCAGGCTACCATCCGCAGTCTAATGGGCAGACTGAAAGGGTGAACCAGTCCTTGGAGCAGTTCCTCAGGTGTTATGTCTCCAAGTGTCAGACTGACTGGGTTGCTCATCTGTCCATGGCGGAGTTTGCCTATAACAACGCGGCTCACTCTGCTACAGGGATCTCTCCCTTCCTTTGTGTGTATGGGCATCATCCTAAGGCCAATTCTTTTGACCCCCTGGACTCCACGCCTGGTGGTTCCTCTGTGGTTTCTGTCCTTAGAGGTATTTGGAGGAAAGTGAAGAAAGCCCTTGTGTCTGTGTCATTAGTGACCAAAAGGGTTTTTGATAAGCGGAAAAGACCCTGCAGCTTCAAATTAGGAGACTTCGTCTGGTTGTCTACCAAGAATTTGAAGTTGAGACAGCCATCTCATAAGTTAGGACCCCGGTTCATCGGCCCTTATAAGATCACCAGGGTTATCAATCCGGTGGCATTTCAGTTAGACCTGCCTCGTTCTTTGGGTATCAATAAAACATTTCATTGTTCCCTTTTAAAACAGGCGATTAGTAATCCTTCTTCCAGTGGAAGACCTTCTCCTCTTCTGATACGTAGCCAGAAGGAGTTTGTTGTTGAAAGGATTCTTGACTCCAAGATGGTTCGGGGTCGGCTGTCATTTTTGGTGCACTGGAAGGGGTATGGCCCGGAGGAGCGGTCGTGGGTGCGCAGTTGTGATCTTCATGCCCCCAGACTGATACGCTCTTTCTTCTCGCAGTTCCTCGATAAACCCGGTGGTAGGGGTTCTTTGACCCCTCGTCAGAGGGGGGGTACTGTTAGGGTCTCCTGCCCTGTGCTGCCACGTCGTCATGGCAACCGGGAGACAAGTGCTAGCGGAGTAACCTGAGCGCAGCTGATACTCCGGTTCGGGTCTTTTGCTGTGCAGTGGTTACAGGCTCTGTGCACGGCAGGGGATCCGGTGCTGGTTTTTGTGCTCACAGTCTGTGAGGTCTGAGTGGGGCGTGGACAGCACCTGCTTTATAAGGCCTCTTCTCAGGTTAAGCAGATGCTGCTGAATCTTTGTTGGTTAGTCAGTTCCTGAAAGTTAGCCAGTACTGTGTAGCTTTGTATTTGTTGTAGCTTACTGCAAATAGGCCTGGGGATTTGGTACTACAATCTGCCAATCCAGACCTAGCAGTAAGACTGGAGTCAGTCATTTAACCTGCTGGGGTTCTTTTGCTACTCTGTGAACTTAGCAGGTTTGCGGCTGTATTCTCAGACTGCCTGCCTAAATCCTGTCTCACTGTGCAAGGTGTTCAGGTATTCAGTTTAGTGGCAGTAACCTGAACCTGTGCACTGCAAGTGAAGATTAGGATTGTGGAGACTCTCCTTGTGTCTATCATTCCATCTCTGACCAAGGAGTTTACTGCCACACCCGTTGGTAACCCTTTAGGGTTTTGCTGTTGCCCTTAGCAACAGCATTTCGGGTTCTCTACGTATTAAAACACAACATCTTGCTTTTTTCATCTGAGCATTCCTAATAATAGGGAGACACACAGTTTCTTAGCCTCTGGGCTTCTCTGTTCACTTTGTGTTTATTTTGTTACCCTATCAACTTCTGTGTACGTAATGTCATATTCCCCAGTCTGTCTGTGAGTTCATTTGTTTTGCATCCCTGTCCGTTCAGACACCAGTGCATTCCTGCGGGCACTGGTGTGCATGACAGTTCAGACACCAGTGCATTCCTGCAGGCACTGGTGTGCATAGCAGTTCAGACACCAGTACATTCCTGCAGGCACTGGTGTGCATAACAGTTAGTAATTGACAAGAGTGGTAGATGTCAAACACGCCAGCCAAAAGCAGTTCTATTTGGAATTACAATTTTTGTACGAATCGATGACATTTGCGGCAGAGTTTAAGGTGTTTACAGCCAAAAACACAAACACGAATCATTAGTAAATTATCGTGTTGTATTAAATAACAACCGTATTTGACCGATGGTGTATTCATTCGTATTTGTGTACGCAGCTGTGTTAAAATATACGAATGCAACGAACATGGACGACTTGTAGTGTTAGTAAATTTCCGAAAGGCCACTTAGACAGAAAAACGGAACTCAAATGGATTAAAAATAAATCGACATCTTAGTAAATATACCCCAAGGTATGGAGTATGAAAAACATACTAGGTAGGTGTGGACATGAGATAACCTGAGGAAAAGGTCGTAAGCATATATACATGTGTGGACAATGAATAGGCAAAATTAGATGTGAATCATAGCTGCTGTATACACTAGCAGCTAGAAAAATAGAACAGAGTGAGGAAGTGAGAGACAGATAGAAACAACTGCAGGTGTGGTATAAACAAAGCTAAATGTATCCCTTAATGTGACAACTATAAGAGAGAAAGAAAGAAAGAAAGAAAGAAAGAAAGAAAGAAAGAAAGAAAGAAAGAAAGAAAGAAAGAAAGAAAGAAAGAAAGAAAGAAAGAAAGAAAAAGGAATCAGCCAGGCAAGACCTAACAGTAAAATAAAAACTACAGTAACACTCACTGAGCAAACTTGGAGGTGAGAAATTGAAGGCAATAACTACGTGGACTATATGCTATGATATCAGGAGTGCTCCAGTATCAGAGACAACTATACAAAATATGGAATGTCAAAACTTCACAGATAAAACATTTAGTAAAGATCAAGTTATAACTTTCATAATCGTTCCATAAGAACTTACAATGTTAAAACTCTGCAAGCAGGATACTAAGTAAAGATCAAGTTATAACTTCATCAGTGACAGTAGATGAGATGGAGCCACGGGATTGCTAGGAGGAGCAGCTTGTTGTCGACATAGTTCCGGAACATCGTCAAGGAGACCAAAAAACTGTAAACATCTTAAAGGAGACCAAACAACTGTTAAGACCCCAACCCAAGGGTTAAGACCCCTGGGTTGGGGTCTTAACAGAGTGAGTCATACAATTTCTCATAACCAATAGTTTGAAAGGGAAGCCCCACTTATATTTGAGAGAGTGGGTTCTAAGAGTTATATTGACATTTAGAAGATCTCATTGTTTTTAAGTGTCGATGGGGCTAGGTCTTGGAACAGTTGAAGTTGAGACCCTGAGTAGGTGACAGTTGAGAGTCCTCTAATAGCGGTCATGATCTGCTCCTTTACTTTAAAGTAATGAAAGCGGAGAATGACATCTCGTGGATGTTGGGTAGATGGTGGTTTCAGAGAGAGGGCTCTGTGGGCTCGGTCTAGATGCAGGAGATCTACAGAAATATCAGGAACTAGATGGAGAAACAGACCCTATAGGTAAGCAGGTAAAGAGTCATCAGTCTCCGTTTCTTGAATGTTGTGGATGCTAATATTGGGGTTAATTCCAAGTTGATTGCAGCAGGATTTTTGATAGCAATTGGGCAAAACCATGTGCACTGCAGGGGGGGCAGATATAACATGTGCAGAGAGAGTTATATTTGGGTTGGTTATTTTATTTCTGTGCAGGGTAAATACTGACTGCTTTATTTTTACACTGCAATTTAGATTGCAGATTGAACACACCCCACCCAAATCTAACTCTCTCTGCACATGTTATATCAGCCTCCCCTGCAGTGCACATGGTTTTACCCAATTGCTAACAAAAATCCTGCTGCGATCAACTTGGAATTACCCCCATTGTCCCGCCGATTCAGATTTTCAATGGCCTTGAGGTGGTCCTAATTAGACTCCAGATCAGCCCTGAGGTCTGTGAATTCCTGATCAATGACACTCTGGTACTGGCAGATTTCATCCACTTTCTGTTCTCCACTTTTAATTATCAGTGCCCACATGTAGTAAGCCCAGAACAGCAACAGAACAAGAACATTTTTCCACATACTGTATCACTTGAAATAACTTGTCTGAAACTCCCCTGATCCTTACTGTAGCTGCATATTTCTGGACCCCAACCTTCTTCACTGGTAAATATTAAGCAACTTTTTTGGATATGGCCAGTGATAATGTTCTGAATAATATCTGAATTAAATTGAAGTGCTAAAACCTCTAGAACCAATAGAATAGTCACCATCCTTAAATCTGAACATGTTTATTGGTAAACAGTACCACTAGGACTTCAACTCCAGGTAGTAGAAGCTAATTACTTATTAGGTATTAATGTGGTTTATAGGTTGACTGAACATTATATACTAGAAACAATGTGGCAAGTGTACACATAAAAGAATAAATACAAAAAAAGAATTAAAAGCTGCAGGTACGCTAACAGAACAATAATTAATACATTAAATGCACATTATAACAATTGCATTTATCCAGTATAGTATCATCTATTAGTATACAAATTACAAATTATTATGTGCAATTAGTGTTACCGGTGGAAACAGTTTTGTACATTAAGAATACAGGGTATTGACAGCTCTATTAGACACCCCACTGACTTTTGAATTTGGAGGCATATAAAGGAAAATGATGTTATAACTTGTGCTTGTAGGTATTAATATAGATATCCAAGATAAATAAAGAATTATCAAACAAATCCATTTGAATACAGCATGCTAATGGAAGGGCTGCAGATGAAGAAGAATAATGTTAAACATTAGAGGGTCAGGGCTGGCAGCAAACAACATTAAAAGGAATATCCATGGTCAGGGTAATGGTATGGTCATGATCTCACATGAACTGGTGCAGTTCTTCCCTTAGAAGGCATGATCAATGCTAATTATTACTTAATGGTGCTAAGTGATCATGTTTGCCCACATTGCAGAATTTCTTTGCCAATGGGAGATGTGTGTTGCATGATGAAAATGCCTCAGTAAATAGCCGCTAAATGATTTAATTAGCGTGACACTAATTCTATCCAAGTTATAACATTCTAATCAATCAGATGTAAGACAAATTGAGCACTGAATGATGACAGACATTAAATGTTCTATAAACCTTGACAAGACATCAATTGAGTAATTTTCTTTGGTAGGTTGGTGCTGTATCCTTACTGTACAATTCCAGCATTTAGTACACAAAATGTCACAGCACGTACAGGCCACACTATCTGCATGGGATTGTCCAACATCCAATATAAATGACTTCCTATTGGTGTTTCCATCCAGATGTGTCCTCATACATCTAGCCTAAATACATCTTGTAGCGTGGGATTCCTTGTGTGAGTGAGACGTCAAGTCCCATGCCATTCTGCTAATGTTGCGTGTCTCTTTTTGCTGAAAATGCATCTTTGTCATAACGAGTAAACTGTGCTGATTAATTTGATATACAAAACTTGTATATTGTGTGTGACTGAGTCTTTATGCAGAGCAGAATATAACTTGTATTGGAAAAAAAGCTGTGACTGATATATTGTAGCACGTCGTATACAGATTCAGAGACTGAATAGATATACAACTGTAATACTGTACATCAAATTAATCAGCACAGTCTCCTTGTGCATCCTAGTAGCAGTGCATTGTGACTAACCTGCATTTTTGTCAAAAAATAAGCAAAAAAGACATTCAATGCTGGAAGAGTCTCACACGACTTGGTGTGACATCCCAGGTTTATGAACTCACAATATAACACATAAACTATGCCTGTTTGCCGATGATGTCCTCATGTTTGTTTTATAAAACCATGTAACTTCTTTCCTGTCCTTCTCATTTTTTTAAAAGAGTTCAGCACTGCCTCTTATAATAAGCTGAATACTACTAAATATGAAGTCTTGCCCTTTCATATATCCACCCCTTTATGGCATACAGTCATTGCCAGACTAGCCAACAGGGGTACAGAGGAAATATCTGGTGGGCCCAACTGCCCCTTCCTCTAATGTCAGGTTCCGGACAGTACGTCAAATTATACATTGTTACTCTATTGGAGGGTCAGTTGCATGGTATCTAATGGCTGTCAAAGCCTCTGTGGGTGCTGTTCTTACCCCATGGTAATTGGACACAGTCCTTAAGCATGGGCCCCTACTACTGTGTCCCCCCTTTGTGGGCCCTGCATGCCCCAGTGCAACACTGCATACAGTAAATTATTTATGCAAAATTCTTACATTTGGAAACATGTCTCCTTATCATATATTGGTATCCTAATCCTCACATGTACTGTATTAGAAGAGTTTATTCAGGTTAATTTGACAACCATGAATGCTCCACAGATTAGTTTAACCACAACATGGATTCACTATGACATCAGAGATGTGGTGTTTGCTTTTCTTTTTCCAAACATGTGGAGGACTCCAAAAAATGTTATACCGACTTTGAGGATCACCTTCAGGCAGTTTCTGATGTTTTACAGATATGTGATAGTAGGATACTGCCTAGTTCATAATGAGCACTACAATAAATCTATGCTTAAAGCCCTCAATAGTTTCATATCAAACTTAAATCTCACCAACTGGATGATGCTCAGCCTCTTCACCCTTGAGAATATCTTTTTACCAGAGTCCATGTTACCCTTTAACCAATGGGAAAGCCTCTGACCTCTTAGTTGGTCATCCACATGTTCATAGTGGCTATTTCCCACTGGTATCATGTATTGCAACTACAGATGAAGACCCCAATTTTTTTACTTTAGTTTTGATTTTGGTTGTAAGTCATTGTCATGTTTTGGTTTTGTCAAAAACACCCTCAAGTATTTTGTTTTTTTTATCTGGATATGGATTTCTTAAAAAAATTATAAATACAGTTAAAATCATGTACTTTTGGACCTGTTTTTATTCCTACAGTATTATTAACAAAACAAACATTAATTTCCAGTCACTTGCAGTTGAAATGGCAATGCGAGTCATAAGGGACTTATGACATTCAAAACACGCAAGATTCATTTTTTAAAATCCAAAATCTGAACTTGGTGAGATGACTGAGCCAGGACACCGTTTGACTCATAACTCCACAGTTCGGGTGTGTTTGGTTTTCAGAAAGACCAAACTACTTATTCCTAATTGTAACCCACACCAATTGACAAATCCGCTTTATATTTACAATGGTAGTGATCTTTGTACTTCCTTCACATATTTATATATTTTTAATTGTAGCAATTATATGGAAATGCATTTTAAGTTGGATATTAGACTCTACCTCACTACTAGTAGGTTGCATTAAATGTGGCTCAAAAACACTTGCTCAAAATTTTGAGCGAGGCATTGAATTTATTAGAAAATGTATGTCTTGTTTTATGTATTTTCCCAGTCATCCACTTTTTGGATAGCGGCCTTACTTTTAGTTCCTTGGTTAAAGAGATATAGGGCCTAATTCAGATCTGTTCGCTCGCTAGCTATATTTTGCGCCGCCTATAGGGGAGTGTATTTTAGCTTAGCAAGTGTGCCAACGCGTGTGCAGCCGCCCTGTACAAAAACAGTTTGTGCAGTTTCTGAATAGTTCTGACCTTACTCAGCCACCGCGATCACTTCAGCCTGTTCGAGGCCGGAATTGACTTCAGATACCCGCCCTGCAAACGCTTGGACACGCCTGCGTTTTTCCAACCACTCCCAGAAAACGGTCAGTTGACAACCACAAATGGCCTCTTAATGTCAATCTCCTTGTGATCAGCTGTGTGAATGGATTCTTCGTTAAATCCATCGCTGAGCAACGATCCGCATTGTATCCATACGACACACCTGCGCATTGCGGTGCATACGCAGTAGTGCCCTGATTGCTGTGCAGCGAAAAACGCTAGTGAGCAAACAGATCTGAATTAGGACACTAGTTCAAGCGTCCACTGATTTTTTTTTCCAGGGCATTTTACATTGGTAACCATTATCTACAGTATACCCAAGTCTGTATTAGTACATATCCTTATAGCAGCCAATGTGGCCTTAGCTAAAAATTGGATGCGCCTGTCCCCCCTCCCCTAAATAACATGATTGACAATTTAACTTTGAAATGGAGACTTTGGAAGACCAATATTTGACCTCTGCTTGCTCACTGATTATGATATAGCTTCCATGGCATTTGTATATTGTGGAGGGAGGATAACACCTGGTCCACAGTACTGTCCTAGACCCTCCTGTCTCCCATTAACAGCCTTACTGAAACTCCTGAAACCTCTCTGACTCCGGCTTCTTCATAATTTGTTCCTGTTCTTGTTTAATTGTCCATTGTGGTTCCTCAGGGACTATCTCCAACTGGTTATATTCCGATTCAGATTGCATATGATTTTATAGTGACTGTAAATGATGTATGTTTCCATGCCTTCTTCTACACTTTCCTTTATCCCCTCCTCTTTATTTTCTGCACTCTTCACCTTTTTATTTAAACTTTTTAATAAAAATGTAATGAGAAAAAATTAAGCAACCTTAACTTTTTAGAAAAAGGACACTGATTTTGTTAGTCATTCAAAACGTGTCAACTTTTTAATTTTCCTGTAAAGCTGTTTGTAAATCTGTTGCATTATTTTGTACAGTCTCAATAACAATAATGTGCAGAAATAGAGAATACAACGTTTATGTCATAACTCTAAAAATATTCTAATCAGCACCCAAGTATATGGGTTATGTCATTCCAGTATTTCTGTTTGAGTCCCCGTGGTGACCTATATACAATTATCAAATTGCAAAGGGATGCAAACTACAGTATATAAGCAAGGTCCCTTCATTTCCTTAGTTCTGCTTCATGCTGATTCACTGCACAGGTGAGTGAGGTGTGATCCTACCACAAATCTACAATGTGCTGCACAATGTTTCTGTAACTGATCTGTGATTGTTATTATCTGGTATAAAATATTCGGAGTATTTTGTTTATAAAATCACATATCCATACGACACGTCGTTTTCTGTCAGTCACAGCAATAACTAAAAAGGTATATATAAAATTTCAGTAGTTTAAACATAGGTTCTTTTAAAATAACACAGTGGGGTAAATGTACTAAAGCTTTTAAAGCAGAGAATTGGTGATGTTGCCCATAGCAACCAATTAGATGCTGTCTATCATTTCTCTATTGCGTTTTAGAAAATAGCATCTGATTGATTGCTATGGGCAACATCACTCATTTCTTTGTTTTAGAAGCTTTAGTAAATTTACTCCAGTGAATGTAAGGGGAGAATATTATTTTCATACTGTATGTTGGTTTGCCCTAAGCAGCAGACTGGAGTAAAAATAAATGGAACTTTTCAATATCTCAAAACTTAAACACCTGTATAAGTATCACAAGGCAGCATTTTATGCAGAACATAGTGTATCGAAACAGACATAAGCAGAGGATTTCACTGAGGTAGCAAACCAACAAATGAAGAAACAGAAAGGTACAGCACAGTACATGCAGCAGGGACAGTGGAAGAAGTATGTGGGCAGGAATCGACAACTACTGTGTGCCAAATTCCCTATCAGATGTTTGGTGAATGCAGAATGTTTATACAGATTGCATTACAGAGATAATGGTTGATATGTAATAGGGACCGAATTTACTAAATGTGCGAGTTTAGCGCTAAACTCGCAAATTTTACAAACCGCACAATGGGGGTCAGTCCGAACCGTTCGCACGGAGCGGTTCATCGCTGCGGTGCGAATGGGTCGGAACTGCGCATGCACGGCGGCCGCATTGCGCACGCACATCATTGCCCGGCGACAAATTCGCCGGGCAGCGATGCCGCCAGCGGAAAAAGTGTTGGCAGCGGCGATTGCAAGAAGACTGACAGGTGGGAGGCATTCCGGGGCGTCAACTGACCATTTTACAGATGTGGTGACGTGAATGCAGGCGTGTCCAGGCGTTTGGAGGGCGGATGTCTGACGTCAATTCTGGGACCTTCGTCGCTGGATCCGTCGCACAGGGTAAGTAAGTCTGACCCTGGTCTTGTTTTACAGGAAACTTTTTTAGCATAGCAGGTCTGCACAAGCGATCGCAGCCCTGATATGCTAAAATATACTCCCCCATAGGCGGCGTCAAGTTGATCGCACAAGCAGCAAAAAGTTGCTATGTGCGATCAACTTGGAAGGACTCCCAATGAAATAGAGTCCGAGTTCATGCAAACTAGCATGTGTTCTTGTCTAAAAAAACTCTTACAATTTAAACTCTCATCCAGATGTTTTCCAATGTTTGAAAATCTCAAATAAAACATGTCTAAAGACTTAAAAAAAAATGTTTTTTTAAGTGAGTTGTATGTGTCAATATGGGCAAAAAAATCAGAAGTACACATTTACAACACATTTGCAATAAACAAACATTGAAAAAAAATATTTTTCTAACTAAAAAAAAATACTTTTACCCCTAAACATAGTCTATGTACATGTATGTGTAAGAGCCCATTACACTGTCCCATAATAGCAAAAATGTACACCATAATAGTTTTCCTACATGTAAGTCTTTTAAAACCTTATATTTTAAAACCTTAAGTTAACCTTCAGTTAATGTACCCCTATATAGTGTACTTACTAATACATACAATTGAAGCACATATTCCCCCAAAAAATGATTATACTTCTAACGTATGTAAAAACAAACAAACACAAATGCATTTTTTTTAAACAATTTACTTAAACAAGCAAAAAATAATAACAAATCCAAACAAATCAAGAGGAAAAAAGAAACACGAAAAAAAGTCCAAACAAAACTTATTGTTAGTTAATTAGGTTGACTTATTGTCAACCTCTCCCTGCCCCATTTGGTGCTCACCCCTGTGTCCAGACACTATGCATTTGGGGGTCACTGGTAAGGCAGTCTGGGTGCTGAACTGCAGGGAGCTGGCTGTTGAGGTTGATGGCCATTCACGCAGGAGTCTTTGGGCCACCAGCTCCCTCTGCAGGGCCACAAACACCTGTGTTTGTTCCTGGATGGCCTGTGTCTACTCTCACATTGCCTGCACCTGTTCCCCGGGCCATCTGCGACCACTTCTGTGTGAACTAGGCTTGGCCATGGGAAGCCTGGGCTAGGTCTTGCAGGCGACTGTTGATCTCGTAGGACATCCGGGTGCAGGTGCCCTTTGCCACTGACAATGTTTAGCTGGCTGTTCTACCTGTCCATGAAGGCTAGCTGGTGTTCCAGAAAATTGTGGAGGGACAAGGAGAGCTCTTCCGCACTCTGAAAACTGTCCTGCAGGGTGAATGGGGGTGGCTGCGGCTGCTGTGTCGGTGGCACATGTTCCGTAGGCTCCATGGTAGTGAGAATGTTGGTATCCTCCTCCTCCCCCAATGAATATGCCACCAGCACTGGAGTGGACAGGACCAGAGGTGCTGATGGTGAGGAGAGCAGTGGTGTTGACAGCACACGAGAAGGACCTGAAAAGGAAACAACAAGGAAAAATAAAAATACTTGAAATGCACAAAAAATACTTTCACCACTAATTGGGACACCTAATAACGCACATGTTATATAAAACCATGCTAGCTCACAGATACATTCTGTAGGGGCAGAATTATATTAAGATAACAAACACAATGTAAGCATGGTTTATAAAAGTGTCTTCTCAGGTTTTTTTTAATTAAAAATACTACTTTACATGTCAGTGTGTTTTAAGTTGGATGCTACAAAATATTCAATTATATGGTTCTGTTGAAATTTTTAAATGTAATGGATGCAGGTCTTAATATGTCCCTATTGGAATTTTAATAAGGTTATGTGACAATACACTAAGCTTACATACAACTGCACAACCATGTAAATGTGTGTAATCTGTGAGCATGTGCGTTTTTTAGCCACACTTACAAGGATCCTCTGTGTCTGCCACTTGCTGCCACCTTTTCTGTGGAGCCATACACCGTGGCGCAGAAACTGAGGGAAAATAAATGGTAACATCCAGTGATTTTTAAACAATATTAGTATTACAAAACATTAATCAAGATGTATTATACAGCAAAATTGCTAATGGCCTTGGAAACACAAATAGTGATTGTTGGGTTGTAGACACATAGCACACATTTAGCAAATGACCCAAACTTTTTCTGTTATTTTGGCAATAAAATCCGCCTTAGAAGAATGGAGATATTTATTGGAGGGTGCTAAACATCTAATTACTATTTACACCGATCACAAGAACTTGTTGTACATCAAAACTGCCGAATGCTTGAACCACCGTCAAGCTAGATGGGCGCTCTTCTTCACTCGATCTCGTTTGTTATTAAGTACCGGGCCGGGACTCTCAATGCTTAAGCTGACACTCTGTCCCGTTCCCTAACTGCCTCGGATGAAGAGAATTCCTTTGAGAAGAGTTTAATTCTCTGTCCAGTCTCCATTTCCGCAGCTCCCACTTCTCTAGGTCCTCCTCCAGGAAGAATGTCTGTACCAGTTGAATTTAGAACAAAAATACTGCAGTGGGCCCATATCTCCAAGTTCTCCGGTCACCCGGGAGTCCAAAAAATGTTCGAATTCCTGCAAAGGTCCTATTGGTGGAACACCATGAGGAGGGATATACAATATTATGTTAGCTCTTGTCCTCAATGTACCAAGCACAAAACTCCTCGTCTGCCTCCTGCCGGATTGCTTCATCCTCTGTCCATTCCTAGGAAACCCTGGACCCATATTTCTATGGACTTCATTACCGAGTTACCCCTCTCCAAAGGTTGCAATACCATCTGGGTGATTGTTGATCGCTTTTCAAAAATGGCACACTTCGTTCCATTGACAGGTCTACCAACGGCTCCCAAATTGGCTCTACTATTTGTCCGAGAACACTTTCGCTTGCACGGGTTACCTCAGGAAGTGGTCTCTGATCGAGGGGTACAGTTCACTGTGAGGTTTTGGAGGGCTCTCTGTTCAGCCTTACAAATAAAACTCAAGTTCTCGTCTACTTACCATCCGCAAACCAATGGACAAACCGAGCATGTCAATCAGGATTTAGAGACTTTTCTCCGTGTTTTCCTCTCTCCTTCACAGGATGACTGAGTGGAGCTGTTACCCTGGGCCGAGTTTGCCCATAATCATTTGTATCACTCTTCCACTGGCGAGTCCCCATTTTTCATCAACTATGGATTTCATCCACGAGTTCCGGAGTTACCACTCCTTCCTTCTGAGGATGTTCCTGCTGTAACTTCTACTCTACGGCACTTCAGTCAAGTCTGGAGTAAGGTTCATGCTAATCTCAAGAAAATCTCCGTCCGTTACAAATTCTTTGCGGACAAAAGACGATGGGCAGCTCCTCAATACAGGGTGTTGACAGGGTGACGACAGGGTGTGGCTCTCCACCCGCAATCTTCGTCTAAAAGTACCCGCTATGAAATTTGCTCCAAGGTTCATCGGTCCTTACCCTGTTTTGCAAGTCCTGAATACTGTGGTCTGCAAATTGGGTTTGCCCTCTCACTTTCGGGTACCAAATGCTTTCCATGTTTCACTCCTTCGGCCTCTCATTCTAAATCATTTTCATTCAGAATCCCCTGGCCCAATCTCGGTGGAGACCGAAGTTGGAACAGAATTTGAGATTAAAATGATTCTCGACTCTCGTTACTACCACAAGAATCTTCAATATCTGGTAGAGTGGAAAGGTTATGGTACTGAAGAGAGAAGTTGGGTAGAGGCATCCAAAGTCACTACTCCTTGACTAGTTCGGATTTTCCATTCCAGGCACCCAAAGAAGCCAGGGAAGTGTCCGGGGGCCACTCCTTGAGGAGGGGGTACTGTCACACGACAGGGGCAGCGTCCGCCGCGCTTGCCCCTGCGTGTCCACTGGTCCTCCTGGCGGTCCCTGACTCCGGTGGTCGCCGGGTCCCGGCATCTGGCTGGCGCTGCTCCCGGCGGTTCCCCAGAGTGTGTGCGCCAGCACTCACATGGGTGTAGTGGGCGGGTGACGTCACCAGCTCCCTTCCGCCAATCAGAGGAAGGCAGGGAATTCAAAAACAGACGTCGGACAGAGCCCAGCGCCTGAGTATCGTCTCTTTACCAGAAGTAAACTCCAGTGCTCCTGTTGCAGTGTATCTCTGCTGTTTGGAATCCTGTGCTTCCAGCATTCAGTGTGCCTTTCTGCTGTACAGTCTCCTGTGCTTACAGCATTCAGCGTGCCCTTCTGCTGTAAAGTCTACAGTGTTCCCAGCATCCAGTGTGTCTGCAATAACAGACTCCAGTGCTCCCAGCGTTCAGCGTGACTTACAGCTGAACAACCCCCAGTACTTTCAGTGTTCAGCATGTCTCCCAGCTGAACAAACTCCAGTACCTTTCACAACTCAGTGTGTTTCAGCATCACTCACAAATCCTTGTCACCCAGTGCTCTACAGCATCGCTCACAAGTCCTTGTTGCTCAGTGCTCCACAGCATCGCTCACAAGTCCTTGTCACTCAGTGCTCTTCAGCATTGCTCACAAGTCCTTTGTCTCACAGTGCTCTTCAGCATCGCTCACAAGTCCCGGTCACTCAGTGCTCCTCAGCATCGCACACAAGTCCTTTGTCTCACAGTGTTCTTCAGCATCGCTCACAGTGTTCTTCAGCATCGCTCTCAAGTCCTTGTCACTCTGTGAATCTCCAGCGTCAATCACGAACTTTGGTTGCTGCTTAGTTCTGCATGAGGAAGACCTATATTCGGCCATCTCTACTCCGGCACAGCTGTGGTTCCTCTTTTCGACCACCGGAAGAACCCCCGAGTTCTCAACACTCCCAACCCAGGTCAGTGACACTCTCATAAGGAAACTAGCTTTCTGATTTTTGTCTTAAAAAGTCGAATGTTTCCTGGTGTAAAAATCATGCAAGAGGAAACCCTATTACATCGCCCGAGTTGCAGGAAAAAATCTCACATTATAATGTCGGAGTTTGTGAGAGTTTCCCTCGACCATAAAACTCTTACCCTATTACATTTGGCCCAATATGTAATTTTAATGTAATCTTATAAGTGGAATTCCATCTTTTGAACAATTGTCTTCGGCTTTACCCAGTCAGATGTGGACCTTTCTAAACTTGATGCTGCAGTAAGGAGGCATAACATCCTCATACAGACCTGTAGATGTAGAAGCTAAGTACATTTCTGGAAGAAGATAAGAGAATTCCCTATGGGTGGAATTCAATTCTGTGGTAAGTGCCCATTGGCATTACGGTGATGCCTGGCTGTGCACATATCGACTAATTATAGTAGTGCATATGTCACAAATTTTCACTCGCACTCCTATGTTGTGTCAGAAAAGCTTAAGATACTGGCAGGAGTCGATGCTATGTTTCAGAATGGCCCATTGTATTGATGTCTAGTATCGAATTTCCCCCTATACCAATTTCCCATTAGCCTCAAATTAATACTCTGTGCTGTAACTATCAGTTTGAGACTTGCTCCTTGTTTCTTTTTCCATCCTCACATTATAAAGCTGAGCCTGTTACATGCAGCTCACTGACATAATCAAACAAGAAAATGACATTTCCATACTCATTGGAATTAAACATTTAGCTAAAAAGGTGTCACAAATTATTTAAAGGAACAGGACAATATAAGCATTTATTTCTGACCTACATGTGCATCTCTGTATATATTAAAGATGTGCTCTCACCCCCCTGTTTTAGATCTGCATTCATCGGGGCAGTATGGATGGTGTAATGGTTAGCATTACTGCCTCACAGCACTGAGGTCATGGGTTCGATTCCCACCATGGCCCTAACTGTGTGGAGTTTGTATATTCTCCCTGTGCTTGTGTGGGTTTCCTCTGTGCTCTCCGGTTTCCTCCCTTAGTACAAAAATATACTGGTAGGTTAATTTGCTCCAAACAAATGCAACCCTAACATGAATGTGTGTGTGTACATGTAATATATAGAGTGTAAGCTCCACTGGGGCAGGGACTGATGTGAATGGCCAAATATTCTCTCTGTAATGCAATGCGGAATATGTGTGCGCTATATAAATAACTGATAATAAATAAATCCTCCTGTTATGGTATTGGATTTGTTTTTGCAAAGCCACCCTCACGCATTTTGGCTTTAGATCCAGATTTTTTTTTAATTTAAATTGATTAAAAAAAACAGAATCCAAACCAAATTTAAAACCTGAAATTCAGGTTTAAAATCTGAATTCTGAACTGCAGGAAGATCTGAACCAGGTTTTGGTTCAGCCTGGAGCCACGAAAATTATGTGGATTAAGATTTCTGTAGAACTGAACTGTACATCTCTAGTATATAGGATTTATGTGACAATGAGCATTGTTTGGTTTATTTGGAATTCTAAATCAGCTATTTATAAACTGGTTTATGGAAGAATGTTAATACACTAGATTGTACAATCTCAATTTGGTGAACTTAAGATGCCCACACTTGTATGTGTACTCTAAAAGAGTGATTAACATTGCCATGAACCTCATGATTTATCAGCGTAGGAGGCTACTTCCTAGAAATTTAGTAAAACTGGTTTTCATTAAGATGAATAACAAATTCTATGAGGAAGACCTGTGCCCCCCATTACAACAGAGAGTTCTACTGTAATTGTGGTTTCCATTGGGGATGAGGTGATGCTATGTTTCGGAATGGTACATCGCATCAATGTCAGGAATCTGATTTCCCTCTATATGGCCACAGACGCATTTTGTCCTTTAAAATAATGCAAAAAGAATGTAAAAAAATGGTTGTTGTGCAGGATCATGTTTTTTTGTGTTACATCTCAAGCTAATATGTCAAAAATATATTATCAACTATATCATAAGAAACAAATTGGTTGCATAAACCTTTTCATCTTGTAAAATGTGAATTTGATACCACAATCCCTGTACACCAACTTCACAGGAACTTCATATTAATACTTGGTGCTGTTGGGAGACACAGCTATTTCTATTATATACAGTAGCTATCTGTGTGAGACGTCCTTCTTGTAATTATTTCCATCTTCACATGATAAAGTATCAAAGTAAGATAAATAAGGAATCATATACCTTATAGAAAATATAAATATACACAATATTATATGAATTTATACACCTTATTTACTAAGAACATATCCCTATATTAAATATTAACTACAGTATATATGGTTGAAATACAACACTATACTGTAAGTTGCCATGGTATATATTTCCCTTAAATTATTATTTATTTAGAAATCTTGATTTTGTAAAACTAAAACACATCTGGATATTATGAAATGTACTTGGCTAATTGAAATAGAGCAATAGCCAAATATCAGTATCTTACTAGGAAAAGCCATAAGCATTCTTATGGTATGGCCAAGAACAAATAATCAGTTATGGGAAGAACATTGTCAAGATGATGGAATATAGTTGACCATGCCAAATGTCATACATGTTTATGCCAAGTCTTTTGCATAAGTCTGTTGCATAAGATATTTCATAAGATGTATGATGTACAGTAGTGGGGTGGGGCTATGGTTTTTTGTATGTTCAAGGAAAGCTTTAAATGTATAAATTAAGTAACCAGTCGGAGTTAGTCTGCATTCTTACCCTGGATATGCTACGTGTTTTACGGGCTACTCAGTATGGGCTGGTCTTTATATAAAAAAATAATCAATTATTTATTCAACTTTAATTTACTCATTATTAAATACAATCAAGGAAAAAATTGACTATAACAAAAGCTTCAACTTAGGCTTTTATCCCTGATCAATGAGAAATAAAACAAACAAAACAGAACACTGTCATTTTAAATAAATACTGTGACAATGTAAATACAATTTGGTCTAAATGTAACAAGTATTGTCTTCTTTCTACTTTCTTAAATGATCTTTTTCAATTTTCTTTCCACTGTTATGGGGATTTTTGCTTCGATGAATTGTGTTTGTAATCTCACATTTGAATGCTTGTTTTTTTAAGTTTGTTCAATGTATTTATTTTACTTTTATTTATTGTTATGACTGTCAGTACAATCAGTCAATTAATCAATGCGTTATCTGGCTTCTACTGCATAAATTCTCTATTTACATTTCCTTGTACTGGTTTCTAGTCTACGATTTGCTACTTGAAGAAGTTTGTAGTTGCATTAGAAAACTCACATTTAGATCCTTGGTTTTTAATAGATTGTTACATGCTTCTGATTCACTTTTCTTTGTAGTTATAACTGTTATTATAAAAAAATCAATCAATCAACAATATATCAATGCTTTACCTGGCTACCACTATATAAATACTAGATCTCCATTTCTTAATACTGGCCTCGAGCCTGTGATTTGCTACTTATTATCTTATACTCTTTTCAATTAGGCTTTTACTTTTAGGCTATAAAGGTGTGTACACATGGTAAGATAAATATAGTCAAAATCTTAAGGAATATTAGTGCACATCTCAAGGTGCTAGGCGGCTTGCAATACCGATTTGATCCCGATGCGCACTCCCATGGGGTCGGTATAGCAAGGCTAGACAGACCTTGCAGGCAAGTCAATCTTGACTATCTAGTGTACTATCTAGTACAAAGTATAGTCAAAATTGGGACTTAGTCAAAATCGTACATAGACAAAATCGAAAGTACAGATAGTCAAAATCTATACTATCTGGGCTCTGGGGGAGTTCAAGGGAAATCGCATAGTCAAAATCGGGCATAGCAAGGATCTCACCGTGTGTACACACCTTTAGTTCCTAACTAATGAAAAAGCGTTCTATAGTTAGTCTATGTATAGTTTATTAAACTGCCATTCTGTCTGCCACTGCTGTGCCACTATATTTAATACTATACTGCAGATGTGCTATTTTTGTTCAAACTGCCACGTGTTTGTGAAGCCGTTCTGTTGTTTAGATTAGCCTGCCAGACTTCAGCAACATTTGGCGAATACGGGGAAAGACAATATTGTGAGCTGTGAGCTGGTTGAAATGGACTGGAAATTATTGGAAATGAGTGCTATTGATGTTAATAATCACGTAAAAACAAAAACAGGTTCATACTTTATGAGATGATTTTAGCTGTCCTTATCAATTGCTAAATAAATCCAAAACCAAAAAGCAAAATATTTGAGATTGGTTTTGCCAAAACCAAAACTAAACACAATGAAGATTTACTATAGAACCAATATCAAGACCAAAGCAGTGGGGGTTCAGACATATTTCTAATTGTAATGTTGTTTCTTTTCAGAATAACCTGAACATAGCATGGGGAACAAGACTTACATTAAAGAATTTATTTTGGTGCCATTTTCCACAAAATCTGGATATACATCATTAATAACCAGCTTATTTTTCTTCCTATATGTGTTTGGAGTGATCATAAATGTTATTATAATTGCAGTGATATCCACTTGTAATCAGTTACACACTCCTATGTATGCATTTCTCTGTAACCTGGCCTTAGTAGATATCTGTTTTACAACCACGACTGTCCCTAAATTGCTGTACATAATACTATCTGGAGATAATACAGAGTCCTTCTTAAAATGCTTCACCCAGATGCACTTTTATGTTTTGGCTAGTAGTGCAGAAGATATTCTAATATTCATTATGGCATATGACCGATATGTTGCTATATGTGATCCTTTGCACTACCATTATATCCTAAACAGGAAACACTGTATCTTATTAGCATCTGCTACTTGGATATTAGGATTCTTAAACTCATTTCTGTTTACAATTCCAATCTCACACATGTCATTCTGTCAGTCTCGCACCATACACCAGTTTTTATGTGATCCTAAAGCTCTGATTAACATCTCCTGTGCTGGCAGTGAACAGTTTTATACTGTTCTCTATATGGAATTTTTGATATTAGGATTTTTTCCAGCCATGTTCTGTTTGACATCTTATATAAAAGTTATCAAGGTCATCTTACAGATAAAATCTAAGGAAGGAAGAAAAAAAGCCTTCTCCACCTGCTCATCCCACCTCACCACTGTCATTATTTACTATACCACAGGTTTGTCTGTGTTCATGATGCCACCATCAGAATACTCCAATGTCCTAGAACAGGTCTTTACAGCACTGTACGCAGTTGTTACACCCATGATTAATCCTCTCATCTACAGTTTACGGAATAAAGATGTGAAAAGTGCTCTGCTGAGACTACTGGGGATAAAATTAAGTGTTAAAAAAATATCAAACTAAAGTGTTTTTAAAGCTGAAGGAGCTAATTGCACTATATTTACATTAATGCACTATTATTACTTAAAGTTTGCAGAGCTATTGTTAATTCTTGATTATTAGTAAGTAATGTTTTAGATTAGACACATTAATACAAGAATCTTTTAATATTGGGATACATAAATACAGTTATTTAGCCTTTATAACATACAGTACTTAATTTTTTTTTTAATACAATTTGTATTATTAATGATTGTCAAGTCAGTAAAAGTTTTGTTCCACATCTGTTTTGTATCACAAAGTAAGCAAGGTAACATGAACTTAGTTATAAAATTAAAAGAAATAACTACATATAAAATGAGAAAAAGTTGGTCATTGTATATATAATTTAGAGAGAGATTATCAGAATTTATTGAAAGACAATAGTGAATATTATGTAAACTGTAAAATGCTAGTCCAGAAATATATCCTGGGAGTAAAGGAGAAGTTCTCAGTGACCTTGTAGTAATCATGCAGAAGCACAATAAAAAACAGCAACTGTAGAACATATCACAAATAATGATGAAGTATACATGTTAGAATGCGGATGGGGGTGATGGGGTATGAGGATGGGGATGCAAGATGTCCATAGAGGATGTGCCTTGAGTAGAGTATTCCTAATACTTGAAGGAAGGTGAGTTAAAAAAGATATATAATTAGAAACGAGTAGTAAGGCTTATTGATGGATGTACCATACGGAAGAGAGTTATGGTTCCACATAGTGGGTCAAGAGAGCTGTCTCAACAGAAACCATTCAGTAGTTTCAACAATTTATCAATATGGTTTTGTGTGACCTCTTTTAGCTTGTCAATATAAGATTTCCATTTTTTGAAAAATGTTTCAACACCTGAGTTGATGTCAGGAATCATCGCCCTTCTGTCAAAATAACTGAGTTGTACATTTTTTAATTTGACTTCTTGTATAGAGGGTGCAGATTTAACCATCCTGTGCAATAGTATCGCCTTTTTCCTCAAGCTAAGTAAAATAGTGAGAACTAGGAGCAAAACAGTTTTTCTGGAGCCTAGATCCCGGTTCTTAAAATTTAAACAGAGACAAGCTAGAGGATCAGGGTATACACATAAACCAAATGTATAATTTATGAAATTAATAAACTTATTCCAAAACGTTTTTATCTTTCTACATTACCACATACAATGTATAAAATTGGCTTGTTGCACACCACATTTCAGACATGTACCAGTTTTGACAGGTACCATATGTCTACATTGATCTGGGGAGATGTAAGCCCTATGGATAGTGCAGACATGTGCCTCTTGTAAGTACAGTCAGCTGATTTAAGATATCATAAAGTCTTGTCATAATGTAATGTAAGTTTTGACAAGTTACCCAGTTCAGGGATATCAGTGCATTGGGTATGTTTGACTGGCGTCTGGGATCCCAGTAGTCAGCATACTATTGCCGGGATCCTGGCCGCCAAGATGCCGGCAGGAGGGCGAGCGCAATGAAGCCCCTTGCAGGCTCGCTGCACTTGCCACGTTGTGGGCTCAGTGGCTCGCTGTGCTCACCACTGGTTCTATTCCCACTCTATGGGTGTCGTGGACACCCACGAGTGGGAATAGCCCTCAGCCTCCTGGCGGCATTCTGGCGGCTGGGATCCCAGCGTCGGAATGCTGACCGCCAGGATCCCGACCACTGGGGTGATAAATACATTCCATCTAGTTTTATATTTTTAAGGATGTGTAGTAGCGTATCTAGCCAATCTAGAAAAGCTGGATCTGCGGATGAGGTAGGTAAAATAGAGAGTGAGGAAATGTAATGTCTGTCTTGTAAGTACATGTAGAAGTGCTGTCTGGGAAGTTGAAATGTCTGCTGGTTGTCTGAGAATGGACTGTAAGAATTTTGCCTCCTGGATCAAAAACTTTGTAGGAACAGGATAGCCCTCTATCTCTCCACAAGAGGAAATGGGAAGAGGACATAGATGAAGCAAATGAAGTGTTACCCCATAAAGCAACATACAAAGATGCCAGATAGTTCTTACCTAATTTCTTATTACTGGCTATCCATGCTTGGTAAGTATCATAAAATATGATGTGGTTAAGAATTCTATTGGGAATGAAACAGTGCTCCTGGTGATTAAGGCTGAAACAAGGACAAATCTAGTTTACGATCAGTATAAGTACTTTTCTCCAGTAAACAGTCACTGGTGTAACGGAATAACACAGAACAAGAGTAAGCTTTTAGATCCGGGGCACCCAAGCCTCCTTTATTACGAGTTGTTTTCGGTTTTTGCATGACTATTCGAGGTCTTTTATTTATGTAAAGGAATCTTGACATCAGACCATCTTAATGTCTCCCTTAGTTAACAAAATAGGTAGCATCTGAATAAGGTAAAAGATTTGGGGAAAGATAATGCTTTTGGTAGCTGCCGTTCGACCAAGTAGTGTAAGAGGTAGCATTTTCCAGCTAACTAATAAGGAGTATAATTTAATTATCATGGCAGAAAAATTGGCTTTATACAGAATAGAAAGATACTTGGTAATAGTGACTCCTAAATATTTAATTTGGGTCGCCTCTAGCTGAAAAGAATGTAAGCTAATCTCATCTCTGGGCAAAGCAGTTGAGCAAGAGACAGTGAGGATTTCAATTTAGAAATGTTTATCTTATATTTGGAGAAAGAGCCAAAGGATGTGATAAGCTGCATAATTGCGGGCAGAGATCGTTGAGGGTCCGAAAGAAATAAGAGCATGTCATTAGAAAATAAAGCGACTCTCTGGTCCATATAACATATTGAGATACCTTGACTGATTGGGGAGGATCGAATTGCTACTGCAATGGCACAATTGCAAATAACAAGGGAGAAAGTGGGTATCCCTGTCTGGTGCCTCTGTGTAGGGGGAAAGTAGAAGAGAGATAGCCGTTACCAGAGACTTGTGAATTTAAGAGAAGATTAAATTATGGACAAAATGTCTAGAAATAATGCAGGAAAGTCACATTTTCTCAGTGTGTTCCAGAAATATGGACAAGTCACGAGATCAAATGCCTTCTCTGCATCTAAGGTTACAATGATACCAGAAGGGTTATTAGGTGTTGTATGAAGGTGGTGAATGGCTGATAGTGCTTGTCTAACATTAATAACAGAATGCCTACCCCAGATGAATCCTGTTTGATCAGGGTGTATAATATGTGGTAGAATAATTTTCAAACAATCTGAAAGGATTTTTGTGAGAAGTTTGTAATCAACATTATGGATTGAAATCAGCCTGTAGGAGCCTTGGCAGGAGAGATCTCTACCCGGTTTGGGTAGGACTTTAATAACTGATGAGTTGAAGTATAGGGGAACTGACTTAGTGTCAACAATGTGATTGAAAAAGGAAACTAGAGCATCTTGAATTCTTGGGTCCAATATCATGTAAAATTCATGTGTTAGTCCATCTGGCCCAAGGGCCTTGGAATATTTTAAACCTTTTATCACATTATCTAATTCTTCACCAGTGATAGGACTTATAGGTCCTTGTTTCAATTCTTGCGGTATCTGACATAGGGGTAAATCATCCCAGAAGGATGAACTGATTGTGTCAGCCAGAGAGGGTGTGAATGGGTCCTGCATAAGTGAGGCTGAGTCTACGGGGTGAGGGGGAGTGTAAAGAAATTATTAGAATTCCTTCATCACATCAGCAATCTGGCCACTCAAGGAAGTAAATTAAGCATCTGACAAACGAAGAGGTTGAATTACCACCGGTGGATGACTACCAGAGAGTAAATTGGTGAGCAATTTACTGGTTTTATTGCCAAATTTGTGGAATTTATAATTCACTGTAAAAAAAGTGCTTGTCACCCATGCCTTGGAGATACTCTTCAAAATACAAAATTGGCAATATGGTAAGAATGTTTGATCAGTGAAGTCGGGTTTGATTTATAAAGTTGATAGGCCTCAGATAACTCTTGCTGTAGACTGGAGTAGGAAGTAGCATATTGCTTATGTGTGTGGGAGACAAAGGAAACAATATTACCTCAAAACACTACTTTAGCCTTTTGTCAGAACAAGGCCAGGTCATCTTGAGTGTGAGACATATTGCAGAGTCTGAACTCCTCCCAAGCAGCTTCCAAATGATTCCTAAATGTAATATATTGAGCCAGATGGGTAGGGAATCTCCTAGAACTATTAGGACTCATCTCTGGGTTGCAAAGAAAAATGATCCATACCAAGGCATGATAGGAGATAAAAATAGGCTCAATACCTGTTCTCTGTACACAAGCGAATCTAGGTTTGGAAAGAAAGATATAATCAATCCTAGCTAAGGTATTGTGTGTTACTGAAAGGCAAGTATAATCCCTTTCAATGGGATTCAGAGATCTCCACACATCTATTAGTTGAAGCCTTTTCGTCATGTGAGGTATGCCTAGTTTAGGAAGGATATGTGCATTATCTGAGGTCTGAGAATAGTCTAAATATAGATATGAAACTAAATTGAAATATCCACATAATAGGTTGGTAATGCACTTAATAAAAATATTTTTGTGTACATTAGGAGCATAAACATTACATAAAGAAAATTACAGTTATGAATCCATACTGCAGCTATCAGATATCTTCCCTCAGAATCAGCCAACAAAGACAGCACTACCACATGTAGATATCTCCCCGCTAATATGACAACTCCTCTCGACTTGGAGTTATAAGGGGCAGCAGCTAAAAGAGACCACTGCATCATCTGGAGTTTTCTAGTTTCTGCTAATACAAGATGTGTCTCCTGGAAGTATACTAAATCTATACCCTGTTTATTTAACTAAAGAGTATATTTTGTCTTTTAGCTGGAGAACTAATACCTCCCACATTAAAGGTGCCTATTCTTATGGAGGACATTTTAGAACAGACAGATAGAATAAATTGACTATCCAGGCAACACCTTAGTGGAACATCAAATTAGGGTAAGAGAGGGCAAGAAAGGGCCGACTGAAGCCAGTAGCTAAGGCCATGGGGAGGGGGGGGGGGTAAAGGAAGGTTGAACATTGCTAGGCCATGTGGAATAAAGCCAATATACAACAACAATAGCATGATATTAGAATTTACCGATAAAGGGGATGTGAAAATGTATCGAGCAATTGACTTCAGGAAGAAAACAGAGAAACACATCTTATATTTAAACAATTATCTAAATCTGGGACCAGACTTCCTGATACAGCCTGGAATTGTGTCTTACAAAAAGGCACAAATATACTGTACATGTACAATAATTAGCAGAATGATGCACAGTCTAGTAAAGTAAACATAAGGAGTATCATATATAGAATAGAGAGGACTGGTGGCATTAAAAGATTAGTGAAACTTAATGCCTCATGCTATCAGCATTATAATACGTATCATTAATAGAATGAGTCCCCAAAAATAAGAGGGACATTTAACAAATACAGATATTATCGGTAATAATACAGTAAATCAGTAAAAATAAATGATAATGAAGGTAAACTAGAAAAGACCATGAGAGCCGACTTGAATGTTCACAACAGGACAAAGGGCCCGATTCAGATCTTATCGCTGCTGTGCGTTTTTGCACAGTGGGCGATTGTCGACAGAATGTGTGCATGCGTATGCATTGCAAAGCGCATGCGCGTCACCAAACATCAATGGGCATCGGCGACCAGCGACACGCTGGTGCATAAATTTCAATCGAACAGCCATTCGCATGGTGATTGACAGGAAGAGGCTATTTGTGGGTGGTAACTGACCGTTTTCAGGGAGTGTCATGGAAAACGCAAGCGTTCCCAAGCGTTTTCAGGGAGGCTATATGATGTCAGCTCCGAACCCAATCAGCCTGTTCTCATCGCACTGTAGGGGTTAGTCCTAGGCTGCGCACACACTGCACACACTGGTAAAAACATTCGAAGGTGAGTGTGCTGCAAATTAGTTTGCAGCTGTCCACTGACTGAGGCCTTTCAATCACAAGATGACATGACAGTCATCAGCTACAGTATGCATAGCAAAGATGGCAATGTATTACAAATAAATTGCATTAAATCAGGCCCTTAAATAGACTCCTGAAGACCTACAAGTCTAATGCTATTTCTTCTTGAATGATCATCTAGCTTGTTTCGGAGAGACTGATTCTAAGTTCAGCAACATGTTGTGTCAGGAGATGGATCTGGGGGGTTATTTCATTAACTGCCTTTCTCAGGAGGGGGACATTGCTGCTTTAATTGCAGCTATCAGATCCCCATGTGAGACTGGATGTCAGGGTTGTGGAGTACCTTAGCAAAGTCTGACTCCAATGGGTCTTCAGAAGCCTTCTTAGACGCTGGAGAAGCTCCCTGAATGCCTGAGGCGGACACCATATTGGAATCCACCCTCCGTTTTTTCTGTTGCAGCTGGAGCCAAGTATTTATCCACCGAGCACGTCTCGGGCAGCAGGGGACTATGGGCCCAAACTGGTGTCTCCATTGAGCCGTGAGCAGGTGTTAGTGCTGGGACTGCAACGAAGCTTAGCGGAGCTGCAGCTCACTCCATTATCCCGGAAACTGGAAGTCTACAGTACTTACTTTTAAGCAAGTTGCTTTAAAAATAAAAACATATGTGAATTTGACTTACAGCAGATCCAAGATTACTTAGAAAGATATAGCACTGCCAAACACCATTATGGATAGTGGCAGGATGTGACCATCTAAACACAGGCAGTAAGACGCCAAAAAGTTATACCAACAGGACACTTAGTTTTGTTTTTTGGTAGGTACCTTTTCTGAAGATGATGGCTCTTTGCCGGTTTAATTTATATACAAGAATAATGGTGGGATATTAACAACCAAACACAAATATTAAAGATGTGTCAACAAGTCTGGGAGGTTCCTTCCATCCATGGTGAGGTCATTGAACAAATAGATTTCTACAGTAGCTGTTAAAGGTTTCACATATTGTCTACTCCAGTGGTTCCCAAACGTTTTTGGTTCATGGCACCCTTAGTGTCTCAAACTTTTCTTGTGGCAACCCTAGGTGCCAGCAGAACCAAAGTCTGAAAAGTTACAGTATGCTTTTTGTAGTTTGGTACATAAGGGTCAGACCGTAGTCCCCATTAGTAAAGGAGACTGCAATCTGTAGTGCTAATGTAGTCTTCTGAAATTGTGGTTTGTGAAGGGCACAGGGGAGAGTAAATGATAAAAGAAGGTGGAGGGACTGATATAAAAGGAGGAGTAATGTGCAAAGAAGTGAAAATGAGGATGATAAGAGACACACATTGGCTTGGGGTGACATGGATACATACATTGGGGACTGGATGGTCATTGTGATATATATACCGGGAGTCGTACACATATAAACATACACAATGTGGATGAAATGTTACACACACACTGGGTCCTGGTAGGATGACATGGTTACAAACATACAGGGGCATCGGGGGAGATGGTGGCACACACACTGGATCTTGGGGGAAGATATGGTGACAAACACTGGGGGGAGTTGACACACATACAGGGGCCTGGGGGAGGGGGACATGGTGACTCACACTGGATCTTGGGGACACACACATGGTGACACACACTGTACCTGGGGTAAAGGGCATGGTAACACACATACTGGGGCCTTGGAAGGAAATAGTGACATATTTACATTGGGTCCTGAGGAGGATACATGGTGACACACATGCTGGGTGAGGTCTGGGGGGGGGAGGGCTTGTTGACACACTTGCTGGGGCCTGGGGGGATGATGACACCCTGTAGGGCCTGTGGGGGATATGGTGGCATACACTCTTGGGCAGGGGGTATAAGGGTAGGAAAACAGCTGTACAGTGATTAGGTACAGGAAGCTAGGCCTCAGCAGCATTGCAGAGACTAATACTCACAGGGAAAGGAGCTCATGACAGGCAGCATGTATAGTGGAGGAGCCTCCTACGGAAGGAAATGAAGCCCAGGGCCATTAGTTGTGGATCCTGAGCAGCTGTGCTTCCATTGCCCTGGCCCGTCCTGTCATTTTTTTATTGTTCCACTATTTTATTTGGGTAAGATGGGGGATGGGCATGGCAATCCATTACTGCCAGAGCCTGCCTCCATTCCCAGTCGGCACTTGCATCTTTGTTTCCGCTCCAATATACAGGCACCGATCACTAAGCTGTTCATAGTTGCAATTCCTTGTGTGATTGGCTGCGTCATGTCCCTCTCTTGCAGCCGCGAGGCAGGCACCTGTACACCTGGAGACTATAACTGCCAGTGAGACTCACAATAAGACCAGACCTCCTGGCTGTGGCACCCCTGTAAGTGCTCATCGGCAAACCAGGGTGCCGTAGCACGCAGTTTGAGAACCGCTGGTCTACTCAATAAATTAAAAGAAATTTTAACCCAATTTCACGCCTATTATACAGACTTATACAAAGCCACTCCAGTGGACTTGAATGTCCATTCATGAATGTTTGCAGGCGTCAACCTTGACAAAATGACACAGTCACAACAGTACAAGCTTTTTAAGAACATTTATTGCAAGAGATCTCAACAAAATTTTTGCCTGGCACTTTCTGGCCTGGTAATTCCCATGGCGAGATGGCTTTTCTAAAGACTACTTTAAATGTATACAACATAAAGTGGCCCCATACTCTGGTGGAATTGTATCATGTGGTCTACAGACTTACTCCCCACTGCTGCTCATTTAATGAGGAGCATACTACTTCTATCCCTAAATCAGATAAAGTCACACAACAATTAGCTTCCTACCTCCCTATCTCCTGGATAAATATTGGTTGCAGACTCATCACCAAATGTATGGCAACAATACTGCAGTTCATCTCTCTGACGAAAGTTGCCTACTAACAATCAGGCTTCATTTATTGTTCCATTCTGTTAAAGGATTAAGGACTGCTATTGTTGAAGTGATTGCCTCTATATCCTTCTGAAGATATGGTCTCCAGAACTGAACAAGCACTCTTGATGAGGCCATACCAATGACCTACACAGTGGCAATATTACTTCTTGCTTCCTGCTACTGATTCTCCTCCCTATGTAACAAAGCATCTGACTTTGCCTCCTTATTGCTTTGTTACATTGCTTGTCTGCCTTCAAGTCATCTGAAATGGTGACTCATAAATTCCTTTTCTCCTTTGTATTTTCCATTATAGCGCCCTTGATACAATATTTAGCCTTTAGGTTTTGAGACCCAAGTGTATTATTTGCATTTTTTGTCATTCTTTCCATCAATACCATTTGCAATGTCACTAACATACAGTAGATATTCAAAAGCACATGCCTAAGTATAGATTCCCGGGGTGCTTCACTGGTAGCCTTTCCTTCCTGTAAATGCACTCCATTTACTACAACTGTCTGTTTCCTATCCTGCAATCAAGAATTTATCTATTCAATCGTCATAGGGGTAAATTTATTAAAGATCCTAAAAATTAAAAGTGGTGATGTTGACCATAGCAACCAATCAGATTCTGTTTATCATTGATCTATTGAATCCTATAAAATGATAGACAGAATCTGATTGGTTGTTATGGGCAATATAACCACTTTTCATTTTTAGAAGCTTTAGTGAATTTACTCCATAGAATCCAATTCCAAACTTTCGAGTTTCTTTAGCAGTCTGTGATACGGGACCATGTTAAAAGCCTTAGTAAAGTCTAGATAAGCTACATCTACCCCCTCCCCCCTGATCTATTGCTTTAGTTGCCTAATCAAAAATGTCAATAAGATTTCCCCCAATAAATCGATGCTGATTGGGATCCTTTAAATTGCTGGATCTGAGATATTCCACAACTTTTTCTGTTAATCATGTTTTCATTATATTCCCTAATACTGGTGTAAGGCTCAGTGGTTGGTAGTTGTTTGTCTCTTCCTTGCTTCCACTTTTGTGCAGTGGGATTACATTTGCTCTTTACTAGTCATCTGGAATAACTCCTGTAGCTAGCGACTGGTTGAATAAATATGGAGTTACCATTGATTTCTCCACTTTCAGTTTTGAGAGTTCTGTTAGGACCTTTTCCTCTGTAAATGTACTTTTATTCTCCTCATTTTTATGAATGTCCTTGCAACTGAACTATGGCCCCTCCCCCTCTTCTTCTGTAGTGAATATTGAGCAAACATTATTTAAATGAACTGCTATTGCTTTACTCCCTTAATCAGACTCTCACTTTCTGTTTTAAGCCTTTTTATTCCTCCATTTGATTTTCTCCTTCTCCTTTCACATATCCCCCCCCCCCCCCACACACACACACACACACACACACACACACACACACACACACACACACACACACACACACACACACACCTTCATCTAGTGACTGGGCTATTTTTTCTTCAGTTTTTGCCTTTGCACATCTGATTACCTTCTTAGCCTCCTTCCCACTGGGACAGGCATTCCCAACCACGGTCCCCAAGGCACACCAAAGGTGCAGGTTTTAGTGATATCCAGGCTTCAACACAGGTGATTTAATTAGTAGCTCATTTATTTTTATTTAACCATCTGTGCTGCAGCCTGGATATCACTAAAACCTGCACTGTTGTTGTGCTTTGAGGACTGTGGTTGGGAGGCCTGCTCTAGCAGGATACACCTCTTTGTCCTCATTGGATTGGGTCTGCTTATATATCATAAAGGCCATTTTTGCTTTCACACTAGTTCTTTCATAAACCACACTGGCTTCATTTTCCTAACCCTTTTGATACAAATGTCTGTTGCCTTTAGTACTGCATTTTGCCCCTACCTCTCCTGCATTCCTACCAAGTTCCTCCAATCTGCTAATGAATCACTAACACAACTCCCCATATTAGTTTTTGTATAGCATGCTAAACTTGATAATCACTGGATCTTAGGTTTTTACCTACATTTACTGTATGTCTGATATTCTGTCAAAATTTGTATCAAGTCTAAAATAGCATCTTTGCAAGTGAGTTCTCTCATCAATTGTTTGAGGTATGCTTCCTGCAAGGAATTTAGAAAGTCACTACTTCTAGTGGAACTTGCAACAGACACCTCCCAGTTTACCTCAGGTAAATTAAAATCTCATATGATTAAGACCTTTCTTTTTAAAGCGATTCTAGTGTTGTCCTACAATGGGTACCTATCTAGTTGCTCTCCCTGATCTGGTGGTCTATAGATCACTCCCTGTTTCTTTGGTCACCAAAAGTTCCTCATTTTTTTCTTCCATTTTTTTGTATTAAAGTGGTATTTATTCTGTTTTTCACATACCGTATATACTCGAGTATAAGTCGACCCGAATATAAGCTGAGGCACCTAATTTTACCACAAAAAACTGGGAAAACTTATTGACTCGAGAATAAGCCTAGGGTGGGAAATGCAGCTCTAGCCGTACATAGCCCTCATAGTGCCAGATATGCCCTCATACTGCCAGATATTCCACCACAGTGCCATATATGGCCTCATGCTGCCAGATATGCCCCACACTGCCACATGTGCCAGATATGCCCTCATGCTGCCAGATATGCCCCACAGTGCCAGATGTGCCAGATATACCCCACAGTGCCAAATATGCCCTCATGCTGCCAGATATGCCCCACAATGCCAGATGTGCCAGATATGCCCTCATGCTGCCAGATATGCCCCACAATGCCAGATGTGCCAGATATGCCCTCATGCTTCCAGCTATGCCCCACAGTGCCAGATGTGCCAGATATGCCCCACAGTGCCAGATATGTCCTCATGCTGCCGGATATGCCCAATAGTGCCAGATGTGCCAGATGTGCCAGATATGCCCCACAGTGCCAGATATGCCCTCATGCTGCCAGATATGCCCCACAATGCCAGATGTGCCAGATGTGCCCTCATGCTGCCATATATGCCCCACAGTGCCAGATGTGCCAGATATGCCCCACAGTGCCAGATATGCCCTCATGCTGCCAGATATGCCCCACAATGCCAGATGTGCCAGATATGCCCCACAGTGCCAGATATGCAGTCATGCTTCCAACTATGCCCCACAGTGCCAGATGTGCCAGATATGCCCCACAGTGCCAGATATGCTCTCACGCTGCCAGATATGCCCCACAGTGCCAGATGTGCCAGATATGCCCCACAGTGCCAGATATGCCAGATATGCCCCACAGTGCCAGATATGCCCTCACGCTGCCAGATATGCCCCACAGTGCCAGATGTGCCAGATATGCCCCACAGTGCCAAATGTGCCAGATATGCCCCACAGTGCCAGATATACCCTCATGCTGCCAGATATGCCCCACAGTGCCAGATATGCCCCACAGTGCCAGTTTGTTACTTACCCTCCGTCGCTCCCGTGCTGTCCCGTCGCTCCCGCGCTGTTGACTCGAGTATAACCTAGGGTGGGAAATGCAGCTCAAGCCGTACACAGCCCTCATAGTGCCAGATATGCCCTCATACTGACAGATATGCCCCAACAGTGCCAGATATGCCCTCATGCTGTCAAATATGCCCCACAGTGCCAGATATGCCCTCATGCTGCCAGATATGCCCTCATGCTGCCAGATATGCCCCACAATGCCAGATATGCCAGATATGCCCTCATGCTGCCAGATATACCCCACAGTGCCAGATGTGCAGATATGCCCCACTGTGCCAGATATGCCCTCATGCTGCCAGATATGCCCCACAGTGCCAGATGTGCCAGATATGCCCCACAGTGCCAGATGTGCCAGATATGCCCCACAGTGCCAGATGTGCCAGGTATACCCCACAGTGCCAGATATGCCAGATATGCCCCACAGTGCCAGATATGCCCCACAGTGCCAGTTTCTTACTTACCCTCCGTCGCTACCTCGTTGTCCCGTCGCACCCGCGCTGTTGACTCGAGTATAAGCCTAGGGTGAAAACTGCAGCTCTAGCCGTACACAGCCCTCATAGTGCCAGATATGCCCCCACTGTGCCAGATATGCCCTCATGCTGCCAGATATGCCCCACAATGCCAGATGTGCAAGGTATGCCCTCATGCTGCCAGATATGCCCCACAGTGCCAGATGTGCCAGATATGCCCCACAGTGCCAGATATACCCTCATGCAGCCAGATATGCCCCACAATGCCAGATGTGCCAGATATGCCCCACAGTGCCAGATATGCAGTCATGCTTCGAGCTATGCCCCACAGTGCCAGATGTGCCAGATATGTCCAACAGTGCCAGATATGCCCTCATGCTGCCAGATATGCCCCACAGTGCCAGATGTGCCAGATATGCCCCACAGTGCCAGATATGCCCCACAGTGTTAGATATACCCTCATGCTGCCAGATATGCCCCACAGTGCCAGATGTGCCAGATATGCCCCACAGTGCCAGATGTGCCAGATATGCCCCACAGTGCCAGATATGCCTTCATGCTGCCAGATATGCCCCACAGTGCCAGATATGCCCCACAGTGCCAGTTTGTTACTTACCCTCCGTCGATCCCGCGCTGTCCTGTCGCTCCCGCGCTGTTGACTCGAGTATAACCTAGGGTGGGAAATGCAGCTCTAGCCGTACACAGCCCTCATAGTGTCAGATATGCCTTTATACTGCCAGATATGCCCCAACAGTGCCAGATATGCCCTCATGCTGTCAAATATGCCCCACAGTGCCAGATATGCCCTCATGCTGCCAGATATGCCCCACAAAGCCAGATATGCCAGATATGCCCTCATGCTGCCAGATATGCCCCCCAGTGCCAGATGTGCCAGATATGCCCCACAGTGCCAGATATGCCCTCATGCTGCCAGATATGCCCCACATTGCCAGATGTGCCCTCATGCTGCCAGATATGCCCCACAATTCCAGATGTGCCAGATATGCCCCACAGTGCCAGATGTGCCAGATATGCCCCACAGTGCCAGATGTGCCAGATATGCCCTACAGTGCTAGATGTGCCAGATATACCCCACAGTGCCAGATGTGCCAGATATGCCCCACAGTGCCAGATATGCCCTCATGCTGCCAGATATGCCCCACAGTGCCAGATATGCCCCACAGTGCCAGTTTGTTACTTACCCTCCATCACTCCCGCGCTGTCCCATCGCACCCGTGCTGTTGACTCGAGTATAGGCCTAGGGTGGGAAATGCAGCTCTTGCCGTACACAGCCTTCATAGTGCTAGATATGTCCTCATACTGCCAGATATGCCCCACAATGCCAGATGTGCCAGATATGCCCTCATGCTGCCAGATATACCCCACAGTGCCAGATGTGCCAGATATGCCCTCATGCTGCCAGATATGCCCCACAGTGCCAGATGTGCCAGCTATGCCCCACAGTTCCAGATGTGCCAGCTATGCCCCACAGTGCCAGATGTGCCAGATATGCCCCACAGTACCAGATATGCCCTCATGCTGCCAGATATGCCCCACAGTGCCAGATGTGCCAGATATGCCCCACAGTGCAAGATATACCCTCATGCTGCCAATATGCCCCACAGTGCCAGATGTGCCAGATAAGCCCCACAGTGCCAGATGTGCCAGATATGCCCAACAGTGCCAGATATGCCCCACAGTGCCAGTTTGTTACTTACCCTCCGTCGCTTCCGCGCTGTCCCGTCGCTCCCGCGCTGTTGACTCGAGTATAACCTAGGGTGGGAAATGCATCTCTAGCCGTACACAGCCCTCATAGTGCCAGATATGCCCTCATACTGCCAGATATGCCCCAACAGTGCCAGATATGCCCTCATGCTGTCAAATATGCCCCACAGTGCCAGATATGCCCTCATGCTGCCAGATATGCCCCACAGTGCCAGATATGCCAGATATGCCCTCATGCTGCCAGATATGCCCCACATTGCCAGATATGCCCTCATGCTGCCAGATATGCCCCACAATGCCAGATGTGCCAGATATGCCCTCATGCTGCCAGATATGCCTTTATGCTTCCAGCTATGCCCCACAGTGCCAGATGTGCCAGATATGCCCCACAGTGCCAGATATGCCCTCATGCTGCCAGATATGCCCCACAGTGCCAGATGTGCCCCACAGTGCCAGATATGCCCTCATGCTGCCAGATATGCCCCACGATGCCAGATATGCCAGATATGCAATCATGCTGCCAGATATGACCCACAGTGCCAGATATGCCCTCATGCTGCCAGATATGCCCCACTGTGCCAGATGTGCCAGTTATGCCCCACAGTGCCAGATATGCCCTCATGCTTCCAGCTATGCCTCAAAGTGCCAGATGTGCCAGATATGCCCCACAGTGCCAGATATGCCCTCATGCTGCCAGATATGCCCCACAGTGCCAGATGTGCCAGATATGCTCCACAGTGCCAGATGTGCCAGATATGCCCCACAGTGCCAGATATGCCCTCATGCTGCCAGATATGCCCCACATTGCCAGATGTGCCAGATGTGCCCTCATGCTGCCAGATATGCCCCACAATGCCAGATGTGCCAGATATGCCCCACAGTGCCAGATGTGCCAGATATGCCCCACAGTGCCAGATGTGCTAGATATACCCCACAGTGCCAGATGTGCCAGATATGCCCCACAGTGCCAGAAATGCCCTCATGCTGCCAGATATGCCCCACAGTGCCAGATATGCCCCACAGTGCCAGTTTGTTACTTACCCTCCATCACTCCCGTGCTGTCCCGTCGCACCCGCGCTGTTGACTTGAGTATAAATCTAAGGTGGGAAATGCAGCTCTAGCCGTACACAGCCCTCATAGTGCCAGATATGCCCTCATACTTCCAGATATGCCCCACAGTGCCAGATATGCCCTCATGCTGCCAGATATGCCCCACAATGCCAGATGTGCCAGATATGCCCCACAGTGCCAGATATGCCCTCATGCTGCCAGATATGCCCCACAATGCCAGATGTGCCAGATATGCCCCACAGTGCCAGATATGCAGTCTTGCTTCCAGATATGCCCCACAGTGCCAGATATGCCCCACAGTGCCAGTTTGTTACTTACCCTCCATCACTCCCGTGCTGTCCCGTCGCACCCGCGCTGTTGACTCGAGTATAAATCTAGGGTGGGAAATGCAGCTCTAGCCGTACACAGCCCTCATAGTGCCAGATATGCCCTCATACTGCCAGATATGCCCCCACAGTGCCAGATATGCCCTCATGCTGCCAGATATGCCCCACAATGCCAGATGTGCCAGATATGCCCCACAGTGCCAGATATGCCCTCATGCTGCCAGATATGCCCCACAATGCCAGATGTGCCAGATATGCCCCACAGTGCCAGATATGCAGTCTTGCTTCCAGATATGCCCCACAGTGCCAGATATGCCCCACAGTGCCAGTTTGTTACTTACCCTCCATCACTCCCGTGCTGTCCCGTCGCACCCGCGCTGTTGACTCGAGTATAAATCTAGGGTGGGAAATGCAGCTCTAGCCGTACACAGCCCTCATAGTGCCAGATATGCCCTCATGCTGCCAGATATGCCCCACAATGCCAGATGTGCAAGGTATGCCCTCATGCTGCCAGATATGCCCCACAGTGCCAGATGTGCCAGATATGCCCCACAGTGCCAGATATACCCTCATGCAGCCAGATATGCCCCACAATGCCAGATGTGCCAGATATGCCCCACAGTGCCAGATATGCAGTCATGCTTCGAGCTATGCCCCACAGTGCCAGATGTGCCAGATATGTCCAACAGTGCCAGATATGCCCTCATGCTGCCAGATATGCCCCACAGTGCCAGATGTGCCAGATATGCCCCACAGTGCCAGATATGCCCCACAGTGTTAGATATACCCTCATGCTGCCAGATATGCCCCACAGTGCCAGATGTGCCAGATATGCCCCACAGTGCCAGATGTGCCAGATATGCCCCACAGTGCCAGATATGCCTTCATGCTGCCAGATATGCCCCACAGTGCCAGATATGCCCCACAGTGCCAGTTTGTTACTTACCCTCCGTCGATCCCGCGCTGTCCTGTCGCTCCCGCGCTGTTGACTCGAGTATAACCTAGGGTGGGAAATGCAGCTCTAGCCGTACACAGCCCTCATAGTGTCAGATATGCCTTTATACTGCCAGATATGCCCCAACAGTGCCAGATATGCCCTCATGCTGTCAAATATGCCCCACAGTGCCAGATATGCCCTCATGCTGCCAGATATGCCCCACAAAGCCAGATATGCCAGATATGCCCTCATGCTGCCAGATATGCCCCCCAGTGCCAGATGTGCCAGATATGCCCCACAGTGCCAGATATGCCCTCATGCTGCCAGATATGCCCCACATTGCCAGATGTGCCCTCATGCTGCCAGATATGCCCCACAATGCCAGATGTGCCAGATATGCCCCACAGTGCCAGATGTGCCAGATATGCCCCACAGTGCCAGATGTGCCAGATATGCCCTACAGTGCTAGATGTGCCAGATATACCCCACAGTGCCAGATGTGCCAGATATGCCCCACAGTGCCAGATATGCCCTCATGCTGCCAGATATGCCCCACAGTGCCGGATATGCCCCACAGTGCCAGTTTGTTACTTACCCTCCATCACTTCCGCGCTGTCCCATCGCACCCGTGCTGTTGACTCGAGTATAGGCCTAGGGTGGGAAATGCAGCTCTTGCCGTACACAGCCTTCATAGTGCTAGATATGTCCTCATACTGCCAGATATGCCCCACAATGCCAGATGTGCCAGATATGCCCTCATGCTGCCAGATATACCCCACAGTGCCAGATGTGCCAGATATGCCCTCATGCTGCCAGATATGCCCCACAGTGCCAGATGTGCCAGCTATGCCCCACAGTTCCAGATGTGCCAGCTATGCCCCACAGTGCCAGATGTGCCAGATATGCCCCACAGTACCAGATATGCCCTCATGCTGCCAGATATGCCCCACAGTGCCAGATGTGCCAGATATGCCCCACAGTGCAAGATATACCCTCATGCTGCCAATATGCCCCACAGTGCCAGATGTGCCAGATAAGCCCCACAGTGCCAGATGTGCCAGATATGCCCAACAGTGCCAGATATGCCCCACAGTGCCAGTTTGTTACTTACCCTCCGTCGCTCCCGCGCTGTCCAGTCGCTCCCGCGCTGTTGACTCGAGTATAACCTAGGGTGGGAAATGCATCTCTAGCCGTACACAGCCCTCATAGTGCCAGATATGCCCTCATACTGCCAGATATGCCCCAACAGTGCCAGATATGCCCTCATGCTGTCAAATATGCCCCACAGTGCCAGATATGCCCTCATGCTGCCAGATATGCCCCACAGTGCCAGATATGCCAGATATGCCCTCATGCTGCCAGATATGCCCCACATTGCCAGATATGCCCTCATGCTGCCAGATATGCCCCACAATGCCAGATGTGCCAGATATGCCCTCATGCTGCCAGATATGCCTTTATGCTTCCAGCTATGCCCCACAGTGCCAGATGTGCCAGATATGCCCCACAGTGCCAGATATGCCCTCATGCTGCCAGATATGCCCCACAGTGCCAGATGTGCCCCACAGTGCCAGATATGCCCTCATGCTGCCAGATATGCCCCACGATGCCAGATAAGCCAGATATGCAATCATGCTGCCAGATATGACCCACAGTGCCAGATATGCCCTCATGCTGCCAGATATGCCCCACTGTGCCAGATGTGCCAGTTATGCCCCACAGTGCCAGATATGCCCTCATGCTTCCAGCTATGCCTCAAAGTGCCAGATGTGCCAGATATGCCCCACAGTGCCAGATATGCCCTCATGCTGCCAGATATGCCCCACAGTGCCAGATGTGCCAGATATGCTCCACAGTGCCAGATATGCCCTCTTGCTTCCAGCTATGCCCCACAGTGCCAGATGTGCCAGATATGCCCCACAGTGCCAGATGTGCCAGATATGCCCCACAGTGCCAGATGTGCCATATATACCCCACAGTGCCAGATGTGCCAGATATGCCCCACAGTGCCAGATGTGCCAGATATACCCCACAGTGCCAGATGTGCCATATATGCCCCACGGTGCCAGATATGCCCTCATGCTGCCAGATATGCCCCACAGTGCCAGATTTGCCAGATATGCCCCACAGTGCCAGGTATGCCCCACAGTGCCAGATTGTTACTTACCCTCCTTCGCTCCCGCGCTGTCCCGTCGCACCCGCGCTGTTGACTCGTGTATAAGCCTAGGGTGGGAAATGCAGCTCTATCAGTACACAGCCCTCATAGTGCCAGATATGCCCTCATGCTGCCAGATATGCTCCACAATGCCAGATGTGCCAGATATGCCCTCATGCTGCCAGATATGCCCCACAGTGCCAGATGTGCCAGATATGCCCCACAGTGCCAGATATGCCTTCATGCTGCAAGATATGCCCCACAGTGCCAGATATGCCCCACAGTGCCAGTTTGTTACTTACCCTCCGTCGCTTCCGCGCTGTCCCGTCGCTCCCGCGCTGTTGACTCGAGTATAACCTAGGGTGGGAAATGCAGCTCTAGCCGTACACAGCCCTCATAGTGCCAGATATGCCCTCATACTGCCAGATATACCCCAACAGTGCCAGATATGCCCTCATGCTGCCAAATATGCCCCACAGTGCCAGATATGCCCTCATGCTGCCAGATATGCCCCACAATGCCAGATATGCAAGATATGCCCTCATGCTGCCAGATATGCCCCACAGTGCCAGATATGCCCCACAGTGCCAGATATGCCCCACAGTGCCAGATATGCCCTCATGCTGCCAGATATGCCCCACAATGCCAGATGTGCCAGATATGCCCTCATGCTGCCAGATATGCCCCACAATGCCAGATGTGCCAGATATGCCCCACAGTGCCAGATATGCCCTCATGCTGCCAGATATGCTCCACTGTGCCAGATGTGCAAGATATGCCCCACAGTGCCAGATATGCCCTCATGCTGCCAGATATGCCCCACAATGCCAGATATTCCAGATATGCCCTCATGCTGCCAGATATGCCCCACAGTGCCAGATATGCCCACATGCTGCCAGATATGCAATACAAAAGGATAGATAATTCCCAGTGCACTTAAAGAAAGGCAGCTCGTTAGTGTACTAATCACACAGAGGTAACTCTCATGTGTACCTCCACCCAGAGAATAATCTCAAGTTAACTGCAGAATGATGTGATCATACATACAAGCGCCCAGACAAGGGACTAGATGGTGTTTCAGAGTCCTTCCGCAGTCAGTTTTCAATGTTATTGTAACAAAGAAAAAAAGTGCATATAGTGATGTACCGTAAAAACATTTAATATACAATCACATAAAACATGACAATGGTTAAAACATAGGCCCTCATTCCGAGTTGTTCGCTCGGTATTTTTCATCGCATCGCAGTGAAAATCCGCTTAGTACGCATGCGCAATGTTCGCACTGCGACTGCGCCAAGTAACTTTACTATGAAGAAAGTAATTTTACTCACGGCTTTTTCTTCGCTCCGGCGATCGTAATGTGATTGACAGGAAATGGGTGTTACTGGGCGGAAACACGGCGTTTCAGGGGCGTGTGGCTGAAAACGCTACCGTTTCCGGAAAAAACGCATGAGTGGCCGGGGAAACGGTGGGAGTGCCTGGGCGAACGCTGGGTGTGTTTGTGACGTCAACCAGGAACGACAAGCACTGAAATGATCGCACAGGCAGAGTAAGTCTGGAGCTACTCAGAAACTGCTAAGTAGTTAGTAATCGCAATATTGCGAATACATCGGTCGCAATTTTAAGAAGCTAAGATTCACTCCCAGTAGGCGGCGGCTTAGCGTGTGTAACTCTGCTAAATTCGCAATGCGACCGATCAACTCGGAATGAGGGCCATAAAGTGCATGGAATCCAAAATGCAAGGAGTGTCCAAAGTGCGTAATTACCAGCAGCAGGTTAGGTTCAGGCAAGAGATTTTTTTGTTCCACGGCAACTGCAAGTGTCACTTCCTCCCTTGGCTGTCCTGCAGACTGTCACACCCGGTCTCCTTTGGATATAAAAGCCTTTTATATCCAAAGGAGACCGGGTGTGACAGTCTGCAGGACAGCCAAGGGAGGAAGTGACACTTGCAGTTGCCGTGGAACAAAAAAAATCTCTTGCCTGAACTTAACCTGCTGCTGGTAATTACGCACTTTGGACACTCCTTGCACTTTGGATTCCATGCACTTTATGTTTTAACCATTGTCATGTTTTATGTGATTGTATATTAAATGTTTTTACGGTACATCACTATATGCACTTTTTTTCTTTGTTACAATAACATTGAAAACTGACTGCGGAAGGACTCTGAAACACCATCTAGTCCCTTGACTGGGCGCTTGTATGTATGATCACATCATTCTGCATGCTGCCAGATATGCCCCACAGTGCAAGATATGCCCTCATGCTTCCAGCTATGCCCCACAGTGCCAGATGTGCCAGAAATGCCCCACAGTGCCAGATATGCCCTCGTGCTGCAAGATATGCCCCACAGTGCCAGATGTGCAAGATATGCCCCACAGTGCCAGTTGTGCCAGATATGCCCCACAGTGCCAGATGTGCCAGATATACCCCACAGTGCCAGATATGCCCCACAGTGCCAGATATGCCCTCATGCTGCCAGATATACCCCACAGTGCCAGATATGCCACACAGAGCCAGTTTGTTACTTACCTTCCGTTTCTCCCGCGCTGTCCCGTCGCACCCGCGCTGTTGACTCGAGTATAAGCCTAGGGTGGGAAATGCAGCTCTAGCCGTACACAGCCCTCATAGTGCCAGATATGCCCTCATACTGTCAGATATGCCCCCAGAGTGCCAGATATGCCCTCATGCTGCCAGATATGCCCCACAGTGCCAGATGTGCCAGATATGCCCCACAGTGCCAGATATGCCCTCATGCAGCCAGATATGCCCCACAATGCCAGATGTGCCAGATATGCCCCACAGTGCCAGATATGCAGTCATGCTTCGAGCTATGCCCCACAGTGCCAGATGTGCCAGATATGTCCCACAGTGCCAGATATGCCCTCATGCTGTCAGATATGCCCCACAGTGCCAGATGTGCCAGATATGCCCCACAGTGCCATATATGCCTTCATGCTGCCAGATATGCCCCACAGTGCCAGTTTGTTACTTACCCTCCGTCGCTCCCGCGCTGTCCTGTCGCTCCCGCACTGTTGACTCGAGTATAACCTAGGGTGGGAAGCTCTAGCCGTACACAGCCCTCATAGTGCCAGATATGCCCTCATACTGCCAGATATGCCCCAACAGTGCCAGATATGCCCTCATGCTGTGAAATATGCCCCACAGTGCCAGATATGCCTTCATGCTGCCAGATATGCCCCACAATGCCAGATATGCCCTCATGCTGCCAGATATGCCCCACAGTGCCAGATGTGCCAGATATGCCCCACAGTGCCAGATATGCCCTCATGCTGCCAGATATGCCCCACATTGCCAGATGTGCCAAATGTGCCCTCATGCTGCCAGATATGCCCCACAATGCCAGATGTGCCCGATATGCCCCACAGTGCCAGATGTGCCAGATATGCCCCACAGTGCCAGATGTGCCAGATATACCTTACAGTGCCAGATGTGCCAGATATGCCCCACAGTGCCAGATATGCCCTCATGCTGCCAGATATGCCCCACAGTGCCAGTTTGTTACTTACCCTCCATCACTCCCGCGCTGTCCCGTCGCACCCGCGCTGTTGACTCGAGTATAAGCCTAGAATGGGAAATGCAGCTCTAGCCGTACACAGCTCTCATAGTGCCAGATATGCCCTCATACTGCCAGATATGTCCCCACAGTGCCAGATATGCCCTCATGCTGCCAGATATGCCCCACAATGCCAGATGTGCCAGATATGCCCTCATGCTGCCAGATATGCCCCACAGTGCCAGATGTGCCAGATATACCCCACAGTGCCAGATATGCCCTCATGCTGCCAGATATGCTCCACAATGCCAGATGTGCCAGATATGCCCCACAGTGCCAGATATGCAGTCATGCTTCCAGCTATGCCCCACAGTGCCAGATGTGCCAGATATGCCCCACAGTGCCAGATATGCCTTCATGCTGCCAGATATGCCCCACAGTGCCAGATATGCCCCACAGTGCCAGGTTGTTACTTACTCTCCGTCGTTCCCGCGCTGTCCTGTCGCTCCCGAGCTGTTGACTCGAGTATAACCTAGGGTGGGAAATGCAGCTCTAGCCGTACACAGCCCTCATAGTGCCAGATATGCCCTCATACTGCCAGATATGCCCCAACAGTGCCAGATATGCCCTCATGCTGTCAAATATGCCCCACAGTGCCAGATATGCCCTCATGCTGCCAGATATGCCCCACAATGCCAGATATGCAAGATATGCCCTCATGCTGCCAGATATGCCCCACAGTGCCAGATGTGCTAGATATGCCCCACAGTGCCAGATATGCCCTCATGCTGCCAGATATGCCCCACAATGCCAGATGTGCCAGATATGCCCCACAGTGCCAGATATGCCCTCATGCTGCCAGATATGCCCCACAGTGCCCGATGTGCCAGATATGCCCCACAGTGCCAGATATGCCCTCATGCTGCCAGATATGCCCCACATTGCCAGATGTGCCAGATGTGCCCTCATGCTGCCAGATATGCCCCACAATGCCAGATGTGCCAGATATGCCCCACAGTGCCAGATGTGCCAGATATGCCCCACAGTGCCAGATGTGCTAGATATACCCCACAGTGCCAGATGTGCCAGATATGCCCCACAGTGCCAGAAATGCCCTCATGCTGCCAGATATGCCCCACAGTGCCAGATATGCCCCACAGTGCCAGTTTGTTACTTACCCTCCATCACTCCCGTGCTGTCCCGTCGCACCCGCGCTGTTGACTTGAGTATAAATCTAAGGTGGGAAATGCAGCTCTAGCCGTACACAGCCCTCATAGTGCCAGATATGCCCTCATACTTCCAGATATGCCCCACAGTGCCAGATATGCCCTCATGCTGCCAGATATGCCCCACAATGCCAGATGTGCCAGATATGCCCCACAGTGCCAGATATGCCCTCATGCTGCCAGATATGCCCCACAATGCCAGATGTGCCAGATATGCCCCACAGTGCCAGATATGCAGTCTTGCTTCCAGATATGCCCCACAGTGCCAGATATGCCCCACAGTGCCAGTTTGTTACTTACCCTCCATCACTCCCGTGCTGTCCCGTCGCACCCGCGCTGTTGACTCGAGTATAAATCTAGGGTGGGAAATGCAGCTCTAGCCGTACACAGCCCTCATAGTGCCAGATATGCCCTCATACTGCCAGATATGCCCCCACAGTGCCAGATATGCCCTCATGCTGCCAGATATGCCCCACAATGCCAGATGTGCCAGATATGCCCTCATGCTGCCAGATATGCCCCACAGTGCCAGATGTGCCAGATATACCCCACAGTGCCAGATATGCCCTCATGCTGCCAGATATGCCCCACAATGCCAGATGTGCCAGATATGCCCCACAGTGCCAGATATGCAGTCATGCTTCCAGCTATGCCCCACAGTGCCAGATGTGCCAGATATGCCCCACAGTGCCAGATATGCCTTCATGCTGCCAGATATGCCCCACAGTGCCAGATATGCCCCACAGTGCCAGGTTGTTACTTACTCTCCGTCGTTCCCGCGCTGTCCTGTCGCTCCCGAGCTGTTGACTCGAGTATAACCTAGGGTGGGAAATGCAGCTCTAGCCGTACACAGCCCTCATAGTGCCAGATATGCCCTCATACTGCCAGATATGCCCCAACAGTGCCAGATATGCCCTCATGCTGTCAAATATGCCCCACAGTGCCAGATATGCCCTCATGCTGCCTGATATGCCCCACAATGCCAGATATGCAAGATATGCCCTCATGCTGCCAGATATGCCCCACAGTGCCAGATGTGCCAGATATGCCCCACAGTGCCAGATATGCCCTCATGCTGCCAGATATGCCCCACAATGCCAGATGTGCCAGATATGCCCCACAGTGCCAGATATGCTCTCATGCTGCCAGATATGCCCCACAGTGCCCGATGTGCCAGATATGCCCCACAGTGCCAGATATGCCCTCATGCTGCCAGATATGCCCCACATTGCCAGATGTGCCAGATGTGCCCTCATGCTGCCAGATATGCCCCACAATGCCAGATGTGCCAGATATGCCCCACAGTGCCAGATGTGCCAGATATGCCCCACAGTGCCAGATGTGCCAGATATACCCCACAGTGCCAGAGGTGCCAGATATGCCCCACAGTGCCAGAAATGCCCTCATGCTGCCAGATATGCCCCACAGTGCCAGATATGCCCCACAGTGCCAGTTTGTTACTTACCCTCCATCATTCCCGTGCTGTCCCGTTGCACCCGCGCTGTTGACTCGAGTATAAATCTAGGGTGGGAAATGCAGCTCTAGCCGTACACAGCCCTCATAGTGCCAGATATGCCCTCATACTTCCAGATATGCCCCACAGTGCCAGATATGCCCTCATGCTGCCAGATATGCCCCACAATGCCAGATGTGCCAGATATGCCCCACAGTGCCAGATATGCCCTCATGCTGCCAGATATGCCCCACAATGCCAGATGTGCCAGATATGCCCCACAGTGCCAGATATGCAGTCATGCTTCCAGATATGCCCCACAGTGCCAGATATGCTCCACAGTGCCAGTTTGTTACTTACCCTCCATCACTCCCGTGCTGTCCCGTCGCACCCGCGCTGTTGACTCGAGTATAAATCTAGGGTGGGAAATGCAGCTCTAGCCGTACACAGCCCTCATAGTGCCAGATATGCCCTCATACTGCCAGATATGCCCCCACAGTGCCAGATATGCCCTCATGCTGCCAGATATGCCCCACAATGCCAGATGTGCCAGATATGCCCTCATGCTGCCAGATATGCCCCACAGTGCCAGATATGCCAGATATACCCCACAGTGCCAGATATGCCCTCATGCTGCCAGATATGCCCCACAATGCCAGATGTGCCAGATATGCCCAACAGTGCCAGATATGCAGTCATGCTTCCAGCTATGCCCCACAGTGCCAGATGTGCCAGATATGCCCCACAGTGCCAGATATGCCTTCATGCTGCCAGATATGCCCCACAGTGCCAGATATGCCCCACAGTGCCAGGTTGTTACTTACTCTCCGTCGTTCCCGCGCTGTCCTGTCGCTCCCGAGCTGTTGACTCGAGTATAACCTAGGGTGGGAAATGCAGCTCTAGCCGTACACAGCCCTCATAGTGCCAGATATGCCCTCATACTGCCAGATATGCCCCAACAGTGCCAGATATGCCCTCATGCTGTCAAATATGCCCCACGGTGCCAGATATGCCCTCATGCTGCCAGATATGCCCCACAATGCCAGATATGCAAGATATGCCCTCATGCTGCCAGATATGCCCCACAGTGCCAGATGTGCCAGATATGCCCCACAGTGCCAGATATGCCCTCATGCTGCCAGATATGCCCCACAATGCCAGATGTGCCAGATATGCCCCACAGTGCCAGATATGCCCTCATGCTGCCAGATATGCCCCACAGTGCCAGATGTGCCAGATATGCCCCACAGTGCCAGATATGCCCTCATGCTGCCAGATATGCCCCACATTGCCAGATGTGCCAGATGTGCCCTCATGCTGCCAGATATGCCCCACAATGCCAGATGTGCCAGATATGCCCCACAGTGCCAGATGTGCCAGATATGCCCCACAGTGCCAGATGTGCCAGATATACCCCACAATGCCAGATGTGCCAGATATGCCCCACAGTGCCAGAAATGCCCTCATGCTGCCAGATATGCCCCACAGTGCCAGATATGCCCCACAGTGCCAGTTTGTTACTTACCCTCCATCACTCCCGTGCTGTCCCGTCGCACCCGCGCTGTTGACTCGAGTATTAATCTAGGGTGGGAAATGCAGCTCTAGCCGTACACAGCCCTCATAGTGCCAGATATGCCCTCATACTTCCAGATATGCCCCACAGTGCCAGATATGCCCTCATGCTGCCAGATATGCCCCACAATGCCAGATGTGCCAGATATGCCCCACAGTGCCAGATATGCCCTCATGCTGCCAGATATGCCCCACAATGCCAGATGTGCCAGATATGCCCCACAGTGCCAGATATGCAGTGATACTTCCAGCTATGCCCCACAGTGCCAGATGTGCCAGATATGCCCCACAGTGCCTGATATGCCTTCATGCTGCCAGATATGCCCCACAGTGCCAGATATGCCCCACAGTGCCAGGTTGTTACTTACTCTCCGTCGCTCCCGCGCTGTACTGTCGCTCCCGCGCTGTTGACTCGAGTATAACCTAGGGTGGGAAATGCAGCTCTAGCCGTACACAGCCCTCATAGTGCCAGAAATGCCCTCATACTGCCAGATATGCCCCAACAGTGCCAAATATGCCCTCATGCTGTCAAATATGCCCCACAGTGCCAGATATGCCCACATGCTGCCAGATATTCCCCACAATGCCAGATATGCCAGATATGCCCTCATGCTTCCAGCTATGCCCCACAGTGCCAGATGTGCCAGATATGCCCCACAGTGCCAGATATGCCCTCATGCTGCCAGATATGCTCCAATGTGCCAGATGTGCAAGATATGCCCCACAGTGCCAGATATGCCCTCATGCTGCCAGATATGCCCCACAATGCCAGATATTCCAGATATGCCTTCATGCTGCCAGCTATGCCCCACAGTGCCAGATGTGCCAGATATGCCCCACAGTGCCAGATATGCCCTCATGCTGCCAGATATGCCCCACAGTGCCAGATGTGCAAGATATGCCCCACAGTGCCAGATGTGCCAGATATGCCCCACAGTGCCAGATGTGCCAGATATACCCCACAGTGCCAGATGTGCCAGATATGCCCCACAGTGCCAGATATGCCCTCATGCTGCCAGATATACCCCACAGTGCCAGATATGCCCCACAGTGCCAGTTTGTTACTTACCCTCCGTCGCTCCCGCGCTGTCCCGTCGCACCCGCGCTGTTGACTCGAGTATAAGCCTAGGGTGGGAAATGCAGCTCTAGCCGTACACAGCCCTCATAGTGCAAGATATGCCCTCATACTGTCAGATATGCCCCCACAGTGCCAGATATGCCCTCATGCTGCCAGATATGCCCCACAGTGCCAGATGTGCCAGATATGCCCCACAGTGCCAGATATGCCCTCATGCAGCCAGATATGCCCCACAATGCCAGATGTGCCAGATATTCCCCACAGTGCCAGATATGCCCTCATGCTGTCAGATATGTCCCACAGTGCCAGTTGTGCCAGATATGCCCCACAGTGCCAGATATGCCCGACAGTGCCAGATATACCCTCATGCTGCCAGATATGCCCCACAGTGCCAGATATGCCCCACTGTGCCATATATGTCTTCATGCTGCCAGATATGCCCCACAGTGCCAGTTTGTTACTTACCCTCCGTCGCTCCCGCGCTGTCCTGTCGCTCCCACGCTGTTGACTCGAGTATAATCTAGGGTGGGAAGCTCTAGCCGTACACAGCCCCACAGTGCCAGATATGCCCTCATGCAGCCAGATATGCCCCACAATGCCAGATGTGCCAGATATGCCCCACAGTGCCAGATATGCCCTCATGCTGTCAGATATGTCCCACAGTGCCAGTTGTGCCAGATATGCCCCACAGTGCCAGATATGCCCCACAGTGCCAGATATACCCTCATGCTGCCAGATATGCCCCACAGTGCCAGATATGCCCCACTGTGCCATATATGTCTTCATGCTGCCAGATATGCCCCACAGTGCCAGTTTGTTACTTACCCTCCGTCGCTCCCGCGCTGTCCCGTCGCACCCGCGCTGTTGACTCGAGTATAAGCCTAGGGTGGGAAATGCAGCTCTAGCCGTACACAGCCCTCATAGTGCAAGATATGCCCTCATACTGTCAGATATGCCCCCACAGTGCCAGATATGCCCTCATGCTGCCAGATATGCCCCACAGTGCCAGATGTGCCAGATATGCCCCACAGTGCCAGATATGCCCTCATGCAGCCAGATATGCCCCACAATGCCAGATGTGCCAGATATGCCCCACAGTGCCAGATATGCAGTCATGCTTCGAGCTATGCCCACAGTGCCAGATGTGCCAGATATGCCCCACAGTGCCAGATATGCCCTCATGCTGTCAGATATGTCCCACAGTGCCAGTTGTGCCAGATATGCCCCACAGTGCCAGATATGCCCCACAGTGCCAGATATACCCTCATGCTGCCAGATATGCCCCACAGTGCCAGATATGCCCCACTGTGCCATATATGTCTTCATGCTGCCAGATATGCCCCACAGTGCCAGTTTGTTACTTACCCTCCGTCGCTCCCGCGCTGTCCTGTCGCTCCCACGCTGTTGACTCGAGTATAATCTAGGGTGGGAAGCTCTAGCCGTACACAGCCCTCATAGTGCCAGATATGCCCTCATGCTGCCAGATATGCCCCAACAGTGCCAGATATGCCCTCATGCTGTGAAATATGCCCCACAGTGCAAGATATGCCCTCATGCTGCCAGATATGCCCCACAATGCCAGATATGCCAGATATGCCCTCATGCTGCCAGATATGCCCCACAGTGCCAGATGTGCCAGATATGCCCCACAGTGCCTGCCAGATATGCCCCACATTGCCAGATGTGCCAGATGTGCCCTCATGCTGCCAGATATGCCCCACAATGCCAGATGTGCCAGATATGCCCCACAGTGCCCGATGTGCCAGATATGCCCCACAGTGCCAGATGTGCCAGATATGCCCCACAGTGCCATATGCGCCAGATATGCCCCAAAGTGCCAGATGTGCCAGATATGCCCCACAGTGCTAGATATGCCCTCATGCTGCCAGATATGCCCCACAGTGCCAGATATGCCCCACAGTGCCAGTTTGTTACTTACCCTCCATCACTCCTGCGCTGTCCAGTTGCACCCGCGCTGTTGACTCGAGTATAAACCTAGGGTGGGAAATGCAGCTCTAGCCGTACACAGCCCTCATAGTGCCAGATATGCCCTCATACTGCCAGATATGCCCCCACAGTGCCAGATATGCCCTCATGCTTCCAGATATGCCCCACAATGCCAGATGTGCCAGATATGTCCTCATGCTGCCAGATATGCCCCACAGTGCCAGATGTGCAAGATATGCCCCACAGTGCCAGATATGCCCTCATGCTGCCAGATATGCCCAACAATGCCAGATGTGCCAGATATGCCCCACAGTGCCAGATATGCAGTCATGCTTCCAGCTATGCCCCACATTACCAGATGTGCCAGATATGCCCCACAGTGCCAGATATGCCCTCATGCTGCCAGATATGCCCCACAGTGCCAGATGTGCCAGATATGCCCCACAGTGCCAGATATACCCTCATGCTGCCAGATATGCCCCACAGTGCCAGATGTGCCAGATATGCCCCGCAGTGCCAGATGTGCCAGATATGCCCCACAGTGCCAGATATGCCACACAGTGCCTGGTTGTTACTTACCCTCCGTCGCTCCCGTGCTGTCCTGTCGTTCCCGCGCTTTTGACTCGAGTATAACCCAGGGGGGGAAATGCAGCTCTAGCCGTACACAACCCTCATCGTGCCAGATATGCCCTCATACTGCCAGATATGCCCCAACAGTGCCAGATATGCCCTCATGCTGTCAAATATGCCCCACAGTGCCAGATATGCCCTCATGCTGCCAGATATGCCCCACAATGCCAGATATGCCAGATATGCCCTCATGCTGCCAGATATGCCCCACAGTGCAAGATGTGCCAGATATGCCCAACAGTGCCAGATATGCCCTCATGCTGCCAGATATGCCCCATAATGCCAGATGTGCCAGATGTGCCCTCATGCTGCCAAATATGCCCCACAATGCCAGATGTGCTAGATATGCCCTCCTACTGCCAGATATGCCCTCATGCTTCCAGCTATGCCCCACAGTGCCAGATGTGCCAGATATGCCCCACAGTGCCAGATATGCCCTCATGCTGCCAGATATGCCCCACAGTGCCAGATATGCCCTCATGCTGCCAGATATGCCCCACAGTGCAAGATGTGCAAGATATGCCCCACAGTGCCAGATATGCACTCATGCTGCCAGATATGCCCCACAATGCCAGATATGCCAGATATGCCCTCTTGCAGCCAGATATTCCCCACAGTGCCAGATATGCCCTCATGCTGCCAGATATGCCCCACAGTGCCAGATGTGCCAGATATGCCCCACAGTGCCAGATATGCCCTCATGCTTCCAGCTATGCCCCACAGTGCCAGATGTGCCAGATATGCCCCACAGTGCCAGATATGCCCTCATGCTGCCAGATATGCCTCACAGTGCCAGATGTGCCAGATATGCCCCACAGTGCCAGATGTGCCAGATTTGCCCAACAGTGCCAGATATGCCCTCATGCTGCCAGATATGCCCCACAGTGCCAGATATGCCCCACAGTGCCAGTTTGTTACTTACCCTCCGTCGCTCCCGCGCTGTCCCGTCGCACCCGCGCTGTTGACTCGAGTATAAGCCTATGCCCTCATGCTGCCAGATATGCCCCAGAGTGGATATGCCCCACAGTGCCAGATATGCCCTCATGCTGCCAGATATGCCCCACAGTGCCAGATGTGCCAGATATGCCCCACATTGCCAGATATGCCCTCATGCTGCCAGATATGCCCCACAATGCCAGATGTGCCAGATATGCCCTCATGCTGCCAGATATGCCCCACAGTGCCAGATATGCCCCACAGTGCCAGGTATGCCCTCATGCTGCCAGATATGCCCCACAATGCCAGATGTGCCAGATATGCCCCACAGTGCCAGATATGTCCTCATGCTTCCAGCTATGCCCCACAGTGCCGGATGTGCCAGATATGCCCCACAGTGCCAGATATGCCCTCATGCTGCCAGATATGCCCCACAGTGCCAGATGTGCCAGATATGCCCCACAGTGCCAGGTATGCCAGATATGCCCTCATGCTGCCAGATATGCCCCACAGTGCCAGATGTACCAGATATGCCCCACAGTGCCAGATATGCCCTCATGCTGCCAGATATGCCCCACAATGCCAGATGTGCCAGATATGCCCCACAGTGCCAGATATGCAGTCATGCTTTCAGCTATGCCCCACAGTGCCAGATGTGCCAGATATGCCCCAGAGTGCCAGATATGCCTTCATGCTGCCAGATATGCCCCACAGTGCCAGGTTGTAACTTACTCTCCGTCGCTCCCGCGCTGTCCTGTCGCTCCCGCGCTGTTGACTCGAGTATAACCTAGGGTGGGAAAAGCAGCTCTAGCCGTACACAGCCCTCATAGTGCCAGAAATGCCCTCATACTGCCAGATATGCCCCAACAGTGCCAGATATGCCCTCATGCTGTAAAATATGCCCCACAGTGCCAGATATGCCCTCATGCTGCCAGATATGCCCCACAATGCCAGATATGCCAGATATGCCCTCATGCTGCCAGATATGCCCCACAGTGCCAGATGTGCCAGATATGCCCCACAGTGCCAGATATGTCCTCATGCTGCCAGATATGCCCCACATTGCCAGATGTGCCAGATGTGCCAGATATGCCCTCATGCTGCCAGATATGCCCCACAATGCCAGATGTGCCAGATATGCCCCACAGTGCCAGATGTGCCAGATATGCCCCACAGTGTCAGATGTGCCAGATATGCCCCACAGTGCCTGATGTACCAGATATACCCCACAGTGCCAGATGTGCCAGATATGCCCCACAGTGCCAGATATGCCCTCATGCTGCCAGATATGCCCCACAGTGCCAGATATGCCCCACAGTGCCAGTTTTTTACTTACCCTCCATCACTCACGCGCTGTCCCATCGCACCCGCGCTGTTGACTCGAGTATAAGCCTAGGGTGGGAAATGCAGCTCTATCCGTACACAGCCCTCATAGTGCCAGATATGCCCTCATACTGCCAGATATGCGCCCACAGTGCCAGATATGCCCTCATGCTGCCAGATATGCCCCACAGTGCCAGATGTGCCAGATATGCCCTCATGCTGCCAGATATGCCCCACAGTGCCAGATGTGCCAGATATGCCCCACAGTGCCAGATATGCCCTCATGCTGCCAGATATGCCCCACAATGCCAGATGTTCCAGATATGCCCCACAGTGCCAGATATGCAGTCATGCTTCCAGCTATGCCCCACAGTGCCAGATGTGCCAGATATGCACCACAGTGCCAGATATGCCCTCATGCTGCCAGATATGCCCCACAGTGCCAGATGTGCCAGATATGCCCCACACTGCCAGATATACCCTCATGCTGCCAGATATGCCCCACAGTGACAAATGTGCCAGATATGCCCCGCAGTGCCAGATGTGCCAGATATGCCCCACAGTGCCAGATATGCCCCACAGTGCCAGTTTGTTACTTACCCTCCGTCGCTCACGTGCTGTCCCGTCGCTCCCGCGCTGTTGACTCTAGTATAACCTAGGGTGGGAAATGCAGCTCTAGCCGTACACAGCCCTCATAGTGCCAGATATGCCCTCATACTGCCAGATATGCCCCAGCAGTGCCAGATATGCCCTCATGCTGTCAAATATGCCCCACAGTGCCAGATATGCCCTCATGCTGCCAGATATGCCCCACAATGCCAGATATTCCAGATATGGCCTCATGCTGCCAGATATGCCCCACAGTGCCAGATGTGCCAGATATGCCCCACAGTGCCAGATATGTCCTCATGCTGCCAGATATGCCCCAAAATGCCAGATGTGCCAGATGTGCCCTCATACTGCCAGATATGCCCCACAATGCCAGATGTGCCAGATATTCCCTCATGCTGCCAGATATGCCCTCATGCTTCCAGCTATGCCCCACAGTGCTAGATGTGCCAGATATGCCCCACAGTGCCAGATATGCCCTCATGCTGCCAGATATGCCCCACAGTGCCAGATGTGCAAGATATGCCCCACAGTGCCAGATATGCCCTCATGCTGCCAGATATGCCCCACAATGCCAGATATGCCAGATATGCCCTCATGCTGCCAGATATTCCCCACAGTGCCAGATATGCTCTCATGCTGCCAGATATGCCCCACAGTGCCAGATGTGCCAGATATGCCCCACAGTGCCAGATGTGCCAGATATGCCCCACAGTGCCAGATATGCCCTCATGCTGCCAGATATGCCCCACAGTGCCAGATATGCCCCACAGTGCCAGTTTGTTACTTACCCTCCGTCGCTCCCGTGCTGTCCCGTCGCTCCCGCGCTGTTGACTCTAGTATAACCTAGGGTGGGAAATGCAGCTCTAGCCGTACACAGCCCTCATAGTGCCAGATATGCCCTCATACTGCCAGATATGCCCCAGCAGTGCCAGATATGCCCTCATGCTGTCAAATATGCCCCACAGTGCCAGATATGCCCTCATGCTGCCAGATATGCCCCACAATGCCAGATATTCCAGATATGGCCCCATGCTGCCAGATATGCCCCACAGTGCCAGATGTGCCAGATATGCCCCACAGTGCCAGATATGTCCTCATGCTGCCAGATATGCCCCAAAATGCCAGATGTGCCAGATGTGCCCTCATGCTGCCAGATATGCCCCACAATGCCAGATGTGCCAGATATGCCCTCATGCTGCCAGATATGCCCTCATGCTTCCAGCTATGCCCCACAGTGCTAGATGTGCCAGAAATGCCCCACAGTGCCAGATATGCCCTCATGCTGCCAGATATGCCCCACAGTGCCAGATGTGCAAGATATGCCCCACAGTGCCAGATATGCCCTCATGCTGCCAGATATGCCCCACAATGCCAGATATGCCAGATCTGCCCTCATGCTGCCAGATATTCCCCACAGTGCCAGATATGCTCTCATGCTGCCAGATATGCCCCACAGTGCCAGATGTGCCAGATATGCCCCACAGTGCCAGATGTGCCAGATATGCCCCACAGTGCCAGATATGCCCTCATGCTGCCAGATATGCCCCACAGTGCCAGATATGCCCCACAGTGCCAGTTTGTTACTTACCTTCCGTCGATCCCGCGCTGTCCCATCGCACCCGCGCTGTTGACTCGAGTATAAGCCTAGGGTGGGAAATGCAGCTCTAGCCGTACACAGCCCTCATAGTGCCAGATATGCCCTCATACTGCCAGATATGCACCACAGTGGATATGCCCCACAGTGCCAGATATGCCCTCATGCTGCCAGATATGCCCCACAGTGCCAGATGTGCCAGATATGCCCACAGTGCCAGATATGCCCTCATGCTGCCAGATATGCCCCACAGTGCCAGATGTGCCAGATATGCCCTCATGTTTCCAGCTATGCCCCACAGTGCCAGATGTGCCAGATATGCCCCACAGTGCCAGATATGCCCTCATGCTGCCAGATATGCCCCACAGTGCCAGATATGCCCCACAGTGCCAGTTTGTTACTTACCCTCCGTCGCTCCCGTGCTGTCCCGTCGCTCCCGCGCTGTTGACTCTAGTATAACCTAGGGTGGGAAATGCAGCTCTAGCCGTACACAGCCCTCCTAGTGCCAGATATGCCCTCATACTGCCAGATATGCCCCAGCAGTGCCAGATATGCCCTCATGCTGTCAAATATGCCCCACAGTGCCAGATATGCCCTCATGCTGCCAGATATGCCCCACAATGCCAGATATTCCAGATATGGCCCCATGCTGCCAGATATGCCCCACAGTGCCAGATGTGCCAGATATGCCCCACAGTGCCAGATATGTCCTCATGCTGCCAGATATGCCCCAAAATGCCAGATGTGCCAGATGTGCCCTCATGCTGCCAGATATGCCCCACAATGCCAGATGTGCCAGATATGCCCTCATGCTGCCAGATATGCCCTCATGCTTCCAGCTATGCCCCACAGTGCTAGATGTGCCAGATATGCCCCACAGTGCCAGATATGCCCTCATGCTGCCAGATATGCCCCACAGTGCCAGATGTGCAAGATATGCCCCACAGTGCCAGATATGCCCTCATGCTGCCAGATATGCCCCACAATGCCAGATATGCCAGATCTGCCCTCATGCTGCCAGATATTCCCCACAGTGCCAGATATGCTCTCATGCTGCCAGATATGCCCCACAGTGCCAGATGTGCCAGATATGCCCCACAGTGCCAGATGTGCCAGATATGCCCCACAGTGCCAGATATGCCCTCATGCTGCCAGATATGCCCCACAGTGCCAGATATGCCCCACAGTGCCAGTTTGTTACTTACCTTCCGTCGATCCCGCGCTGTCCCATCGCACCCGCGCTGTTGACTCGAGTATAAGCCTAGGGTGGGAAATGCAGCTCTAGCCGTACACAGCCCTCATAGTGCCAGATATGCCCTCATACTGCCAGATATGCACCACAGTGGATATGCCCCACAGTGCCAGATATGCCCTCATGCTGCCAGATATGCCCCACAGTGCCAGATGTGCCAGATATGCCCACAGTGCCAGATATGCCCTCATGCTGCCAGATATGCCCCACAGTGCCAGATGTGCCAGATATGCCCTCATGTTTCCAGCTATGCCCCACAGTGCCAGATGTGCCAGATATGCCCCACAGTGCCAGATATGCCCTCATGCTGCCAGATATGCCCCACAGTGCCAGATATGCCCCACAGTGCCAGTTTGTTACTTACCCTCCGTCGCTCCCGTGCTGTCCCGTCGCTCCCGCGCTGTTGACTCTAGTATAACCTAGGGTGGGAAATGCAGCTCTAGCCGTACACAGCCCTCCTAGTGCCAGATATGCCCTCATACTGCCAGATATGCCCCAGCAGTGCCAGATATGCCCTCATGCTGTCAAATATGCCCCACAGTGCCAGATATGCCCTCATGCTGCCAGATATGCCCCACAATGCCAGATATTCCAGATATGGCCTCATGCTGCCAGATATGCCCCACAGTGCCAGATGTGCCAGATATGCCCCACAGTGCCAGATATTTCCTCATGCTGCCAGATATGCCCCAAAATGCCAGATGTGCCAGATGTGCCCTCATGCTGCCAGATATGCCCCACAATGCCAGATGTGCCAGATATGCCCTCATGCTGCCAGATATGCCCTCATGCTTCCAGCTATGCCCCACAGTGCTAGATGTGCCAGAAATGCCCCACAGTGCCAGATATGCCATCATGCTGCCAGATATGCCCCACAGTGCCAGATGTGCAAGATATGCCCCACAGTGCCAGATATGCCCTCATGCTGCCAGATATGCCCCACAATGCCAGATATGCCAGATATGCCCTCATGCTGCCAGATATTCCCCACAGTGCCAGATATGCTCTCATGCTGCCAGATATGCCCCACAGTGCCAGATGTGCCAGATATGCCCCACAGTGCCTGATGTGCCAGATATGCCCCACAGTGCCAGATATGCCCTCATGCTGCCAGATATGCCCCACAGTGCCAGATATGCCCCACAGTGCCAGTTTGTTACTTACCCTCCGTCGCTCCCGCGCTGTCCCATCGCACCCGCGCTGTTGACTCGAGTATAAGCCTAGGGTGGGAAATGCAGCTCTAGCCGTACACAGCCCTCATAGTGCCAGATATGCCCTCATACTGCCAGATATGCACCACAGTGGATATGCCCCACAGTGCCAGATATGCCCTCATGCTGCCAGATATGCCCCACAGTGCCAGATGTGCAAGATATGCCCACAGTGCCAGATATGCCCTCATGCTGCCAGATATGCCCCACAGTGCCAGATGTGCCAGATATGCCCTCATGCTTCCAGCTATGCCCCACAGTGCCAGATGTGCCAGATATGCCCTCATGCTGCCAGATATGCCCCACAGTGCCAGATGTGCCAGATATGCCCCACAGTGCCAGATGTGCCAGATATGCCCCACAGTGCCAGATATGCCCTCATGCTGCCAGATATGCCCCACAGTGCCAGATGTGCCAGATAAACCCCACAGTGCCAGATGTGCCAGATATGCCCCACAGTGCCAGATATGCCCTCATGCTGCCAGATATGCCCCACAGTGCCAGATGTGCCAGATATGCCCCACAGTGCAAGATGTGCCAGATATGCCCCACAGTGCCAGATATGCCCTCATGCTGCCAGATATGCCCCACAGTGCCATATATGCCCCACAGCGCCAGATATGTCCCACAGTGCCAGTTTGTTACTTACCGTCCATCGCTCCCGCGCTGTCCCGTCGCACCCGCGCTGTTGACTGGAGTATAAGCCTAGGGTGGGAAATGCAGCTCTAGCCATACACAGCCCTCATTGTGCCAGATATGCCCCCACAGTGCCAGATATGCCCTCATGCTGCCCGATATGCCCCACAGTGGATATGCCCCACAGTGCCAGATATGCCCTCATGCTGCCAGATATGCCCCACAGTGCCAGATGTGCCAGATATGCCCCACAGTGCCAGATATGCCCTCATGCTGCCAGATGTGCCAGATATGCCCTCATGCTGCCAGATATGCCCCACAGTGCCAGATGTGCCAGATATGCCCCACAGTGCCAGGTATGCCCTCATGCTGCCAGATATGCCCCACAATGCCAGATGTGCCCCACAGTGCCAGATATGCCCTCATGCTTCCAGCTATGCCCCACAGTGCCAGATGTGCCAGATATGCCCCACAGTGCCAGATATGCCCTCATGCTGCCAGATATGCCCCACAATGCCAGATGTGCCAGATATGTCCCACAGTGCCAGATATGCCCTCATGCTGCCAGATATGCCCCACAGTGCCAGTTTGTTACTTACCCTCCGTCGCTCCCGCGCTGTTGACTCGAGTATAAGCCTAGGGTGGGAAATGCAGCTCTAGCCATACACAGCCCTCATAGTGCCAGATATGCCCTCATACTGCCAGATATGCCCCCACAGTGCCAGATATTCCCTCATGCTGCCATATATGCCCCACAGTGCCAGATATGCCCTCATGCTGCCAGATATGTCCCACAATGCCAGATGTGCCAGATATGCGTTCATGCTGCCAGATATGCCCCACAGTGCCAGATGTGCCAGACATGCCCCACAATGCCAGATATGCCCTCATGCTGCCAGATATGCCCCACAATGCCAGATGTGCCAGATATGCCCCACAGTGCCACATATGCCCTCATGCTTCCAGCTTTGCCCCACAGTGCCAGATGTGCCAGATATGCCCCACAGTGCAAGATATGCCCTCATGCTGCCAGATATGCCCCACAGTGTCAGATGTGCCAGATATGCCCCACAGTGCCAGATGTGCCAGATATGCCCCACAGTGCAAGATATGCCCTCATGCTGCCAGATATGCCCCACAGTGCCAGATGTGCAAGATATGCCCCACAATGCTAGATGTGCCAGATATGCCCCACAGTGCCAGATATGCCCTCATGCTGCCAGATATGCCCCACAGTGCCAGATATGTCCCACAGTGCCAGATATGCCCCACAGTGCCAGTTTGTTACTTACCCTCCATCGCTCCTGCGCTGTCCCGACGCTCCCGCGCTGTCCCGTCGCTCCCGCGCTGTCTTCTGAAGGAGGGATACGGAGAGCACAGCGCGCGGCTCTCCTGTGTCCCTCCTGCGTCTCCGGCGGCAGCGGCGTGTGTGTGTTAAAGGAAGTGCCGGATCGTGCACTTCCTTTAACTCACACACGCCGCTGCTGCCGGAGACGCAGGAGGGACACAGGAGAGCCGCGCGCTATGCCCTCCGTGTGCCTCCTTAATACTCACTCGAGTATAAGCCGAAGGGTTTTTCAGCACAAAAAAAGTTGCTGAAAAAGTCAGCTTATACTCGAGTATTTACGGTACATTGCCTCCTCCAATTTTTTTCCAATTTGTCCTTTCTAAGTATAGCCTGGTATTGCTTTGTCCCAGTTATGCACCATGAATCTGTAATTGACAAAATATTAAGATCATCGATTATCATTATTGAATTAGTTCAGGAATTGTATCTCTTAAGCTCCTAAGCTCCTAGCACTAGCACACATAAAGTAGTTCTAAGAATTTTGCTTATGTATTTCTCGTTCTTAGCTGTGGCAAATGTATAAGTTGAAATTACCTGGTCTTAGATGTTCAATGTTTGTTCAACTTTTTGATTAACAGTTATTTTAAAATTTTCATACTTTGTAATTTCAACACTTCATATGGTTCACCCTCAGTTAACTGCCCACTCAGCCAGTTGGCCCCTTAAAATGCAAAGAAATAGTATGTTTGATTAGGAAGAATGCAGCTAAACCCAAATGATCATCCAATTAAAAAAATTCTATGCAAGTAGTAATATTGTGCACATGCTTTTAAATACAGTCATTCACCCTCACAAATAAAGTGGTAGATATGTGTGGCCATTACTTGATCTTGGTAGGTCAGTTGGATCGAAAAGATGTCCATTTAGTATCAGTGTATGCCCCTAATTCACACCAAATTCCATTTATACGGTAGGTTTTTTAAGGTACTCAGAAGATTAAAAGGGGCCATCTTATTATTATGGGGGATCTTAACTTTGCTCCTGACACATGGATAGATAGGTTTTCAACATCTCCCTCCAGATCAGGTAGCAGGAACATCACTGCATCAAACAGATTTAGAAAATGTATTGCAGATCATGACATATACTGTATGATGTGTGGCAAGTTCGCTCTTCTGTTAAAAATTATACATCATTTTCCAGTGGCATTGGTCTTTTGATTCACTGGATACTGTACGAAATACAATATTTATATTTAACAATATAGATGGTCTAAAGTATAGGCTGCATCAGACATATTTAAATAATAAAAATAAGATAAGTGGTCAGGAAAAGGTTAAACATACCATACAAAATAAATACACAAACATTATAAAACCAGTACTGCACTTTCTAAGCACACATTCTCCCACCTCATGGTTTGTCTTCTGTCTCTTTTTCCTGGTAGCTACTCTCTGGTCCAGTGCACTGATTGAGGACTCAGAACCATGGGGGTCATTCCGACCCGATCGCTCGCTGCAGTTGTTCGCAGCTCAGCAATCGGTTCGAAATTGCACATGCGCCGGCGCCGCATTGCGTCTGCGCATGCCGGATGGCTGAAGGCTGTCGTTCCCTAGCGATCGCCTCTGCCTGAATGACAGGCAGAGGAAGTCTATGGGCGGGAGGGGGCAGAACGTTTTGTGGGAGTGGTCCGGCCACAGCAGGCATGGCCAGACTGTGTGGGGGTGGGCCGCAGCGGCTGCGTGACATCACATGCGGCTGCTGCGACCATGGGCTGCGCTGGCCGGGAGTTTCTCAACAAGTACAAAAGCATTGCCGCTGTGCGATGCTTTTGTACTTGTGCGGGGGGGGGGGGGGCGGACAGACATGCGGGGTGGGCTAGCCCTGTGCTGGGCGTCCCCCCACAGGTCTAGGACCATGATCGTAGCTGTGCTAAATTTAGCACGAACAGCTTGTAACGTACAGCGGCAAGTGTTATCTTTTTAACTACAATGGAGAGAGATAAAAGCTCCTCCCTAAGTTCTTAAACACCAAATCACCGTACTTAGTATCTCTGTACAGTATTTTCTATTTGAGTACTAAATAGCACAAACAGCTTGTAACGTACAGCGGCAAGTGTAATCTTTCTATATATAATGGGGAGAGATAAAACCTCCTCCCTAAGTTCCTGGATGCCAAATTACTGTGCTTAGCATTTCTGTACAGTAATTTCTATCTAGCCAGAAACCCCGCATCCCGTGGAAGTTGGGCTGACAACTGGAGGGGACCCGACACACGGTTGCTTGCCATTTCCCTTTGCTGTGTCACATAATCTAGTGGTTTGTCTGCCCCAAAAGCCAAGAGTCTCCTCTTTTGTATAGTACCAGTCCTAAGTCTCTGGGACACCCAGAACCAGAGATATCAGTACGCAAAGTAGACCCATTTTCCCATAGACTATAATGGGTCCATTAATTCAGACCCACCAAGGGTTCTGACACTTGCCATGAGCCTTGTGGGGGTCACAGAAACTTGAGATTGGTATACTCCTGTAGTTAATTGTCTCCCCTTCCATAACAACCTCATTCTGAGCCGATTGGAATCTCAGAACCGGAATTATGAAGCTTCAAGACCATTTTTATTGAATTTAAATTAATAGCTCACATAAACCGAACATCAATGGACCATTGCTTTAACACGTTTGTTTGTGTCTGTACACATTACTTTTATTTATTGTTTTATTGTTTTCTTTTTTGGGTCCTGACATACAATTAATATTTTCGACAGCATCTGTGAACTCCGCTGGTTAATCCCCACCTCCCCCTCACCCTTCCCCCTCCCCTTAATGCTGTTAGGGGACTTGGACGCTCATTATCAAAACACGGTATATTCCACAGCCTCCCCCTACCCCCATCCCCCTTCCCACCGCCTCCCCCTACCCCCTTCTCCCTTGGCAGCCTACACAGTTCATACAATAGACAGGGAGGGAGGTCAGGTTACAACAAATGTGCAATACAATACTACGGTAGACTGTATATGAAAATTACATAGAGAACTGCAGTCGCATTGATAGGTGTGTAAATGGTACAGTAGCAGTGATCCCTTCTCATAAAGTACAAAACAGATTCTCTAAGGCCGACGATCTATAGTACTGTGTTGCTCGAACAGTTAGTTGCATCAGAATACATTAATTTATATTTAATGGTACTGTATGTCTACTGGTGCTCATTACCGCTGTGTATTTCAGATAGTGGAATGAGTCGCTCCTACAGATTTACCCTGATTTATGTGAAACCTGTGTGCATCCTTCCATTGAATGTATTACAATGGATTACAAAGAAAAAAATAATAATAATAAAGTGACTGTCAGGGGGAAAAAAAATATAGATTTGCACTTTGTGAATCGATTCTGGGACTCTCAGCATGGGAGGCGGTAGCCTTCACCACTTGCCCACCCATGTCGCTGCATGGAAGTTACAAAAGCTCATGTGTTAAAGTAATGCAAGCAGCGTATCCTTCCCATTGGTTTTTGTTTATGCTGTTAGGGGAGTCGGACGCTCATATCGCAAACACAGTATTTTACACAGCCTCCACCTACCCCCATCATTGTGTTATGCCCGACATAACACAATGAAGCCTGGCCGGATCAGTGAGATCCATGCAGGGCTTCATTGTGTACAGTATTAAAAGAGTTAATAGTGTTAAAAAGAGCCTCAGGCTCTTTGTGCCGGTCCTGGTTGTTTAAATACTGGGGGGAAATTGACTGGGGTCCCCCCATATTTAGACAACCAGCACCGGGCTCTTGGTCCAGCCCTGGTTCCAAAAATACGGGGAACAAAAGACGTAGGGGTCCCCCGTATTTTTGAAACCAGCACCGGGCTCCACTAGCCAGAGATATAATGCCACAGCCAGGGGACACTTTTATACATGGCATAACCCCCCCATCTCTTCACCCTTGGTTGGGGTACCATGGGGGAGTTGGGACCCCTAAATCAAGGGATACCCCCTCCAGGCACCCAAGGGCCAGGGGTGAAGCCCTAGGCTGTCCCCCTATCCCTGGGCGATGGATGGGGGGCTGATAGCCTTTTTGTGTGTAAAAAAGAATATTGTCTTTTGTTTAAGAAATACAAGTCCCAGCAAGCCTCCCCCGCTTGCTGGTACTTGGAGAACCAGAAGTACCAGCATGCAGGGAAATAATGGGCCCGCTGGTACCTGTAGTTCTACAACAAAATAAATACCCAAATAAAATCAAGACACACACTTACACACTCATACAGGACTGGCTCAAGGAGCCCAAGGCTGGTTATGCTTAGGAAGGGGGACCCCACGCAATTTTTTTGTTTGACATTTTTAACTATTTCTGACCCTTTTCCACAGAGAAGTATGCACGGATCTCACTGATCCGTGCATGACTATCTGAACACGCCAGCAAAAAGCAAAAAGCAGGTCTATTTGAAAGCTCCTTTTTTTTACGAATTCTATGCTTTCCCGGCAGTGTTTGGCTATTGTCAGCAGTGATTGAGAATACAAATTCTTAGTGCTAATTAGTACTCAAATACAAAATACTGTACAGAGACATTAAGCACAGTGATTTGGCATCCATGAACTTAGGGAGGAGCTTTTATCTCTCTCCATTATACTTAGGAAGATAACACTTGCCGCTGTACGTTACAAGCTGTTCGTGCTATTTAGTACTCAAATACAAAATACCGTACAGAGACACTAAGCATGGTGATTGGGCATCCAGGAACTTAGGGAGGAGCTTTTATCTCTCCCCTTTAAACTTAATACTGTGGGATTTGGACGCTCACGTATCTCTAACATCAATAGACCATACTGTACCTGTAACACGTTCGTTTGCATCTGTATATGCTGTACTATTTGCGTCTGTACTGTATATACTGTTATATACTGTATGAAATACTGTAGCATATTGTAGCGTAATGAGACGCACCAGTAAAGTAGTTCTTATGCTGTAGTTCAGTATTGTATTTTAATGGAGACCATATGCATGCGCATTGGTGATTTGAAAAAGCGACATCTGGTGGATGATCGCAGGTATTACACTCAAAGGTAATGCCAAATGCTCTGTGCGCCTCCCTAGGACTAGGCGCGCCTCCCTAGGACTAGGTACACTGCTTATACCCAATCGCGACTAACGCCTCAGCCTGCCAAGATAACGGAGGACCCATCTGTATGTATATAGTTACAAAAGCTGTTTCTGGTTCATATGAAATCTGCTTTAATAAAATGACAACAGAAGTTTTATAACTATGGAAGCAAAACGGGAAGAGTCTTAGCTCATAAACTATTAAAAATGCTGACAGTACCCCCCCCCCCCTTTGAGGGTGGACTCCAAATACCCTTGTACTTTAGTCGGGTTCTTAGCATGAAAAGCCCAGACTAATTTCGGAGCATGGACTTTTTCTGTGGAAACCCAGGACATCTCCTCCAGTCCATATTCTTTCCAATCAATAAGATATTGGAGATGACCATACCTTCTATGGGAGTCAAGAATCCTGTGAACTTCAAAATCCTCTCCCTGAACAGATTGGATCTTGGGAGTCTTAGGTAGCACAGCCTGGAATCGACTGAGTACGTGAGGCTTCAGCAGAGAAATATGAATGGCATTAGGAATCCTTAAATAAGGAGTCAACTTCACCTTCTAAGCTACTGTATTAGGTACTTGTCGTGGATTTAGGCACTGGGTGAACTGTAAATACAAGATATTCTTATGATCTGTGATTACTGAGATTGGATGTTGAGCTCCCTCTAACAGATATCTCCACTCTTCGAAAGCTAATTTAATACCAACAATTCTTGTTCCCCGATAGCGTAATTCTGCTCTGCCAGTGAGAATCTGCGGTTGAAATATGCGCAGGGATGAACTTTGTTATCTTCAAAGTGCAGAGACAAAACATCTCCCACCCCTGCTGAGGACGCATCCACCTCTACCTGAAAAGGATGACTGAGATCGGGCTGTTGAAGAATAGGAGCAGTCATGAACGCTCTCTTTAAAGACGAAAAAGCTTCTAAAGCCCCTGGTGGCCAATCTGACAGATTTGCTCCTTTCCTTGTCAATGCAGTGATAGGAGCAATGATGGAAGAATAATCTTTAATGAACTTCTTATAAAAGTTGGGAATACCTAGGAAACATTGAACCCCTTTAAGGGTGGCAGGAAGAGTCCAATCCCGGATTGCCTGAACTTTGGCAATGTCCATATGTAACTTTCCCCGGAGATGATATAGCCCAGAAAAGGGATTGAAGACCCCTCGAAGGTGCAGTTCTCTAATTTGCAGAATAGCCAATTCTTTATTAGGCGACTCAAGACTTCCTTGACTTGCTTGCGATGGGTCTTCTGGTCTTTGGAAAAGATCAGAATGTCGTCTAGATTTTCTACCAAGCAGTTGTAGAGTAGAACCTGAAAAAGCTCACTGACATAATTTTGAAAGACTGCTGGAGCGTTGCACAGACCAAAGGACATTACCAGATATTTGTAATGCCCATCACGGGTGTTGAACGCAGTCTTCCACTCATCTCCAGCCCAAATGCATTTTAAATTGTAAGCCCAGCGTAAGTCTAGTTTGGTGAAGACGGTAGCTCCCTTCACTCTGTCGAACAACTCAGGCATCAAGGGCAAAGGGTGCATGTTCTTAAGTGTAATTTCATTAAGGCCCCGGTAGTCAATACAGGGCCGCAGACACCTCGTCCTTCTTTTTAACTAAAAAGAATCCTGCCCCGGCTGGAGAAGAGGAGGGCTGAATAAATCCCTAATACAAGTTCTCCTGAACGTATTCGGACATAGCTTGTGTCTCTGGGAGAGATAAAGGGAAAATTTGACCTCTAGGGGTGTCTTGCCAAGTCAATAGAACAATTCCAACTTTATGAGGAGGCAAAGTATCTGCCCCCTGCTCACTGAAGACATCTTGGAAGAACTGGTAAGCAATTGGAAGACTGGAAGAATTCAGAGAAAAAAGTGATTTCACAGTGGACAGACAATTCTGGGAACAGGACTCTCCCCAGATGAGTACGTCCATGGTTCACCAATTAATGCGAGGGTTGTGTTTCTGCAACCACGGGAGTCCAAGGATTATTTCATGAGATGGTTTGGGAATTACGAGGAATTAGATGTTTTCAGAGTGGAGATCTCTGACCTTCATCTTAAGGGGTGCAGTGCAAAGAGTGATGATCCATTCTGGGATATAACTTTCATCTACTGCAGTGATAGAGATAGCTCGATCCAAACAGACTGTCTGTATTCCTGAATGTTGAACTAACACTGAGGTAATGAAACTCTCAGCGGCTCCAGAATTGAGGAGGACAGAAATATGTAGAGATGAGGAGGGAAGCTCTAAACATGTAGAAAACACTGATTCCTTCCTGGTAAATAATTCAGGGAATACTCCTACAGTAGCTTAACTTCTCCTGCGTAAACTAAGAGCAGGAGTTTCCCAGCCATTGACTGTAGAACTTGACAAAGTCGTCGTCAGCACCACAATACATACAAAGATTGCCCTGTCTGCGTCTCTGACGCTCTTCATTGGTAGGACGAGACGGTTAATCTGCATGGGTTCATCTGAGGAGGGTGAAGGTGGTCTTGGAGTGGGATTGGCCCAAGGTCTGGGACGCTCAGTATTCGCCCACTCTAAACAGCGTTCTTTATATCTCAGGTCCAATTTGTTGCACAGAGAAATTGATTTGTCGAGTTTATCTAGAACATCCTGAGTGGCCAGACCATCTTTGAATTTGTCAGAAAGTCTGCTCCAGAAGGTAGCAACGAGAGCCTCCTCATTCCAACTTGGTTTGGAACAGAGGGTACAGAATTGAATCACGTACTGACTGACGTTCCGTGTGCCCTGACACCGTCGCAGAATCTCCAAGGAGGCAGAAGTGGTCCTGCTTGGCTCATCAAAGATCTTACAAAAGGTTGCCACACATTTCGGATAATTCAAGAGAATGGGATCTGCTCTCTCACACAATGGTGAAGCCCATTCTAGGGCTTGTCCAGTTAGAAGCAAAATAATGTACGCATTCTTCGCTGGGCAGATGGGAAATTGGCAGACACCAATTCGAACTGGATCTCACAATGATTGAGGAATCCTCGACATTGCTTCGGACTTCCGTCAAACTTACTAGGTGACGGAAATTGCAATTGTGGAACTGGACCTGACACAGGAGGATTTGGTGCTGGTGGAGCTGGGACAGGAGCTGACACTTGAGGTGAGGATATAGCTGCATGAAGAGAATCGAGACGAGTGGACATACTCTGCATGAATTGCTCAATTTGTGATTGCATAGCCTCCTGCTTGCTGAAACGTGACAAGATATCTGCAGTCGCATCGCCCCCAGAAGCCTGTTTAGTCATCAGATCCATTGGGCCAGTGCTTACTGTCATGCTTGGCTTGAGTTGAGGTTCCGGCAACTGAGGTCTGACTGAGGAGACAGATGCCTGCGAAGAAAGAAGGCGAGGAGGCTGAATGTAGTTCCTTCTCATGGGATAAAGGGCTTGGAATGTACCCTAAAGGAGCTGGCAATGGGTGTTTGAAGAAGAAGAAAACCACCAAGGAAAAGAATACTGATGATAAATCACATTAGTTCATTAGCCCTCCCTTTCATTTGATATGATAATATAACCTCCATACAGGGTATGTTTACAACAGAATTGTGATTTATGCTAATGAACAGAAACTCTGTACTTTAGAATAAAGTTTATGTTGATTATGTCAGAATCGCCAACTAGGATGTATAAAGAATTGTCTCCAGATTAATAGATTATTATAGTGTTTCCCATGCTGTTTTCACTGAATCGGATTTGTTTCTAATTTAAGTTACAACTACAGTAGCAGTGAAAATTGCATTAACCATAGCACAGTATGTATATGGAAGACCCACTACCCAATAAAATGGTTTGTTTACAAACCGTATGTCCAATGAATGCGGCCGTAGGGGAACCAATGGTTTTAATGGCTCCGGATCGCGTGACTGAGTCACGTGACCGCGGACCGCATCACGTGGTCCCGTGAAGCGTGACCTGATCACGTGGGCGCCGGTCATTTGGCACCCGAGATTGCAAACATTGATTGAGTAGTAAGATGTTACACTGTTGGTCAATGCGGATCATGTGGTTTATGACATCCACCTCACGTGACCGCAGGGTCCAAAACCACTAGAGTATCAATAGAAACAACAGGAAGTGAATACAGTGAAGTCCACTGTCTCCTCATGTGTCTATTTCCTCTGGATTTCCTAGAACAAGTATTTTGGGTATTAATTAGATGGATTGCATGTTTTAAAAACATTGATTTCATTGCTCGTTTTTAGCAATAAAGATATGCTTTATGATGAGTTTGCCTCTCCTATCAGAATAAGGTGTTTGAAAGTAGATTTTGAGGTAATTTACATGTAATTGATGTTGCAGACAGGTGATGTGGATTAACCAATTTATGTCCTATATAAGGGATGACTGCTTCAGAGAGCATATACCTTTGATAAAGCTTTCCCCTGGAAGTCAGCGAAACGCGTAAGGACCTATCTATTGGATCTTGTGGCACTATTATCCAGGACATTTGGACGGTGGACCTTCTTTAAAACAAGCCCGGGACTCTCTCTGATGACCCTTCCACTGCTAAACGGAGAACCTATTTCCCCAACCGGTGTGTTAAAATCTCCTCATGCTGAGACATCAATAGGGAATTGGACATTGGTTCCTCCAGGATCGGTAACTATCAATAGAGAGACTTACTATTTTAGCCCAGGAAATATAGGTCTACCAACCACTGGCTAATTACTAGTGCCCTGCACATGATCCTCTTGCTTGTTTCAAGTCAGTCATGTTTTAAATTTGTTCACATGATGCTTATATATGCGTAACAAATCAATTTTAAATTGACCAAATAGATATTTAATAAATATTGATTGATCCTTTTCACTTGTCTGCAAACATCCGTTTTATTTATTTATATATTTATATATCAATTCCTGTATTGATTAAGCGCTGTCTTTGGTACCTAGAGTACAACTGCATATTGTGAAAAACACTGAAGCTGCAGAACTGTGGACTGTGATTTGTGACTTGAAAGGTGTCACTGAAAAACACTGAAGTTGAAGAACTGCGCACTGTGATTTGTGACTTGAAAGATGAAGCTGAAGAACTGCAGACTGTGATTCGTGACTTGAAAGACGAGGCTAAAGAACACTGAATTTGAAGAACTGCAGACTGTGATTTGTGACTTGAAAGACGAGGCTGAAGAATGCTGAAGTTGAAGATCAGTCATCTGTGAGGACCACTGTTTTGCACCAGGAGACCCTACACAAGCTGGGACCCTTATGGGCACTCCACAAATGGAGGCAGACTATAGACAATGGGACTGCTGCAGCTAGAAGTGACCACAAGACGACAGCTAACAAGGAACCAAGGCACCTGGAGTATCCTGGGAGCACAGAGCTAGAACACCCTACACAAGGTAGTAACCTGAAGCACTGGCACCCTCACTCTGAACCAGCCCCTTTTTGTTAGGGCAGGCTGCCCTGGATTGGCTGGACACAGAGTGGAGCCTTACCATGGGCTTAGCATTGGTCTTCAACATGGCGGCCCCCAGCACAGGGGATACGCCCGGCAGCGGCACCCAGCTCATCCAAACTCCTACCTCTGATCTCCAGAAGACGCACACACACCGGAGGACCCTGCCGCAGCAGCTCTCCATTGTCACAGCCATGCCAGTCATCGGGACGGTATCCCCCACAGCCCCACGCCAGAGGTTTGACTCCGAATGCTGATACATTTTTGTATATAGATTTTGCTTTCTTTTTATTAACACGCACTAACACTTTACCTTCTCGCATTGTGCTGCCCTGGGGTAGCTGGCCTTTGCTGGTTTGTGGTGTTCTGCCCCCCAGGCCCAGACCTAGAGTTTGGGACCACCAGTATCATTGGAGTCGTGTCAGGGCCTGGTGGCTTATCATATATTTGCAAATGTATGTAACTAAGACCTCTGGATTTCTATTATGTATATAGTATTTCCAGTCTTGGTACGGGTACAGCTTGGTATGCTAATAAATAAGTAAATCAATAAGTACAGAAAAGCTTTTAATTAAATACAGAGAGCAGAGAGATACTTAAGGAACTACTTGAGTCAACAGGAAAGTATTGAGTTTGTTTTTGAAGGATTGTAGAGTTGAGACTTCTCGAACTGCAGAGGGAAGTGAGTTACAAAAAGAGCCACGAGGCTAAAATTTAGACTTATCAATGAATTCCATGAGATTTTAGGTACTGCTAAAAGTACTTCATCTACAGATTGCAGTAATTGAGCAGGGCAGTGTGAAATCAGAAGCTGCTTCAAGTACCTTGGACCCTGTTCATGTAGGGCTTTGAAAGTCAGTAAGCCAATCTTAAAATATATTTGCCATCTTACAGTTAGCCATTGGAGGAAGGAGAGAAAGGGTGTTATGTGGCTGGAACAGGGTAGTTTGGTTAACAGCCTGGCATCTAAGTTTTTTACTAGCTGTAATTGGTACAATTGTTTTGCTGGGAGACCAAGGTACTGTAGAGTGCATTATAGTAGTCTAATTGAGATGATACAAATGCATACTGTATATGACTTTTGGCAGATCTTCTGAGGGAATTAAGTGCTTGATTCTGGTTATGTTCTTCAGATGAAAGAATGAGGATTTAATTGTGGCTAAAACCTGATATTTAAGTGTCAAGTCACCATACAGAACAATGCCAATATTCCACACATGATCAGTTTTTTTTATTATTTACCAACAAGTGTAAGTCCAGTTGGTTGGCTGTGCTGCAGACTTCTCCTTTGATGTTGAGGTCCTATCATAAGGATCTTTGTTTTATCATAATTCAGTCACAGCCAACTGGCGCTCATCCACTCCTAGAACTCAGCTAGGCAGCCTATTAGGGTAATTATGAGATTCTCAGTACCCAGAGCAAAGGACAGATACAGTGGTGTATCATCTGCAAGGCAGTGGTAGACCAGGCCATGATGTCTGATTATTTCACCCAGTGGTAGCATGTAATCTGCAAACAACATGGCGGATAGTATAGAACCTTTTGGAACACCACATGGCAGTGGCACTGATGATGATGAGTTTACTACAGATGAAACTCTCTGTGACCTGCCGGGATATGGTCATTAGGTCGACAACACTAAGGTCGACAGGTCAAAAGGTCGACATGAGTTTTTCACATTTTTTTTAATTTTAATACTTTACAATCCACGTGGACTACGATTGGGAATAGTAACCTGTGCCTAGCGCAGCGAGGCACCTTGCCCGAAGCATGGCGAGCGAAGTGAAACATGCAAGGGGACATGGAGCACTAATTGGGGTTCCCCATCACCTCACCAAGAAAATGACACCAAAAAAAGTAAAAAAAACTCATGTCGACCTATGGACCTGTCGACCTAGTACATGTCAACCTAATGACCATGTTGATCTAGTGACCCTGTCGACCTAATGCATGTCGACCAATAGTTGACAACCTAATTGCTGTCGACCTAAGTGTTGACAACCTAATGACCGATACGCGACCTGCCTGTGAGAAATAATTTGCACCAGCTAAAGATTGTGCCATCCAGTCCACTGACATATTTTAGGTGATCAATCAGAATCCCATAATCAAGGGTATAAAGTGCTGAAGAAAGATCCAGAAGATTCATATTTAACAGTCGTCTCTGTCTCTTGCCATCAGAAGATCATAGTAACATAATATTACCATAAATTCCCTGTTTATTTGTTTTTTACTTTGTTTGGAGTTGCCAGGGGAGGGGGAACACACAAAGGCATGAAAAACTCTGTGTGAAAATCAAGTTATTGAGGGAATTAACTTTCAAGATGTACTGATGTATTATTATGTAGAAGTTGAAATGTACTACTCTATATGCCAGTACCCCTTTAGACAGAAATGTCCTGACTACCGCTAACCTCGTGTTTTCACAACTAACATGACCAGGAGCTAGCCTCAGGTATACAGTTTCTAGCCTCAGGTATACAGTTGAATACATTATGGACCATGTGACAATGTTGGCCTATTTTACAGTACTCTACATCTGTTTTTTCTCTGCAATACAGATTTCCAGAATGGTGTACTGATTACATTTTACCTCTTATATATTTTTTCTTGACTGAGGCCTTTCTTCCCATTGGCATAATTTAGTAGGCTAGGCTATGTTATACCATGTCTTGTAATTACTTAAAAACAATCAAGATTTTTTTATGAAGAACTGCATTTTAGTGCTAATACTGTATCTATCATTTCTTATCACTGCATTTTGTGGCAATAAAAAAAATACTTATTGTGGCTTTTTATTAACATTTCCATGCATGAACAAGTACCCCATATTGGCCCTATATTACTTTACTTCTGGATTTGGACCCAACTGAAAACGCATATACAATTGATAAATACTGGAGATTGGTCTTAAATATGCAGAATATGTAAACCATACATTTCAAATATACAGTAATGGCATCTAAATAATGCCAACTCCATGTTGACGCTACACTTTACTTTGATGTCTTACATGAATGTAATTGTTTTCTAGTTATCTTATTGCTGTGAGATTCAATTAAACTGTTTTTCCCAAAAACCTTTTCATGCTTTTGTGTATCAATGAGATGAGCTGTGTTTTTATATAAGCCAAAACCTTACAGTTTCACAGTTGAAGAATAACCCAGGGTCTTCTGACAGAATTAGCAGACCATACTCAAAAGTGTTACACATGGAAGGTAAATATTAGTTCTTGAAACCTTGTGAGTGTTGTATCGAATGTCTGGATTTGATAAAAAGAGTTAGTTGGATTTCAAAGCATCCATTGCTCAAGCATTGATCCAATCTGGCACTAAGAAGCAACGTCAAGGCCAAGTGAGACACCACCTTTGATGTAGGGCCATGTTAAAGGCACCCTCTGAAATCTGGGTCAGTGTGGAAAATTACTGGCCAAAGGTTATGGATGCAAAACATGCTAACAGGTGCCTTGGTGCGGTGTGTACATGTAAAACTAAGTACTGTACATCTGCATGCAGTGTCTGGAACCTTTGGGTTCAGGGTGTGTCTCTAACTTTATACTACAGTTAGTGTTAAAATCAGTCACATTCAGTTTGTGAAAAGACTAATTTTTTATGAATGAAGCAAATAAAAATATATTAATTACTAAGGACTTTTTATATCTGGATAGATTTATCCATAAATAAGTGTAAAAAATTCATTGTTTTCAATTTAGAGGATTTTTTTTATTTCTGGATAAAATAATACAGAAAACAACATGATAAGAACTAAATGGGGCCATACCAGAAATTTGTTTTCACTGTACCTTACTTTTTTTTTAAGAAAAAAATAAAAAGTTCACAGTTAAAATAATGTCCCATGAAACAGTAATAGGGCAATTTTGTATGTTGCAGATGAATGATGTCCACTCAAGTAGACACTTTTATACCTACTTTAGGGGGTCATTCCGAGTTGTTCGCTCGCTAGCTACTTTTAGCAGCAATGCAAACGCAAAGCCACCGCCCTCTGGGAGTGTATCTTAGCATAGCAGAATTGCTAATGAAAGATTAGCAATTCGGTTATTAAGTATTTCCTTGCAGTTTCTGAGTAACTCCAGACCTACTCCTAGATTGCGATCACCTCAGTCCGTTTAGTTCCTGGTTTGACGTCACAAACACGCCCTGTGTCCAGCCAGCCACTCTTCCGTTTCTCCAGCCACTCCTGCATTTTCTGCTGGCAAGCCTGCATTTTTTAGCACACTCCCGGAAAACGCTCAGTTACCACCCAGAAACACCCACTTCCTGTCAAACATTCTCCGATCAACAGAGCAACTGAAAAGCTTAATTCGCCCCCGTGAGTAAAACAGCATAGTTTTGTGTTTAAATACTTAGCTCGTGCGCCCTGCGGTGCATACGCATGCGCAGAACTGCCGGATTTTAGCCTATTAGCAATTCTGCTAAAAATAGCAGTGAGCGAACAATTCGGAATGATCCCCTTAGTTTTATAGTGTAAAAAAAAAAACAGAAAAAAAATAAAAATTTTTTTTTAAATCATGCATATGGCTATCTTAATTTCTGCATAAAACAGTTAAAAAATAGTTTGGGAGAGAGTGGGAATGTTCTACAATTTCCTCCATATTTGCTTTAATGGGTAAACTCCATTATTTTGTCTTTTGATATCATTATTAAAATTTGAGTTCTCTTACATCTTTAAAAAAAATAAAATAAAACCCACATTAAAATGGAAAAGAAATCAAATCTCTAAAATGTATAGTCAACAACACTCAAAACTTTTAGTGAGATTTGCCTGTGAAATTATTATTGCACTATTTAGCACTTTCTCAAAAACTATAATGTACTGAAAGACAGAATGGAAAGTTTTTGTCAGAACTTTAGAAAGATTATAATGAAATCGCAGTGGGAAATTATATGGGTGATGTAAAATATTTATTTTTGTGTGGGTCCCCATAGTATTGGTAACAGATTCCACATTGTATTGGGAGCCACACTATATAAGTAAGGTTCCTTCCATCCCCTGTGTTCTACAGTATTTTCACTCCACAAATCTGCAATGTGCTGCACAATGTTTCTGTATCTGATTTGTAACTGTTATTATTTGGCATAGTATATATTTTTTAATTACATATCCATAGGACACATTGTCTCCTGTCAGGCTCAGTAGTAGTAATAACTATAAATGCATATATAATAGTGTCAGTAGTATAAAAAGGAGGCATTTATAAAATAAGACTGTGATTGCAGGATAAGAACATTATTTTCCTATGGAGTTTTTTTGAGGAGCACAGTAGGACTTAATGTCTGAGAAACCTGATTACACACAATATGTGTTTACCTTAAGCTGTAGACTGGAGTAAAAATAATTACAATGTGAAATATTTCAATACCTGAAAACGTAAGCACCTGTATAATATTACAAGACGGCATTTCATGCTGATAAATAAAGGACAATAAATGTAAGTATATGACTTCATAGACGGGAAACACGAACACATGAAGAAACAGAAAGGAGCACACAGCAGGTACAGTGTCAGGTGTATGTGGGCAGGGAGCTGCAGCTACTGTGTGACAGATTCCCTATCAGATGTATGGTGAGTGCACAGTGTGTATACAGACTGCACTACAGAGATAATCTGTGATTGTAATGGATCTTTATAAAATGTAATTCCCTCTTTTGTACAATTGTCTCTGGGCCTAATTCAGACCTGGTCGCAAGCTGGCGATTTTTGAACTGCTGTGACCAGGTAGTCGCTGTCTACAGGGGGATGGGGTGTTCGCTGTGCAGGGGTGCAATCGGATGTGCAGAGAGCTGCACAAACAATAGTTTGTGCAGTCTCTGCACAGCCCAGGACTTACCCACCCGCTGCGATGATCGGGGCCGGAGCTGACGTCAGACACCCTCCTTCCAAACGGGTGGACACACCTGCGTTTTTCCAGGCAGTCCCTGCAAATGGTCAGTTGCCACACACAAATGGCCTCTTCCTGTCAATCTTCTTGCGATCTCCAGTGCGATCGCTTTCTTCGTTCATCCCATCGCTGTCCGGCAATCCCCATCACCGGGGGGAGACGCGCCTGCGCATTGCGGTGCATGCACAGTTTAGACCCGATCGCTGCTGTGCAAAAATGCACAGCAGCGATCGGGTCTGAATGACCCCTTCTGTCTTTACCAGTAAGCTGTAAATATTTGTAAATGTGATGATGGTACAGTGAGGTGCAGTACATCATAATGTGGACATGTAGACACAACAGCTGAGCAGGTTTCAGGCTGCAGAAAAGAGAAGAAAGAACTCAGATTTGTGTAAAGTGCTGATGGGCATCACTGCGATGCCAGGCTGGGCACATATTGGCCAGTTATGGTAGTGTCTACATTGCAAGTTTTCACTTGCACTCCTATGGGCTGTCAGGAGAACTTGCAATAATGGCAGGAGGTGATGTTCTGTATCACAACGTCACATTGCACCAATGTCTGGAATCGATTTTCCCTCTATATACTGTGGCCACAGACACATTTTTTTTAATATAAAATAAAGAGATTAAATCAGTGGCACACAAATAGTGAGGTAACTTCTGGATAATATTTCGTAGGGTGTACTACTGTATGATATCCCGGCGTTATGCTGAGCACCGGGATCCCGACAGCCAGGATATCGAATGCTTCCCTGTTTCGTATGCTGGTATGTACTTATCAGGTAAATTGGAAAAAGCCTGTATATAGCTTCAGCTTCAATAAATATTTCAAAATCTATTTTTAATGGCAGGAGAAATGAAGATAGCTGCTACCCTGTACAGTAACTTTGTATGAGATATACAACTTACCAGTATGTAGTTCAAACACTAAGCACGCAATGTTTATGTTCATAAACTTAAATTAAACTTATTCAATTCCACAAAGAAATTGGTGAATTGTTTCTACTTTTGTGCCAATGCAGATAAAAATATAAAAAACATTTTTTTTAAAAAGTGAAGTTTTGGAAAACATTTTTAAGCATTTCCCATGTACAGTTCTGCAGACCTGAATATAGATATGTCATAGTACCCTGTCAGTGACTGATATAGCACACACATGCACACCTGTGTTACTCGGCGAGAGGTGGTAGCCCACACTGCACTAGGTCACTATGCATACAGTATATATGGTTTTAGCCAGTGACAGCCTAAGCAGGGTCTGTGCAGTATCATTATGTTGCACTCAAATGTAACACCCTATTACTAGTAATGGTAACAATAGCAAACGTATGCACCATTTGTATAATACTGATCTGTATAGACAGTGTGGGTCTCGCAGACATCAGGCAATGAAGGCTAAGGGGTTCTGGCTCTGATGGCCATAATACTTGTTGGATTGGAGGCACGTTGAAGTCAACCTTCAATATTAATATAGTTGTACTGTATTTATATTAGGTGCCACAAGAGTTCCTCAGATGGTGATGGAATAGAGGGAGAGATACCCATGAAAGAACCCTTTATAGGCTGAATACACACTCCTATTGTGTGAGTACGGTACACCCCCTTATACTAATCTGTAAATTTGAGGGTCTAAAATCACTTTCTCTCATGGACACTGATTCCTGTTAACAACCAAAGGTTTTGTACAAAGCCCCTTCCAGGACACACTTCACCATTGTTTTTTTCTTTTGTCTTTTTTGTTTTCATGTATCTGGCATATACCACCATCGAGGAAAATAATACAAAAGACTTTATTTGAATCAAGGATTATGAATTGAAAACAAGACAACACCAATATATTGACATATTATTGACTCTATATTATCATTTCTAGTCACCATGGTGTAAACCATTTATTGCTTGTAACAGACGTCTCCTGCAGCATTACCATACAGCACTATCAGTGATGCTTCCAAGGAAGCAGCGGTGATAGCAACTCCAACCACATCTGAATCAGGCCTTATAGCATTAACTTCTTCTCATAACTTGGGAGAAGAGATTAGGGAGTCAAGGAAAGGAAACAAGAAGAGGGAAGGGAGGAGAAACCAGACTAGCAGCACAATTAGCATCAGGACAGAACAACTGATGACCTGTCCAAACATATCTGGGCAAAGAGAAAGTAAAACATACCAAACAGGATAGACAATTACAAGCTCCATTGCTGGTCCTATAGCAAGATGGAACCAGCATCACCTAGCCTTACACTGGATGAGTCCATATAATTTATACCATAGCCTGGTGAAACAGCCCCAGGATTGAGGCTGAGAAACGCGCCAAGCATTCTTCCCAGTATCCTGTCTGGTATCCTGCTTTTTTCCACCACCAGAGACTACAAGCACGTCTGTGAACGGCTCCAGCTACAGACGCGTCTCTGACGGCTCCCGCTATATCACTGCAAGTGAGCGGTCTTGAGCGTTCAGTTCACCAATACACTTGGCTTCATTTCTACCCCTTCGGTGCCGCAGCAAGCGGTGTGGGCAGCCGGCGCCCACCATTTCAAAGGAATTACCGAACAAATTGCAATTAGCAGAAGCTGGGGTAAGCACAATACGAGACTGTCTAAATAGCGTTCCATGCTTAAATGTCATTGTGCTGTGCACGGAATTGTGCTAATTAAAACTACCTGCTAAAAGCCTTTTCCAAAATACGGAATAAGTATTGGGAGCAGTTATTATAAAGTGGACAAAACAAATGTGAACTGTTTATATCCACACCACTGATGGACTTTCAAATCCATAAAATCATCTTATGAGCCTATACGATTAATTAACCCACATGTGGAGCTCCCAGCAAGGAGCCTTTATAATTACAAAGTGCTACATTACCATCTGAAGCACAGGTGGTTATATCGTTTTAGGGGAATGTGTTAATATGTCCATCAATTGCTGCTACTGATTACTATATATGTTGTGTTATCAAATTACAGGATACCAGGCTTTAGTCACTAACTTGTGATTATTATATATATATTTTTTTAATAAATTGTTTAATACTTTCAATGACAGCGCTTCTTTGTGTTTTTTACCATTGTCTATGATTTTTTGAGGTTCAGCACCTCAAATTGAGAAGCTGCAGTCAATGTAAAGTATATTTGTCTCATAGCCAATTTTACTAGCGCTCACTTGTTTTATTTATCTTTTCTTGTGTATTTTGGTCCTATAGCAAGCTGGAACCAGCATCACCTAGCCTTACACTGGATGAGTCCTTAGAATTTATACCATAGCCTGGTGAAGGTAAGACACTATGCTTTCAAAGAAAGGGTCCAACAAGTTAATTAATTGAAGATTAGGTGAGTAGGGGATTGAGTTGCCATCACCTGATTACTGATTAACCACATACAGGTGTAGCCCTGCTCATCTATCCCTTTAATAGGACAAAGTGAGCCAGGGCAGTCGGACTTAATCCTATGCTGTAATGATTTAATCACCTGCTGTATTGTTCTATTTGTATTGTATTACAGGTGAGAACAATAGATGAAAGTTATGCTAATAAACCTTGGTGCACCTAGGCACTGCAGAGAAGGCTAGATGAGCGAGACTCAATTTGTACTTGCAGAACTCTAACCCAACAAATGTCCCCATCACAGTAAGCACTAATAATAATTCTTCTTTGCAGAATAACCTGAATATAACATGCAGAACAAGACTTATATTACAGAATTCATCTTGGTGTCATTTTCCTCAAAATCTGAATATTCATCATTAGCTGCCAGTGTTTTTTTCTTCCTATATGTGTTTGGAATGATCATCAATTCTAGTATAATAACAGTGATATATATGGATGCTCAGTTACACACCCCCTTGTATCTATTTCTGTGTAACCTGGCCTTAGTAGATATCTGTTATACAACCACTACTGTCCCTAACCTGCTGTACATGTTACTATCTGGAGATAACACAGTGTCCTTCATACAATGCTTCACCCAGTTGTACTTCTATACTTTGGCTGCTGGTGTAGAAGATATTCTAATATTCATTATGGCATATGACAGATATGTTGCTATATGTGATCCTTTGCACTATCATAATATCTTAAATAGGAGTCACTGTATCTTATTGACTTCTGGCACTTGGATAGTAGGAATGTTAAACTCAATTTTGTTTTCAATTGTAGCCTCACACATGTCCTTCTGCAATTCACGTTCCATACACCAGTTTTTCTGTGAGCCTAAAGCAATGTTTAACATCGCCTGTGCTGGCAGTGAGGAGTTTTATATTTTTGTCTATGTGGAATTTTTGATATTAGGATTTTTCCCAGTAATGTTCTGTTTCACATCTTATACAAAAATTATCAGTGTCATCTTACAGATAAAATCTAAGGACGGCAGAAAGAAAGCCTTCTCCACCTGCTCATCCCACATCACCGTTGTCATTATGTACTATATGGCAGGTTTTTGCGCATATATGATGCCAACATCAGGATCCTCTAATATCCTGGAACAGGTGTTTACAGCAGTGTACTCAGTTGTGACACCCATGATCAATCCTCTCATCTACAGTCTACGGAACAAAGAAGTGAAAAGTGCTCTGCTGAGAATACTGGTGGTAAATGTAAATGTAAAAATAATATCAAATTAAACTGTATTTTATGCAGAGGGAGATAAATGCACTGTTATCACATTAATGCACTATTATTATTTTAACTTTGTACAACTTTTGCTATTATCTGTTTCATAATAAATAATAATTATTTAGATTTTCAAACTTTTGCTAAGATAAAATTAGAGTTATTTATATTGAGAAACATAAATAAAGTCCTGTAAGTACTGTATATAAAGTACTGTGCATAAGTTTTAGGGAGGGGGGAGAAAAAATACTGCAACGTAAGAATGCTTTCAAACATAGTAGTGTTTATAGTTTATTTTTATGAATTAACAAAAGGCAAAGTGAATGAACTGAAAAGAAATATAAATCAAATCAATATTTAGTTTGACCACCCTTTGCCTTCAAAACAGCATGAATTTTTCTAGGTATGCTTGCACAGAGTTTTTGAAGGAACGCGGCAGGGAGGTTGTCCAAAACATCTTGGAGAACTAATCACAAATCTTCTGTGGATGTAGGCGTGTTCAAATCCTCCTGCCTCTTCATGTAGTCCCAGACAGACTCTATGATGTTAAGGGATCTGTGGGGGCCATATCATCACTTCCATGACTCCTTATTATTCAATACACTGTAGATACAGTAGTTACTTCCTAATGACATTGGCTAAATGTTTGGAGGGGATGCAGTCAAAATGCCTGCGGTCGGGATCCTGCCGTTCAGGATACTGATGCCGGAATCCCAACTGCTGGCATTTGACTGGTGGCTGCCATACTGACACCCGCCCCTAATTACCACTCAGTTGGTGGGTCAACGCCATCAACCAAGTAGGAATAGAATCCTGTTGTGAGTAAAACTTGCCACCAGGGCCGAAGCATTTTTAGAGCAGCGAGCCCATGTGGGGATTCGCTGCCTCACTGCCGGTATTCCGGCAGATGGGATGTTGCTATCGGGATACTGACAGCATCCCGTCTGCCGGTTTATCATACCAGACTAGTTTGGAGTTGTTGCGCTACTGCAGAATAAATTTGGAACCAATCAGATGCCTCCCTGATGGTAGTGCATGATTTATAAGTACCTGCCTGTATTTCTCAGCATTGAGGACACCATTAATCCTGACCAAATCCCAATTTCCATTTGCTGAAATATGGCCACAAAATTGCAAGTAAGATCCACCATGGTTTACTGTTGACTGTGGACACTCATTATTGTACAACTCTCCAGCCATTTGGCGAACAAGCTGCCTTCTGTTACAGCCAAATCAGTCCAGATCACCTACTGGCATTTTTCTGCACCCCAGTGACTATATTTTGTCCATAGTTGAGCCACTTGAGTTTTGTTTCCACATCAAAGGTATCGTTTTTTGTCCACAATTCTTTCATAAAGACAACTTCTGGAGAGACTTCTCAAAACAGTAGATTGGTATAACTAGGTCCAACTGGTTTCTGCCAGTTCTGAGCTGATGGCAATGCTGTAAATCTTCCAATTTCAAAGGTAGTAAGCATGATGTGTCTTTCTTTTGATGACTACGCTTCTGAGGAAGGACAAATCTTGTCTGAAACGCGTTAAGCGTACGTGTCTCCCTGGTGTACTCTGTGTGGACTCACATCTTCAGCTGGCATCGGGTTGCTGACTTGGACCATGGTTTCCGGATCCCCTATCCTTGGTTCCATTTTCCATCTGGTGCATTCAGGACCCTGTTCCCTGCTGCTGCTGAATCCATTTGGAGACACTTTTCTTTGTTCTTTAACGTCTGTGTTGGTGTAAGTGCGATGTTTTAAAATAAATGTGTATGCTTTTAAAGGTTAATTACACTATTGCACTTTTTATCATTTATACCCCCCACGAGTGATTCATACTCATATAGGTGTGAAGGGGTTACACCTTGGCATTGAAATATCCATCCGTGGAGTCTCTATCTACAACCTTCAGAGATTTTGTCACCTGTTGCTGTTGTTGCCTATAAGGATGTTTATACGCCAGTGACTGCCTTTCGTTAGGTATAAATGTGATGGATCAAATAAACTCTTTATTGTAAAAAAGATAATTTGCACTATTGCACTTTTCTTTTCTACTTCCTTTTTGAGCCTTAAAAAGCTCTTTTAGGTGAAGGAATTACAAACCCATTACAAAGTCTGAAAATTGTGTATCATTATTTGGATATTATATAGCACGGTACTGTTATTTTTTTATCTTTTTCACCAGGGCCGGCCCTAACCAATATGATGCCCTAGGCAAGATTTTGGCTGGTGCCCCCTAGCACCACCACTGGATGCACCTCTTTACCAGCACCATCACCCCTCACCCATAGCAGTCCTTATTTTGGTGTTTGTACCCCCTATATTTTAAATAGGAACAGTTCGCACATTTGGCGCACAGCCCAAAAAGGGTGTGTTTTTGCTGGCAAGGGGCATGGCCACACAATAGTACTCCCAATTCCAATTACGCCTCACAGTAGTGCAACTTTATTCACATTTCATCATGCAATAGTGTCCATAATTCATATTACATCCCACAGTAGTATTACTTTACCTTATAAACATTACTCCTCACAGTAGAACCCCTTATTCCCATAACATCACATTGAATTGCTCCTTATTCACATTACACCACACCCTATTGCTCTTTATTCATATTAGATGACACAGTAGTGCCCTTTCTATATGCAACGCCACATAGTAGAGCACCTTATACACATAATGCCACACATTAGTTATGCATTTATACACACAATTCCACACAGTAATGCCCCTTACACATTATTAATGTCCTTATAAACATAATGTGCCTTACACATTATGACAACCTTTATTAATGCCCTTTTACACATAATGTCCCTTACATATATGCCGCACATTATTAATGCCCTTTTACACATGACACACATAGTGCCCCCTACACATTTGCTGCACATTATTAGTGCCCCTATACACATGACACACATACAGTAGTACCCTGTTACACATATGCTGCACATTATTAATGCCCTTATACACATAATGACACACATAGTGCCCCTACACATTTGCTGCACATTATTAGTGCCCCTATACACATAATGACACACATACAGTAGTACCCTGTTACACATATGCCGCACATTATTAATGCCCTTATACACATAATGACACACATAGTGCCCCTTACACATGTGTTGCACATTATTAATGCATTTTTACATGACACACATAATGCTCCTTACACATATTCTGAACACTACTGCACAACCAACCCACTCACATGCACACAGCACTCACACTGCCACTAACACTGTGACCTCTGCCTCTGCTTGGATACAGATGTGTCCTCATAAATCTTGCCTCAATGCTAACGTCGGGCACCTTTTTTTATGAAAATGCATCTTATTTGCATTGCTATGTGGCTAGGGTGCACAAGCAGATTCTGCTGATTAAAATGATATGCAGCATGTCTATATACTGTGAGAGTGTGGCTGTATCTGCATATGAAATGCTATACAGAATATAGGCATGCCGCATATCATTTTAATCAGCAGAAGCTGCAGATGCCCCTAGGCATATCAAATGCCCTAGGCAATTGCCTAGTTTGCCTATAGCTATGGCCGGCTCTGTTTTTCACCTATTGGTGTGCACTTATAAACTTAGGTGTTATTGGAGCGCTTTGATCTATTTTTTAACCTCTATACTACAGTATATATGTTACAATTTTTGGTGCAAAGGGATATGCACTGTGAACTATAGATTTTAGCTGCACTGTTAACGTTTGCGCAGATTCTCATTATCTTTCTATTTCTTGTGACTATGCTTCCTTGGCAAACCCCTGTATCTATGGTCCTCAACAATACCTGTTCTTTGTGCTTCTTAAAAAGATCTTGAACAGCACATTTTGAAACACCAGCTTACTATGAAATCTTTGCCTGGGATAAGCTTTGGGGACGCAGTATAACTTATGTCTTGTTGCTGTTCTCAGTCGTGCCAAGGTGTTTGACCTGTGACATGAAACTGTCTACCACAACCTCACCTTTTTAACAGTTTGGCATTGCTTTGCCCAGGGGCTTACAATTCTGCCAAGACTCTACTGGGCTACATCACTCATGGGGGTCATGCTATCCGGCCACCACAGCAATAGCAAAGAGGCAAAGTGTACTCTGTCCTTGGACTGAGATTGTAGCTTCATCCCTCACCCATAATGGCAGTGACATACCTTCATTTTGAGAATTGGAGGTCACTGATTGACAGTCAGATGCTGTAGTTTGACTGATGTCGCAGAGCCAAACTGCACATGTGCAGTACAGATATAGCGCATTCACAAAGTATCGAACATCAGTACTTTGCGACATGCACCGCTGCTACAATCGGACCTGAATCAGGTCCTAGAAGTGACAATACCTCTAGAACCATTAAAATATTCACCTTTCTTTAAAGCTAAAAATGCTTATTGGTAATCAGTAAACTAGGGCGTCAACTCTGTATAGTACAGAATTATGACTAATTAGTCATTAATGTAATTTATATGTCACTATTTACTTGAAAGAAACATCCCTGCAAGTGTACAGATAAATAAAATGAATACAGAAAAAAGATTTCAATGATACAGGAACAGTATGCTAATAGAATATACTTTAATATATCAATTAAACACAATATATATATATATAAACAGGTAAATATACAAATACATATAAAAACCATGAACATTAATATAGCAATTCAAAAAAACATTATAGACAAACAGAACATATTCATAAAAAGCTGTATAGAGACGGCTATTGCATTAAATGATAAATGTAGAACCCTCTGTTTCAATGAAAAATTGTCAGTCCATGATACTGTATATCAACTTGGGAAAAAAGGGGGAGATGTACTAAGCAGTGATAAAAGTGTAGAAGTGATCAAGTGGAGAAGTTGCCCATGGCATCCAAACAGTATTGACGTAGCATTTATAATTTGCATACTATAAAAGTATGCAGAGCAGCTGATTGGTTGCCATGGGTAACTTCTTCATTGGCTCACTTCTCCACTTTTATTGGATGGTTTCCATCCAAGGGTTTTTATGGAGCTTAGGTCACAGCTAGTAAAAACCCTATACTTGATTTTCCATTGTTCAATTAGATCAGGCGTGGTACCAAAGGAATGGCATAGCTGAGGTAGTGCCTTTATTTAAAAAGGGAACTAAAAATAATCCTGCTAACTATAGACCAGTTAGTTTAACCTCTATAGTGGATAAAATATTGGAAGGTATTTTGAGGGATAGCATAGAGGATTATCTGCAGTCTGCTAAGATTATTAGCAAAAGTCAGCAAGGTTTGTAAGGGACAGATCATGTCAAACTAACCTAATTAGCTTCTACGAAAAAGTGAGCAAGAGTCTTGACCAGGGAAAAGCAGTGGATGGGGTGTATTTAGATTTTACCAAAGCCTTCGATACAGTGCCTTTACAGGAGACTGATCATCAAATTAAGGGAACTTAGTCTAGGATATACTATTTGTACATGGATAGGTAATTGGCTGGATAACAGAGTACAACAAGGGTCCAAACTTGGACCGCTACTTTTTAATATATTTATCAATGATCTTGGAATAGGCCTGGTAAGCACAGTGTCAATCTATACAGATGATACTAAACTGTGTAAGGCAATTAATTCAGAAAGTGATGTAGAGTCTCTGCACTTGGAATATTGTGTTCAATTTTGGGCACCATCTTATAAAAAAAGATAGGAAGTAGAAAGAGTTCAAAGGTGAACTACTAAATTGATTAAAGGGTTAGAGACATTGAAGTACGAGGAAAGGCTTACTAGGTTTAATATGTATACACTAAAAAAGAGGAGACTAAGAGGAGACATTATTAATATCTTCATATATGTAAAGGGTCATTACAAGGAGCTAGCAGGGATTTGTTTATTAAAATAAATCTTTATAGGACACGTGAGCACTCGCTGAGGCTAGAGGAGAGGATATTCCATACACAACGTAGGAAAGGGTTCTTCACAGTAAGGGCAATAAAGATTTGGAACTCCCTGTTGGAGAAGGTAATAATGGCAGACTTTGTAAATTCTTTTTAAAATGGATTGGACAAATTTCTAACTGGAAATAGTATCCAGGGTTATAGCATTTAATATACTGACATTGATATCTGGGAGTGATAAGATTCATAGTTGTCAATTGGTACTATACCATTACTTCAGCATGTGCATTATAATATGAACCCGATGGGTATTTTGCCTCTTTTCAACCTCGCTAACTATGTAAGTATGTAACTATCACTGCTTAGTACATGTCCCCAATTAATACGTATCAGAGAAAGATTGTTTAGAGACTTTGTATCCTGATGAGATATAATGGGCAACACAACATAAAGCACACACAGTCAGTTGGTATAAATAGTACTTAGAGACATTTATAAAACAGATCGGTCTTTTAACTGGTGATGGTTAGAGATAGCTATATCGCAATGCAATCTCTTATTAATAAGTGAATCAAGTGGTAGCAAGAGCGTGATAAGTAAAGTACCATAGGGTTTTTTGCTGGTAGTGCTTTGTGTGACAGGGCTCCAGTGTCTAAGTGCTCTGAATGAATAGCAGCAGCACAGGTATCCCGTAGGTGCTATGATCCTGTTAGGATCTCCTGCTCTGTGCTGCCACGTCGCCATGGCAACCGGGAGGCAAGTGTTAGCGAAATAACCTGAGCGCAGCTGATACTCCGGTCTGGGTTTTTACTGTGTAGGGGTTACAGGCTCTGTTCACGGCAGGGAATCCGGCGCTGGTTTTGTGCTCACAGTCTGTGAGGTCTGAGTGGGGCGTGGACAGCACCTGCTATATAAACCATCCTCTCAGGCTAGGCAAATGCTGCTGAATCTTTGTTTGTTAGTCAGTTCCAGAGAGTTAGCTAGTACTGTGTGACTTTGTATTTACTTGTTGCTTACTGCAAATAGGCCTTGGGATTCGGTACTTCATTCTGCCAATCCGTACCTAGCAGTAAGACTGGAGTCAGTTGTTTAACCTGCTGGGGTTCTTTTGCTATTCTGTGAACCCAGCAGGTTTGCGGCTGTACTCCAAGACCTGCTTGCTTAATCCTCCCTCACTGTGCAGGGCGTCCAGGTGTCAGTTTAGTGGCAGTAAGCTGAACCTGTGCCCTGCAAGTGGGGGTTAGGATTGTGGATACTCTCCTTGTGCCTATATTTCTATCTCTGACCAAGGAGTTTATTCCCACACCCGTTGGTAACCCTTTGGGGTTTTTTCTGTTGCTCTTAGCAACATAATTTCGGGTGCTCCACATGTTAAATCACTACATCTCGCTTCATTGTCCGCTCTATTCCATCTGAGCATTCCTGACACAAGGGAGACACCCAGTTCCTGAGCCTTTGGGCTTCTCCGTTCACTTTGTGTTTATTAGTTATTCCATCACCTCCTGTGTATGTTATACTGTCTGTGAGTTTGTTTGCTTCGCATCCCTCTCTGTTCATACACCGGTATACTCCTGTTAGCACTGGTGTGCGTAACAGATCCAGTAGCACAGATGACAAGCGCAGCCTGCTGTGAAAGCAGTGTCAGTGTGTCAATTCAGTTTTCCTCCTGGGTGCCAGTAATCCTACTAAAGGTGTAGCTTCCTGTGTGGACAGCTTCATTTATGATATCTTTAAGAGTGCTGATTACTTTTTGGCAGCTACAGCAGATGTGTCTGGTCTGATGCTTCTGCTGTGACTGCTTTTGCTGGCTCTAGATAAAGGTCTGCAATTCAATGTGAGAGTAGTTGGAGGGGGGGTTCACTTGGTCATGGCAGTAGTGTGATTGTTCTGACATATTTCTTCCTTTATCCAGCATTTCTTCAGCGGGGTGTGTCAGAACTCTAAAAGGGTCTTTTCGATTATCTATGATGTAATATTCTAATATAAACATGGCAAGATAATAGGATAGTAACACTTAATGTTTACATTTATCTAGAGATGAGCGCCTGAAATTTTTCGGGTTTTGTGTTTTGGTTTTGGGTTCGGTTCCGCGGCCGTGTTTTGGGTTCGAACGCGTTTTGGCAAAACCTCACCGAATTTTTTTTGTCGGATTCGGGTGTGTTTTGGATTCGGGTGTTTTTTTCAAAAAACACTAAAAAACAGCTTAAATCATAGAATTTGGGGGTCATTTTGATCCCAAAGTATTATTAACCTCAAAAACCATAATTTACACTCATTTTCAGTCTATTCTGAATACCTCACACCTCACAATATTATTTTTAGTCCTAAAATTTGCACCGAGGTCGCTGTGTGAGTAAGATAAGCGACCCTAGTGGCCGACACAAACACCGGGCCCATCTAGGAGTGGCACTGCAGTGTCACGCAGGATGTCCCTTCCAAAAAACCCTCCCCAAACAGCACATGACGCAAAGAAAAAAAGAGGCGCAATGAGGTAGCTGACTGTGTGAGTAAGATTAGCGACCCTAGTGGCCGACACAAACACCGGGCCCATCTAGGAGTGGCACTGCAGTGTCACGCAGGATGTCCCTTCCAAAAAACCCTCCCCAAACAGCACATGATGCAAAGAAAAAAAGAGGCGCAATGAGGTAGCTGTGTGAGTAAGATTAGCGACCCTAGTGGCCGACACAAACACCGGGCCCATCTAGGAGTGGCACTGCAGTGTCACGCAGGATGTCCCTTCCAAAAAACCCTCCCCAAACAGCACATGACGCAAAGAAAAAAAGAGGCGCAATGAGGTAGCTGACTGTGTGAGTAAGATTAGCGACCCTAGTGGCCGACACAAACACCGGGCCCATCTAGGAGTGGCACTGCAGTGTCACGCAGGATGTCCCTTCCAAAAAACCCTCCCCAATCAGCACATGATGCAAAGAAAAAGAAAAGAAAAAAGAGGTGCAAGATGGAATTGTCCTTGGGCCCTCCCACCCACCCTTATGTTGTATAAACAAAACAGGACATGCACACTTTAACCAACCCATCATTTCAGTGACAGGGTCTGCCACACGACTGTGACTGATATGACGGGTTGGTTTGGACCCCCCCCAAAAAAGAAGCAATTAATCTCTCCTTGCACAAACTGGCTCTACAGAGGCAAGATGTCCACCTCATCTTCACCCTCCGATATATCACCGTGTACATCCCCCTCCTCACAGATTATCAATTCGTCCCCACTGGAATCCACCATCTCAGCTCCCTGTGTACTTTGTGGAGGCAATTGCTGCTGGTCAATGTCTCCGCGGAGGAATTGATTATAATTCATTTTAATGAACATCATCTTCTCCACATTTTCTGGATGTAACCTCGTACGCCGATTGCTGACAAGGTGAGCGGCGGCACTAAACACTCTTTCGGAGTACACACTTGTGGGAGGGCAACTTAGGTAGAATAAAGCCAGTTTGTGCAAGGGCCTCCAAATTGCCTCTTTTTCCTGCCAGTATAAGTACGGACTGTGTGACGTGCCTACTTGGATGCGGTCACTCATATAATCCTCCACCATTCTATCAATGTTGAGAGAATCATATGCAGTGACAGTAGACGACATGTCCGTAATCGTTGTCAGGTCCTTCAGTCCGGACCAGATGTCAGCATCAGCAGTCGCTCCAGACTGCCCTGCATCACCGCCAGCGGGTGGGCTCGGAATTCTGAGCCTTTTCCTCGCACCCCCAGTTGCGGGAGAATGTGAAGGAGGAGATGTTGACAGGTCGCGTTCCGCTTGACTTGACAATTTTGTCACCAGCAGGTCTTTCAACCCCAGCAGACTTGTGTCTGCCGGAAAGAGAGATCCAAGGTAGGCTTTAAATCTAGGATCGAGCACGGTGGCCAAAATGTAGTGCTCTGATTTCAACAGATTGACCACCCGTGAATCCTTGTTAAGCGAATTAAGGGCTGCATCCACAAGTCCCACATGCCTAGCGGAATCGCTCCCTTTTAGCTCCTTCTTCAATGCCTCCAGCTTCTTCTGCAAAAGCCTGATGAGGGGAATGACCTGACTCAGGCTGGCAGTGTCTGAACTGACTTCACGTGTGGCAAGTTCAAAGGGCATCAGAACCTTGCACAACGTTGAAATCATTCTCCACTGCACTTGAGACAGGTGCATTCCACCTCCTATATCGTGCTCAATTGTATAGGCTTGAATGGCCTTTTGCTGCTCCTCCAACCTCTGAAGCATATAGAGGGTTGAATTCCACCTCGTTACCACTTCTTGCTTCAGATGATGGCAGGGCAGGTTCAGTAGTTTTTGGTGGTGCTCCAGTCTTCTGTACGTGGTGCCTGTACGCCGAAAGTGTCCCGCAATTTTTCTGGCCACCGACAGCATCTCTTGCACGCCCCTGTCGTTTTTTAAAAAATTCTGCACCACCAAATTCAAGGTATGTGCAAAACATGGGACGTGCTGGAATTTGCCCATATTTAATGCACACACAATATTGCTGGCGTTGTCCGATGCCACAAATCCACAGGAGAGTCCAATTGGGGTAAGCCATTCCGCGATGATCTTCCTCAGTTGCCGTAAGAGGTTTTCAGCTGTGTGCGTATTCTGGAAAGCGGTGATACAAAGCGTAGCCTGCCTAGGAAAGAGTTGGCGTTTGCGAGATGCTGCTACTGGTGCTGCTGCTGCTGTTCTTGCGGCGGGAGTCCATACATCTACCCAGTGGGCTGTCACAGTCATATAGTCCTGACCCTGCCCTGCTCCTCTTGTCCACATGTCCGTGGTTAAGTGGACATTGGGTACAACTGCATTTTTTAGGACACTGGTGAGTCTTTTTCTGACGTCCGTGTACATTCTCGGTATCGCCTGCCTAGAGAAGTGGAACCTAGATGGTATTTGGTAACGGGGGCACACTGCCTCAATAAATTGTCTAGTTCCCTGTGAACTAACGGCGGATACCGGACGCACGTCTAACACCAACATAGTTGTCAAGGCCTCAGTTATCCGCTTTGCAGTAGGATGACTGCTGTGATATTTCATCTTCCTCGCAAAGGACTGTTGAACAGTCAATTGCTTACTGGAAGTAGTACAAGTGGGCTTACGACTTCCCCTCTGGGATGACCATCGACTCCCAGCGGCAACAACAGCAGCGCCAGCAGCAGTAGGCATTACACGCAAGGATGCATCGGAGGAATCCCAGGCAGGAGAGGACTCGTCAGAATTGCCAGTGACATGGCCTGCAGGACTATTGGCATTCCTGGGGAAGGAGGAAATTGACACTGAGGGAGTTGGTGGGGTGGTTTGCGTGAGCTTGGTTACAAGAGGAAGGGATTTACTGGTCAGTGGACTGCTTCCGCTGTCACCCAAAGTTTTTGAACTTGTCACTGACTTATTATGAATGCGCTGCAGGTGACGTATAAGGGAGGATGTTCCGAGGTGGTTAACGTCCTTACCACTACTTATTACAGCTTGACAAAGGGAACACACGGCTTGACACCTGTTGTCCGCATTTCTGGTGAAATACCTCCACACCGAAGAGCTGATTTTTTTGGTATTTTCACCTGGCATGTCAACGGCCATATTCCTCCAACGGACAACAGGTGTCTCCCCGGGTGCCTGACTTAAACAAACCACCTCACCATCAGAATCCTCCTTGTCAATTTCCTCCCCAGCGCCAGCAACACCCATATCCTCCTCATCCTGGTGTACTTCAACACTGACATCTTCAATCTGACTATCAGGAACTGGACTGCGGGTGCTCCTTCCAGCACTTGCAGGGGGCGTGCAAATGGTGGAAGGCGCATGCTCTTCACGTCCAGTGTTGGGAAGGTCAGGCATCGCAACTGACACAATTGGACTCTCCTTGTGGATTTGGGATTTCGAAGAATGCACAGTTCTTTGCTGTGCTGCTTTTGCCAGCTTGAGTCTTTTCATTTTTCTAGCGAGAGGCTGAGTGCTTCCATCCTCATGTGAAGCTGAACCACTAGCCATGAACATAGGCCAGGGCCTCAGCCGTTCCTTGCCACTCCGTGTGGTAAATGGCATATTGGCAAGTTTACGCTTCTCCTCCGACAATTTTATTTTAGGTTTTGGAGTCCTTTTTTTACTGATATTTGGTGTTTTGGATTTGACATGCTCTGTACTATGACATTGGGCATCGGCCTTGGCAGACGACGTTGCTGGCATTTCATCGTCTCGGCCATGACTAGTGGCAGCAGCTTCAGCACGAGGTGGAAGTGGATCTTGATCTTTCCCTAATTTTGGAACCTCAACATTTTTGTTCTCCATATTTTAATAGGCACAACTAAAAGGCACCTCAGGTAAACAATGGAGATGGATGGATTGGATACTAGTATACAATTATGGACGGGCTGCCGAGTGCCGACACAGAGGTAGCCACAGCCGTGAACTACCGCACTGTACTGTGTCTGCTGCTAATATATAGACTGGTTGATAAAGAGATAGTATACTCGTAACTAGTATGTATGTATAAAGAAAGAAAAAAAAACCACGGTTAGGTGGTATATACAATTATGGACGGGCTGCCGAGTGCCGACACAGAGGTAGCCACAGCCGTGAACTACCGCACTGTACTGTGTCTGCTGCTAATATATAGACTGGTTGATAAAGAGATAGTATACTCGTAACTAGTATGTATGTATAAAGAAAGAAAAAAAAACCACGGTTAGGTGGTATATACAATTATGGACGGGCTGCCGAGTGCCGACACAGAGGTAGCCACAGCCGTGAACTACCGCACTGTACTGTGTCTGCTGCTAATATAGACTTGTTGATAAAGAGATAGTATACTCGTAACTAGTATGTATGTATAAAGAAAGAAAAAAAAACCACGGTTAGGTGGTATATACAATTATGGACGGGCTGCCGAGTGCCGACACAGAGGTAGCCACAGCCGTGAACTACCGCACTGTACTGTGTCTGCTGCTAATATATAGACTGGTTGATAAAGAGATAGTATACTCGTAACTAGTATGTATGTATAAAGAAAGAAAAAAAAAACACGGTTAGGTGGTATATACAATTATGGACGGGCTGCCGAGTGCCGACACAGAGGTAGCCACAGCCGTGAACTACCGCACTGTACTGTGTCTGCTGCTAATATATAGACTGGTTGATAAAGAGATAGTATACTCGTAACTAGTATGTATGTATAAAGAAAGAAAAAAAAACCACGGTTAGGTGGTATATACAATTATGGACGGGCTGCCGAGTGCCGACACAGAGGTAGCCACAGCCGTGAACTACCGCACTGTACTGTGTCTGCTGCTAATATAGACTGGTTGATAAAGAGATAGTATACTACTAATATTATATATACTGGTGGTCAGGTCACTGGTCACTAGTCACACTGGCAGTGGCACTCCTGCAGCAAAAGTGTGCACTGTTTAATTTTAATATAATATTATGTACTCCTTGCTCCTGCTATAACCTATAACTGGCACTGCAGTAGTGCTCCCCAGTCTCCCCCACAATTATAAGCTGTGTGAGCTGAGCAGTCAGACAGATATATAATATATATAGATGATGCAGCACACTGGCCTGAGCCTGAGCAGTGCACACAGATATGGTATGTGACTGACTGAGTCACTGTGTGTATCGCTTTTTTCAGGCAGAGAACGGATATATTAAATAAACTGCACTGTGTGTCTGGTGGTCACTCACTATATAATATATTATGTACTCCTGGCTCCTGCTATAACCTATAACTGGCACTGCAGTAGTGCTCCCCAGTCTCCCCCACAATTATAAGCTGTGTGAGCTGAGCAGTCAGACAGATATATATAATATTATATATAGATAGATAATAGATGATGCAGCACACTGGCCTGAGCCTGAGCAGTGCACACAGATATGGTATGTGACTGAGTCACTGTGTGCTGTGTATCGCTTTTTTCAGGCAGAGAACGGATTATAAAGTAAACTGCACTGTCCTCACTAGTAAACTCTCTCCACTCAGTCTCTACACTTCTACAGTAACAGTACTCCTCCTAGTCAGCTCCAGTAAATCTCTCTCAGTCTCTTATAATCTAAATGGAGAGGACGCCAGCCACGTCCTCTCCCTATCAATCTCAATGCACGTGTGAAAATGGCGGCGACGCGCGGCTCCTTATATAGAATCCGAGTCTCGCGATAGAATCCGAGCCTCGCGAGAATCCGACAGCGTCATGATGACGTTCGGGCGCGCTCGGGTTAACCGAGCAAGGCGGGAAGATCCGAGTCGCTCGGACCCGTGAAAAAAAACATGAAGTTCTGGCGGGTTCGGATTCAGAGAAACCGAACCCGCTCATCTCTACATTTATCCAGTACAGTATGATCTACTAGTGTACAAATTGCAATTTATTTACAGGTGGATAATAGTTTTGTACATTAAGAATACAGAGTATTGACAGCTACTGTATATTAGACATCCCACTGACAGTAAAATCATGAGGGATTTAAAGAAAATCTCTATCATAATTGAATGCGTATAGGTATTAATATAGATTTCCAAGTATAATTGGAATATTATCAAATACATTTGTATTCAGTAGGCCAATGTCATGGGCTAAAGACAAAGAGAATACGGTTAAACATTCCAGGGTCAGGGCTGGCAGCAAACAAACAATATTAAAAAGAATAGCCATGGACAGGATCATGATATAGTCATGGTCATACAAGATTTGGTGCAGTTTTTTCCCATAGAATACATGATCAGCACTAATTATTACTTAATGGAGCTAAGAAGTCATGTTTGCCCATGTTGCAGAATTTTTTTTACTGATGTTACTGATATGTTACATGATGAAAATTCCTTAATAAATTGACACTAAATGATTTAATGAGCAAAACCGTGTCTTGTAAGTGATTGCCCCTTTAAAAAAAATTCAGAGATTGGCCAGAATCCTCACAATTTAAGTTAATCCATGCTTGTTCACAGGTTATTTAGGGCCTAATTCAGACCTAATCGCAAAAGCAGAATCTTTCTCTAATGGGAAAAACCATAGTTCTCACTCCGACTTGGTCGCACGCAGACTTTTTTTTGCACTGCTGCGACCAGGTAATCGCTGCCTACAGGGGAGGGAGTAATCGCTGTGCAGGAATGCGATCGGTTGTGCAGTGAGCTTCACAAACAAATGTGTGTGCAGTTTCTGCATAGCCCAGGACTTACTCAGCCGCTGCAATGATCCGGGATGGTTCTGGTGTCAGGAATCCTCCTCCCGAACATCTGGGCATGCCTGTGATTTTCCGGACACTCCCTGGAAATGGTGAGTTGCCGCTCACGAACGCCTTTTACCAGTCAATCTTCTTGCGATCACCGGTGCGATCACTTTCTTCGTTAGTTCTGTCACTGTCATGGCTGCAATGTGTGCTGCAGGGTGGAAGAGGGGGCAGATATAACATGTGCAGAGAGAGTTAGGTTTGGGTGGTTTATTTTGTTTCTGTGCAATGTTAATACTGGCTGCTTTATTCTTACACTGCAAATTAGATTTCAGTTTGAACACACCCAGCCAAATTGAACTCTCTCTGCACATGTTATATCTGCCCCCCCCCTGCAGTGCATATGGTTTTACCCATTAGATAAAAATGTTACTGTTGCGATCAGGTCTGAATTAGGCCCTTAATTAACACCTCAGTCAATTTGATTTAACCATCTGTGCTGAGCCATGGCTATACCTAAAGCCTGGAGCATTGGGGAGCATTGAGAACCGCATTTGAGAACCTCTGATCTAAACTCTGAAACAGCATGGGGGCGGGCCGCAGCAGCTGCGTGACGTCACACACAGCTGCTGTAACCAGGGGCAGCGACGAGCAACTGCTGGCCAGCCGCAGGAGCTGCGCTGGTCGGGAGTTACTCAGCAATTCCAAAATAGTTGCCGCTGTGCAATGCTTTTGTACTTGACCGGGGGGGGGGGGCAGACAGACATGCAGTGCGGACTAGCCCTGTGCTGGACATCCCCCTGTATGTCTGGGAACATGATCGTAGCTGTGTTAAATTTAGCACAGCTTCGATCAACTCGGAATGACCCCCATAGTACAGATGCACAAAATGCAACATCTTTGTAGGCAGGAATGTAATCCATCTGTTTTTCATTACCAAATTCCAGATCATATTTTATCACATATGCCTATCAGTTAGTAGGCTAGCATCTCATAATTAGGCAAAAAACAAGAAATACTATTAATATAATTAATGATAGAATGCTATGTAGGGAGCAGAAAAAGTATGATTACTAGAGAAGTGCTCTGACCCTCGTCTTTTAGTTTTGGATCTTTATCTCTTTTGTGTTTTTAATCTACATTTGGTTTTGTCAAAACCACCATTGTGTGTTATGGTTATGGTTTTGTATCTGTGGTTTTCTAAAATCATAAAAACAGCTAAAATCACAGAATGTGAGCCTGTTTTTGTTCCTACAGTATTATTAACATAAATAACATTAATTTACAGTCAGTTCTGACCACTTCACACCTAACAATATTGTTTTAATCTGCTTTAGGCCAAAGGCTATAGTGAGCTAGACAGTGGAACAAACAAACAAACAAACAAACAAACAAACAAACGGCAGTTTATAGCACATCTATGAAACATTGCTACACAGCAGTGGCAGAAAAGAAAAGTGGTTCAAAGTGGATTTGTTCTTGTGACCCCCGCTATGATGGATATTAAAAAGGGCATGCACAGTTTAACAAGCAAAGCAATAAACAATAGTTTAAAAGCGCTGCCCAATATTGAAGAGTGTTTTATTTTAAAACATTAAGATCTTCAGAATCACATAAAATTCACGTTTAATATAAATTCCTACAAATTTCTATATAAGAGATCTATCTTTGGCAAGTGGACATCATATTATTTCCAAAACTAAATCTGTTTTGGTGATACCTAGTTGTAACACAGCTGTGCACAGTGGATACAATTTCAATCAGATAGACACACTCTATTCCAAATGTAACAGATGTATCAATATTAATATATGTACCTCCACAATAAGCATTAATAAGGCACTTTCTCCCCCTCACTTTTCTAGAACAGCCTCCTATAGAATAATTAAATCACATTCACTTGTAGTTCACAATCCCAAGCATATCAAGAGGAAATTGGAACACCACTTTCTTTGTTATTTTTCCGGGAATTACTCAAATCCTCCTGCTGGGACAATGATGTCATTTTATATTACAAACCCAAGCACTTTAATGACTGTCTCTGACACTTTCGTGGTTAAAGTGCTTGCTTTGTTTGGGCCCCCAAAAAACTATTTTTTTGGAAGGACTACCTCTGGTAACTAATGAGGTTGATAAAGATGGTGTTAATTACACTATAATCTTGTAAAATAAATTTCATGAACTATCCGCAAATGATGTAACAGGGAGGAGGTGCCTAGATGCCTAACATCCCTACTTCTACTAACTTTGGCCTCACAAATGGAGCAGGTGCCTTCACAAACATTGTCAGGATTTGGGTAAAAATAATCACACACCCAAAAGGTGGCTTTTTTGGTCCTATGCCCAGGCATTACAATGGCTTTCTTTTTATCATGGGTAGGAACTACAGATACTAGTGGCTGACTTACACAAACAACAGCATCAACATCCTCATCTTCACAGTCAGATAGTAGTAGTACACACATATCTCCCTCATCCTTTTCCATTTTCACACAAGCATCCTCAAATTCTATTATGTCCTCATCACCATCTATACTGCTCCCCACATTTGCACATGGTGCAGAACTGGTGGAAGGAGGCAAAAGAGGCTTCTCTATGAGGACAGTATGAGAAATGTCAGACTCACATATAGCTAAAGTGGACACCCCTAAATGTTCATAAGGGATGTGTGACAGTTCTGAATGCACAGTTTGTTCTACTGCCTTAGTGGTTTTCATTTTTTGACACCTGTTCTAGACTCTGAGTGGAAAGTTCTTGCATTGTCATGAAATGCAGAAGAAGATGCCTCAGTGACAGTTGCAGAACCACCACTAAGAAATAAAGGCCAAGACCTGGGCCTTTCCTTGTCAAAGAGTGTTGTGAATTGCTTGTTGGCAATTTTATGTCACAGGTCAAAAGTCTGTCATGAATGAAAGTATTAAGTCGGTGAAAGGTAATGAGCTGTCACAGTTCAGTAGATTTGGCCTTGGTCTCAATAAATAACTTAATTTGAAGGTAAAAAAAAACATTTTAGCTGTATGGATTAAGGGCATGTATATTTACTGAACCCAGTATAGAAAAGTGAGAATTGATTTTGCTTCCATATGCAGATAAAGTTACTCTTATCATTGCAGTGATGCATATACACATGCATTGCAGATGTAACCCTGATTAAGGGTTTAAACAACACTTATACTGAGGTAGTTAAAATATGGTGATAAAAAAGGAGTATAAGCATATATATTATTCATATTAAAGTTAATGGATGTTGTTATATACATGTTTTGAGGTCAATGATATAGTTCACATATATGTAATTGTATTCACATTGATGTAAATGTAGTGGTAAATACAATTAAGGCTTATTTTATGGTTTCACAGTGTATCTAAAGGGTTAATGTCCTTGTGCTCCTAACTGTCAATCACCTAGTGGGGTGATTGCCAGTTGGCGGGGCATCACCTCAGAGTGGGTCATGTGACTACTAGAGAGGGGTTGATAGGTGCTGTCAGTATAGCTGAGGGAGAGATTGCTGATCCCCTGTGAGTTTGCAGACTGGGATCTCCAGTGCCGCTGTGGAAAGAGCTGTGCTGTAGACATTGCTGCAGTGGCAGGAAGCCCTAAGTAGCGGTGAGGTGGGTGTCTTCACTGATACTCACCAATGCTATCAGCAGCGCCAGTGAGACCCATGAGGCAACATGTGCAGAGGTTCCTGAAGCTAACAGGGGCAGAGAAGGTCCGGCGCCGGTGGAAGAGACATCTCCTTAGCAACCAGAGAAGCTGAGCTGGTTGGAGGGGGCAGAGCAGTGTCAGGGCAGTGTAAGCGCCACCATTGAGCAGAGAGGAGACCTAAGCCCTGCTAATCATCCTGTCAGGGGCCAGAGGAGGAGTCAGGGGATCATCTTGCAGCAGCACCACTAGATCGTAGACGTGTGAGTGTATAATTCAGTCATTTATATTACACCTACACTAAGCACAGCAAGCCATAGGTGACTATTGTACATAGTCAATTTCATATTGGGACTAATGACTACAGGGCTAGGCTGCAATAAAAGCTATTAAGCAGGAGGATAGTAATGGGTCACAGTAGTCAGAGTGACCTATACTGACAGTTCCATGTATGGCTTATTCATAGTGCTAAGGAGAAGGTAGAAAGCACTAGGTATATATATGTAACAGGAGGAGTGGAAAGAAACTAGAACTGTTTAATGCTTCATAAATACAGTTTTAAAGCTTCCCATATATATACCAGCATCACATTAGTTAAAGGAGAACCAGATACATTCTTCTGCAGCGCTAAATAGAAAGTAATACCCTAAAGCTGCAACCTAATGTTTGTATTTATGCTCCTAAATTAGCAGAATAAGAGTCAAGGACATGAAATGTAGCCATACCACAGTGACATTGGATGAATGTTAAAGCCTCTTAGCCACAAACGATTAGACTATTATCCGGATTCACGGACTAGCTTGTGGCTCTTTAATACAACTGTTTTATATGTATATTACTGAACCCGTAAGAAGGAATGGACACATAGAAGGCTATTAGTTATAAAGTTAAAGGATTTGAGCTCGCTGTGACTATGATAAGATAAACCCCCTCTTGCAGATATATTTAATATAGACTCATCTTAAGAGACAACATTAATTTGAGCCATACAGGAATCGAAAGGCTATATATGCTCTGAAATATAGAAAGCATCAGCTACTTCAACGATACACAAGGATGAAGCATACCAATGGTTTATCATAGCAGTTTCATAGGAGTTTAGTTGAGTACTGGACAACTACTGTTACATTTTCACTGAGAAAAGTATACAAATCCCTTGGTACCCAACTGTTGATGTTGTTATCTATGTTCTACAGTAGATTATTAATGTTATCTGCCAATGAGGAACTATAAGTAACCTTATAGGAGAAAGTAATCGCTACTATAAGTAGACTTACCGAAACATCTTTCTCTTTAACTAAAGGGTGAACTGATAGTTGATACTAAAACATAGTGTCAGACATTCTGTATTAACTGCTGGTATTTTTAGGAAGTTCATGGGCCCTTATAGTGCACTATCATATTAAGAGTACCCGGGTCACTATAACACCTAAGAGAGTCTTGAAAAGAAAACTGATTTTTTATAATGCATGCAGGTTCTGTGTATAGGCCTAATTAAAGGGGGGTTAGCAGGGATTAATTATTTAAAAGTGAATGTGTAATTGATGAAATGCTCATGTAAACTTAATCCATTTGGTACTAATCATTAAGGTGTTATACTTACCAAATGTGTCTGGTCCATCTGGACGTTGATCTGAAGCTCCAGGAAGAAAGAGACAGGTATATTAGATAATATATCTATGATATAATGAAATCATACCCTAAGGATAGAGCTCAGGCTTACTCAAGCAAGCCTTAACTGTAGTTAAATACTACACATAGCTTGAGTGGAGGCACAACTATTAGGTAACCATCCCTTAATAGAATACATAGACAGCTCATGTTCAAGGTATTGAGGGTAAAGTTACACAGAAATGACTGCCCAATCTCTGGATGTGACTATTTGCATGTACCTGCTGGTGGGCACACTAGTTATAGCAATGTAGTAGCCTCTGTGAATAGTCACAGGTACAATTAAAATTATTATATCAGTAGGAGGAAATGCAGTAGGGTACATTGAGAGAATGGGCTGTTTATTTATCTTAACCCAGACCTTCAGGATAAATAATCAAGGAAACCAGGGCAGAAAACCCTCCCCAGACTAGTCACTAAAATAAATTCAATGGAAAACAATTTGTCCTTACCCCCACACCAAAGCCAGGAGAGGATGTGGTTAAGTTTCACAGTTTGGTTATACATCTCAGTCATGGGTAAGCAAAGTCATCCAGTGGTCAATGTTTTGGCAACATGAGATCTGTTTGAAATCATTCCATATAAACACCCCACAAATTAACTGTACACTCCTGAGAAAAAAAGCAGGCATCTGGACAGGGTGTGCTTGGGACATGTACATTAGCTTGGGCTAAATATTCATTTTAAATCCAAGAAATTAGGTCATATTTAATGCAATTAGACAAAACAGTCATAAAAATTAAGCCATCTGTACGCCTATTGAATACTTCTATTAAATGTTTACTAGTCTCAATTCAAAATCAAAACGAAACTAAAGTAACTAAACACAAGTTGTGTTTTATCAACTGCATGCATACATTTAATCTGCAATTATTTGTAGCAGTTGTATAAATTGTGAATCATTTAGAACACATACAAACCTCCAATGTCTCCACTTATCTAATCAACCATCTATTTCTAATCAGGATTGTGCTTTTATTGTTTCACATGACTTTGTTCAGGTTAACCTAAAGTCTGCACTATAACAGGTTAATCAGAATGTGGGATTACCAACACATGGTGGTAACACCCAAGACCATGTATACAATAATATAAGGAACACATATAAGGCCATTTAATGTCCACATATTGGACAATCAGATCATTCATCTCTGATTCTAGGTCAGAAATACAGTATTGTCCGTTAATTTAATGGTTAGGCCTGTTACTAGGAATGTTACTCTTTGGTCTGAGGGGACTTAATTAAAACTTCACGGCTATTTAGAAGGTAGACGGGTAAGATCTATCTGTAGACGAGGCCATGGTGGATTCAAGTACTAATGTGGACTAATTGGTCTCAATGGTTTTAATGTATTTTAACTGCTGTATTGAAAGTGTTACTTGTAAAAAGTTAATTTGGATATTTCCCAATGAAAAACTTTGGATGAACAATGAGATTCACTCCCTGCTAAGTTGTAAGGATATATATTACCTAAGGATAATTCATATAGCTCAATGTTTAATGTGGCACATAAAATTCTGAATTCAAATTTGAGGAAAGGTATCTGATATGGCTAAGGAGGTTTATTCTAAGAAAATGTAGAGCCAGTTTGGGGATTCTGGTGACTCAAGCTCAATTTGGCAGGGAATTAGGCTTATAACTAACAATAAGGTTATTCATTTTTTTTTTAGTTATAAATTTGGTGGCCTTTCTGCAGATAAATTGAATAAATTATATGCATGGTTTGACAAGACTTATTTGATCCTATTAGTTAAAATATGTGTATCCACATCAGAAAGATTTTTCACTTTACATTATTCCGATGATAGGCTCTGTTTATGTAACATGAATGCTAGGAAGTCCTGGGGTCCAGATAGTATTCAGGGTGGGGTTTTGCATGAGTGTGCTGACCAGTAAGCAGGTATTTTAACTGGGGTTTTAATTTTTTCGTTAATCAGTGTATTATTCCAAGATGTTTTAAAACTACTGTGATTGTCCCTAAATCCTCATCAGTACCTGGTTTAAAATACTCCCACTTTGTTAGGTATGAAGTGTTTTAAAAGTGTGATTTTGGGACAAATTAAGAATTGTATCCTTTGGAATTTGACTGCCATCATTTTGCTTAAAGGGGGTCATTCCGACGGATCACTCACTGCAGATTCTAGCATCGTTGCCTAGCGATTGCCTCTGAGGCAGAGGCAGTCACTGGGTAGGAGGGGGCTGGACGGCTGCATTAAGCAGCCGTTTAGGGGGCATGGCTTGCCAATGCAGGCGTGGACGGTTCGTTGGGGAGGCGGGCCGCGGCAGCTGCATGACATCACACGAAGCCGCTGCGGGCCAGGGAGTGACCAGTAGCTCCTGACCAGCACGCAAAAGCTGCATTAGTCGGGAGCTACTCTTGAAGTGCAAAGGCATCGCTGCTGTGTGATGCCTTTGCACTTCTGCACGGGGGAGGACGTCACTGACATGCGGGGCGGACTAGCCCCATGCTGGCCGTCCCCCAGCATGTCAGTGTGAATGATCGTAGCTGTGCTAAATTTAGCACAGCTATGATCAAATCGGAATGACCCTCATAGATCTGCAACCAGATCCACCTAGGATGCTGATTTACAGTTCTACACAAATTTCTCTGTATTCTAGAGAACAGGTTCTCAAACTCGGTCCTCAGGACGCCACACAGTTCATATTTTGCAGGTCACCTGTAGATGTTTTAAATGTGACAGTTGGTGATACACAGTGCAGCTGCTGTGTGACATGGAAAACGTGAACCGTGTGAGGTCCTGAGGATCGAGTTTGAGAACCAGTGTTCTAGAGAATTGGGGCTCACATGCAATGATATTGTTTGTGGAGTATACTACTGCTTTCTGTAATGTTGTACCTCCTGTTTTAATTGGCAATCTTTGCCAATTAAACAGAGTGCCCATGTGTAATTGGAATTAATCTTACTAATGATTTATTGAGGTCTTCTCACATTTCAGTTGAAATTGAGATGAATCAGCCATTTTCTTCTTATAAAGACTGTGAGCAGAAGTTTGACTAAGACAATTTTTTTACATATTTATATAGCTGTGTAATTGAGAGCCTACTAACTCCTAACCTCCCAATGCTATCACGGCATGGTATGGAAACATTAGTAAAGTAAATTAAGATCACTGCAGATTTTAGTCACCTACATACTTTTTTCCCTTATTGCCCTTAAATAATAGTTATTCTGTAGGTGTCTTAGAAGCCGTACCAGCAGGCTGTGAAATATTCTCTATCTGTAATTTTTAGGCTAAATTTGTAATATTTGTTCAATTTTAAATATAGTATTTATATTAGAGGCATGAGATCACATTGCAATTTCATTAATGTATTTAATGTTGTAGTGACAATCTTCTTAATGTTTGGCCCCAGCACATTAAGACTATTTTTGCCTTTCATCAGCCCTCACCTTTTTTCATTTATTCTTGTCTACTACCCATATTGATGTCAGCCTGTTTACATTACCCCCACCCTGGTTACAGTTATGACCCCTATGATTGTGTTATGGTTTTGCATTGAATCTAGACTGTATTTATGGATCGCTACTTGTTGCTCTTTTAGAAAAAATACAGAAAGCTACACAAACTGTGTAATTAGTTCAATTAAAAAGTACAATAATAAACTAAACAGGATTCTTAAGGAAACACACCCTCACCCATGAGATGGTGTTTACATGTTAAATATTTGAACCCATGCATAAGAGGCTTATTCCACACATAGAGACCAGGGATCATCTTTTTTCTTTGAAATGACATGTATCTAGACTATGTATTCAATTGTTTATGTTTTATAAAAAATGTTTTTCACATTTTCCCAAGTTTGTCCTTTCTTTACCTTTTGACTCATTAAAAATCTCCAACTGTAGCTTGTAATATTTTTAACAGATAATCATTTCTGACCTCTTATATTCTTTATCAAAATGTAACATATGCCTTCAAATAGAGATTTTTCCAAATGTAAATGTTTAATGCATAAGCCATAATAACACTGGAAAATAAGTCACAAATATTGTACACTTTTTTTCTGAAAAAATGGCTGTTATCTTCACACAGGAGACTCATTTTAAACATCACTCCTATAGTGACTAGCATCAGTGTACAGTAACAATAACCCAGGTGGGAAAGCAAAAAAGTACAGCAATCTTTTTCTCTAGAAGATTCTCCCAAACAGATACAGTACAGATGGGTCCTACATTAACGTGACTGTTTCTTCGCCTAGATGGAGGTTTAGTCACACCTGTGCGATAGCTTAGGTTGCTGAGTTTAATCACAGACAGGCACTTTGAGGCACGAGCATGCAATACACATCTCCACCACTGGGTGGCTATTGCTCCACTTATCCAGTACTTTAATTTGAACATTTGCAGATATATCTACAGTACAAGTTCTGGCATATGGTCAGTGACAACTGTAATATTAATATACAGTCCTGTACTGCATAGTGTACACACAGATGGTGAGCAATGGTCAGACGGAGAAAGTAAAAAAAAAAAATAGTTTATTTAGATGCAAACAAACATGTTAAAACACTTGAGTATGCATACGCAACTAATGTGTGAACACTTGTGTATGTAGATGCAACTAATGTGTGAAAGGAAAAATGTAGCTCATTGACTTTACAGTATGTACAGTGCACTAAATGAGCGTCCAAGTTCCGTAACGGCATAAACAAACACCAATGGGAAGTAATCGCTTCTTGCATTACTTTTACACATGAACTTGTGCATATTCCATGCAGCGACGTGGGCTAACGGTGAAGGATCCCACCTCCCACGCTGCGGGTCCCAGGTTCAATTCCCAAAGTGCCAATCTGTATATTTTTTCCCCCCTGACATTCACTTTATTCATTTTTTTTCTGTTTAATCCATTGTAAAACATTCAATGGAAATGTGCACACAGGTTTCACATAAATCAGGGTAAATCTGCAGAAGCGACTCATTCCACTATCTAAAATACACAGCGGTAATGTTAGGGTCTCCTGCCCTGTGCTGCCACGTCGTCATGGCAACCGGGAGACAAGTGCTAGCGGAGTAACCTGAGCGCAGCTGATACTCCGGTTCGGGTCTTTTGCTGTGCAGTGGTTACAGGCTCTGTGCACTGCAGGGGATCCGGTGCTGGTTTTTGTGCTCACAGTCTGTGAGGTCTGAGCTATATAAGGCCTTTTCTCAGGTTAAGCAGATGCTGCTGAATCTTTGTTGGTTAGTCAGTTCCTGAAAGTTAGCCAGTACTGTGTAGCTTTGTATTTGTTGTTGCTTACTGCAAATAGGCCTGGGGATTTGGTACTACACTCTGCCAATCCAGACCTAGCAGTAAGACTGGAGTCAGTCGTTTAACTTGCTGGGGTTCTTTTGCTACTCTGTGAACTTAGCAAGTTTGCGGCTGTATTCTCAGACTTGCCTGCCTAAATCCTGTCTCACTGTGCAAAGTGTTCAGGTGTCAGTTTAGTGGCAGATAGCTGAACCTGTGCACTGCAAGTGAGGATTAGGATTGTGGAGACTCCTCGTGTCTATCTCTGACCAAGGAGTTTACTGCCACATCCGTTGGTAACCCTTTAGGGTTTTGCTGTTGCCCTAAGCAACAGCATTTCGGGTTCTCTACGTATTAAAACACAACATCTTGCACTGGTGTGCATAACAGTTCAGACACCAGTACATTCCTGCAGGCAATGGTGTGCATAACAGGTAATGAGCACCTTTAGACATATCAGTAAATATAAATTAATGTTTTCTGACGCAACTAACTGTTCGTACATATTACTGTAGATTGTCTGCGTTAGAGATTATACAACTCTGTAATTTACTAAGAATTTGTATCTCAATCACTGCCGACAAAAGCCACACACTGCCGGGAAAGCATATAATTCATAAAAAAAGGGGCTTTCAAATAGACCTGCTTTTTGCTGGTGTGTTCAGATAGTCATGCACGGATCAGGGAGATCTGTGCATACTTCTCTGTGGAAAAGGGTCAGAAATAGTAAAAAAATTTAAAAATATTTGCATGGGGTCCCCCCTCCTAAGCATAACCAGCCTCGGGCTCCTTGACCCAGTCCTGGTAGTTTAAATACTGGGGAAAAGTTGACTGGGGTCCCCCTGTATTTAGACAACCAGCACTGGGCTCTTGGGCCGGTCCTGCTTCCAAAGATTTGGGGGACAAAAGACGTATGGCTCACACGTATTTTTAAAACCAGCACCGGGCTCCACTAGCCGAGAAGATAATGCCACAGCCGGAGGATACATTTATGTTGGTCCCTGCGGCCGTGGCATTACCCCCCCTTCTAATCACCCCTGGATGGGGTAACACTGGGGGAGTGGGGGCCTCTTAAATCAAGGGGTCCCCCCTACAGGCACCCAAGGGCCAGGGTTGAAGCCCGAGGCTGTCCTACCCATCCCTGGGTGGTGGATGGGGGGCTGCTAGCCTTTGTTTGTGTAAAATAAAGAATATTGTTTTTTGTCATGGAACTACAAGTTCCAGCAAGCCTCCCCCACAAGCTGGTACTTGGAGAACCACAAGTACAGCATGTGGGGAATTAACAAGACCACTAGTACAAGTACAGGATCCGGGATACTTAGTGCTAACCAATGCGTTTCGGGCTATTGAGCCCTTTGTCAGGTTTTTCTTTCTGTCAAAACCACTGCATACCCCTTTCAATGCGGTACTGACCGCCGGCAATTACAGGGATTTCGGGGAGAAGAAGATCAGATACGGACTCTAAACACCTGTACCAAAAGGTCCGTAAAACACTGATTTTTTTTAACCTATCATTATTTTTTCCACAGGCATTAATGCTTTCTTATACATTTCAGCACTCCTTTTTTACACTTTACTATTGCAATTATTTATAGGAGCTGCTTACATATTTACAAGCGCGGGCATCACCCATTTAAAGACTGCAATTCTAACTGGATCTCACAATGATTGAGGAATCCTTGACATTACTTCAGCAATTGATATCGAGGAACTAGACCTGACACAGGAGGATTTGGTGCTGGAGGAGTTGCGACAGGAGCTAACACTTGAGGTGAGTATAGAGCTACACGAAGAGAGTCGATACGAGTGGACATACTCTGCATGAATTGCACAATTTGTGATTGCGTAGCCTCCTGCTTGCTCAAACGTGACAAGATATCCATAGTAGCATCGCCCCCGGAAGCATGTTTAGTCATCATATCCATTGGTCCAGTGCTTACTGTCATGCTTGGCTTGAGTTGAGGTTCCGGCAACTGAGGTCTGATTGAGGAGACAGATGCCTGCGAAGGAAGAAGGCAAGGAGGCTGAATGTAGTTCCTTCTCATGGGATGAAGGGCTTGGAATGTACCCTAAAGGAGCTGGCAATGGGCATTGAAGAAGAAGAAAACCACAGTGGAAAAGAATACTGATGATAAATAAGTTGAGAACTGTGTACTGTGACTTGAAAGATGAGGTTTAAAAACACTGAAGCTGAAGAACTGTGGACTGTGATTTGTGACTTTAAAAGATGAGGCTGAAGAACACTGAATTTGAATTACTGCAGACTGTGATTTGTTACTTGAAAGACTAGGCTGAAGAACACTGAAGTTGAAGAACTGCAGATTGTGATTTGTGACTTGAAAGTCAAAGCTGAAGAATGCTGAAGTTGAAGATCAGTCATCTGCGAGGACCACTGTTTTGCACCAGGAGACCCTAGATGACCTGGGACCCCCATGGGAGCTCCAAAAATGGAGGCAGACTATAGACAATGGGACTGCTGCAGCTGTAAGTGACCACAAAATGACAGCTAACAAGGAACCAAGGCACCTGGAGTATCCTGGGAGCACAGAACTAGAGCACCTTACACAAGGTAGTAACCTGAAGCACTGGCACCCTCACTCTGAAAAAGCCCCTTTTTGTTAAGGAAGGCTGTCCTGGATTGGCTGGACACAGAGTGGAGGCTTACCATTGGCTTAGCATTGGTCTTCAACATGGTGGCTCCCAGCACAGGGGACATGCCCGGCAGCGGCACACAGCTCACCCAGACTCATGCTTCTGATCTCCAGAAGCCGCACAAACAGCAGAGGACCCCACTGCAGCAGCTCTCCATTTCCGCAGCAACGTCAGTCATCGGAACCGTAAACCCCACAGCCCCACGCCGGAGGTAAGACTCTGAATGCTGATACATTTTTGTATATAGATTTTGTATTCTTTTTATTAACATGTACTATCACTTTATCTTCTCGCATTGTGATGCCCTGGGGTAGCTGGCCTTTGATGGTTTGTGGGGTTCAGCACCCCAGGCCCAGACCAAGACTTAGGGACCACCAGTATCATTGAAGTCGTGTCAGGGCCTGGTTGCTTATTGTATATTTACAAATGTATGTAAGTAATACCTCTGGATTTCCATTATATACATATATAGCATTTCAAGTCTTGGTACAGGTACAGCTTGGTATGCTAATAAATAAGTAAATCAATAAGTACAGAAAAGCTTTTAATAAAATACAGAGAGCGGGGAGATACTTAAGGAACTGCTTGAGTTAACAGGAAAGTATTGAGTTTGTTTTTGAAGGATTCTAGAGTTGCGACTTCTTGAACTGCAGGGGGAAGTGAGTTCCAAAAAGAGTCACGTGGCTAAAATTTAGACTCCTCTATGAATTCCATGAGATTCTAGGTACTGCTAAAAGTGCTTCACCTACAGATCACAGTAATTGAGCAGGTCAGTGTGAAATCAGAAGCTGCTTCACGTACCTTGGGCCCTGTTCATGTAGGGCTTTGAAAATCAGTAAGCCAATCTTGAAATAGATTTGCCATCTTACAGTTAGCCATTGCAGGAAGGAGAGAATGGTTGTTATGTGGCTGGAATAGGGCGTGTTGGTTCACAGCCTGGCATCTACGTTTTTTACTAGCTGTAATTGGTACAATTGTTTTGCTGGGAGACCAAGGTACTGTAGGGTGCATTATAGTAGTCTAATTGAGATGATACAAATGCATACTGTATATGACTTTTAGCAGATCTTCGGAGGGAATTAAGTGCTTGATTGTGGTTATGTTCTTTAGATGAAAGAATGAGGATTTGATTGGGCTAATACCTGATATTTAAGTGTCAAGTCACCATACAGAACACTGCCAAAATTCCACACATGATCAGTTTTTTTTTTATTATGTACCAACAAGTATAAGTCCAGTTGGTTGGCTGTGCTTCAGACTTGTCCTTTGATGTTGAAGTCCTATCATAAGGATCTTTGTTTTATCATAATTCAGTCACAGCCAACTGGCGCTCATCCACTCCTAGAGCTCAGCTAGATAGCCTATTAGGGTAATTATGAGATTCTCCGTACCCAGAGCAAAGAATAGGTACAGTGGTGTTGGTGTATCATCTGCATAGCAGTGGTAGACCAGGCTATAATGTCTGATTTTTTCACCCAGTGGTAGCATGTAAACTGCAAAAAACATGGGGGATAGTATAGAACCTTTTGGAACACCACATAGCAGTGGCACTGGTCATGATGAGTTTTCTACAGATGTAACTCTCTGTGACCTGCTGGGCTATGGTCATTAGGTCGACAACACTTAGGTCAACAGTCATTAGGTCGACAACTATTGGTTGACATGCATTAGATCATTAGGGCGACTAGGTCGACATGGTCATTAGCTCAATGTGTACTAGTTCGACAGGTCAAAAGGTCGAGTTTTTCAATTTTTTTTTTGCTTTTTCATACATTACAATCCACGTGGACTACGGTTGGGAATAGTAACCTGTGCCAAGCGCAGCGAGGCACCTTGCCTGAAGCATGGTGAGTGAAGTGAGACACGCAAGGGGACATGGATCACTAATTGGGGTTCCCCGTCACTTTACGAAGAAAACAACACTAAAAAAAGTGAAAAACTCATGTTAACCTTTTTACCTGTCGACCTAGTTCATGTCGACCTAATGGCCATGTTGACCTAGTGACCCTGTTGACCTAATGCATGTCGACCAATAGAGGTCGACCTAATTACTGTTGACCTAAAATTTGACAACCTAATGACCCATAGGCGACCTGCCTGTAAGAAATAATTTGCACCAGCTAAAGATTGTGCCATCCAGTCCACTGACATATTTTATAATGAGATCACAGGGGGAAATTATATGGGTTATGTAAAATAATTATTTTTGTGTGAGTCCCCATAGTATTGGTAGCAGATTCCACATTGTATTGGGAGCCACAATATATAAGTAAGGTTCCTTCCATCCCCTGTGTTCTACAGTATTTTCATTCCACAAATCTGCATTATGTGCTGCACAATGTTTCTGTATCTGATCTGTAACTGTTATTATTTGGCATAATATATCTTTTTTAATTAAAGATCCATAGAACACATTGTCTCCTGTCAGGCTCAGTAGTAGCAATAACTATAAAAGCATATATAAAAGTGTCAGTAGTATAAAAAGGAGGCATTTATAAAATAAGACTGTGATTGCAGGATAAGAACATTATTTTCCTGTGGAGTTTTTTTGAGGAGCACGGTAGGATTTCTGTCTGAGAATCCTGATTACACACAATATGTGTTTACCCTGAGCTGCAGACTGGAGTAAAAATAATTACAATGTGAAATATTTCAATACCGGAAAACGTAAGCATCTGTATAATGTTACAAGACGGCATTTCATGCTGATAAATAAAGGAAAATAAATGTAAATATATGACTTCATAGACGGGAAACACAAACACATGAAGAAACAGAAAGGAGCACACAGCAGGGACAGTGTCAGGTTTATGTGGGCAGGGAGCTGCAGCTACTGTGTCAGATTACCTATCAGATGTATGGTGAGTGCAGAGTGTGTATACAGACTGCACTACAGAGATAATGTGAGATTGTAATGGATCCTTATAAAATGTAATTCCTTCTTTTGCACAATTGTCTCTGGGCCTAATTCAGACCTGGTCGCAAGCTGGCTGCTGCGACCAGGTTGACGCTGTCTACAGGGGGATGGGGTGTTCGCTGTGCAGGGGTGCGATCAGATGTGCAGAGAGCTGCACAAACAAAGGTTTGTGCAGTCTCTGCACAGCCCATGACTTACCCACCCGCTGCGATGATCGGGGCCGGAGTCGACGTCAGAAACCCTCCTATCAAACGGGTGGACACGCCTGCATTTTTCCGGACACTCCCTTGGAAACGGTCAGTTGCCACCCACAAACGGCCTCTTCCTGTCAATCTTCTTGCGATCACTTTTTTCGTTCATCCCATCGTTGTCCGGCAATCCCCATCACAGGAGGAGACGCACCTGCGCATTGTGGTGCATGTGCAGTTCAGCCCCGATCACTGCTGAGCGGAAATGCACAGCAGCGATCGAGTCAGAATGACCCCCTCTTTCTTTACCAGTAAGCTGTAAATCTTTGTAAATGTGATGATGGTACAGTGAGGTGCAGTACATCATAATATGGACAAGTAGACACAACAGCTGAGCAGGTTTCTGGCTGCAGAAAAGAGAACTCCCTATGGAGAGAACTCAATTCTGTGTGAAGTGCTGATGGGCATCACTGTGATGCTAGGCTGTGCATATAATGGGCAGTTATGGTAGTGTCTACAATGCAAGTTTTCACTTGCTCTCCAATGGGCTGTCAGGAGAACTTGCAAAAATGGCAGGAGGTGATGTTCTGTATCACAACGTCACATTGCACCAATGTCTGGAATCGATTTTCCCTCTATATACTGTGGCCATGGACACATTTTTTTAATATAAAGTAAAGAGATTAAATCAGTGGCACACAAATAGTGAGGTAAGTTCTGGATAATGTTTCGTAGGGTGTACTACTGTATGATATCCCGGCGTTATGCTGAGCACTGGGATCCTGACAGCCGGGATATCGAATGCCTCCCTGTTTCATATGCTGGTATGTACTTATCAGGTAAATTGGAAAAAGCCTGTATATAGCTTCAATAAATATTTAAAAATCTGTTTTAAATGGCAGGAAAAATGAAGATAGCTGCTACCGTGTACAGTCACTTTGTATGAGATATACAACTCACCAGTATGTAGTTCAAGCACTAAGCACCCAATGTTTTTGTTCATAAAGTTAAATTAAACTTATTCAATTCCACAAAAAATTGGTGAATTGTTTTTACTTTTGTGCCAATGCAGATAAAAATATTACAAAAAAAAACTACAAAATAATTTAAAAAGTGAAGTTTTGGAAAACATTTTTAAGCATTTCCCATGTACACTTCTGCAGACCTGAATATACATATGACATAGTATCCTGTCAGTGACTGATACAGCACACACATGCACACCTGTGTTACTCGGCGAGAGGTGGTAGCCCACACTGTGCTAGGTCACTATGCATACAATATATATGGTTTTAGCCAGTGACAGCCTAAGCAGAGTCTGGGCAGTATCATTATGTTGCACTTACATGTAATACCCTATTACTAGTAATGGTAACAATAGCAAACGTATGCACCATTTGTATAATACTGATCTGTATAGGCACAGTGTGAGTCTCGAAGACATCAGGCAATAAAGTCTAAGGGGTTCTGGCTCTGATGACCATAATACTTATTGGATGGGAGACACATTGAAGTCAACCTTTAAAATTAACATAGTCGTACTGTATTTATTTTAGGTGCCACAAGAGTTCCTCAGATGGTGATGGAATAGAGGGAGAGAAACCCATGAAAGAAACCTTTATAGGCTGAATACACACTCCTATTGTGTGAGTATGGTACACCACCTTATACTAATCTGTAAATTTGAGGGTCTAAAATCACAGACTCTCACGGACACTGATTCCTGTTAACAACCAAGGGTTTTGTACAAAGCCCCTTCCAGGACATACTACACTATTATTTTTTGTTTTAATGTATCTGGCATATACCACCATGGAGGAAAATAATACAAAAGACTTTATTTGAATCAAGGATTATGAATTGAAAACAAGACGACACCAATATATTGACATATTATTGACTCTATATTATCATTTCTAGTCACCATGGTATAAACCATTTATTGCTTGTAACAGAAGTCTCCTGCTGCATTACCATACAGCACTATCAGTGATGTTTCCAGCGGTGATAGCAACTCCAACCACATCTGAATCAGGCTTTATAGCATTAGCTTTCTTCTCATAATTTAGGAGAAGAGATTAGGGAGTTAATGAAAGGAAACAAGAAGAGGGAAGGGAAGAGAAACCAGACTAGCAGCACAATTAGCATCAGGACAGAACAACTGATGACCTGTCCAAACATATCTGGGCCTAGAGAAAAGAAAACAAACCAAACAGGACAGACATGTACAAGCTCCATTGCTGGTCCTATAGCAAGCTGGAACCAGCATCACCTAGCCTTACACTGGATGAGTCCATATCATTTATACCATAGCCTGGTGAAGGTAAGACACTAAGCTTTCATAGTAAGGGTCCAACAAGTTAATTAATTTAAGATTAGAGGAGTAAGGGAGTTGCCATCACCTGATTACCGATTAACCACATACAGATGGAGCCCTGCTCATCTATCCAATTAATAGGATTAATTGAGCCAGGGCAGAAGGACTTAATCCCCTGCTTAATCCCCTGCTGTAATGACTTAATCCCCTGCTATATTTTTCTCTCTGTATTGTATTGCAGCTGAAAACAATAGATGAAAGGATTATGCTAATAAACCATGGTGCACCTAGGCGCAGCAGAGGAGGCTAGATGAGTGAGGCTCCATTTGTACTTGCAGAACTCTAACCCAACATATGCCCCCATCACAGTAAGCACGAATAATAATTCTTCTTTGCAGAATAACCTGAATATAACATGCAGAACAAGACTTATATTACAGAATTCAACTTGGTGTCATTTTCCTCAAAATCTGGATATTCATCATTAGTTACCAGTGTTTTTTTTTTCCTATATGTGTTTGGAATGATCATAAATTCTAGTATAATAACAGTGATATATATGGATGCTCAATTACACAACCCCATGTATCTATTTCTCTGTAATCTGGCCTTAGTAGATATCTGTTATACAACCACTACTGTCCCTAACCTGCTGTACATGTTACTATCTGGAGATAACACAGTGTCCTTCATACAGTGCTTCACCCAGATGTTCTTTTATACTTTGGCTGCTGGTGTAGAAGATATTCTAATATTCATTATGGCATATGACAGATATGTTGCTATATGTGATCCTTTGCACTATAATAATATATTAAATAGGAGTCACTGTATCTTATTGACTTCTGGCACTTGGATAGCAGGAATCTTAAACTCAATTTTGTTTACAATTGAAGCCTCACACATGTCCTTCTGCCATTCACGTTCCATACACCAGTTTTTGTGTGAGCCTAAAGCAATGATTAACATCGCCTGTGCTGGCAGTGAGGAGTTTTATATTTTTGTCTATGTGGAATTTTTGATATTTGGATTTTTCCCAGCAATGTTCTGTTTCACATCTTATATAAAAATTATCAGGGTCATCTTACAGATAAAATCTAAGGACGGCAGAAAGAAAGCCTTCTCCACCTGCTCATCCCACCTCACCGTTGTCATTATGTACAATATGGCAGGTTTATGCGCATACATGATGCCAACATCAGGATCCTCTAATATCCTGGAACAGGTGTTTACAGCACTGTACTCAGTTGTTACACCCATGATCAATCCTCTCATCTACAGCCTACGGAACAAAGAAGTGAAAAGTGCTCTGCTGAGAAGACTGGTGATAAATGTAAATGTTGTAAAAATATCAAATTAAACTGTATTTAATGCTGAGGGAGATAAATGCACTGTTATAACATTAATGCACTATTATTATTTTAACTTTGTACAACTTTTGCTATTATATGTTTCATAATAAATAATAATTATTTAGATTTTTCAAACTTTTGCTAAGATAAAATGAGAGGTTTTTATATTGAGAAACATAAATAAAGTCCTGTAAGTACTGTATATAAAGTACTGTGCAAAAGTTTTAGGCAGGGGGGAGAAAAAATGCTGCAAAGTAATAATACTTTCAAACATAGTAGTGTTTATAGTTTATTTTTATGAATTACCAAAATGAAAAATGAGAATGAACAGAAGAGAAATCTAAATCAAATCAATATTTAATTTGACCACCCTTTGCCTTCAAAACAGCATTAATTCTTCTAGGTACACTTGCACAGAGTTTTTGAAGGAACGCGGCAGGGAGGTTGTCCAAAACATCTTGGAGAACTAATCACAGATCTTCTATATGGATGTAGGCGTGTTCAAATCCTTCAGCCTCTTCATGTAGTCCCAAACAGACTCCATGATGTTCAGGGATCTGTGGGGGCCATATCATCACTTCCATGACTCCTTGTTATTCTGTACACTGTAGATACAGTAGTTCTTAATGACAAAGGCTGCATGTTTGGAAGGAATGCAGTCAAAATGCCTGCGGATGGGATCCTGGCGTTCAGGATACTGATGCCGGAATCCCAACCGCCAACATTTGACCGACGGCTGCCATACTGACACACGCCCCTAATTAACACTCAGTTGGTGGGTCAATGCCATCAACCAAGTAGGAATAGATCCTGTGGTGAGTAAAACTTGCCACCAGGCCCAAAGTGTGGTTAGAGCAGCGAGCCCGTGTGGGGACTCGCTGCCTCGCTGCCGGTATTCCGGCAGATGGGATGCTGCTAACGGGATACTGACAGCCAGGATCCCGTCTGCCGGTATATCATACCGGACTAGTTTGGAGTCATTGTGCTACTGCAGAATAAATTTGGAACCAATCAGACGCCTCCCTGATGGGAGTGCATGATTTATAAGTACCTGCCTGTATTTCTCAGCATTGAGGATGCCATTAATCCTGACCAAATCCCCATTTCCGGAAATATGGCTCCAATCTTGCAAGGAAGATCCACCATGCTTCACTGTTTCCTGTGGACACTCATTATTGTACCACTCTCCAGCCATTCGGCGAACAAGCTGACTTTTGTTACAGCCAAATAATTCAGAGCACCTACTGGCATTTTTCTGCTCCCCAGTTACTATATTTTTGTCCATAGTTGAGTCACTTGGTTCTTGTTTCCACTTCAAAAAGGTATGGCTTTTGGTCCACAATTCTTTCATAAAGACAACTTCTGGAGAGACTTCTCAAAACAGTAGATGGGTATAACTAGGTCCAACTGGTCTCTGCCAGTTCTGAGCTGATGGCAATGCTGTACATCTTCCAATTTCAAAGGGAGTAAGCATGATGTGTCTTTCTTTTGATGACTATGTTTCCTTGGCAAACCCTTATATCTATGGTCCTCAACAATGCCTGTTCTTTGTGCTTCTTTAAAAGAGCTTGAACAGCACATTTTGAAACACCAGTCTACTTTGAAGTATTTGCCTGGAATAAGCCTTGGTGACGCAGTATAACTTATGTCTTTTTGCTGTGCTCAGTCATGCCAAGGTGTTTGACCTGTGACCAGTGGCGTATCTAGGGTAGGGCGAGTGGGGCACGTACCCGGGGTGCCTTGGCAGGCCCAGGAGAGGGGAGCGCCGCCGGCAGCCAGGGCATCATACCCCACTCGACCCCGTCAACCCGAAATGTGAGGGGAGGAGAGCGCAGTGTCTCTCCCTCCCCTCACCGCCACTGCCAGCACTAGCAGCGCTGCCAGCAGCGCTGCTGTGTCCGGTCTCCGGCGTTAGCCAATCAGAGCTTGCGGACCGGCTCCTGATTGGCTGCCGGTCCGCGAGCTCTGATTGGCTAGCGAACCGGCGCCAAACAGCCGCCGGAGACCTGGAGCGGTGAGGGGAAGGAGAGGCGCTGCACTGTCCTCTCCTCCCCTCACATATCAACAACAAGCGGCCGGTGAGTGACCGGGGGGGTCGGCGGCGGCACAGTGGGGCATGTATCTGGCACCAAATGGGGCATGTTACTGGCACTGAGTGGGGCCTGGCACTGTGGGGCATGTAACTGGCACTGTGGGGCATGTATCTGACACTGTGGGGCATGTAACTGGCACTGTGTGGCAATGTAACTGGCACAGTGGGGCATATATCTGGCACTGTGGGGCAATGTAACTGGCACTGTTGGGCAATGTAACTGGCACTGTGGGGCAATGTAACTGGCACTGTGGGCCATTTTCAGTGACCACACCCCTTCTGGAGCGTGGCCACACGCCTTCTGGAGTGTGGCCACGCCCCGTTTTTTCGGCGTGCGCACATCCTTCTTTTTGTTTTTTTGTTTTTTTGGGGGGCGTGATTTTCCATCTTGCCCTGGGCTCCAAAAACCCTAGCTACGCCTCTGCCTGTGAGATGAAACTGTCATCCACATCCATTGCTTTGCCCAGGGGCCTACACTTCTGCTAAGACACTGCTGGGCTGCATCACTCATGGGGGTCACGCAATCCGGCCACTACAGCAATAACAAAGAGGCCAAGAGTACTCTGTTCTTGGACTGAGATCGTAGCTTTATCCCTCACCTGTAATGACAGTGACACGACTTCATTTTGAGAAATGGTGGTCAATCATTGACAGTCTGATGCTGTAGTTTGACTGATGTCGCAGAGCCTTACTGCACATGTGCAGTACAGATATAGCGCATGCACAAAGTATCGAACATCAGTAATTTGCGACATGCACTGCTGCTACTTCCGCACCTGAATCAGGTCCTAGAACTGACAACACCTCTAGAACCATTAAAATATTCACCATTACTTAAAACTAAAAATGCTTATTGGTAATCAGTAAACTAGAACTTCAACTCTGGATAGTACAGACTTATGACTAATTAGTCATTAATATAATTTATAGGTCACTATTTACTTGAAAGAAACAGCCCTGCAAGTATATAGATAAATAAGATGAATACAGAAAAAAAATTACATGCTACAGGTACAGTATGCTAATAAAATAGACTTTAATATATCAATTAAACACAATATATATATATATATATATATTTATATATATATGGTCTGTAGAAGGCGGCACTCAGAGACTTCACAAATTCTGAAACGTGCTTTTAATGTGCGTCAACGTTTCGGGAGACGTACTCCCTTCCTCAGGACACAGCAAACAACTTGTTTGCTGTGTCCTGAGGAAGGGAGTACGTCTTCCGAAATGTTGACGCACATTAAAAGCACGTTTCAGAATTTGTGAAAGTCTCTGAGTGCTGCCTTCTACAGACTATACATTGAGCATTTGCCGCTTAAGGAGGGCACCTGAGCAAATACCCTGTGGGATCGAGGAGTGCCAGACCCAGAATTGGTTTTTATATATGCCTGTTTATATATATATATATATATATATATATAAAAACAATAGCATACATACGGCGGCACTCCAATAAATCACGCTGACACCGGCAAGTGCTTCAACGTTTCGAGGGTTTATTCCCTCGTCATCAGGATAAAATACAGTACACAAACTTACTTCTTAAATCCCCTCACCACACCGCGTGTAAGGCGCCCAGTTCCAGAAACTGGTAGGCGTCGCCCACATGTGACGTCATTCTCCACAACCCGTCTCCATGGCAGCCACAGAACAATAACAAACATACTGTGAAATGTAAAAAAGCGTCATAAGGTCACAGAATAAACGACTACTCGCATGATTTGCATACATGATAGTCATATAGAATTTAAAGTGGCATCTAATCAACATTTTCTACAGATACCATACTGCTTAAAGGCTTAATACAAGGCATAGATTCTTCACAATAATGATATATTTATCACAAGAAGCAATGTAGCCCCAAATTTTCATTGAGGCCTCTTGGTGATAAAGTGCCCAACCTGTGGATCCATCTTGATTCACAGCGTAAGAGGGCTAAAGATCTATCTCCTCCCCTAAGCCTAGGGGGAATATGATCTATAATCCTGTATCTAAGAGCCGATAAATTAAGACCAGCACTCATGAAATGCCTAGAGACTGTCTGATCGCTGTATCCCTTTTCAATAGCGTATCTAATTGATAGCCTATGTGTGGCCATTCGTTCCCGCAGTGTCCTATAGGTTTTGCCCACATAGCTTAATCCACATGGGCATGTGATCATGTATATTATATAATTAGTAGTACATGTCACCCGATGTCTAATTAAGTACTTTTTGCCACTATGTGGATGCATGAAAAAATCGCCAGCAACCATAGAACGACAAGTCGCGCAATTCAAGCATTTGATGTAAGGAGTTCTAAAAGTTCAGTAACACCTTGCTTCATGCTGCAAGTTTCCATCCAAAACCACTAAAATATGGTCTTCCGTATTCTCAATTTCTACGTGCAAGACGCATATGTAGTGACCATAGTGTAGCTATTTCCAATATTGACCATATGATTGAGAGATTTGTGCAGCGTGGGTATGATATACGAAAGTTAATACAATCAAAAAACAGGGCATTGGCCATACCACGTGACCAACTCCTTACATCAAGAGTTAGAAGGGTAGATTCTACACGTATCCCCTGGGTCAATCACTATAATGCTAGAAGTTGTGATATTAACAAAATTGCTAAAAATTTATGGCCCATTGTAAGCAGTGATAAGAATTTAAATTTGAAAGATCAGACCCTGATGCCCTGCTACACCCGCGGCAAATTATCTGTGACTGGGTGGTGAAAACGGACAACACTATGGTCAAAAGTGATACTGTCCAACAACGTTTTCTAGCTAGAAAGAATGGATGCTACAAATGCTTGAATTGCACGACTTGTCATTCTATGGTTGCTGGCAATTTTTTCATGCATCCACATAGTGGCAAAAAGTACTTAATTAGACATCGGGTGACATGTACTACTAATTATATAATATACATGATCACATGCCCATGTGGATTAAGCTATGTGGGCAAAACCGATAGGACACTGCGGGAACGAATGGCCACGCATAGGCTATCAATTAGAAACGCTATTGAAAAGGGATACAGCGATCAGCCAGTCTCTAGGCAATTCATGAGTGCTGGTCATAATTTATCGGCTCTTAGATACAGGATTATAGATCATATTCCCCCTAGGCTTAGGGGAGGAGTTAGATCTTTAGCCCTCTTACGCTGTGAATCAAGATGGATCCACAGGTTGGGCACTTTATCACCAAGAGGCCTCAATGAAAATTTGGGGCTACATTGCTACTTGTATAAATATATAATTATTGTGAAGAATCTATGCCTTGTATTAGGCCTTTTAGCAGTATGGTATCTGTAGAAAATGTTGATTAGATGCCACTTTAAATTCTATATGACTATCATGTATGCATATCATGCGAGTAGTCGTTTATTCTGTGACCTTATGACGCTTTTTTACATTTCACAGTATGTTTGTTATTGTTCTGTGGCTGCCATGGAGACGGGGAGTGGAGGATGACGTCACATGTGGGCGACGCCTACCAGTTTCTGGAACTGGGCGCCTTGTGGTGAGGGGATTTAAGAAGTAAGTTTGTGTACTGTATTTTATCCTGATGACGAGGGAATAAACCCTCGAAACGTTGAAGCACTTGCCGGTGTCAGCGTGATTTATTGGAGTGCCGCCGTATGTATGCTATTGTTGGAGTTCCCTGCACAGAACCCTAACGGAAGGCACCATTTGTGTTATACTTTGCTGGGAGTGCTGTCTATTAGGAGATTTATATATATAGACAGGCATATATAAAAATACATATAAAAACCATGAATATTAATATGGAAATTCAAAAAACCATTATAGACAATCAGAAAATATTCATAAATAGCTGTATAGAGACGGCTATCGAATAAAATTATAAATGTAGAACCCGCTGTTTCAATGAAAATTGTCAGTCCGAGATATATCAAATTGGATAATAGGTGGAGATGTACTAAGCAGTGATAAAAGTATAGAAGTGAGCCAGTGGAGAAGTTGCCCACGGCAACCTATCAGTATTGATGTGGCATTTATCATTTTCATACTATAAAAGTATACAGAGCAACTTATTGATTGGCTCACTTCTCCACTTTTATTGGATGGTTTCCATCCAAGGGTTATTATGGAGCTTTAGTCACAGCTAGTAAAACCCCTATTCTTGATTTTCCATAGTTCAATTAGATCAGGAGTGGTACCAAAGCATTGGCGCAAAGCTGAGGTAGTGCCTTTATTTAAAAGTGGAACTAAAAATAATCCTGCTAACTATAGACCAGTTAGTTTAACCTCTATATTGGATAAAATATTGGAAGGTATTTTGAGGGTTAGCATAGAGGATTATCTGCAGGCTGCTAAGATTATTAGCAAAAGTCAGCATGGGTTTTTAAGGGACAGATCATGTCAAACTAACCTAATTAGCTTCTACGAGAAAGTGAGCGAGAATCTTGACCAGGGAAAAGCAGTGGATGTGGTGTATTTAGATTTTGCCGAAGCCTTCGATACAGTGCCTCACAGGAGACTGATCATCAAATTAAGGGAACTTGTCCTAGGATATACTATTTGTACATGGATAGGTAATTGGTTGGATAACAGAGTACAATGAGTAGTGGTCAACGGGATGTTCTCCAGCTGGGCACCAGTAGTCAGCAGAATACCACAAGGGTACGTACTTGGACCGCTACTGTTCAATATATTTATCAATGATCTAGGAATAGGCCTGGTAAGCACAGTGTCAATCTTTGCATATGATACTAAACTGTGTAAGGCAATTAATTCAGAAAGTGATGTGGAGGTTCTATAGAATAACTTATTTAAACTTCAATCCTGGGCGTCTAAATGGGGAATGAGGTTCAATATAGATAAATGCAAATTTTTGCATTCTTGGAAAAAAACACACATGCATCCTACACTCTAAATGGGGTAAATATAGGGGTAACTGTGGTGGAAAAAGATTTGGGGCTGCTCATAGATAATAGGCTTAATAACAGTACACAATGTCAAAATGCAGCAAAAAAGGCAAGTAAAGTGCTTGCGTGCATAAAACGGGGCATTGAGACAAGGGACGAAAATGTTACCCTGCCACTGTACAAATCATTGGTACGTCCGAACTTGGAATATTGTGTTCAATTTTGGGCACCATATTATAAAAAAGATATCGGAGAAGTAGAAAGAGTTCAAAGGTGAGCTACTAAATTGATTAAAGGGTTAGAGACACTGGAGTATGAGGAAAAGCTTACTAGGTTTAATATGTATACACTAGAAAGAGGAGAATAAGAGGAGACATTATTAATATCATGAAATATGTAAAGGGTCATTACAAGGAGTTAGCAGGAAGTTTGTTTATTAAAAGAACTCTTTATAGGACACGTGGGCACTCGCTGAGGCTAGAGGAGAGAAATTTCCATACACAACGTAGGAAAGGGTTCTACACGGTAAGGGCAATAAAGATTTGGAACTCCCTGCCAGAGAAGGTAATAATGGCAGACTCTATAAATGCATTTTAAAATGGATTCGACAAATTTCTAACTGGAAAAAGTATCCAGGGTTATAGTATTTAATATATTGACATTGATATCTGGGAGTGGTAGGAATCATAGTTGTCAATTGGTACTAAACCATTACTTCAGCATGTGCATTATAATATGAGCAGCTCAACACAGAATACAGGTTGAACCCGATGGGCATTTTGCCTCTTTTCAACTTCACTAATTATGTAACTATGGGGGTCATTCCGAGTTGGTCACTAGCTAGCTGATTTTCGTTGCAGTGCAAACGCTAAGCCGCCACCCTCTGGGAGTGTTTCTTAGCTTAGCAGAATGGCTACAAAAAAAATTGTGCAGTTTCTGAGTAGCTTCAAACCTACTCAGCGCTTGCGATCACTTCAGACCATTCAGTACCGGATTTGACGTCACAAACACACCCTGCATTCTCCCAGCCACGCCTGCATTTTTCCTGGCACGCCTGTGTTTCTCCGAACACTCCCTGAAAACAGTCAGTTGCTACCCAGAAATGCCCACTTCATGTCAATCACTCTGCGGCGGCCATTGCGACTGAAAAGCATCGCTAGACCTTGTGTGAAACTACATCGGCGGTTGTGAAAGTACATTGTGCGTGCGCATTGTTCCACATACGCATTCGCAGAAGTGCCATTTTTTTACTTAATCGCAGCGCAGCGAACATTTTCAGCTAGCGATCAACTCGGAATACCCCCATAGTAACTATCACTACTTAGTACATGTCCCCAAATAATACGTATCAGAGAAAGAATGTTTAGAGACTTTGTATCCTGATGAGATATATTGGGCAACACACCATAAAGCACACACAGTCAGTTGGTATAAATAGTACTCTGGAGACATTTATAAAGCAGATCGATCTTTTAACTGGTGATGGTTAGAGATAGCTATATTGCAATGCAATCTCCTATTAATATGCGAATCAAGTGGTAGCAAGAGCGTGATAAGTAAAGTACCATAGGGTTTTTTACTGGAAGTGCTTTATGTGACAGGGCTCCAGTGTCCAAGTGCTTTGAATGAATAGCAGCAGCACAGATATCCCATAGGTGCTATGATCCAGTAGCACAGATGACAAGTGCGGCCTACTGTGAAAGCAGTGTCAGTGTGTCAATTCGATTTTCCCCATGGGTGCCTGTAATCCTACAGCAGGTGTAGCTTCCTGTGTGGACAGCTTCATTTAGGATATTTTTAAGAGTGCTGATTACTTTTTGGCAGCTATAGCAGATGTATATAGCCTGATGCTGCTGCTGTGACTGCTTTTGCTGGCTCTAGATAAAGGTCTGCAATTCAATGTGAGAGCAGTTGGGGGGGTTCACTTGGTCATGGCAGTAGTGTGATTGTTCTGACATTTTTCTTCCTTTATCCAGGATTTCTTCAGCGGGGTGTGTCAGAACCCTAAAAGGGTCTTTTCGATTATCTATGATGTATAATTCTAATGTAAACATGGGAAGATAATAGGATAATAACACTTAATTTTTACATTTATCCACTACAGTATGATCTATTAGTGTACAAATTGCAATTTATTTCTGCAGTTACTCTTACAGGTGGATAATAGTTTTGTACATTAAGAATACAGAGTATTGACAGCTACTGTATATTAGACATCCCACTGACAGTGAAATCATGAGGGATTTAAAGAGAATCTCTATTATAACTGAATGCTTATAGGTATTAATATAGATTTCCAAGTATAAATGGAATATTATCAAATACATTTGTATACAGTAGGCCAATGTCAGGGGCTGGAGACAAAGAGAATACTGTTAAACATTACAGGGTCAGGGCTGGCAGCAAACAAATAATATTAAAAAGAATAGCCATTGTAAGGATCATGATATGGTCATGATCATACAAGAATTGGTGCAGTTTTTTCCCATAGAAGACATGATCAGCGCATGTTTGCCCATGTTGCAGAATTTTTTTTACTGATGGGAGATATGTGTTACATGATGAAAATGCCTTAGTAAATTGCCCCTTACAAGATTGGCCAGAATCCTCACACCTCTAGCAATACCGGACGCCATTACATCCTGTCCTTAACATTTTCTAACATACTTGACCAGTATGAGTAACTTTCTTTTGGCAGAATGGTGCAGTATCCTTACTATACAATTTTAGCCATTGTTACGCAAAGTGTCGTAGCACATACATAAATTACTTCATATTGGTGTTTTCATATGTTTATCCACATCTTGTGTAACATTTCTTTTTCCTTAATATATGTAATAAATAACACCACTTTTATTAAATAATACATAATTTAAACTTTAGATATTATAGACCATATATAAAACTCCAATAAACTATAAGGTAGATTTTAACAAAACAAACATTTATTGGCAAAAGTTGGTTGCAAGATGTTTTGTATTGAGGTACCGGTCATATTATAATTATGTCCTGTGTGGAAAGCAAAACAGAATTGGTTATTCATGGTTTTGTTTACATTTAGGGGTCTCTATTTCCAAGATACAATGTTGAAGCCTGATGTAAGGTCATAGACAATATTCATATAGGGGTGTTGAGGGTGGTTATTTGGGATCAGTAGTCCATTGGAAAGCTCCTTTTTTATAATTTAGCTTCAAAGCATATTACTTGTATGTTTGAGTTTTTAATCAAAATAAGGAGAGAGAATGATTTTGTAACTATGTGGAATCAGATACATTTAGTTAGGTAACAACATTTATTCTGTAAATGCACAAATAATGCAGGGGGTAATTCCAAGTTGATCGCAGCAGGAATTCTGTTAGCAATTGGGCAAAACCATGTGCACTGCAGGGGGGGGCAGATATAACATGTGCAGAGAGAGTTAGATTTGGGTGTGGTGAGTTCAATCTGCAATCTAAATTGCGGTGTAAAAATAAAGCTGTCAGTATTTACCCTGCACAGAAACAAAATAACCCACCCAAATCTAACTCTCTCTGCAAATGTTATATCTGCCCCCCCTGCAGTGCACATGGTTTTGCCCAATTGCTAAAAAGTTTCCTGCTGCGATCAACTTGGAATTACCCCCGCAATACAAAAACTGCTAACAAAAATATGATACATTTATAAAATTAATAGTAAAGATATAGAAAAATATATTTTTTGTTGCTATAATTAGAATATCTTTATAATCAGTTCTCAAGGGTAAAACAAGTAATCTTTCCATAATTTTCTAGTACTCCCCATAGTAACATCTTATTTACACATTGTGTATGGGTCCACACATTCTATGTACTGTAAGGTTATTTCCTTTGTGGAGAACTTATTTATGTTGATCTACTCATGAATTGTGATCTTCTATTGAGCTTTAATGTACTGTATTGTACATTTTTCCTATACTATAGTTTTATTGTATTTTTTGTAGTTTATTTTTGCATTGTGATTACGCAATAGTACATGTAGTTCAAATAAAGCAAAGATTGTTTTCTGTAGTCATTATAAGAACACAACACATAAAATACAAATTCCCTTATTTATTTGAGTGCTTCATAGCATTTAAGAGGTGATCATAGTGTTTCAGGGGCTTACAAAACAAATAATTTAAAATAAGATGACAATTGTATGGAAAGATAATTTTTCAATATAAGTATTTATTTTTGAGGACACGCAAGGAATCACCTAAACCAGAGGTTCTCAAACGTGTTCCTCAAGGCACCCAATGGTCCAGGATTTAGGTTAATCCATGCTTGTTCACAGGTGATTTAAGGCCTAATTCAGACCTGATCGCAAAAGCAAAATCTTTCTCTAATGGGAAAAACCATGGCCCTCATTCCGACCTGGTCGCAAGCAGGCGTTATTTTGCACTACTGCGACCAGGTAATCGCTGCCTACAGGGTAGGGGGTAATCGCTGTGCAGGGGTGCGATTGGCTGTGCAGTGAGCAGCACAAACAAAAGTGTGTGCAGTTTCTGCACAGCCCAGGACTTACTCAGCCGCTGCAATGATCCGGGCTGGTTCTGACATCAGGAATCCTCCGCCCGAATGGCTGGGCACGTCTGCATTTTTCCGGACACTCCCTGGAAATGGTGAGTTACCGCTCACGAACGTCTTCTCCCTGTCAATCTTCTTGCGATCTTCTTGCTTTCTTCGTTAGTTCTGTCACTGCCCGGCGGTGCATACGTATGCGCAGGACAGATCTGATTGCACAGCTGCGAAAAAAGGCAGCGTGTGATTGGGTCAGAATGACCCCCCATATGCGCTGCACGGGGAAAGGGGGGGACAGATATAACATGTGCAGAGAGAGTTAGATTTGGGTGGGTTATTTTGTTTCTGTGCAATGTAAATACTAGCTGCTTTATTCTTACACTGCAATTTAGATTTCAGTTTGAACACACCCAACCCAAATCGAACTCTCTCTGCACATGTTATATCTGCCCTACCTACAGTACACATGGTTTTTGCCCATTAGAGAAAATGTTGCTGTTGCGATCAGGTCTGAATTAAGCCATTAATTGACACCTCAGTCAATTTGATTTAACCATCTGTGCTGAGACGTGGATATACCTAAAGCCTGGACCATTGGGGAGCATTGAGGACTGCGTTTGAGAACCTCTGATCTAAACTCTGAAACAGCTGATAAAATTTGTATATGCATTTGTATACAAACATAAATTTGTGTTCTGCCAAGGCCATTCATGCAGGATACATGTGTACTTTTAGTACTGTATATTGAGGAAACTATACACAAAAGGTAAAAGGCATTGGGGGTCATTCCGACCTGATCGCTCGCTGCAGTTTATCGCTGCACAGAGATCAGGTCAGATCTGCACATGCGCTGGCACCGCAGTGTGCCGGTGCGTGCTGGATGACTGAAGGCCGTTGTTCCCTAGCGATCACCTTTGCCTGATTGACAGGCAGAGGCGGTCGCCGGGCAGGAGGGGGCGGAACAGTGGCGTTAGGCCGCCGTTATGTGGGCTCGGTCTGGCCTATACAGGCGTGGCCGGACTGTGCAGGGGGAAGGCTGCAGCGGCTGCATGATGTCACACACAGCCGCTGTGACCAGGCACAGCGACGAGCAACTCCCGGCCAGCCGCAGGAGCTGTGCTGGCTGGGAGTTACTCAGCAAGTCCAAAAGCATCGCCCGCTGTGAGAAGCTGGTGTACTTGTATGGGGGGGTGGACAGACATGCGGGGCGGACTATCCCTGTGCTGGGCGTCCCCCCGCATGTCTGGGGACATGATCGTAGCTGTGCTAAATTTAGCACAGCTACGATCAACTCGGAATGACTCCCATAGTACAGAAGCACAAAATGCAACATCTTTGTTGGCAGGAATGTAATCCATCTGTTTTTCATTACCAAATTCCAGATCATATTTTGTCACATGTGCCTATCAGTTAGTAGGCTAACATCTCATAATTAGCCAAAAAACAAGAAATACTATTAATATAATGAATGCTAGAACGCAATGTAGTGAGCAGATAATGTATGATAACTAGAGATGTGCGCTGACCCCTGTGTTTTAGTTTTGGATCTGTATCTCCTTTGTGTTTTGAATCTATATTTGGTTTTGTCAAAACCACCATTGTGTGTTATGGTTTTGGTTTTGGATCTGTAGGTTTTTTTAAAATCATAAAAACAGCTATAATCACAGAATGTGAGACTGTTTTTGTTCCTACAGTATTATCAGTAGCGGATCTTGCCACGGGCAAGCAGGACTTTGCCCGGGGCGCCGCCTTCTGGAGGGCGCCAGCGCCATCTGGAGGGTGCCGCACCATGGCAAGATCCGCTACTGCTGTGCCCCCCGCTGCCCGCTGTGTACACCCCGCTGGTCCCGCTGGTTCCCCGCTGTGAAGGAAACTAGACGCTACGCGTCTAGTTTTCGTTCGTGGAGAGGACCTTCGCTGTGCTGTGCGCGATGATGTCATCGTACATCACACAGCATTGTTGGACTGACACAGATGCTAGGGGTCATAATTGACCTCAAGTGTCTGTCTATGCCAGATCCGAGGAGAGGAGCGGCGCCAGCGGAGGTCTGCAGCAGTCAGTAGCGGGGATAGTAAGTATTCATTTTTTATTTATTTTTATTTTTCAGCGGCGCTACTCTACTGTACCGGGGGCGTAACTGACCACGCCCCCTGTATGAAGCCAAGCCCCTATTTCCCGCCCGGGGCGCCACAAGTGCAAGAACCAGCCCTGAGTATTATTAACATAAATAACATTCATTTACAATCAGTTCTGACCACTTCACAGCTCAAAATATTGTTTTAATCTGCTTTAGGCCAAAGGCTACAGCGAGATAGACAGTGGAACAAACGTACGGCAGTTTATAGCACATCTATGAAACATTGCCACACAGCAGTGGCAGAAAAGAAAAGTGGTGCAAGATGGATTTGTTCTTGGGACCACCGCTATGATGGATATTAAAAAGGACATGCACAGTTTAACAAACCAAGCAATAAACAATAGTTTAAAAGCGCTGCCAAATATTGAAGAGTATTTTATTTTAAAACATTAAGATCATCAGAATCACATAAAATTCACGTTTAATATCAATTCCTTCAAATCTCTATATAAGAGATCTATCTATGGCAAGTGGACATCATAGTATTTCCAAAACTAAATCTGTTTTGGTGATACCTAGTTGTAACACAGCTCTGCACAGTGGATACAATTTCAATCAGATAGACACACTATATTCCAAATGTAACAGATGTATCAATATTAATATATGTATCTCCACAATAAGCATTAATAAGGCACTTTCTGCCACTCACTTTTCTAGAACAGTCTCCTATAGAATAATTAAATTACATTCACTTGTAGTTCACAGTCCCAAGCATATCAAGAGGAAATTGGAACACCACTTTCTTTGTTATTTATCCGGGAATTACTCAAATCCTCCCGCTGGGACAATGATGTAATTTTATATTACAAACCAAGCACTTTAATGACAGGCTCTGACACTTTCGTGGCTAAAGTGCTTGCTTTGTTTGGGCCCCCACAAAACAATTTTTTTGGAAGGACTACCTCTGGTCACTAATGAGGTTGATAAAGATGGTGTTAATTACACTATAATCTTGTAAAATAAATGATGTAACAGGGAGGAGGTGCCTAGATGCCTAACATCCCTACTTCTACTAACTTTGGCCTCACAAATGGAGCAGGTGCCTTCACAAACATTGTCCGGATTTGGGTAAAAATAATCACACACCCAAAAGGTGGCTTTTTTGGTCTTGTGCCCAGGCATCACAATGGCTTTCTTTTTATCATGGATAGGAACTGCAGCCACTAGTGGCTGACTTACACAAACAACAGCATCAACATCCTCATCTTCAGAGTCAGATAGTAGTAGTACACACATATCCCCCTCATCCTTTTCCATTTTTACACAAGCATCCTCAATTTCTATTATGTCCTCATCACCATCTATACTGCTCCCCACATTTGCACATGGTGCAGAACTGGTGGAAGGAGGCAAAAGAGGCTTCTCTATGAGGACAGTGTGAGAAATGTCAGACTCACATATAGCTAAAGTGGACACCCCTAAATGTTCATAAGGGATGTGTGACAGTTCTGAATGCACAGTTTGTTCTACTGCCTTAGTGGTTTTCATTTTTTGACACCTGTTCTAGACTCTGAGTGGAAAGTTCTTGCATTGTCATGAAATGCAGAAGAAGATGCCTCAGTGACAGTTGCAGAACCACCACTAAGAAATAAAGGCCAAGACTTGAGCTTTTCCTTGTCACTGAGTGTGGTGATTTGCTTGTTGGCAATTTTATGTCACAGGTCAAAGGTCTGTCATGAATGAAAGTATTAAGTCGGTGAAAGGTAATGAGCTGTCACAGTTCAGTAGATTTGGCCTTGGACTGAATAAATCTCTTAATTTGAATTAAAAAAAAAAAAACATTTTAGCTGTAGGGATTAAGGGCATGTATATTTACTGAATCCCAGAATATAAAAGTGAGAATTGATTTTGCTTCCATATGCAGATAAAGAAACTCTTATCATTGCAGTGATGCATATACACATGCATTGCAGATGTAACCCTGATTAAGGCTTTAAACAACACTTATATTGAGGTACAGTAGTTAAAATATGGTGATAAAAAAGGAGTATAAGCATATATATTATTCATTTTAAAGTTAATGTATGTTGTTATATGCATGTTTTGAGGTAAATGATATAGTTCACATATATGTTATTGTATGCACATTGATGTAAATGTAGTGGTAAATTTAATTAAGGCTTATTTTATGGTTTCACAGTGTATCTAAAGCGTTAATGTCCTTGTGCTCCTAACTGTCAATCATCTAGTGGGGTGATTGCAAGTGGGTGGGGCATCACCTCAGAGTGGGTCATGTGACTACTAGAGAGGGGTTGATAGGTGCTGTCAGTGTAGCTGAGGGAGAGACTGCTGATCCCGTGTGAGTTTGCAGACTGGGATCTCCAGTGACGCTGTGGAAAGAGCTGTGCTGTAGACATTGCTGCAGTGGCAGGAGGCCCTAAGTAGCGGTGCGGCGGGTGTCTTCACTGATACTCACCATTGCTACCGACTGCGCCAGCGGGACCCATGAGGCAGCAAGTGCAGAGGCTCCTGAAGCTGACAGGGGCAGAAAAGGTCATCTCCTTAGCAACCAGAGAAGGTGAGCTGGTTGGAGGAGGCAGAGCAGTGTCAGAGCAGTGTATGTGCCAGCATTGAGCAGAGAGGGGACCGTAGCCCTTCCTATCATCCAGTAAGGGGCCAGAGAAGGAGTCGGGGGAGCATCCTGCAGCAGCACCACTAGATCGTAGAAGTGTGAGTGTATAACCAGTCATTTATATTACACCTACACTAAGCACAGCTAGCCAAAGGTGACTATTGTACATAGTCAATTTCATATTGGGACTAAGGACTACAGGGCTAGGCTCCAATAAAAGCTATTAAGCAGGAGGAAAGTAATGGGTCACAGTAGTCAGAGTGACCTATACTGACAGTTCCATGTATGGCTTAATCATAGTACTAAGGAGAAGGTAGAAAGCACTAGGTATTTATATGTAACAGGAGGAGTGGAGTGAAACTTGTACAGTTTAACGTTTCATAAATACTGTATTAAAGCTTCCCACATATACCAGCATCACATTAGTAAAAGGAGAGACAGAGACATTCTTCCGCAGCGCAAAATAGAAAGTTACACCCTAAAGCTGCCACCTAATAGGTGTATTTATGCCCCTGAATTAGCAGAATAAGAGTCAAGGACATTAAATGTAGCCATACCATAGTGACATTTTATGAATGTTAAAGCCTCTTAGCCACAAAGGATTAGACTATCGTCCCGATTCACGGACTAGCTTGTGGCTCTTTAATACAACTGTGTTATATGTATATTCCTGAACCCATAAGAAGGAACTGACACATAAGAGGCTATTAGTTATAAAGTTAAAGGATTTGAGCTAGCTGTGACTATAAGAGAAACCCCCTCTTGCAGATATATTTAATATAGACATCCTAAAGGACAACAATTATTTGACCCATACAGGAATCGAAAGGCTATGTATGCTCTGAAATATAGAAAGCATCAGCTACTTCAAAGGGACACAAGGATGAAGCATACCAAGGGTTTATCATACCAGCTTCATAGGAGTTTAGTTGAGTACTGGACGACTACTGTTACATTTTCTCTGAGGAAAGAATACAAATCCCTTGGTAATCAACTGTTGATGTTGCTATCTATGAGCTACAATAGATACTTTCTGTTATCTGCCAATGAGGAATTTTAAGTAAACTTATAGGAGAAAGTAATCGCTACAATAAGTAGACTGAGCCAAACATCTTTCTCTTTAACTAAAGGGAGAACTGATAGTTGATACTAAAACATAGTGTCAGACATTCTGTATTAACTGCTGGTATTTTTAGGAAGTTTATGGGCCCTTATAGTGCACTATCACATTAAGAGTACCCGGGTCACTCTAACACCTAAGGGTGTCTTGAAAAGAAAATTTATTTTTGTATTGCATGCAGGTACTGAGTATTGGCCTAATTAAAGGGGGGTTAGCTGGGATTAATAACTTAAAGGTGAATGTGTAATTTATGAAATGTTAATGTATATTTAATCCATTTGGTACTAATCATTAGTGTTATACTTACCATATTGTCTGGTCCATCTGTAAGTTGATCTTAAGCTCCTGGAAGAAAGAGACAGGTATATTAGATAATGGGCCAAATGTAATAGAGTGAGAGTTTCAAAAGGTGAGAGATTTGGTAAGGTTTTGCAGTTTTTTTTTAAATGGCAATCATTTACACAGCAAGATCAACCTGGTTTTGCAGTGTAAATAATTGCCACTTTAAAAAAAAATAACTGAGAAACCTTTCCAAATCGCTTACTTTCTGAAACTCTCACTCTATTACATTTGGCCCATAATATATATGGTATAAGGGAATCATACCCTAAATACTACACATAGCTTGAGTGGAGGCACAACTATTAGATGACCATCCCTTAATAGAATACATAGATAGCTCTCGTTCAAGGTATTGAGGGTAGGGTTACATTGTGGAGGCACTGCTGAGATTCTTTTGTAGTATACTCAGGGGTAGGTGAAGCACACTCGCTAATATAACCCAAATCACATGTGGTGAAGCCTTTGTTTGGTGTATAAAGAAGAGAGTTGCTCCAGATAGGCGTTTTGTGCTGTTTGGGGATCTCTCAAACACCACTAATGGGACTATTATGACAGAGATGCTATTTCTTTTTGGGGTAAAGCAACCAAAGATTGCCGACAAGCAGTTGAGGGAAAATGGAGAGTTGAGCGCCGTATTAATAAATAATAATAATGAATTAGACTGTTTTGCTCCCTAGAGTGGTGGCTGTGAGGTCTAACCCTGAACGCAGATGGACAATTATATGGCCTGAAAAGGAAATCAGTGAAAGGGCTGCTGAACCTTTAGCTGTAAGTGACATCCCCTCCCAGAAAAGTGGAGATCCCTCCACAGCTATGGGTGTAGATTGTCAATCCCAGTGTAATGAGGAGAAGTTAGGGACTCAGGGGGTAATTCAGAGTTGATCGCAGCAGCAAATTTGTTAGCAGTTAGGCAAAACCATGTGCACTGTAGGGGGGGCAGATATAACATTTGAGAGAGTTAGATTCGGGTGGGTTATTTTTTTTCTGTGCAGGGTAAATACTGGCTGCTTTATTTTTACACTGCAATTTAGTTTTCAGTTTGAACACACCCCACCCAAATCTAACTCTCTCTGCACATGTTATATCTGCCCCCCCTGCAGTGCACATGGTTTTGCCCAAGTGCTAACAAATTTGTTGCTGCGATCAACTCTGAATTACCCCCTCAGTTAGAAGTTATTGCTGATAAAGTAGTACATCAATTAGAATGCTGGCACTATGAGGGTAGCTATAGGAGGCTGAGGTTTTTTCTGGAATACTTCCTGTACCTACTGGAGAGGAACCTTATGAGGCCTGGACGGAGGCAGCCATCCAATAGTCTGAGGAGTGGCATTGCCTGACCATATAAGAAAACAACGGATTACAAAGAGTTTACGGGGACCCGCTATGGCAGTGGTTCCCAAACTGTGTGCCGTGGCTCCCTAATAAAATAGGCAAAACTAGTGCTAGTAGCTGTCAGTCATAAAATATGGGGACACACAGAAGCAAATCTTGTCCCTCACCACACAATTGAGCCTAAGGATGACATATAAACACAATCTACTGAATTTAATATTTCTTTCTAAATTTCTCAATAAGAAATTGTTGGCCTAGGGGTGCCGTGAAAAAAATTCTGATACTCTAGGGCGCCGTGATTCAAAAAAGTTTGGAAACCACTGCGCTATGGGAATTATTCAGGCTACGAGGAAAAGGAATCCAGATGCTACGGTGGATGACTACTTCCAAGCCTTAGAGTACACCTATGGAACATTGGAAGAAGTAGATAACCTGGTTGCCAGATTCAACCGTACTTATCAGGAGCAGGGGGAGAAGTTGTCCCAATATGTGTATAGGTTAGACAAATTAAATAATAAAATTGTAGACAAAGAAGTGTTATCCTCTGCAAAAATTAATAGTAGTAAACTGAACCAGGTAATTCGGGGAACTCTAATAACTGACCCGGTAGCTCAGCAGTTGCGGTGTACTGCTATATTATTAGGAAGTCCTACTCTTAATGACTTAATTAAGGAAGTTACCCATGCGGAAGCTTTAATAGCAAATAGAGAGAAGATCCATGTAAAGGCTGTAAAAGTGGTGGTACCCTCCCCTGAATCCCAAGTTTCAAAGGAGGATAGTTTAGTTACATTAGTAGAGGAACAAATAAAAATGGACCAGCTCATTCTTGCTCTAACTCAAGAGGTGGCACCCTACAATATAACCTCAGTTAGCACCAATAGGGGGATTAACACTGGTAGGGGAAATTTTAGGAGAGGTGGAAATTTCACAGCCAGAGGGTGTTTTAGGTGCGGGCAGCCATGTCATAGAGCAGTGGAATGTTCTCTAGGCTGGGTTCCCTCCAGATTGGAATCTGATATGCAGTCAGATAATGCTCCTAATCAGGGAAACGATAGTGGGAGGCTGGCGGGCACCCTCGTCGTCTCCCAGAACTTAGATGTGATTTAAATGGGGAGTGCCCAGTGGACTAGTTTGATTCCTGATGGTATGATAGGACCTGCTCCACGTGTGGTTGCTAAGTTAAATGGACACCCCTGCCCTGTTTTGTTCCCTGGGTCCCAGGTGTTCATTATATTTGAGCAGTGGTATAGACACTATCTCTCTGATGTCCCTATTAGGCCTCTGGAAAGACTTGTGATATGGGGATTAAGTGAACATAAATATCCATATTAAGGTTATGTAGTAGTCAACATAGAGTTTCCAGAGGGATTAATTGGTGTGTCAGAGCCATTACCCCTAATTTCTCTGGTATGCCCAGAGTCCCCAGGTGATAAAACTGTAATGCCTGTGATAGTGGGGACTAATGCTCACTTGTTCAAGGTCCTCAGTGACTGGTGTTTACATATGAACAAGGAGGACACAGCTATAAGTATGTTGACTCGCCATATAAATACCCATGGGCCCTCATTCCGAGTTGTTCGATCGTTCTTTTTCATCGCATCGCAGCGATTTTCCGCAAACTGCGCAAGCGCAATGTTCGCACTTCGACTGTGCCAAGTAAATTTGCTAAGAAGTTTGGTATTTTACTCACGGCATTACGAGGTTTTTTCTTCGTTCTGCTGATCGTAGTGTGATTGACAGGAAGTGGGTGTTTCTGGGTGGAAACTGGCCGTTTTATGGGAGTGTGTGAAAAAACGCTGCCGTTTCTGGGAAAAACGCGAGAGTGGCTGGAGAAACAGGGGAGTGTCTAGGCGAACGCTAGGTGTGTTTGTGACGTCAAACCAAGAACGGAACTGACTGAACTGATCGCAGTGGCAGAGTAAGTCTCGAGCTACTCAGAAGCTGCTTAGAAATTTCTATTCGCAATTTTGAGAATCTTTCATTTGCAATTTTGCTAAGCTAAGATTCACTCCCAGTAGGCGGCGGCTTACCGTGTGCAATGCTGCTAAAAGCAGCTTGCGAGTGAACAACTCGGAATGAGGGCCATGGAGTTGAATCTAGGCACAGAGAGTCCTCTCTGGCTCCAGGTTTATCCCTGGAAGATTTAACTGCATGTTTCCAGGATAGTGACATTGGGTTGGTAGATCGAGACAAGTTATGTTAGGAGTTGGTCAAACGACAACAGCTTTTTTCTCTTAGGGAATGGGTTTTGGGAAAGGCTGAAGGCATGGAACATTGTATTCAGCTGACTGATGAGACCCCATTCCATAAGAGGTACCGACAACTTGCCCCTGCAGATTTTGAGGATGTTAGGCAACATCTTCGAACGCTGTTGGAAATAGAAGTAATTAAACAATCGGAAAGTCCATATGCTTCCCCTATTGTAGTGGCCCATAACAAAATGGCAATATTCACATGTGTATTGATTATGGGACACTTAACCAATGTACTGTGCCAGATCAATACACTTTCCCTAGGATAGAGGAGGCATTGGACTGTCTGCAGGGGAGTCAGTGGTTCACAGTGTTGAATCTACGGAGTGGGTATTACCAAATTTCTATGAGTCCCAGTGATAGAGAAAAGACAGCATTCATATGCCCTTTAGGCTTCTTTGAATTTTTGAAGATGCCTCAGGGTATAAAGGGTGCCCCTGCCACTTTCCAGTGGACCATGGAGCAGACGGTGGTGATATGAATTTCTGTGAGGTATTAGTTTACCTAGATAATATCATTGTATTTGGCTCCTCCTTGCAGGAACATAATCACTGTCTGCTCCAAGTGCTGGACAGGTTGATGAAGAAAGGACTTAAGCTCTCTGTGGACGAGTGTAAGTACTGCCAGCCCTCTGTGACTTATCTGGGACATGTGGTGAGTCACCAGGGTATTTCTACTGATCCAGCTAAGGGTGAAGCGGTGAACAGTTGGCCCCGGCTCACAATATTAAATGAGTTAAGATATTTCCTTCAGTTTTGTGGGTATTATCGCCGCTTTGTGCCATATTATTCTGTGATATGTTGCCCTCTCACTGATTTGACTAGGGGGTATCCACCAACTGGTGGAACCTCCTCTGTCAAATCAACAAAAAAAGAGGGCTATTTTAAACCATCTGAGGAGTTTGGGGATAGATGGATATCTGAGTGTGAAGAGGCCTTCCTCAAGCTAAAATGGAGTCTTACCAATGCCCCTGTTTTGGCCTATGCTGACCCCACACTGCCCTATATATTACATGTGGATGCATCCTTTGGTGGTCTAGGGGCAGTGTTGTACCAAACTCATGAAGGAAAATTACAGCCTGTATCTTAATCCAGCCAGGGAATGTCCAATAGTGAGAGGAGATATCCTGTACACAAATTGGAATTCCTTGCTCTTAAATGGGCTGTTGCTGACAGATTTCATCAGTACCTGTATGGGGTAAGCTTTGAGGTGTTTACTGACAACAATCCCCTGACCTATGTGCAAACCATTGCCAAATTAGATGCTACAGAGCACAGTTGATTAGCTGCTTTGTCTATCTATGATTTTAAAATTAAGTACCACCCAGGCATCAATAACATAGCTGCGGATTCTTTGTCTAGGTTAACCAGAACCGAAGGTGAACCAGATTGGTCAGAGTGTATTGAAGTTCCTTCAACCACCATTAAGGGGTTATGCTTTACCATACAGTGTGTAGTGTCCGAGAGAACTGAATGTATCAGTGCCCTTGGAGCCTCTGACAAGGCTTTGCCCCTGGTTTATTGTTGTTTAAGCCAATTAGAATTAGGGGATTTGCCAAGAATGGGCCAGGAGCAAATCCGCATAGATTAAAGGGATGATCCAGATATATCCCTTGTCATACTATACCTTGAGTCTGGTTGTGCTGAATGTGATGTAAGCTCCATGACTCATGCATCCAAGTTATTGCTGAGGCAGGCAACGCAATTGATCCTGAAGAAAGGGATACTGTACCGTAAATTGGTTAAATCTACTGGAAAACTTAAATTTCAATTAGTTACTCCACAGTCCTGTAGAGCAACTATTTTAAATGCATTACATGATCAGCACGGTCATCTCGGGGTAGAAAAGACAGCAGGGTTGATAACTGACAATTTCTATTGGCCCTTAATGAATCAGGATATTGAGAACTACTGTAAAACCTGTGGTAGTTGTATTTTGAGGAAGACTCTTCCCACTAAATCCACTTCCCTTGTTAATGTCAATAGCCATGGTCCTATGGATCTAGTATGCATTGATTATTTATCATTGGAAACATCACCTGGGAAGGAGTGTAACATTCTTGTAGTAACAGATCACTTCACCTGTTATGCCAAGGCTTATGTTACTTCTGATCAAAGGGCAGTGACTGTAGCTAAAACCTTATGGGAAAGGTTCTTTGTTCACTATGGCTTACCTGCTCAATTACACAAGGGGTGAGATTTTGAATTAAAAATTATTTGGGAGCTTTGTCTGTTCTGTGGGATTAAGAAATCCTGGACCACTTCTTATCATCCTCATGGGAATACCCATCCAGAGCGTTTTAATCATACCCTGCTCAATGTGATGGGCACCTTGGACCCAAGGTGCCAAACACAGTGGAGTAGGAGGATATGCCATTAGGTGCATGCATACTACTGCACTAAGAATGAATCCACTGGGTACTCCCCATACGAATTGATGTTTGGGCATGAAGCCTGACTGCCCATAGATGTCTCTCTAGGACTTCCCTCCTGGGATGCCAAGGGACAAACCCATACCCAGTATATAACTAAATTGAGAAAGGAGCTAAGACACACTCATAAGTTAGCTCAGGAGGCTGCTAGGAAAGCAGGGATTAAAAACAAGATCAGATATGACCTGAGAGTGAAGGAAAATGTATTGGGAAGAGGGGATCGAGTTCTAGTTCAGCAACTAGGACTTCCCCGATGACAAAATTAGCTTATCGGTGGAGATCTGACCCGTATGTGGTAATGGAACAATTGCCCAACATACCGGTTTATAAACTATGGCTGGAGTCGGGGGAGGGACCGGTCGTTACTTACCACCGACAGCATTTTCTGCCTATAACCCAAGATATTTGTCTCCCTGATGTTGCTGAAGCAGCACCACTGAGAAGCTCCACTTGGAGAGACAGTCGCAGATTGCGATCTACAACTAGTCACAACCAATTACAATATATCTCAGTAGGTAATACTAATGATGCAATCGACACTGATGGGGGTGCAGGATATTTTTATTATAATAATACTATTTCAAGCAATATTCTCCAGTCTTCCAAGTGTAACCCACCTATGGTGCTTAAGGAGAGTCCTTTGGAAGAGGAGTGTTCTATTTCATTTAATAATAACAAAGAATGTGGTTTAGAATCTGAGTGGGAGATCACATCAGAATGTGGTGTAAATGACACAGCTGTTAGCCCAATACGGATCCTTATATTGAGCCAGTGATCTCAGATGCTGGTGAGGGGATATCGTGTAGCGACCGGACATCAAGGCAACGAAGGCCTCCCTTAGTTTTAACCTATCCTGAATTGGTAAACCTGTATACCTACCGCAAATAATTCACTCAGGTATAGTGCTCACCTGGCCCTACTTTGTGTATAACCCATTGAAAGGAAAGGATAAATGGTGATCTAATTCAATTGAATCTGCTTAGATCACCATGGGGAGAAATGTAACGCAGATTAAAGGTTTAAACAATACTTATACTGAGGTAATTAAATATGGTGATAAAAATGGAGTATAAGCATATATATTATGCATATTAAAGTTAATGGATGTTGTTATATCCATGTTTTGAGGTAAATGATATAGTTCACATATATTAAATTGTATGTACATTGATGTAAATGTAGTGGTAAATACAATTAAGGCTTATTTTATGGTTTTACAGTGTATCTAAAGGGATAATGTCCTTTTGCTCCTAACTGTCAATCATCTAGTGGAGTGATTGCCAGTGGGTGGGGCATCACCTCAGAGTGGGTCATGTGACTACTAGAGAGGGGTTGATAGGTGCTGTCAGTGTAGCTGAGTGAGAGACTGCTGATCCCCGTGAGTTCGCAGACTTGGATCTCCAGTGCCACTGCAGAAAGAGCTGTGCAGTAGATATTTCTGCAGCGGCAGAAGGCCCTAAGTAGCGGTGAGGCGGGTGTCTTCACTGATACTCACCATCATTACCAGCAGTGCCAGCAGGACCCATGAGGCAGCAAGTGCAGAGGTTCCTGAAGCTGACAGGGCTGAGAAGGTCCGGCGCCGGCGGAAGTGTCAGCTTCTTAGCAACCAGAGAAGCTGAGTAGGTTGGAGGAGGCAGTGCAGTATCAGAGCAGTGTAAGCACCAGCAATTAGCAGAGAGGGGATCCTAGCCCTGCCTATCATCCTGTCAGGAGCCAGAGGAGGAGTCAGGGGAGCATCCTGCAGCAGCACCACTAGATGGTAGAAGTGTGAGTGTATAATCCAGCCATTTATATTACACCTACACTAAGCACAGCTAGCCATAGGTGACTATTGAACATAGTCAATTTCATATTGGGACTATGGACTCACGGGCTAGGCCACAATAACTGATATTAAGCAGGAGGAAAGTAACGGGTCAGAGTGACCTATAATGACAGTTCCATGTATGGCTTAATCATAGTGCTAAGGAAAAGGTAAAAAATACTAGCTATATATATGTAACAGGAGGAGTGGAGTGAAACTTGAACTGTTTAACGCTTCATAAATACAGTTTTAAAGCTCCCCACATATACCAGCATCACATTAGTAAAAGGAGAGCCAGAGACATTCTTCCGCAGCGCTAAATAGAAAGTAACACCCTAAAGCTGCCACCTAATGTGTGTATTTATGCCCCTGAATAAGCAGAATTAGAGTCAAGGACTATAAATGCAGCCATACCACAGTGACATTGGATGAATGTTAAAGCCTCTTAGCCACAAAGGATTAGACTATCATCCCAATTCACCAACTATCTTGTGGCTCTTTAATACAACTGTGTTATATGTATATTCCTGAACCCGTGAGAAGGACTGACACATAAGAGGATGTTAGTTATAAAGTTAAAGTATTTGAGCTAGCTGTGACTATGATGAGAGAAACCACCTCTTGCAGATATATTTAATATAGACTCACTCTAAGAGACAACATTAATTTGAGCCATACAGGAATCGAAAGGCTATATATGCTCTGAAATATAGAAAGCAACAGCTACTTCAAAGGGAGACAAGGACGCAGCGTACCAAGGGTTTATCATACCAGCTTCATAGGAGTTTAGTTGAGTACTGGACAACTACTGTTACATTTTCACTGAGGAAAGGATAGAAATCCCTTGGTAATCAACTGTTGATGTTGTTATCTATGAGCTACAATAGATACTTTCTGTTATCTGCCAATGAGGAACTATAAGTAACCTTATAGGAGAAAGTAATCACTACAATAAGTAGATTGAGCCAAACATCTTTCTCTTTAACTAAAGGGAGAACTGATAGTTGATACTAAAACATACTGTCAGACATTCTGTATTAACTGCTGGTACTTTTAGAAAGTTTATGGGTCCTTATAGTGCACTATCACATTAAGAGTACCCGGGTCACTCTAACACCTAAGGGTGTCTTGAAAAGAAAACTGATTTTTTGTAATGCATGCAGGTACTGAGTATTGGCCTAATTAAAGGGGGGTTAGCAGGGATTAATAATTTAAAGGTGAATGTGTAATTGATTAAATGTTAATGTATACTTAATCCATTTGGTACTAATCAATAAAGTGTTATACTTACCATATGTGTCTGGTCCATCTGGAAGTTTATCTGAAGCTAAGGGAAGAAAGAGACAAGTATATTAGGTAATATATCTATGATATAAGGGAATCATACCCTAAGGATAGAGATCAGGCTTACTCAAGCAAGCCTTAACTGTAGTTAAATACTACACATAGCTTGAGTGGAGGCACAACTATTAGGTAACCATCCCTTAATAGAATACATAGACAGCTCTTGTTCATGGTATTGAGGGTTTGGTTACACAGAAATGCAAACAACAATTGCTGCTGGAAAAAGCGCCTCAACAGATAATAGAATTTAAAACAATTAAGAATAAGGGTGATAAAAACAGCTTCTGAGGTACTGCGCTTGCCGAAAAACTATGTGTAGTAATGAGACAAAGACATGAAAACAAAAACGGCTGCACTGTATGTTAGGAATTGTATGTAAAAAGAGAGCCAACGTATAAGAAATGCAACATTTATTAATACTGTATCATAATAAAAAGTAATATACAAATAATAAAAGGAAATGGGTAACACTTAGGTTGTCTCAAAGTGTCAAAAAGTCTCTTGAAGTTAATACTACACTGCAGCTGTGTTGTAGATTAGAAATGTCCGTATTTCACAGATTTCACAAATAACCGGTAATAGCCACTATGTAGATAAAGGTGAATGAGTAAAGGTGCAGTGGGTAAGTCCCAAGTTGTAAATGCTGAGTGTCACCAAGTATTAGGCATATGTAAATACCTCCTTAGTGGGCTGGTCATGAGCTGAGCGTCCCCAGCCAGATGTCCCGCAGTGCCCACGGGTGCTGTGCAGCAGAGAGGAGGTGCAGGAGCCGCCTGGTGTAGAGCTTGCTTGGAGCGGCGTGAAAGCAAAAGCTGCTGGTGACAAAAGCTGCTGGATCTGTTCAAGTTGCACCTGATGAGACACCTGAGCAAGGTGTGTGAGGAGGCGGGAGACTGGCGCGTTTCGTCACGTTCCACGTGACTTTTTCAAAGGTAAGTTCCTGACTCCAGCTTGTCCGGTATTTAAGGTCTGATAAACTCAGGATGGACAGATGTCTATAATCAGTACCTAATTACAAATGATGCAATTCAGAAACGTGGGCTCTCTTACAAAACTAAACAGCAGAAAATAGCTATAAATGGCAGAAAAAGCTCATGATTAAAAGCAATCACCTAAATTAAAAACCTCTTATAGTCAGGTGAGCTAAGGACCGTAAATTACATATAGATATCCGTTCAGCTTATCCAAGATAATTCTTATAACTAAATTATACAGCGGTAGACCGAATACGTTTAACCCCATAACTGGCTTTTTGATGCTACAAGGGAAAACCGTTGTTGTATGAGGCATTTACTCCATTAATACAAATTTTACAATGTGATCACATAGAATAAAGTAATCTAAAGGAGACCAATTTTAATTGTATCTATGATGTTTATATTAACATTAAGATAGGATAAAGATCAGGATCTAATATATATAACAGCAAAAAAAAGAGCGAACAGAAAATAAAGGAGAAAAGGAAAGAAAAAATATATTTTTTTTCTCTCCACCCTTTTGACTTTTGTTTAGTCTAGATTCGAAATCAGGACCCTACAGGGTTATAAGTCTGTAACCTAACCATGCATGCCACTGGACCCACTTGATGCAGAATGAACAAATTTAAAACATATACAGACCAGGGCATGTATTACACTCTTGCTCACTCCCATGTGATTTAAATATATAGAGAAAGTTATTTCATATATATGTATGGAAAGATCTATTAGAATAATTGTATTTATAGATATAAATGCACGTAAAATAGGCTCTGATGATAGATCTAACTTGATAGGGACTTCAAGACTATTTAGGCAGTGTATATCACAATTCTCTATGTCTTTAGCTGGATCCGGGTAAGTGAAAATTAAACAGCTAACAGAGATGCAGCAGACACCATGACGAACTGTTTAGAAAGAAGGATGTTTCAAATATTTGATACGTCACCAGACAGTCTACACATCCAAAAATCGATCTACCATAATCGATCAATTGATTAAAGGCAGTGTTTTAAAAGCAATATTATGAGAGATCAAATTCAATACATTCATTTAGTCCCTCCAGTATAAAAGTTCTCAATGCATGTATCCAATAGTTTTCTCTGAGACATAATTTTCTATATCTGTCCCCCCCCACGAACTGTGGGCTTGATAGTTTCAATACCCACTAGTTGGATGTCATCTGGATTTTTTGGGTGTTTCTCTGAGAAATGTCTGGAGACGCTATGAAATGTAAAGCCTTTTTGGATGTTGCGTCTATGTTCAAGAAATCTAGTCCTAAGTTTTCGGTTTGTCCTACCCACATAAATTAAATTACATTTGCAAATCGATATGCATATAACAAAAGAGCTGTTACAATTAATATGTGAGCGTATCTCAAATTGTGAAGAATCAGAGGCACTGAAGCTATTCATATTATTCTGAATATAGGAGCATGTGATGTATTGTTTCGCACCACATTTAAAGCATCCCACAATTTTAGGGAGCCACTGGCAATTTTTAACGTAAGCTCCAACATAATTTGTTTCTTTTATCTACAAAAAGACAGGGAGCAAGATATTGCTGTAAAGTATTGGATTTCTTGAAAATTACTGATGGAGTGTATTTTAATTCAGATCTAAGCACCTGGTCTGTAAGAAGAATAGGATAATTGTTGCAGATAATGTTTCTAATCTTGGACGAAGAACAATTAAACTGTGACAAGAAATGGGGTTGATCTTGTTCAAATTTAGGATCGTGAATTTTATGTTAGAAGATCCTTTCTATCCAGAACATCATCCTTTTGACATGCTGTTTTGATCAGCGCTGCAGGATAGCCTCGATTTTGAAAGGACAAAGAGAGTTCATCTGCTTGTAGTTGATAGTCTAATCTGTCACTACAATTACGCTTGATGCGTCTTAATTGTCCGAAGGGAATATTATTTAACCATGGTTTATAATGTGAATTTTTGTAGTGTATGAAATTCAGAGTATCGACCTCTTTACGGAAAGTTTTAGTGAAGATTTTACCCTCAATTATATTGAGGGAAATATCAAGAAAAGTGATAGAAGATTGGTGAGCAGTGCCAGTGAAATGTAAATTGTAATTATTATTGTTTAATTGAGTAATAAAGGCCAATTATAAAGAAATATCGCCATCAAAAATAAAAAAACATGTCGTCTATGTAACGGCCATAGTAGATGAGATCCGCGACCAAGCTCCACCCCCAAACATGGCGGTCCTCAAAGGCACCCATGTAAAGGTTGGCGAGGCTCAGCTCAAACCTCGTCCCCATGGCCGTCCCAAGTATCTGTAAATAATACTTTTTGTTAAATACTAAATATTTATGCATTAAAATGAAAGAAATCGAATCCAATATAAATTGTTGTAACTCAGAATCAATCGAATTTGTTTTGGAGAGGAAATCCGCCGTAGTGGATAAACCCCTCTGATGTGGAATACTAGAGTATAACACCTGTACATCAAAGGTCATGAAGAAAAATGAACTTTTCCAGTTAATATTTGAGATGGCATTCAAGAAAAAAGTGGTGTCTTTAATATGTGAATGCATAGATGAGGCAAGTGGCTTTAAAAAATAATCAACAAAATGTGATAAATTAGAAGTGAGGGATCCAACACCAGAGATAATGGGCCGACCAGGAGGTGCAGTGAGTGATTTATGGATCTTAGGTAAGTGGTAATATGTGGAGGTGATAGGGTGAGGCATTTACTCCATTAATACAAATCTTACAACGTGATCACATAGAATAAAGTAATCTAAAGGAGACCAATTTTAATTGTATCTATGGTGTTTATATTAACTTTAAGATAGGATAAAGATCAGGTTAAAGTTAATATAAACATCATAGAGACAATTAAAATTGGTCTCCTTTAGATTACTTTATTCTATGTGATCACGTTGTAAGATTTGTATTAATGGAGTAAATGCCTCATACAACAACGGTTTTCCCTTGTAGCATCAAAAAGCCAGTTATGGGGTTAAACGTATTCGGTCTACCACTGTATAATTTAGTTATAAGAATTATCTTGGATAAGCAGAACGGATATCTATATGTGATTTACGGTCCTTAGCTGACCTGACTATAAGAGGTTTTTAATTTAGGTGATTGCTTTTAACCATGAGTTTTTTCTGCCATTTATAGCTATTTTCTGCTGTTTAGTTTTGTAAGAGAGCCCACGTTTCTGAATTGCATCATTTGTAATTAGGTACTGATTATAGACATCTGTCCATCCTGAGTTTATCAGACCTTAAATACGGACAAGCTGGAGGCAGGAATTTACCTTCAAAAAATTTGTAATATTTGTTCAATATTAAATATAGTATTTATATTAGAGGCTTAAGATCACATTGCAATTTCATTAATGTATTTAATGTCGTAGTGACAATCTGCTCAATGTTGGGCCCCCGCACATTAAGACTATTTTTGCCTTTCATCAGCCCTCACCTTTTTTCATTTATTCTTGTCTACTACCCATACTGATGTCAGCCTGTTTACATTACCCCCCCCCCCGGTTACAGTTATGACCCCTATGATTGTGTTATGGTTTTGCATTTAATCTAGACTGTATTTAAGGATCGCTACTTGTTTTTTTTTTAGAAAAAGTACAGAAAGCTTCAAAAACTGTGTAATTAGTTCAATTAAAAAGTACAATAATAAACTAAACAGGATTCTTAAGGAAACACACCCTCACCCATGAGATGGTGTTTACATGTTAAATATTTGAACCCATGCATAAGAGGCTTATTCCACACATAGAGACCAGGGATCCTCTTTTTTCTTTGAAATGACATGTATCTAGACTATGTATTCAATTGTTTATATTTTATAAAAAATGTTGTTTACATTTTCCCAAGTATGTCCTTTCTTTACCTTTTGACTCATTAAAAATCTCCAACTGTAGCTTGTAACATTTTTAACAGATAATCATTTCTGACCTCTTATATTCTTTATCAAAATGTAACATATGCCTTCAAATAGAGATTTTTCCAAATGTAAATGTTTAATGCATAAGCCATAATAACACTGGAAAATAAGTCACAAATATTGTACACTTTTTTTTTCTGAAAAAATGACTGTTATCTTCACACAGGAGACTCATTTTAAATATCACTCCTATAGTGACTAGCATCAGTGTACAGTAACAATAACCCAGGTGGGAAAGCAAAAAAGTACAGCAATCTTTTTCTCTAGAAGATTCTCCCAAACAGACACAGTACAGATGGGTCCTCCATTATCGTGACTGTTTCTTCACCTAGATGGAGGTTTAGTCACACCTATGCAATAGCTTAGGTTGCTGAGTTTAATCACAGACAGGCGCTTTGAGGCACGAGCATGCAATACACATCTCCACCACTGGGTGGCTATTGCTCCACTTATCCAGTACTTTAATTTGAATATTTGAAGATTTATCTACATTACAAGCTCTGGCATATGGTCAGTGACGACTGTAATATTAATATACAGTCCTGTACTGCATAGTGTACACACAGATGGTGAGCAATGGTCATACGCAGAGAGTAAAAAAATAGTTTATTCAGACGCAAACGAACGTGTTAAAACACTTGGGTATGCATACGCAACTAATGTGTGAACACTTGTGTATGCAGACACAACTAATGTGTGAACACTTGTGTATGCAGATGCAACTTATGTGTGAAAGGAATAATGTAGCTCATTCACTTTACAGTATGTACAGTGCACTAAATGAGCGTCCGAGTCCCCTAACGGCATAAACAAACACCAATGGGAAGGAACTGCTGCTTGCATTACTTTTACACATGAACTTGTGTATATTCCATGCAGCGACGTGGGCTAGCGGTGAAGGCTCCCACCTCCCACGCTGAGGGTCCCAGGTTCAATTCCCAAAGTGCCAATCTATATATTTCTTCCCCCTGACATTCACTTTATTCATTTTTTTTTCTGTGTAATCCATTGTAAAACATTCAATGGAAAGGTGCACACAGGTATCACATAAATCAGGGTAAATCTGCATGAGCGACTCATTCCACTATCTAAAATACACAGCGGTAATGAGCACCTTTAGACATATCAGTAATTATAAATGAGTGTTTTCTGATGCAACTAACTGTTCGTACACATTACTGTAGATCGTCGGCGTTAGAGATTATACAACTCTGTAATTCACTAAGAATTTGTATTCTAAATCACTGCCGACAAAAGCCACACACTGCCGGGAAAGCATAGAATTCATAAAAAAAGGGGCTTTCAAATAGACCTGCTTTTTGCTGGTGTGTTCAGATAGTCATGCACGGATCAGTGAGATCTGTGCATGCTTCTCTGTGGAAAAGGGTCAGAAATAGTAAAAAATGTAAAAAAAATTTGCATGGGGTCCCCCCTCCTAAGCATAACCAGCCTCGGGCTCCTTGACCCGGTCCTGGTAGTTTAAATACTGGGGAAACATTGATTTTTTTTTAACCTATCAATTTTTTTCCCACAGGCATTAACGCTTTCTTATACATTTCAGCACTCCTTTTTTAAACTTTACTATTGCAATTATTTATAGGAGCTGCTTACATATTTACAAGCGTGGGCATCACCCATTTAAAGACTGCAATTCTAACTGGATCTCACAATGAATGAGGAATCCTCGACACTGCTTCGGCAATTGCAATCGAGGAACTAGACCTGACACAGGAGGATTTGGTGCTGAAGGATTTGGGACAGGAGCTGACACTTGCTGCACGAAGAGAGTCGAGATCAGTGGACATACTCTGCATGAATTGCACAATTTGTGATTGCGTAGCCTCCTGCTTGCTCAAACGTGACAAGATATCCACAGTAGCATCGCCCCCGGAAGCCTGCTTAGTCGTCAGATCCATTGGGCCAGTGCTTACTGTCATGCTTGGCTTGAGTTGAGGTTCCGGCAACTGAGGTCTGACTAAGGAGACAGATGCCTGCGAAGGAAGAAGGCAATGAGGCTGAATGTAGTTCCTTCTCATGGGATGAAGGGCTTGGAATGTACCCTAAAGGAGCTGGCAATGGGCATCGAAGAAGAAGAAAACCACAGAGGAAAAGAATACTGAAGATAAATAAGTTGAGAACTGTGTACTGTGACTTGAAAGATGAGGTTTAAAAACACTGAAGCTGAAGAACTGTGGACTGTGATTTGTGACTTTGAAAGATGAGGCTGAAGAACACTGAATTTGAATTACTGCAGGCTGTGATTTGTGACTTGAAAGACTAGGCTGAAGAACACTGAAGTTGAAGAACTGCAGATTGTGATTTGTGATTTGAAAGACGAGGCTGAAGAATGCTGAAGTTGAAGATCAGTCGTCTGCGAGGACCACTGTTTTGCACCAGGAGACCCTAGATGACCTGGGACCCCCATGGGAGCTCCACAAATGGAGGCAGACTATAGACAATGGGACTGCTGCAGCTATAAGTGACCACAAGACGACAGCTAACAAGGAACCAAGGCACCTGGAATATCCTGGGAGCACAGACCTAGAGCACCTTACACAAGGTAGTAACCTGAAGCACTGGTTCCCTCACTCTGAACCAGCCCCTTTTTGTTAGGGAAAGCTGTCCTGGATTGGCTGGATACAGAGTGGAGGCTTACCATTGGCTTAGCATTGGTCTTCAACATGGTGGCTCCCAGCACAGGGGACACGCACGGCAGCGGCACCCAGCTCACCCAGACCCCTGCCTCTGATCTACGGAAGCCGCATACACAGCAGAGGACCCCACCGCAGCAGCTCTCCATTGCCGCAGCAACGCCAGTCATCGGAACTGTAACCCCCACAGCCCCATGCCGGAGGTAAGACTCCGAATGCTGATACATTTTTGTATATAGATTTTGTATTCTTTTTATTAACATGTACTATCACTTTATCTTCTCGCTTTGTGATGCCCTGGGGTAGCTGGCCTTTGACGGTTTGTGGGGTTCTGCACCCCAGGCCCAGACCTAGAGTTAGGGACCACCAGTATCATTGGAGTCGTGTCAGGGCCTGGTTGCTTATCGTATGTTTACAAATGTATGTAACTAAGACCTCTGGATTTCAATTATATACATATGCATTTACATTATATACATTATATATACATATACATTATATACATATATAGTATTTCCAGTCTTGGTACTGTTAGGCGCCGAGGGTCCGCCCGTCAGTGCGGCCTGGCGCCTAGCAACTAGGGACGCCGCAGGCAGACAGCCGCCGGCTCCCTAGCAACGCTAGACGCCGGGCGCACGGAGCCGCTCAGACCCTAGCAACGGGGACGCCACGGTCGGACCGCGTTCCCCGTTGCTGGGTCTTAATTAATCAGTTCAATTGTATCCTGGCCGTGCAGCATGCAGCTGCACGGCATGATTATGTGATTACCCTGTCTGGATCTTGATTGGAGGGCTCCCAAATTTAAGCACTCTCAGGACCTCTCACAGACGCCGGTGATAGCTTCCTGTTTGCTGTGTCTGTTAAAGAGAGTTTCCAGTCCTGCTCAATCCGGTTGTTCCTGTCCTCAGTGGTCCAGTACTCGGAAGTTGTCATCTATTCCTGGAGTCCGACCGAGCACCTTTAACATCCTGTGGTGTTCGTGAGTCGCGGCGTAGCCGTGTGTTGCGGCTTGACCGCTTACTGTTTATTATTTAGTTTCATTGTGTTCCGGAGCTTTTGCGGAGGATTCCGCTCCCACAAATCCACTCTGGTATCCAGCGGTGCTGGATAGGAGTAACGGATCAGTGGATCTTTGGTTGTCCTTTTCCCTGGCGGTTTGTCCGCACATACTTTTGGTTTAAGTTAGTTAGCTTGTAGCCCCTGGCCTGGTTGCTTAGTCAGAGGGCCCCTTGTTATCACCCTGTCTCGGATTTCCCTTTGTCTCCCATTAAGACCTGAGGGGGCATCGAAGTTGGGCAGACATAATCCGCCCTTCAAACGCGGCTGCCATGGGCTCAAGCAACCATAGTCTCGCAGGGGATTTCTGATAACACGGGCGAGACAACGGAGTTAGGGCGCCAGGGGTTACTAGGCTTTCCTGCTCCCGTAACCAGCATATCTTTCCAGTACTCAGACCTCTGCCATAAGATCTCCTCTGGTCTGGAGTACGGGAATCATAACATTATCACCGGCCAGACTAAAATTTTAAATTAAACAGGATTTAATTTTTCCCTTATTCAGTTGGAAGATTTGTCGGCCTCATGAATCCCACCGGTGTTGGGCCAAATCCTGGCCAGCTTCTAGTTAGCCAGATTCAAGAACTTACTCAGATGGTTCAGGATCTGTCCCTTCGGGTGAGGTCACAGGAAGATCTGTTACGGACTTCCCCGAGGGTCATTCCTGAACCAAAAATGCATTTGCCTGACCGTTTTTCTGGGGATAGAAAGCAGTTTTTTAATTTTAAAGAGTCTTGTAAACTTTATTTTCGTTTAAGACCAGTCTCCTCAGGTACGTAATCTCAGCGGGTTGGAATTATTATTTCTTTACTTCAGGGGGATCCTCAGACCTGGGCTTTCGGTTTAAGAACAGACGATCCGGCTTTATTGTCTGTAGACGCCTTTCTGGGGTCTTTAGGGCTATTGTATGACGACCCTGATAGAGAGGCATCCGCCGAGAGTCAGTTGCGTGCTCTCAGACAGGGTAGGAATCCTGCAGAGATTTATTGTACGGAGTTTCGCCGTTGGTCGAACGACTGTGGATGGAATGACCCAGCCCTGCACAGTCAGTTTCGCCTCGGCTTATCCGAGTCTATAAAAGACAGTCTCCTTCAGTATCCCGCTCCTGAGACTCTCGATAAACTCATGGAGCTCTCTATTAAGATTGATCGTCGTCTCAGAGAGCGGAGGGCTGAAAAAGGAGCATCTGTCGGGTCTACTCCTTGTGTTTTTTCCATTCCTGTGGACATAGAGGAGCCCATGCAGATAGGCCTCTCCAAACTGTCTCCTGAAGAAAGAACCAGAAGGCAAAATTCTGGTCTTTGTTTATACTGTGGAGGTAAGGGACATTTTGCCCGTAATTGTCCGAACAAGTCGGGAAACGCCTCGACCAAGTGATTTGTGAGGGGGTTCACTTTGGTCTGCAGCTTATCTCCTCAAATAATTCACTGTTAGTCCCAGCTAAAGTTTCCTTTGGCAGCCTCTGTTCCTCGGTCTCGGCTTTTGTGGACAGTGGAGCTGCAGGGAACTTTATGGATTTAACATGGGCCAAGGCCTTAGGTATTCCTCAGTTAGCCTTGGGTAGGTGTATCACCATGCATGGTTTAGATGGGAGTCCCTTGTCCAATGGGGTTATTTCTCTCTGTACACCTCCTGTTCTACCTTCGGTAGGAGCTCTGCATTCTGAAAAAATTGAGTTTTTCCTTACCCATTGCCCAGCAGTTCCAGTGGTTCTGGGTCACCCTTGGCTGGCCTTTCATAATCCCATCATTGATTGGCAGTCGGGGGAGATCTCACAATGGGGTACCATCTGTAATAAGGAATGTATTACGTTTCCCATCAGAATAGCTGCTGTCATTCCCGCACCCATTCCGGTGGAATACCAGGATTTTGTTGATGTATTTTCCAAGGGCAATGCAGACATTCTGCCTCCCCATAGGCCTTATGATTGTGCTATTGAGCTAATTCCTGGTGCCACTTTGCCTAAGGGAAGGTTATATGCATTGTCCGGACCTGAAACTGTGGCCATGAATGAGTATGTTAAAGAAAGCCTAGGGAAAGGATTTATCAGGCCATCTAAATCCCCTTTAAGTGCAGGCTTCTTCTTCGTGGAGAAGAAGGATGGATCACTCAGACCTTGCATTGACTTTAGAGCCTTGAATAAGATCTCAGTAAAAAATACTTACCCTTTGCCGCTGATTTCTGTCCTCTTTGATCAGCTACGTTCGGCTGTGATTTTTTCTAAGATTGACCTGAGAGGAGCATATAACCTCATCCGAATCAAGTCAGGGGATGAGTGGAAAACGGCATTCAGTACTCAGTCGGGTCACTATGAGTATCTGGTTATGCCATTCGGCCTGTCTAACGCTCCGGCAGTTTTCCAGGATCTCATTAACGATGTGCTCCGTGAATTTCTTGGAAGATTCGTTGTAGTCTACTTAGACGATATTTTGATATATTCTGACTCTATAGAACAACATGTTACCCAGGTGCGTCAGGTTCTAAAAAAATTACGTGAAAATCACCTATATGCCAAGCTGGAGAAGTGTGAATTTCATGTCACGGAGGTATCCTTTTTAGGGTACATAATTTCCCCTCGGGGATTCTGTATGGAACCAAAGAAGCTCCAAGCCATCCTTAGTTGGGCGCAACCCACCAACTTAAAAGCAATTCAGCGCTTTTTAGGGTTTGCGAATTACTATAGAAGATTTATTCACTCTTTCTCCGACCTAGTTGCTCCCATTGTGGCACTGACTAAGAAGGGAGCAGATCCTACCAACTGGTCACGTGAAGCTGAGTTATCTTTTCAGGCCTTGAAACAAGCCTTTGTCTCAGCCCCAGTCCTCAGACATCCCAACCCAGAATTGCCTTTCATTGTTGAGGTTGATGCCTCGGAGGTTGGAGTAGGGGCTATCCTATCTCAGAAGGATCCGGATTCTCTAGAATTACATCCTTGTGCCTTTATGTCCAGGAAATTCTCATCTGCTGAATCCAACTACGATGTTGGTAACCGGGAATTACTGGCTATTAAATGGGCTTTCGAGGAGTGGAGGCATTGGCTTGAAGGAGCCACTCATACCATTTCAGTTTTGACTGATCACAAAAATCTTCAATACATTGAATCAGCTAAACGGCTGAATGCCCGGCAAGCTCGTTGGGCTTTATTTTTTACTCGTTTCAAGTTCATTATCACCTTCAGGCCAGGTTCCAAGAATACCAAGGCAGATGCCCTGTCACGCAGTTTTCTTCCAGTTCAAGACAACAGTCCTGTTACTCCCATACTTCCGTCTTCAGTCATTCGGGCAGGCCTCACACAAGATTTATTTACCCAGTTAAAGCAGCTTCAACATCAAGCTCCTGGAAATACTCCTGCTGGTCGTCTTTATGTCCCCGAGTTTTTGAGAGCAACTGTTTTGACGGAGTTTCATGATAGCAAAGTTGCCGGGCATCCGGGGATCGCTAAAACTTTTGAATTAGTTTCCCGCTCAGTATGGTGGCCTGGTCTTTCCAAAGACATTAAGGAGTTTGTTTTTTCTTGTCAGGTCTGTGCACAGCATAAGGTTCCCCGTTCCTTGCCTATCGGTCAACTTATGCCCTTGAATGTTCCTCTTAGGCCATGGTCTCATATTTCCATGGATTTTGTGGTGGACCTCCCTCTGTCAGCCGGATGCCGAGTCATATGGGTGGTAGTGGACCATTTTAGCAAAATGGCCCATTTCATTGCTCTTCCCCGATTGCCATCTGCCCAGGGATTGGCAGTCTTGTTCCTCCGCCATGTTTTCAGACTCCATGGGTTACCCACTGATATTGTTTCTGATCGGGGTCCACAATTTATTGCACAATTTTGGAAGTCTTTTTGTGCCTCATTAAAGATGAAATTATCTTTAACGTCTGGCTACCATCCCCAATCCAACGGGCAGACTGAGCGAGTTAATCAATCTTTAAAACAATATTTGCGTTTGTACTCGGCCAAACTCCAAAATGACTGGTCTGAGTTTCTTCCGTTGGCGGAGTTTGCTTACAACAATGCCTGTCATTCCTCCACCAATGTGTCTCCATTTTTTACAGTTTTTGGTTTTCACCCCAGAGCTAATTCCTTTTTTCAACATTCCTCTGTCTCCTCGCTGACCTTGACCTCTCATCTCAAACTCATTTGGAGAAAAGTGCACCTGGCTCTCAGAAAAGCGGCATTTCGGGAGAAAAAATGTTCTGACAGGCTCCGGCGGCCGTGCACTTTTAAAGTAGGAGATAGGGTATGGTTGTCGACTCGCAACATTAAACTTCGACAAACCTCAGCCAGATTGGGGCCTAAATTTATTGGACCATTTCATATTATCAAAAAAGTCAATCCAGTTGCTTTCCGGTTACGTTTACCAAAAACTTTACGGATCGGAAATACCATCCATTGCTCCTTGTTGAAACCATAGATTTCCTCGCAAGATCTCTCAGGGGAAATCACCAATAGATGTACAGGGTCAGCAGGAGTTCTTGGTGGAGAAGGTTCTCGATTCCAAGTTGTCCCGGGGTCGGCTTTATTTTTTGGTACATTGGAGAGGTTATGGTCCAGAAGAAAGGTCTTGGGTCCTGGATGAGGATCTCCATGCCCCGAGGCTCAAAAGGGCATTTTTTCGAGAATTTCCTCAGAAACCTGGCCTTAGGGGTTCCTTGACCCCTCCTCAAGGGGGGGGTACTGTTAGGCGCCGAGGGTCCGCCCGTCAGTGCGGCCCGGCGCCTAGCAACTAGGGACGCCGCAGGCAGACAGCCGCCGGCTCCCTAGCAACGCTAGACGCCGGGCGCACGGAGCCGCTCAGACCCTAGCAACGGGGACGTCACGGTCGGACCGCGTTCCCCGTTGCTGGGTCTTAATTAATCAGTTCAATTGTATCCTGGCCATGCAGCATGCAGCTGCACGGCATGATTATGTGATTACCCTGTCTGGATCTTGATTGGAGGGCTCCCAAATTTAAGCACTCTCAGGACCTCTCACAGACGCCGGTGATAGCTTCCTGTTTGCTGTGTCTGTTACAGAGAGTTTCCAGTCCTGCTCAATCCGGTTGTTCCTGTCCTCAGTGGTCCAGTACTCGGAAGTTGTCATCTATTCCTGGAGTCCGACCGAGCACCTTTAACATCCTGTGGTGTTCGTGAGTCGCGGCGTAGCCGTGTGTTGCGGCTTGACTGCTTACTGTTTATTATTTAGTTTCATTGTGTTCCGGAGCTTTTGCGGAGGATTCCGCTCCCACAAATCCACTCTGGTATCCAGCGGTGCTGGATAGGAGTAACGGATCAGTGGATCTTTGGTTGTCCTTTTCCCTGGCGGTTTGTCCGCACATACTTTTGGTTTAAGTTAGTTAGCTTGTAGCCCCTGGCCTGGTTGCTTAGTCAGAGGGCCCCTTGTTATCACCCTGTCTCGGATTTCCCTTTGTCTCCCATTAAGACCTGAGGGGGCATCGAAGTTGGGCAGACATAATCCGCCCTTCAAACGCGGCTGCCATGGGCTCAAGCAACCATAGTCTCGCAGGGGATTTCTGATAACACGGGCGAGACAACGGAGTTAGGGCGCCAGGGGTTACTAGGCTTTCCTGCTCCCGTAACCAGCATATCTTTCCAGTACTCAGACCTCTGCCATAAGATCTCCTCTGGTCTGGAGTACGGGAATCATAACAGGTACGGGTACAGCTTGGTATGCTAATAAATAAGTAAATCAATAAGTACAGAAAAGCTTTTAATAAAATACAGAGAGCGGGGAGACACTTAAGGAACTGCTTGAGTTAACAGGAAAGTATTGAGTTTGTTTTTGAAGGATTCTAGAGTTGAGACTTCTCGAACTGCAGGGGGAAGTGAGTTCCAAAAAGAGCCACGTGGCTAAAATTTAGACTCCTCTATGAATTCCATGAGATTCTAGGTACTGCTAAAAGTACTTCATCTACAGTTCACAGTAATTGAGCAGGTCAGTGTGAAATCAGAAGCTACTTCAGGTACCTTGGGCCCTGTTCATGTAGGGCTTTGAAAATCAGTAAGCCAATCTTGAAATAGATTCGCCATCTTACAGTTAGCCATTGGAGGAAAGAGAGAATGGGTGTTATGTGGCTGGAATAGGGCGTGTTGGTTAACAGCCTTGCATCTACATTTTTTACTAGCTGTAATTGGTACAATTGTTTTGCTGGGAGACCAAGGTACTGTAGAGTGCATTATAGTAGTCTAATTGAGATGATACAAATGCATACTGTATATGACTTTTAGCAGATCTTCGGAGGGAATTAAGTGCTTGATTCTGGTTATGTTCTTTAGATGAAAGAATGAGGATTTGATTGGGCTAATACCTGATATTTAAGTGTCAAGTCACCATACAGAACAATGCCAATATTCCACACATGAGCAGATTATTTTTATTATGTACCAACAAGTGTAAGTCCAGTTGGTTGGCTGTGCTGCAGACTTGTCCTTTGATGTTGAGGTCCTATCATAAGGATCTTTGTTTTATCATAATTCAGTCACAGCCAAATGGCGCTCATCCACTCCTAGAGCTCAGCTAGGCAGCCTATTAAGGTAATTATGAGATTCTCAGTACCCGGAGCAGAGGATAGATACAGTGGTGTATCATCTGCATAGCAGTGGTAGACCAGGCCATGATGTCTAATTATTTCACCCAGTGGTAGCATGTAAACTGCAAAAAACATGGGGGATAGTATAGAACCTTTTGGAACACCACATGGCAGTGGCACTGGTCATGATGAGTTTACTACAGATGAAACTCTCTGTGATATGGTCATTAGGTCGACAACACTTAGGTCAACAGTCATTAGGTCGACAACTATTGGTCGACATGCATTAGAGCAACAGGGTGACTAGGTCGACATGGTCATTAGCTCAACGTGTACAAGGTCGACAGGTCAAAAGGTCAACATGAGTTTTTCACATTTTTTTATTTATTTTTTAGCTTTTCATACATTACAATCCACGTGGACTACGGTTGGGAATAGTAACCTGTGCCAAGCGCAGCGAGGCACCTTGCCCGAAGCATGGTGAGTGAAGTGATACATGCAAGGGGACATGGATCACTAATTGGGGTTCCCCATCACTTTACGAAGAAAACGACACTAAAAAAAGTGAAAAACTATTGTCGACCTTTTCACCTGTCGACCTAGTACAAGTCGACCTAATGGCTATGTTGACCTAGTGACCCCGTCGACCTAATGCATGTCGACCAATAGTGGTCGACCTAATTACTGTTGACCTAAGATTTGACAACCTAATGACCCATACGCGACCTGCCTGTAAGAAATAATTTGCACCAGCTAAAGATTGTGCCATCCAGTCCACTGACATATTTTAGGTGATCAATCAGAATCCCAAAATCAAGGGTATCAAATGCTGAAGAAAGATCCAGGAGATTCATATTTAACAGTCATCTCTGTCTCTTGCCATCAGAAGATCATAGTAATATAATATTACCATTAATTTCCTGTTTATTTGTTTTTTACTTTGTTTGGAGTTGCCAGGGGATTGGGAACATACAAAGGCATGAAAAACTCTGTGTGAAAATCAAGTTATTGAGGGAATTAACTTTCAAGATGTACTGATGTATTATTATGTAGAAGTTGAAATATACTAAACTATATGCCAGTACCCCTTTAGACAGAAATGTCCTGACTACTGCTAACCTCGTGTTTCCACAACTAACATGACCAGGAGCTAGCCTCAGCTATACAGTTTCTAGCCTCAGGTATACAGTTGAATACATTATGGACCATGTGACAATGTTGGCCTATTTTACAGTACTCTACATCTGTTTTTTCTCTGCAATACAGATTTCCAGAATGGTGTACTGATTACATTTTACCGCGTATATATTTTTTCTTGACTGAGGCCTTTCTTCCCATTGGCATTATATAGTAGGCTAGGCTATGTTATACCATGTCTTGTAATTACTTAAAAACAATTAAGATTTTTTTATGAAGAACTGCATTTTAGTGCTAATACTGTATCTATCATTTTTATCACTGCATTTTGTGGCAATAAAAAAATATTTATTGTGGCTTTTTATTAACATTTCCATGCATGAACAAGTACCCCATATTGGCCCTATATTACTTTACTTCTGGATTTGGACTCAACTGAAAACGCATATACAATTGATAAATACTGGAGATTGGTCTTAAATATGCAGAATATGTAAACCATAAATTTCAAATATAATGGCATCTAAATAATGCCAACTCCATGTTGACGCTACACTTTACTTTGATGTCTTACATGAATGTAATTGTTTTCTAGTTATCTTATTGCTGTGAGATTCAATTAAACTGTTTTTCCCAAAAACCTTTTCATGCTTTTGTGTATCAATGAGATGAGCTGGGTTTTTATATAAGCCAAAACCTTACAGTTTCACAGTTGAAGAATAACCCGGGGTCTTCTGACAGAATTAGCAGACCATACTCAAAAGTGTTACACATGGAAGGTAAATATTAGGTCTTAAACCTTGTGAGTGTTGTATCGAATGTCTGGATTTGATAAAAAGAATTAGTTGGATTTCAAAGCATCCTTTGCTCAAGCATTGATCCAATTTGGTTCTAAGAAGCAACGTCAAGGCCAAGTGAGACACCACCTTTGATGTAGGGCCATGTCAAAGGCACCCTCTGAAATCCAAATCAGTGTGGGAAATTATTGGTCAAAGTTAATGGATGCAAAACATGCTAACAGGTGCCTTGGTGCAGTGTGTACATGTAAAACTAAGTACTGTACATCTGCATGCAGTGTCTGGAACCTTTGGGTTCAGGGTGCGTCTCTAACTTTCATACTACAGTAAGTGTTAAAATCAGTCACATTCAGTTTGTGAAAAGACTATTTTTTATGACTGAAGCAAATAAAAATATATTAATTACTAAGGACATTTTATATCTGGATAGATTTATCCATAAATAAGTGTAAAAAATTAATTGTTTTCAATTTAGAGGATTTTTTTTTATTTCTGGACAAAATAATAGAGAAAACAACATGATAAGAACTAAATGGGGCCATACCAGAAATTTGTTTTCACTTTACCTTACTTTTTTTTAAGAAAAAAATAAAAAGTTCACAGTTAAAATAATGTTTCATGATACAGTAATAGGGCAATTTTGTATGTTGCAGATGAATGATGTCCACTCAAGTAGACACTTTTATACCTTCTTTAGGGGGTCATTCCGAGTTGTTCGCTCGCTAGCTACTTTTAGCAGCAATGCAAACGCAAAGCCGCCGCCCCCTGGGAGTGTATCTTAGCATAGCAGAATTGCTAATGAAAGATTAGCAATTCTGCTATTAAGTATTTCCTTGCAGTTTCTGAGTAGCTCCAGACCTACTCCTAGATCACCTCAGTCTGTTTAGTTCCTGGTTTGACGTCACAAACACGCCCAGTGTCCAGCCAGCCACTCTTCCGGTTCTCCAGCCACTCCTGCATTTTCTGCTGGCATGCCTGCGTTTTTTAGCAGACTCCCGGAAAACGCTAAGTTACCACCCAGAAACACCCACTTCCTGTCAAACATTCTCCGATCAACAGAGCAACTGAAAAGCTTAATTCGCCCTTCAGTAAAACAGCATAGTTTTGTGTTTAAATACTTAGCTTGTGCACCCTACGGTGCATACGCATGCGCAGAACTGCCGGATTTTAGCCTATTAGCAATTCTGCTAAAAATAGCAGTGAGCGAACAACTCGGAATGATCCCCTTAGTTTTATAGTGTAAAAAAAAAACAGAAAAAAAAAAACATTTTTTTTAAATCATGCATAAGGCTATCTTAATTTCTGCATAAAACAGTTAAAAAATAGTATGGGAGAGAGTGGGAATGTTCTACAATTTCCTCCATATTTGCTTTAATGGGTAAACTCCATTATTTTGTCTTTTGCTATCATTATTAAAATTTGAGTTCTCTTACATTTTTGCAAAAAAACAAACAAACAAATAAACCCCCCACATTAAAATGGAAAAGAAATCAAATCTCTAAAATTTATATTCAACAACACTCAAAACTTTCAGTGAGATTTGCCTGTAAAATTATTATTGCACTATTTAGCACTTTCTCAAAAACTATAATGTACTGAAAGACAGAATGGAAAGTTTTTCTCAGAACTTTAGAAAGTTTATAATAAAATCACAGGGGGAAATTATATGGGTGATGTCAAATCTTTATTTTTGTGTGAGTCCCCATAGTAATGGTAACAGATTCCACATTGTATTGGGAGCCACACTATATAAGTAAGGTTCCTTCCATCCCCTGTGTTCTACAGTATTTTCATTCCACAAATCTGCAATGTGCTGCACAATGTTTCTGTATCTAATCTGTAACTGTTATTATTTGGCATAATATATATTTTTTAATTACATATCCATAGGACACATTGTCTCCTGTCAGGCTCAGTAGTAGTAATAACTATAAAAGCATATATAAAAGTGTCAGTAGTATAAAAAGGAGGCATTTATAAAATAAGACTGTGATTGCAAGATAAGAACATTATTTTCCTGTGGAGTTTTTTTGAGGAGCACGGTAGGATTTCTGTCTGAGAAACCTGATTACACACAATGGGGTAAATTTACTAAGCTCCCGATTTTGACCGAGATGCCGTTTTTTCTTCAAAGTGTCATCTCGGTTAATCTCGGTCATTTACTAAACACTAATCACGGCAGTGATGAGGGCATTCGTAATTTTTTGCTAGTTCAGGTAAAAAATTACGAATGAATACACCATCGGTCAAATTACGCCTGTTTAGTTACGAATCTCGGTCATTTACTAAGAAGTGCAAAGCAAAAAAACACAAAACACTGCCGTGAAAAACTCGTAAAAAAGTCCTAAAAAAAAACAGACCTGCTTTTTTTATCCGTGATTTGAGATGCATGCAGGGATCCATGAGATCCGTGCATGTATATCAGTGGGAAGGGGTGGGAAAGTGCTTATTTTTGCCAAAAAAATTGCGTGGGGTCCCCCCTCCTAAGCATAACCAGCCTCGGGCTCTTTGAGCCGATCCTGGTTGCAGAAATATGGGGAAAAAAATGACAGGGGTTCCCCCATATTTAAGCAACCAGCATCGGGCTCTGCGCCTGGTCCTGGTCCCAAAAATACGGGGGACAAAAAGAGTAGGGGTCCCCCGTATTTTTAAAACCAGCACCGGGCTCCACTAGCTGGACAGATAATGCCACAGCCGGGGGTCACTTTTATACAGCGCCCTGCGGCCGTGGCATCAAAAATCCAACTAGTCACCCCTGGCCGGGGTACCCTGGGGGAGTGAGGACCCCTTCAATCAAGGGGTCCCCCCCCCAGCCACCCAAGGGCCAGGGGTGAAGCCCGAGGCTGTCCCCCCCCATCCAATGGGCTGCGGATGGGAGGGCTGATAGCCTTTGTTGTAAAATAAAAGATATTGTTTTTAGTAGCAGTACTACAAGTCCCAGCAAGCCTCCCCCGCATGCTGGTACTTGGAGAACCACAAGTACCAGCATGCGGCGGAAAAATGGGCCCGCTGGTACCTGTAGTACTACCACTAAAAAAATACCCAAAAAAACACAAGACACACACACCGTGAAAGTATAATTTTATTACATACATACACACATACATACATACTTACCTTATGTTCTCACGCAGGTCGGTCCTCTTCTCCAGTAGAATCCAAGGGGTACCTGTTGAAGAAATTCTACTCACCAGATCCATGGGTCCAGGCTCCTCGGCAGATCCAGGGTTAATCCACGTACTTGCCAAAAATAAAAAAACGGTGTCCCGACCACGAACTGAAAGGGGACCCATGTTTGCACATGGGTCACCTTTCCCCGAATGCCAGAAACCCACTTTGCCTTCTGGCTAAGTGGGTTTCTTCAGCCAATCAGGGCGCGCCACGTTGTAGCACTCTCCTGATCAGCTGTGTGCTCCTGTCTTCACTGACAGGCAGCACACGGCAGTGTTACAATGTAGCGCCTATGCGCTACATTGTAACCAATGATGGGAACTTTCTGCTCAGCGGTGACGTCACTTTAGGTCAACCGCAGGGCAGAAAGTTCCCATCATTGGTTACAATGTAGCGCATAGGCGCTACATTGTAACACTGCCGTGTGCTGCCTGTCAGTGAAGACAGGAGCACACAGCTGATCAGGAGAGTGCTACAACGTGGCGCTCCCTGATTGGCTGAAGAAACCCACTTAGCTAGAAGGCAAAGTGGCTTTCTGGCATTCGGGGAAAGGTGACCCATGTGCAAACATGGGTCCCCTTTCAGTTCGTGGTCGGGACACCGTTTTTTTGTTTTTTTCAAGTACGTGGATTAACCCTGGATCTGCCGAGGAGCCTGGACCCATGGATCTCGTGAGTATAATTTTTTCAACAGGTACCCTTGGATTCTACTGGACAAGAGGACCGACCTGCGTGGGGCCATAGGTAAGTATGTATGTATGTGTGTATGTAAGTAATAAAATTATACTTTCACGGTGTGTGTGTCTTGTCTTTTTTTGGGTATTTTTTTAGTGGTAGTACTACAGGTACCAGCGGGCCAGTTTTTCCGCCACATGCTGGTACTTGTGGTTCTCCAAGTACCAGCATGCGGGGGAGGCTTGCTGGGACTTGTAGTACTGCTACTAAAAACAATATATTTTATTTTACAACAAAGGCTATCAGCCCTCCCATCCGCAGCCCATTGGATGGGGGGGGACAGCCTCGGGCTTCACCCCTGGCCCTTGGGTGGCTGGGGGGGGGACCCCTTGATTGAAGGGGTACCCACTCCCCCAGGGTACCCCGGCCAGGGGTGACTAGTTGGATTTTTGATGCCACGGCCGCAGGGCGCTGTATAAAAGTGACCCCCGGCTGTGGCATTATCTGTCCAGCTAGTGGAGCCCGGTGCTGGTTTTAAAAATACGGGGGACCCCTACTCTTTTTGTCCCCCGTATTTTTGGGACCAGGACCAGGCGCAGAGCCCGATGCTGGTTGCTTAAATATGGGGGAACCCCTGTCATTTTTTCCCCCATATTTCTGCAACCAGGATCGGCTCAAAGAGCCCGAGGCTGGTTATGCTTAGGAGGGGGGACCCCACGCAATTTTTTTTAGGATTTTACTTTGTTTAATTTAAAAAAAAAAAAAATACGAACCCCAGCACGGATCACACAGATCCAGCCGAGATTGATTGTAAAAAAAAACGGCAGTGTTTTGCTAATCACTGCCGTAAAATTAGGTAAAAAAAACACGAATGACATCGACATCGGAAGCAAAGAAAAACACGAATACGACAGCTTAGTAAATTAGTCGTAATCAATTCAAAAAGTTGCAGTTTTACACTGTTGATGTCATTCGTGATTGAACTTTGACCTATTTTCGGAAATTACGAATCTTAGTAAATAAACCCCAATATGTGTTTACTCTGAGCTGCAGACTGGAGTAAAAATAATTACAATGTGAAATATTTTAATACCTGAAAATGTAAGCATCTGTATGATATTACAAGACGGCATTTCATGCTGATAAATAAAGGAAAATAAATGTAAGTATATTACTTCATAGATGGGATACACAAACACATGAAGAAACAGAAAGGTGCACACATCAGGGACAGTGTCAGGTTTATGTGGGCAGGGAGCTGCAGCTACTGTGTCAGATTCCCTATCAGATGTATGGTGAGTGCAGAGTGTGTATACAGACTGCACTACAGAGATAATGTAAGATTGTATTGGATCCTTATAAAATGTAATCCCTTCTTTTGTACAATTGTCTCTGGGCCTAATTCAGACCTGGTCGCAAGCTGGCGATTTTTGCACTGCTGCAACCAGGTAGTCACTGACTACAGGGGGAGGGGGTGTTTGCTGTGCCGGTGTGCGATCGGATGTGCAGAGAGCTGAACAAACAAAAGTTTGTGCAGTCTCTGCACAGCCCATGACTTACCCACCCGCTTCGATGATCAGGGCCGGAGCTGACGTCAGAAACCCTCCTTTCAAACGGGTGGGCACGTCTGCGTTTTTCCGGACACTCCCTTGGAAATGGTCAGTTGCCACCCACATATGGCCTCTTCCTGTCAATCTTCTTGCGATCGCTTTTTTCGTTCATCCCATCGTTGTCCGGCAATCCCCATCACAGGGGGAGATGCGCCTGCGCATTGCAGTGCATGTGCAGTTCAGACCCGATCGCTGTTGAGCGAAAATGCACAGCAGCAATCGGGTCTGAATGACCCCCTATGTCTTTACCAGTAAGCTGCAAATCTTTGTAAATGTGATGATGGTACAGTGTAGAGATGAGCGGACTCAGTTTTACTCGGATTTTCTCGGTTCTCAAAACGGCATCTTATTGGCTATTCATAACACGTGACATCCGTGAGCCAATAAAATGCCATTTTGAGAACCGAGTAAATACGAGTAAAACCGAATCTGCTCATCTCTAGTATAGTGAGGTGCAGCACATCATAATATGGACAAGTAGACACAACAGCTGAGCAGGTTTCTGGCTGCAGAAAAGAGAACTCCCTTTGGAGAGAACTCAATTCTGTGTGAAGTGCTGACGGGCATCACTGTGATGCCAGGCTGTGCACATAAGGGGCAGTTATGGTAGTGTCTACACTGCAAGTTTTCACTTGCACTACTATGGGCTGTCAGGAGAACTTGCAATAATGGCAGGAGGTTATGTTCTGTATCACAACGTCACATTGCACCAATGTCTGGAATCGATTTTCCCTCTATATACTGTGGCCACGGACAATTTTTTTTATATAAAGTAAAGAGATTAAATCAGTGGCACACTAATAGTGACGTAAATTCTGGATAATATTTCGTAGGGTGTACTACTGTATGATATCCCGGCATTATGCTGAGCACTGAGATCCCGACAGCTGGGATATCGAATGCCTCCCTGTTTTGTATGCTGGTATGTACTTATCAGGTAAATTGGAAAAAAGCCTGTATATAGCTTCAATAAATATTTCAAAATCTGTTTTTAATGGCAGGAAAAATTAAGTAGTAACTTTGTATGAGATATACAACTTACCAGTATGTAGTTCAAACACTAAGCACCCAATGTTTTTGTTCATAAAGTTAAATTAAACTTATTCAATTCCACAAAACAATTGGTGAATTGTTTCTACTTTTGTGCCAATGCAGATAAAAATATTACAAAAAAAAAAATACAAAATAATTTAAAAAGTGAAGTTTTGGAAAACATTTTTAAGCATTTCCCATGTACAGTTCTGCAGACCTGAATATAGATACAGTATGTCATAGTACCCTGTCAGTGACTGATACAGCACACACATGCACACCTGTGTTACTCAGCGAGAGGTGGTAGCCCACACTGTGCTAGGTCACTATGCATACAGTATATATGGTTTTAGCCAGTGACAGCCTAAGCAGTGTTTGGGCAGTTTTATTATGTTGCACTTAAATGTAACACCCTATTACTAGTAATGGTAACAATAGCAAACGTATGCACCATTTGTATAATACTGATCTGTATAGACAGTGTGGGTCTCGCAGACATCAGGCAATGAACGCTAAGGGGTTCTGGCTCTGATGGCCATAATACTTGTTGGATGGGAGACACATTGAAGTCAACCTTTAATATTAATATAGTCGTACTGTATTTATTTTAGGTGCCACAAGAGTTCCTCAGATGGTGATGGAATAGAGGGAGAGATACCCATGAAAGAAACCTTTATAGGCTGAATACACACTCCTATTGTGTGAGTACGGTACACCACCTTATACTAATCTGTAAATTTGAGGGTCTAAAATCACAGACTCTCACGGACACTGATTCCTGTTAACAACCAAGGGTTTTGTACAAAGCCCCTTCCAGGACATACTGCACAATTAATTTTTCTTTTGTCTTTTTTGTTTTCATGTATCTGTCATATACCACCATGGGGGAAAAGAATACAAAAGACTTTATTTGAATCAAGGATTATGAATTGAAAACGAGACGACATCAAAATATTGACATATTATTGACTCTATATTATCATTTCTAGTCACCATGGTGTTAACCATTTATTGCTTGTAATAGACGTCTCCTGCAGCATTACCATACAGCACTATCAATAATGCTTCCAAGGAAGTAGCGGTGATAGCAACTCCAACCACATCTGAATCAGGCTTTATAGCATTAGCTTTCTCCACATAACTTGGGAGAAGAGATTAGGGAGTCAAGGAAAGGAAACAAGAAGAGGGAAGGGAGGAGAAACCAGACTAGCAACACAATTAGCATCAGGACAGAACAACTGATGATCTTTCCAAACATATCTGGGCATAGAGAAAGTAAAACATACCAAACAGGACAGACATGTACAAGCTCCATTGCTGGTCCTATAGCAAGACGGAACCAGCATCACCTAGCCTTACACTGGATGAGTCCATATAATTTATACCATAACCTGGTGAAGGTAAGACACTGTGCTTTCATAGAAAGGGTCCAACAAGTTAAATAATTTAAGATTAGATGAGTAAGGGAGTTGCCATCACCTGATTACCGATTAACCACATACAGATGGAGCCCTGCTCATCTATCCAATTAATAGGATTAATTGAGCCAGGGGAGTAGGACTTAATCCCCTGCTTAATCCCCTACTGTAATGACTTAATCCCCTGCTATATTGTTATCTCTGTATTGTATTGCAGCTGAGAACAATAGATGAAAGGCTTATGCTAATAAACCTTGGTGCACCTAGGCGCAGCAGAGAAGGCTAGATGAGTGAGGCTCCTTCTGTACTTGCAGAACTCTAACCCAACATATGCCCCCATCACAGTAAGCACTAATAATAATTCTTCTTTGCAGAATAACCTGAATATAACATGCAGAACAAGACTTGTATTACAGAATTCAACTTGGTGTCATTTTCCTCAAAATCTGGATATTCATCATTAGTTACCAGTGTTTTTTTCTTCCTATATGTGTTTGGAATGATCATCAATTCTAGTATAATAACAGTGATATATATAGATGCTCAGTTACACACCCCCATGTATCTATTTATCTGTAATCTGGCCTTAGTAGATATCTGTTATACAACCACTACTGTCCCTAACCTGCTGTACATGTTACTATCTGGAGATAATACAGTGTCCTTCATACAATGCTTCACCCAGTTGTACTTCTATACTTTGGCTGCTGGTGTAGAAGATATTCTAATATTCATTATGGCATATGACAGATATGTTGCTATATGTGATCCTTTGCACTATAATAATATATTAAATAGGAGTCACTGTGTCTTATTGACTTCTGGCACTTGGATAGTAGGAATGTTAAACTCAGTTATGTTTACAATTGAAGCCTCACACATGTCCTTCTGCCATTCACGTTCCATACACCAGTTTTTCTGTGAGCCTAAAGCAATGATTAACATCGCCTGTGCTGGCAGTGAGGAGTTTTATATTTTTGTCTATGTGGAATTTTTGATATTTGGATTTTTCCCAGCAATGTTCTGTTTCACATCTTATATAAAAATTATCAGTGTCATCTTACAGATAAAATCTAAGGACGGCAGAAAGAAAGCTTTCTCCACCTGCTCATCCCACCTCACCGTTGTCATTATGTACAATATGGCAGGTTTATGCGCATATATGATGCCAACATCAGGATCCTCTAATATCCTGGAACAGGTGTTTACAGTACTGTACTCAGTTGTTACACCTATGATCAATCCTCTCATCTACAGCCTACGGAACAAAGAAGTGAAAAGTGCTCTGCTGAGATTACTGGTGATAAATGTAAATGTTAAAAAAATATCAAATTAAACTGTATTTTATGCAGAGGGAGATAAATGCACTGTTATCACATTAATACACTATTATTATTTTAACTTTGTACAACTTTTGCTATTATATGTTTAATAATAAATAATTATTATTTAGATTTTTCAAACTTTTGCTAGGATAAAATTAGAGTTTTTTATATTGAGAAACATAAATAAGTCCTGTAAGTACTGTATATAAAGTACTGTGCAAAAGTTTTAGGGAGGGGGGAGAAAAAATGCTGCAAAGTAAGAATCCTTTCAAACATAGTAGTGTTTATAGTTTATTTTTATGAATTACCAAAACTAAAAATGAGAATGAACAGAAGAGAAATCTAAATCAAATCAATATTTAATTTGACCACCCTTTGCCTTCAAAATAGCATGAATTCTTCTAGGAACACTTGCACAGAGTTTTTGAAGGAACGCGGCAGGGAGGTTGTCCAAAACATCTTGGAGAACTAATCACAGATCTTCTATATGGATGTAGGTGTGTTCAAATCCTTCTGCCTCTTCATGTAGTCCCAGACAGACTCCATGATGTTCAGGGATCTGTGGGGGCCATATCATCACTTCCATGACTCCTTGTTATTTTTTATACTGTAGATACAGTAGTGCTTAATGACATAGGCTGCATGTTTGGAGAGGATGAAGTCAAAATGCCTGTGGTCGGGATCCTGCCGTTCAGGATACTGATGCCGGGATCCCAACTGCCGGCATTTGACTGGTGGCTGCCATACTGACACCCGCCCCTAATTACCACTCAGTTGGTGGGTCAACGCCATCAACCAAGTAGGAATAGACCCTGTGTTGAGTAAAACTTGCCACCAGGCCCGAAGCGTGGTTAGAGCAGCAAGCCCGTGTGGGGACTCACTGCCTCGCTGACGGTATTCCAGCATATCGGATGCTGCTATTGGGATACTGACAGCCAGCATCCCGTCTGCCGGGCTATCAATCTGTACAAGTTTGGAGTCGTTGTGCTACTGCAGAATAAATTTGGAACCAATCAGACGCCTCCCTGATGGGAGTGCATGATTTATAAGTACCTGCCTGTATTTCTCAGCATTGAGGACACCATTAATCCTGACCAAATCCCCATTTCCATTTGCTGAAATATGGCTCCAATCTTGCAAGTTAGATCCACCATGCTTCACTGCTGCCTATGGACACTCATTATTGTACCACTCTCCAGCCATTTTCGGCAAACAAGCTGCCTTCTGTTACAGCCAAATAATTCAATTTTGATTCATCAGTTCAGAGCACTTACTGGCATTTTTCTGCACCCCAGTTACTATATTTTTGTCCTTAGTTGAGTCACTTGGTTCTTGTTTCCACATCAAAAGGTATGGCTTTTTGCCCACAATTCTTTCATAAAGACAACTTCTGGAGAGACTTCTCAAAACAGTAGATGGATATACCTAGATCCAACTGGTTTCTGCGAGTTCTGAGCTGATAGCAATGCTGTACATCTTCCAATTTCAAAGAAGGTAAGCATGATGTGTCTTTCTTTTGATGACTATGTTTCCTTGGCAAACCCTCATATCTATGATCCTCAACAATGCCTATTCTTCGTGCTTCTTTAAAAGAGCTTAAACAGCACATTTTAAAACACCAGTCTACTTTGAAATCTTTGCCTGGGATAAGCCTTGGTGATGCATAATAGCTTATGTCTTGTTGCTGTGCCAAGGTGTTTGACCTGTGACATGAAACTGTCATCGACAACCTCACTTTTGTAACAGTTTGGCATTGCTTTGCCCATGGGCCTACACTTCTGCTAAGACACTGCTGGGCTGCATCACTCATGTGGGTCACACAATCCGGCCACTACAGCAATAACAAAGAGGCCAAGAGTACTCTGTCCTTGGGCTGAGATCGTAGCTTCGTCCCTCACCCATAATCACAGTGACATGCCTCCATTTTGAGAAATGGAGGTCAGTCATTGACAGTCTAATGCTGTAATTTGACTGATGTTGCAGAGCCTTACTGAACATGTGCAGTACAGAGATAGCGCATACACAAAGTATCGAACATCAGTACTTTGCGACATGCACCGCTGCTACAATCGGACCTGAATCAGGTCCTAGAAGTGACAACACCTCTAGAACCATTAAAATATTCATCTTTCCTTAAAGCTAAAAATGCTTATTGGTAATCAGTAAACTAGAACTTCAACTCTGGATAGTACAGACTTATGACTAATTAGTCATTAATGTAATTTATAGGTCACTATTTACTTGAAAGAAACAGCCGTGCAAGTGTACAGATAAATAAAATGAATACAGAAAAAAAGATTTAAATACTACAGGTACAGTATGCTAATAGAACAGACTTTAATATATTAATTAAGCACAATACACAATGGAAACAGCCCGGCACTCGGTAGTAGATCCAGAACTGCCCTGGTGCCCTCAGTTTGAAATCCGATAGCAAACAAAGAAATCTGTGGCACTCAAGGTCTTATATAAAGATCAGTTGTATTAGAACATCAGAGAAAAATCCATCGACGTTTCGGAGACTTTAACCCCTTTGTCAAGATGTAAACGCAATATATATATATATACATATATATATATATACAAATACATATAAAAACCATGAATATTAATATAGCAATTAAAAAAAAACATTATAGACAAACAGAACATATTCATAGAAAGCTGTATAGAGATGGCTATCGCATAAAATGATAAATGTAGAACCCTCTGTTTCAATGAAAAATATATAAAATTAGAAAATAGGGGGAGATGTACTAAGCAGTGCTAAAAGTGTAGAAGTGAGCCAGTGGAGAAGATGCCCATGGCAACCAATCAGTATTGATGTAGCATTTATAATTTGCATACTGTAAAAGTATACAGAGCAGATGATTGGTTGCTGTGGGTAACTTCTTCATTTGCTCACTCCTCCACTTTTATTGGATGGATTCCATCTGAGAGTTTTTATGGATCTTAGGTCACAGCTATTAAAAACCCTATGCTTGATTTTACATAGTTCAATTAGATCAGGCGTGGTACCAAAGGATTGGCACATAGCTGAGTTAGTACCTTTATTTAAAAAGGGAACTAAAAATAATCCTGTTAACTATAGACCAGTTAGTTAAACCCCTATAGTGGATAAAATATTGGAAGGTATTTTGAGGGATAGCATAGAGGATTATCTGCAGACTGCTAAGATTATTAGAAAAAGTCATCTTGGGTTTGTAAGGGATATATCATGACAAGGGGTTTGTCCCCAGAAAGAAGAAATCAGGGACATTGAAGAAAACCTCTTTGTGGGGGCACTCCTTGATAATATTAAGTATACTTTAATTACTGTTTAAAAACAATTTTTAATAAGTATTTGTTAAAATTTGTATGAGGAAAAATATATTCCTGTTGCTACACCCCTTCAGAGTTAACAACCTGTAGTAAGAATTAAAATAATCCAATATTGGTGAAGTAGAAAATCATTAGTCTTCCAATATGCATATAGTCCTTCATAATACACATGCCTTAAAGAAATACTGTGATTTTAACCTAATTTGGTCTTGCAGTGTATCACAAGGATACTGACAATAAGTGCTGAGTCCAGAATCTATCTATGCCACAAATAAATATTGTATTTAACCCTTACCAAATTTAGCAGCATATTGCAATAATAGTAAAAGAAAATGCATGGTCCAGAATAAATCAATATACTCTGGCTATAGTGAGTAACTTAATGTTAAGCATATATTTGAAGTAGCATATTGGAGAGCAGGTTATGATACCTGGGGAATAATATTTGTGTGAAAAAATAATAATTAATTGTGGTTTGATATAATCTCAGAGTGTATACTCCTACCACATCGGGCACCTGAAAAAAATATATAATTGTATGCGGAGAGACATAGGGTATACCCACAATTTGTGTACAAACTTATACCAATATGAAAATAATGTAAACAATTTTATCATATGTTATTTTAAAGTAGAGAGTGGTACAGAGAAACAATACCAGAGACGGGTGTCCGCTTTCCTATGCTGCCTTCTCATGTGTGTATAATAACATCCACTGTGGTGGAAAAAGATTTGGGGGTGCTCATAGATAATAGGCTTAATAACAGTACACAATGTCAAAATGAAGCAAAAAAGGCAATTAAAGTGCTTGCGTGCGTAAAACGGGGCATTGAGACAAGGGACGAGAATGTTATCTTGAAACTGTACAAATCATTGGTAATTCCACATCTGGAATATTGTGTTTAATTATGGGCACCATATTATAAAAAAGATATCGGGGAAGTTCAAAGGTGAGCTACTAAATTGATTAAAGGCTTAGAGACACTGAATTATGAGGAAAGGCTTACTAGGTTTAATATGTATACACTAGAAAAGAGGAGTCTAAGAGGAGACATTATTAATAACTTCAAATATGTAAAGGGTCATTACAAGAAGTTAAAAGGGATTTGTTTATTAAAAGAATTCTGTATAGGACACGTGGGCACTCGCTGAGGCTAGAGGAGAGAAAATTCCGTACACAACGTAGGAAAGGGTTCTTCACAGTAAGGGCAATAAAGATTTGTAACTCCCTGCCGGAGAAGGTAATAATGGCAGACTCTGTAAATGCTTTTTAAAATGGATTGGACAAATTTCTAACTGGAAAAAGTATCCAGGGTTATAGCATGTAATATATTGACATTGATAACTTGGAGAGGAAAGAATCATGGTTGAAAATTGGTACTAAACCATTACTTCAGTATGTGTATTATAATATGAATAGGTTAAAACAAAATACAGGTTGAACCCGATGGGCATTTTGCCTCTATTCAACCTCACTAACTTTGTAACTATGCAACTGTCACTGCTTAGTACATGTCCCCAAATAATACGTATAAAGATTGTTTAAAGACTTTGCATCCTGATGAGATATATTGGGCAACACAACATAAAGCACACACAGTCAGTTGGTATAAATAGTACTATGGAAACATTTATAAAGCAGATCGATCTTTTAACTGGTGATGGTTAGAGATAGGTATATGGCAATACAATCTCCTATTAATAAGTGAATCAAGTGGTAACAAGAGCATGATAAGTAAAGTACCAAAGGGTTTTTTGCTGGTACTGCTTTGTGTGACAGAGTGCCAGTGTCTAAGTGCTCTGAATGAATAGCAGCAGCACAGATATCCCATAGATGCTATGATCCAGTAGCACAGATGACAAGTGCAGCCTGCTGTGAAAGAAGTGTCAATGTGTCAATTTGGTTTTACCAATGGGTGCCAGTAATCATATTTCAGATGTAGCTTTCTTTGTGGGCGGCTTCATTGAGGATTTCTTTAAGAGTGCTGATGACTTTTGGCAGCTACAGCAGATGTGTCTGGTCTGATGCTTCTGCTGTGACTGCTTTTGCTGGCTCTAGATAAAGGTCTGCAAATCAATGTGAGAGCAGTTGGGGGGGTTTCACTTGGTCATGGCAGAAGTGTGATTGCTCTGACATGTTTCTTCCTTTATCCAGGATTTCTTCTGCGGGGTGTGTCAGAACTCTAAAATTGTCTTTTCGAGGGAGGCGGTCAAGATCCCGCCGGACAGAATCCCGGCGGTCGAAATACTGATGCCGGAATCCCGACCGGCACAATCCCGACATATTCTCCCTCCGTGGGTGTCCACGACACCCTTAGAGGGAGAATATAATAGTGTGAAAAATGTAGCGAGGCACCGTGCCCGCAAGGGGCTGCATTCCACTCGTCAGCCCTGTTGGGATTGTGTGGTCGGGATTCCGGCATTGGTATTTCGACCACCGGGATCCCGTCCAGCGGGATTTAGTACTGATCCCCTTTTTGATTATCTAGGAAGTATAATTCTCATATAAACATGGGAAGATAATAGGATATTAACACTTCATTTTTGTTCAATTAGATCAGGCGTGGTACCAAAGGATTGGGGCATAGCTGAGGTAGTGCCTTTATTTAAAAAGGGAAATAAAAATAATCCTGGTAACCATAGACCAGTTAGTTTAACCTCTATAGTTGTTATGCACACCAGTGCCTGCAGGAAAGTACTGGTGTCAGAACTGTTATGCAAAACAAATGGACTCACAGACAAACTGGGGAATATGACATAACGTACACAGAAGGTGATAGGGTAACAAAATACACACAAAGTGAACAGAGAAGCCCAGAGGCTAAGGGACTGGGTATCTCCCTTGTATTAGAACTGCTCAAATGGAAAAAAGCAAGATGTTGTGTTTTAATACGTAGAGAACCCGAAATGCTGTTGCTAAGGGCAACAGCAAATCCCTAAAGGTTTACCAACGGGTGTGGCAGTAAACTCCTTGGTCAGAGATGGAATGATAGACACAAGGAGAGTCTCCACAATCCTAATTCTCACTTGCAGTGCACAGGTTTTAGCTTACTGCCACTAAACTGACCCCTGACACCTAGCACAGTGAGACAGGATTAGACAGGCAAGTCTTAGAATACAGCCGCAAACTTGCTAAGTTCACAGAGTAGTAACAGAACCCCAGCAAGCTAAACGACTGACTCCAGTCTTACTGCTAGGTCTGGATTGGCAGAGTGTAATACCAAATCCCCAGGCCTATTTGCAGTAAGCAACAAACAAATACAAAGCTACACTGTACTGGCTAACTTTCATGAACTGACTAACCAACAAAGATTCAGCAGCATCTGCTTACCCTGAAAAGAGGCCTTATAAAGCAGGTGCTGTCCACGCCCCACTCAGACCTCACAGACTGTGAGCACAAAAAACAGCACCGGATCCCCTGCCGTGCACAGAGCCTATAACCACTGCACAGCAAAAGACCCGAACCGGAGTATCAGCTGCGCTCAGGTTACTCCACTAGCACTTGTCTCCCGGTTGCCATGACGACGTGGCAGCACAGGGCAGGAGACCCTAACAGTACCCCCCCTCTGACGAGGGGTCAAAGAACCCCTACCACCGGGTTTATCGGGGAACTGCGAGAAGAAAGAGCGTATCAGTCTGGGGGCATGAAGATCACAACTGCGCACCCACGACCGCTCCTCCGGGCCATACCCATTCCAGTGCACCAAAAATGACAGCCGACCCCGAACCACCTTGGAGTCAAGAATCCTTTCAACAACAAACTCCCTCTGGCCACGTATCAGAAGAGGGGAAGGTCTTCCACTGGAAGAAGGATTACTAATCGCCCGTTTTAAAAGGGAACAATGAAATGTTTTATTGATACCCAAAGAACGGGGCAGATCTAACTGAAATGCCACCGGATTGATAACCCTGGTGATCTAATAAGGGCCGATGAACCGGGGCCCTAACTTATGAGATGGCTGTCTCAACTTCAAATTCTTGGTAGACAACCAGACGAAGTCTCCTAATTTGAAGCTGCAGGGTCTTTTCCGCTTATCAAAAACCCTTTTGGTCACTAATGACACAGACACAAGGGCTTTCTTCACTTTCCGCCAAATACCTCTAAGGACCGAAACCACAGAGGAACCACCAGGCGTGGAGTCCAGGGGGTCAAAAGAATTGGCCTTAGGATGATGCCCATACACACAAAGGAAGGGAGAGATCCCTGTAGCAGAGTGAGCCGCGTTGTTATAGGCAAACTCCGCCATGGACAGATGAGCAACCCAGTCAGTCTGACACTTGGAGACATAACACCTGAGGAACTGCTCCAAGGACTGGTTCACCCTTTCAGTCTGCCCATTAGACTGCGGATGGTAGCCTGACGACAAGCTGACAGAAATCTGGATATCGGAACAACATGCCCTCCAGAATTTGGCCACAAACTGGGATCCGCGGTCAGAGACCACATCAAGTGGCAACCCGTGGAGACGCACAACATGCAGCATAAATAATTCAGACAGGCGTCTGGCTGATGGCAGCCCAACCAGTGGAACGAAGTGCGCCATCTTCGAAAACCTGTCAACGACAACCCAGATGGCTGTCATCCCCGAGGATTTGGGCAAGTCCACCACAAAATCCATTGAAATGTGGGTCCATGGCTTAGATGGGATAGAGAGTGGATGTAATGGGCCAACAGGAACCCCTCTAGGAGTCTTATTTCGGGCACAGATGTCACATGCCCGAACCCACTGATCCACATCCTTAGCCACCGAGGGCCACCACACCGCCCTAGATAGCAACTCCCGAGTTCTGGCAATACCCGGGTGACCTGCCGACTTCTTGGCATGGAATTCCAGGAACACTCGCTGTCTTAACCTAGGAGGCACAAACAAAAGACCTACCGGAAGGTCTGGAGGAGCCTGCTCCTGTGCTCTAAGGACTAATGATAAGAGGTCCTGGGTAATGCCCACTTTAATACATGATGGGGAAACAATGGGCAACGGCTCCTCGGTGGTCTCCTGGATTGGAGCAAAACTCCGCGAGAGCGCATCAGCCTTGATGTTTTTTGACCCAGGGCGATATGTTATCAAAAAATTAAAGCGAGCAAAAAACAAAGCCCATCGTGCCTGCCTGGCATTGAGACGCTTCGCTGACTCTAAATATGCCAGATTCTTATGGTCAGTGAGAATTGAGACCACAAACTTAGCCCCCTCAAGCCAGTGTCTCCACTCCTCGAGTGCATCCTTAATAGCCAACAATTCCCGGTTACCCACATCATAATTCATCTCGGCAGGCGAAAATTTACGGGAAAAGTAAGCACAGGGATGAAGGCGATTATCAGACACTCCCATCTGAGAAAGCACTGCCCCAATACCCATCTCAGAGGCATCCACCTCCACCACAAAAGGACGCTCTGTATCTGGGTGTCGCAGCACCTTGGCCGAAACAAATGCCCTTTTGAGACGGGCAAAAGCCGCTTTAGCCTCACAAGACCAGTGAGCAACATCCGCCCCTTTCTTAGTGAGTGCCACCAAGGGCGCCACTATAGACGAAAATCCAGCGATAAATCGTCTATAAAAATTCGCAAAGCCCAGGAAACGCTGAAGCGCCTTCAAACTAGTGGGCTGCACCCAATCCAGGACTGCCTGTACCTTGGAACCCTCCATTTGGAAACCTTCTGGGGAGATAATATATCCTAGAAATGCGATTTGCTGAACTTCAAATTCGCACTTCTCCAGCTTCGCCCCAAGCCGGTGGTCTCTGAGTTTCTGAAGGACTAAGCGTACATGCTTCCGATGTTCCTCCAGGGAATGGGAGAAGATTAGGATGTCATCTAAGTATACAACTAAGAATCTATCCAAATATTCCCTGAGCACATCATTCATGAAATCCTGGAAGACTGCCGGGGCATTACAGAGCCCAAAAGGCATCACCAAATATTCATAATGCCCTGAGTGGGTATTAAAGGCAGTCTTCCATTCATCCCCCTCTCTTATTCGGATTAGATTGTACGCACCGCGTAGGTCAATCTTAGAAAAAATGGTGGCAGTACGAAGCTGGTCAAACAAGACCGAAATGAGAGGCAGTGGGTATGAGTTTTTAATCGTGATACGGTTCAATTCCCTGAAGTCGATGCAGGGTCGCAACGAACCGTCCTTTTTACCCACGAATAAGAACCCCGACCCAACTGGAGACTGTGAAGGTCTGATAAATCCCTTAGCCAAGTTCTCCTGAATGTACTCTGCCATAGCCTGAGTCTCAGGACGTGACAGGGAGTACAACCTGCTCTTGGGAAGCTTAGCATTTGGCAACAAATCAATGGCACAGTCATAGGGGCGATGGGGAGGTAGTACCTCTGCAACTTTTTTGGAGAACACGTCCGCAAAATCTGCATAACACCCTGGCAATCCTGGCAAACTTAGCTGCGAGAGCCTGACTGGAAGGCTCAAGCAACTCCTGAAACAATCAGTACCCCAACTAAGAATCTCCCCAGAGACCCAGTCAAATTGAGGATTGTGGGCCCTTAACCAGGGTAACCCCAACACCAATGGGGCAAAAGTACAGACAGTCACATAAAAGGACAATTTTTCAGAGTGTGTGGCTCCAATAAACAAAGAAATCTGGCTAGTGCAAGAGGTAATTTTACCTTGGGATAATGGTTCCCCGTTTAACCCACAAATCTCAATTTCCGATGCCAAAGGTACTAAGGGAACAGAGTGTTTCAGGGCGAATTGGCGGTCCATAAAAACCCCGTCGGCCCCACTGTCCACAAAGGCCTCAGTCTTGACAGTTTGACCGAGGATCTTCAAGGTCACCGGAATGATAAAAGTCTTCTTGGGAAATTCTGACTTCTGGCCTGACAGGATATTTCCCATCACCCTCAGGCCCTGAAGTTTTCCGGCTTTTCTGGGCATGATACTACCACATGACCCTTATTCCCACAGTACAAACACAACCCCTGCTGTCTCCTCCGCGTCTTCTCACGTGAGGAGAGGCGGGTAGCCCCAATCTGCATAGGCTCCTCAGAAAATTCCTCAGAGTCTGAGGTTCCCTTGGGAAGGAAGGAAATCTCAGTCTCCCTTTCAAGCCTACGCTCTCTCAGCCGTCTATCCACCCGGATGGATAACTGCATGAGCTGATCCAAGCTATCAGGCAAGGGATATTGTACCAGTTGGTCCTTTATCTGGTTAGAAAGACCTCTTCGGTACTGGTGTCTCAGGGCTTGGTCATTCCACTGGGTATCATGGGCCAACCTCCGAAACTCCGTACAGTAAACCTCAACTGGCCTTCGCCCTTGCTTAAGGATCGAAATCTGAGCCTCGGCTGAGGCCGTCTTGTCAGGGTCATCATACAACATGCCCAGTGCCGTAAAAAAAGCATCAACACTTTTAAGCGACGGACAGTCAGGCTGCAACCCATATGCCCAGACCTGTGGGTCTCCTTGTAGCAAGGAAATCACTATGCCCACCCGCTGAATCTCCGACCCAGAAGACTGAGGCCTAAGCCGGAAGTATAGCTTGCAGCTCTCCTTGAAACAAAAGAACTGCGAGCGATCTCCAGAAAAACGATCCAGGAGATTTACTTTCGGCTCCTTAACCCCTGCAGGTGCTGCTGCTGCGGGAGCTCCGCCAGCAGCCTGGGAGGTGTGCATTTTAATGGACAAATCATTAAATTGTCGAGTCAGGACCTGCACCTGATCGACCACCTGTTGCAACGTATTTTGAGGGGTATGCTCCATATTCCCACAAAATTTCAACAGGAGTATTAGGCTGCTGAATATGTTATGCACACCAGTGCCTGCAGGAAAGTACTGGTGTCAGAACTGTTATGCACTCCAGTGTCTGCAGGAATGTACTGGTGTTTGAACTGTTATGCAAAACAAATGGACTCACAGACAAACTGGGGAATATGACATAACGTACACAGAAGGTGATAGGGTAACAAAATACACACAAAGTGAACAGAGAAGCCCAGAGGCTAAGGAACTGGGTATCTCCCTTGTATTAGAACTGCTCAAATGGAAAAAGCAAGATGTTGTGTTTTAATACATAGAGAACCCGAAATGCTGTTGCTAAGGGCAACAGCAAAACCCTAAAGGGTTACCAACGGGTGTGGCAGTAAACTCCTTGGTCAGAGATGGAATGATAGACACAAGGAGAGTCTCCACAATCCTAATTCTCACTTGCAGTGCACAGGTTTTAGCTTACTGCCACTAAACTGACCCCTGACACCTAGCACAGTGAGACAGGATTAGACAGGCAAGTCTTAGAATACAGCCGCAAACTTGCTAAGTTCACAGAGTAGTAACAGAACCCCAGCAAGCTAAACGACTGACTCCAGTCTTACTGCTAGGTCTGGATTGGCAGAGTGTAATACCAAATCCCCAGGCCTATTTGCAGTAAGCAACAAACAAATACAAAGCTACACAGTACTGGCTAACTTTCATGAACTGACTAACCAACAAAGATTCAGCAGCATCTGCTTACCCTGAAAAGAGGCCTTATAAAGCAGGTGCTGTCCACGCCCCACTCAGACCTCACAGACTGTGAGCAAAAAAACCAGCACGGGATCCCCTGCCGTGCACAGAGCCTATAACCACTGCACAGCAAAAGACCCGAACCGGAGTATCAGCTGCGCTCAGGTTACTCCACTAGCACTTGTCTCCCGGTTGCCATGACGACGTGGCAGCACAGGGCAGGAGACCCTAACAATAGTGGGTAAAATGTTGGAAGGTATTTTGAGGGATAGCATAGAGGATTATCTGCAGGCTACTAAGTTTATAAGCAAAAGTCAGCATGGGTTTGTAAGGGACAGATCATGTCAAACTAACCTAATTAGCTTCTACGAGAAAGTGAGTGAGAATCTTGACCAGGGAAAGGCAGTGGTGGTGGTTTCTTTAGATTTTACCAAAGCCTTCGATACAGTGCCTCACAGGAGACTGATCATCAAATTAAGGGAACTTGGCCTAGGATGTACTATGTGTACATGGATAGGTAATTGGCTGGATGACAGAGTACAATGAGTAGTGATCAACGAGATGAACTCAAGCTGGTCACCAGTAGTCAGCGGAATACCACAAGGGTCCGTACTTGGCCCACTAATTTTCAATATATTTATTAATGATCTAGGAATAGGCCTGGTAATCATAGTGTCCATGATTGCAGATGATACTAAACTGTGTAAGGCAATTAATTCAGAAAGTGATGTGGAGTTCTACAGAATGACTTATTTAAACTTCAAACCTGAGTATCTAAATGGGGAATGAGGTTCAATATAGAAAAATGCAAAGTTATGCATTTTGGGACAAAAAATTACACATGCATCCTACATTCTAAATGTGGTAAATATAGTGGTAACTGTGGTGGAAAAAGATTTGGGGTGCTCATAGATAATAGGCTTAATAACAGTACACAATGTCAAAATGCAGAAAAAAGGCAAGTAAAGTGTATGCTTGCGTAAAACGGGGCATTAAGACAAGGGACGAGAATGTTATCCTGCCACTGTACAAATCATTGGTACATCCGCACCTGGAATATTGTGTTCAATTTTGGTCATCATATTATAAAAAAGATATCGGGAAGTAGAAAGAGTTCAAAGGTGAGCTACTAAATTGATTAAAGGGTTAGAGCCACAGGAGTATGAGGAAAGGCTTAATAGGATACATATGTATACACTAGAAAATAGGAGTCTAAGAGGAGACATTATTAATATCTTCCAATATGTAAAGAGTCATTACAGATAGTTAGCACGGAATTTGTTAATTAAAAGAACTCTGTATAGGACACGTGGGCACTCGCTGACACTAGAGGAGAGAAAATTTTGTACACAATGTAGGAAATGGTTCTTCATGGTAAGGGCAATAAAGATTTGTAACTCCCTGCCGTAGAAAGTAATAATGGCAGACTCTGTAAATGCATTTAAAAAATGGATTAGACACATTTCTAACTGGAAAATATATCCAGGGTTATAGCATTTAATATATTGACATTGATATCTGGGAGTGGTTAGAATCATAGTTGTCAATTGGTACTAAACCATTACTTCAGTATGTGCATTATGATATGAACAGCTTAACACAGAATACAGGTTGACCCCTATGGGCATTTTGCCTTTTTTCAAACTCACTAACTATGTTACTATGAAACTATCACTGCTTAGTACATGTCCCCAAACAATACGTATCAGAGAAAGATTGTTTAGAGACTTTGGCCAATATTTACTAATATTCGTGTTTGCGTCGGTTTATGTAGTGTTTAAACTCGTCTTGTATCGGGTGGATTTTCATGCAACTTTTTTAAACTATATACGCCAAGTAACGAAGCAGTCGACTTTATGGTTTCGTATTTTCCGATGTCGATGCCAGTCGGGTTTTTTTGCCACATTTATCGCCGACATTTTTGTTTGCGTACGCGTTTTTGTATTTTTTTCTGTTTTTTTTTTCTAAGTTAAACGCGGCAGGGTTTTTTTTTCCTGCGACCGCATTTTCACTTTTAGTTTTGTTTTTCATCTCCGTTCGTGATTAGTTGTGTTTCACATGGTAGGAGTGTCTGTGCGCAACCATATAAATACACCCCAAACCGTCCGCACCTCGTGGGTTTAGTTAGTGGTGATGAGGAGGGAGGTGGTACTGTGGAGGTAAGTGAATTTGTGGTTTGGTGAGGAGTATTGGTAGCAATTTCTGAGTGTAGTGTTGTGTTTGAAAGTTGTCTTTTCATTCTTGTAGTCTTGATTTTTGTGGTTTTGTCTCATTTTTTGTCCAAGTTATTTTTCTTTATAGTCCCTTGTCAGTGTTTGTGTGGGTGTGGGTGGGTGTGTGTGTGAGTTGTGTAGTGGTAGTGGAGGAGTGTTTTGTTTGTCTATTTTTTTCTGTGTTAAGTGTTTAGACACACTATTATGTGTGACTCAGAGGTGGGTGAGGTGCTGGGTGTGAGTGAGAGGAAGGAGGTCGGTCAGGTGAAGGAGGTGAGTGTGAGTGAGGTTAGTGAGGTGGAGGAGGTGGGTGAGGTTGCTGCAGCAATCTCAAGTGATAGTGATAGTGACAGTCAGACAGCTCCGCAGCCACTCACCACTCCTAAGACTGGGCGGAATGTAAAGTTTAGTTATGCCGAAAATGTGGCATTGGTGCATGAGCTGATGAAGTATCAGCGGCAGCTATTTGGTCCTGAGTCCACCAAGGTGCAAACACGGAAGAAGACGGTGTTGTGGGTGAAAGTTGTTGCTGCTGTCATTAGTGAGGGGGTGGTCAAGCGGACAGACGACACGTGCCGCAAACGGTACTATGACATAAAGCGACATGTCAAGTCCAAAATGGCCAAGGAGGCAAAGTCGACTAGAAAATGTGGTGGTGAGCAGCCTATATTGCAAGATATCTGAGTATGAGGAGCCCATGTGAAGTATAATACCTCCTGAAGTAGTGTCTGCAACCCATGTCTGGGATTCAGATAGGCCCAGGAAGAATGGTGAGCATGTGTATTTCCATTAACATTCTATGACCTTACATTTTTTTTAAATGTGTGTCATGTCACGTTGCATATTACTCCCATCTTTAAGTGTGTGTCAGGAAATACACTGTTTTGGGTAATGTTTTATCCAAAAGCCAATATTTAGGTTATCCATGTGCAATGTTTCAAAAACAGTGGTTGTCATGTTAGAGGCTGGAGTAGTGGAAAGTGGTTAGGAAACCTCTTACATATGTAATGTCATTATTACAGAATGTAATATTTGTTTAAAAAACCCACTATTTATTTGTTCAGTTTGAATTTGTATTTGTACCCTGACACAACACTGCAGTGTAATATTTTTATTTGTGTTTTGTTTTTGTTTGGCTCATATAGTGGTAATGTGTGTTTGGAGTGCCACATCACCGAACATTTTATATATTGCATCTGTAATATTTTTACTTTCATTACAAAATGAAGATTTGTGTGTTTTTGGTTGTTAATGTATGTATTTCTACTTGTGGCCTATGTCAGTGTCCTGTACATGTTTTCCTGTGTTGCACTTTCCATAGTGCATATGGCTATTGGAAAGTGTTTATTGTTTTATGTAGTGGTATTTTTGTTTCTGGTCCTTATGTATTTATTAAAAATAAAGCAAGCATTTATTTAAGAATAAATGTTTATAAGCATAATGGGTGGATGTATCAACAATAGCATGAATACATGATTTTTTAATTTTTTTTACAGTGTTTGAAAAAAGCAGTACTACTCGTCCTCCAGTAACTCCCATCACATCTGATGATGACGCTGCGGAAGCAGGTAAAGTGTCCATTGTATAGGGTATATTTGTAAAGGAATGGCCATAACAAAATTTCACTTTCATTAATAGGTCCATCAAAAGAAGTCTGGAGTAGCAGAAGTGGGACTTCTGTAAGACACCACCACAAAAACCTGTGGCAGCAAAGAAAGCAAGGTCTGATGTCCAGGGCCAACCACAGCACGCTACCCCGCCATAAGGATTATCGACAGTATGTTTGGTCCCCCCACTCCAAATTTTGGACACACCTCCAAGACGTCATCCACACTCCCCTCTTCTTGATTGTGAGTATCAAACTGAAATAAATGTAAACAATTTCAGATCGTAATCAAACTTTTTCTTAACCGCATTAAGTCAAAACACATCAAAAACGTATATAATTACCGAAGTAAGTAAATCATGAAATGGAATCCAAGCAAAATGGCCTTGCCCACATCCAGTAAAGATATGTATGTCCACTTGAGGGATAGAGTAGCACATTGTGTGTAAGATGCTGCAACAGAAACTCATGTTTAATTTTTGCAAATAGTAAGGTTGTTTATCAAACTTTCACATGTGTGTTTGAGCTCACATTGCCAAATACATATAAAAACATTACTATGTTTGTTTTAGAAAAGCTATAAGGTAACACATTATGGATTACAATGTGTTTTTTAAGGTGGAGTATGTGTGATCTACAATAAAACTAAAGTGTTTGCTTTCACAATTAAGTAACCAGACATATTTGCAACAAACAGGCATATGTATGTATTTAAGTTATGAGTGATGACGTTGCTAGGCCGAATATCTGAAAGCAACAGTGAATGACATGTGTTCCATGTGTAGTGATTTGTTTTCATTTATCAAACATATGGATAGCTAACGGATAATTTTTCTACATTTCAGCTTCTAGTCCTGGAACAGAATCCCTCCACAATAACAACAACACAGTGACATGGAGGAGACAAACATCTTAGAAATGCATCCATTAAGCCAAGGAATCAGCCCCCAGCACCTGTGAGTACACCACCAGAGCAAAGCACACCACCACCACATCATAGCCCAATAACACCAGTAACAAAAGGCCCTGATCAAGTGTTTTGGACCATTTGGGGTAGACAGCAGGCCACTAATGAAGATTGCTTGCATAGGCAGACACAAATGTTTGCAAGCCTACCATGTCACCTCAGAATAATAATCAGAAATATGAGTAGACAAAATGAACAAACAACCAGAATTGGTAATACCATGGAACTCATGCGTAAAAATATTACACAGGTCATGGGCAACTTACAGCGTATAATGGAAGAACAGCACAGACAATAGCAAAGTTATATGAACATTTTTCAAAACAATCAAAAGATTAATGAAAGTTTATTCCGAATTGTAGACAATCAAAATGCTGCTACACGTGAACTCAATGCCACCCTCACTAACCTGAATGAAACACTCAGATCCATCCACCAACAGCAAACAAGCAGCAGTTCTGGTACGACTACTCCAAATATCACGCCAGTCTCATCACCACCGTCCACCAGAGCACGACAACATGACAGTGCTAAAGGCAAAGGGCAGGACAAGCAGGCACACAAAAAAAATGAAAACAAAAGAAACATATTTTACATTCTGATAAGAAAATCAAAATAGATAGTGAGTGTATGTTTGGCAAAATATATATAACACTTAGCTCCTTGACAATGTATACAACATCATTAATAATAAGTGATACAAACAACAGCATCAAATTTGTACGCACATTTATTCTTTACCATCTTTGGTTTTTTTGGATGTGGGAAATGTTGTTGGAGCTGCACATACATGTTAGCAGGAAATAACAATACCACTTGATTTTTTTCTAATCATTACTCTTTCTAAATTCCAATCATTCTCCTATCCTGTACACACAATCATTGCCAGGCAGCCACATACATGTTAGCAGGAAGTAACCAGACCACTTGATTTTTTTCTAATCATTACTCTTTCTAGATTCCAATCATTCTCCTATCCTGCACACACAATAATTGTCAGGCAGCCACATACATGTTAGCAGGAAGTAACCAGACCACTTGATTTTTTTCTAATAATTACTCTTTCTAGATTCCAAACATTATCATATCCTGCAGCCAATCCAAATTACTATGTGATTGTTAACTATTTTACCTTTCTTCTCTATACAACATTACAAGAATAACACAATTGAGTTGTGTAAAAAGCTTTTAATATGTTGTCATTGAATTTTGATAATTATGTGCCAAAATAAATGTCATTATTGTTGGGACATGTTTGTGTGTGTTAATAATGAGCAGTAATGTAATTACACATGATGCAGAAGCCAAAAAATAAGTAATTTTTAACCAAAAACTAATAATGTGTATAATAATGTATATATGTGGAAAAATGTGTATTTGCCTACAAATCGGCAAGTTTACTGCAGCAAACATTACGAAATAAATTATTTTTGATGAGAGTAAGTTTGTGTCCCTTAAATATAATGGAGCATCATACATAGGGACACATGTATTCCTCAAGGCTAACATATTATATGTTGAGGACTGTTTATTTAGAACAGTTTATCAAACTCAGCCCTCAGGACCCCACACAGTGCATGTTTTGCTGGTCTCCTCACAGAATCACAAGTGACATAGTTAGTTTCAGCTGTGAACCTTTTAAAATGTGTCTGTGAGTAATTCATACACCTGTGCTTCTACTGGGTTACCTGCAAAACATGCAGTGTGTGGGGTCCTGAGGGCTGAGTTTGAGAACCTGTGCATTAGGACGTTACACACAATCATAAAGTAAAATACTAAATAAATTACTATGTGGATTATGTGTGCTTGTAATAAATTATCAGTGCTTGTTTACGAACACTTATCCAGACTTAATGCATGCCACTCATAATCTGTTGTTTTGATTTTTTAAATAAACACAATACACATGTGACATTTGTTTTGCATAAAGTGAGGGTATGTTTGTATGTCTTAAGGAGACAGACACATTCTGAGTAATTGTTTTTACAATAAAAATGGGCCAACGTCTATTTATGATTACACAACAAATGAAATAAGCAAACCAAACTTACCTTAGAAATAGCAAGTGATGATCTCTTGCCTAACTTGCCTCCCTACATCTGTACTCCAAGTATCACCAGATGTCTCTAATTCCTCTGCTTGCTGGCTGCTTTCTTCTTCCTCCTCCTTCTCCTACTCAACATATTTCAGATGTTGTTGCAAACACATGTTATGAAGAAAGCAGCAGCAGAACACAATTTTAGTCACCTTTGAGGGACTATACAACAAAAGACCACCAGACTTATCCAGACACCGAAAACTAGATTTCAGCACACCAAAACATCTTTCTATCACATTCCGCGTGGACTTATGTGCATGATTGTAATTGTGTTCAGCAGGGTTATCAGGTCGGGACAATGGAGTTAGAAGCCAAGAGAAACAGCCATATCCTCCATCACCTAAAAGACAGATATAGTAACGTGATTCATGTTAAGATACAGCAACACATAAGTAACACACCGTGGGCCAGATGTATTAACCTGTAGAAGGCAAAAGGAAGTGAAAAACCAGTGATATGTGCAAGGTAACAAAGGCAGCAGACAATCTGTTCCTAAATGTTCATTTACATATTGGAGCTGATTGGCTGGTGCCTTTATCACCTTATACATATCCCTGGTTTATCACTTCCTTAGGCCTTCTCCAGGTAAATACATCTGTCCCTGTATTTGGGCAAAGTATATGCAGGCCTACACATATCAAATTACATACCCAGCAGCCATCCATCTGGCATTTTTTCATCCTCAAACTTATCAAAGAGGGATGACTGACTGAGGATGAAGGAGTCATGGCAGCCCCCAGGGTAACCAGCAACAACTCTCATTATTTTGAAATTTGCATCACAAACCACCTGCACATTTGTGGAGTGTTCTAGATGGTGATTTGTATATATGTGCTGCCTGCCCCTAGGTGGTCTCAGCTAAATGTGTGTGCAATCTATGGCTCCAAGCACATTGGGCATGCCAGCCAGCTCATAGAAATCTACCCTGACGACATGCCACTGAGACTCCTGGGTAGGGAAGCAGATTGAGGCATCGATGTGGTGCTGCAAAACAGCCAACACCTGTGTGTATATTTGAAAGAACAATAAACGTGAGATTTTAGGACAGAACTGGCCACCGAAAAAAAAAAAGAAGAAGAGGTAGTTAGGTATACATCACCTATGTTAATATTCTAGAAAATGAGGGCTGTGAGATTCCTATGACATCCCCAGACACAGCCTGAAAGCTGCCAGCAGCTATAAAGTGCAACACAGCCAGGAGTTTGTGCAGGCCCTAGACAGAGCATGAGCGTGCTGTCTCAGGGTCTAGGCCCAGTTTGACAAGGTCATACAGAAGAAAAATGTTGTTACGATTTAGACTGAACATCTGTATGACCTTATCTTCAGACAATGCATTCAATTTTAAACGCCCCCTAAAAAAACGAGGCCTGCGCAGCCTCCGCGGAACCTGTACAACCTGCTGACCATGTTCAGTTTCTTGGCCCTGGGTACTTACAGGCTGATGTATGAGTCTGAGAAATCCCACAGCACACACAATATCACTGGCCCACAGTCCTGCTGCCTTTCTGAGTGTAGGTGTATTGAAATGGGCCTAAGATCCTTTTATAGGCATCCTAATTCAGGTGTGAGTGATTTTTAATTTGAAACACATGTAAACAAGCCTGAAAAAAGCAGGTCTATTTTTTTGCCGCTTTTTTTTAAGAATCGCAAAAAAATACCACCGCATTTGAGCACTCAGAGACTAACACCCAAATACGAATGAATAGTGAATACCCGTGTTCTATGAAATAAAAGCTGCGTTTGACCGATGGTCTATTCATTCGTATTTTGGAACATTGTAATTCAAACCATTACGAATAGTCCCAACACTGCCGAGATTTGTGCTTAGTGAATTCCCGGATTGGGACTTTGAAAAAAAACACAAATCGACCCAATTCGGATTTTCAGTAAATATTAGTGATGTGCACCGGTTTTGGGTTCGGTTCCGCGGCCGTGTTTTGGGTTAAGACGCGTTTTGGCAAAACCTCACAAAAAACTTTTTGTCGGATTCGGGTGTGTTTTGAATTCGGTTGTTTTTTTCAAAAAACAATAAAAAAAAAGCTTAAATCATAGAATTTGGGGGTCATTTTGATCCCATAGTATTATTAACCTCAATAACCATAATTTCCACTCATTTTCAGTCTATTCTGAACACCTCACACCTCACAATATTATTTTTAGTCCTAAAATTTGCACCAAGGTCGCTGGATGGCTAAGATAAGCGACCCAAGTGGCCGACACAAACACCTGGCCCATCTAGGAGTGGCACTACAGTGTCAGACAGGATGGCACTTAAAAAAAATTGTCCCCAAACAGAACGTGATGCAAAGAAAAAAAGAAAGAAAAAAGAGGTGCAAGATGGACTTGTCCTTGGGCCCTCCCACCCACCCTTATGTTGTATAAACATGCACACTTTAACGAACCCATCATTTCAGCGACAGGGTATGCCACACGACTGTGACTGAAATGACTGGTTGGTTTGGGCCCTCACCAAAAAAGAAACAATCAATCTCTCCTTGCAAAACTGGCTCTACGGAGGCAAGATGTCCACCTCATCATCATCATCCGATTCATCGCCCCTTTCACTGTGTACATCCCCCTCCTCACAGATTATTAATTTGTCCCCACTGGAATCCACCGTCTCAGGTCCCCGTGTACTTTCTGGAGGCAATTGCTGCTGGTGAATGTCTCCACGGAGTAATTGATTATAATTCATTTTAATGAACATCATCTTCTCCACATTTTCTGGAAGTAACCTCGTAAGCCGATTGCTGACAAGGTGAGCAGCTGCACTAGACACTCTTTCGGAGTACACACTGGAGGGAGGGCAACTTAGGTAGAATAAAGCCAGTTTCTGCAAAGGCCTCCAAATTGCCTCTTTTTCCTGCCAGTAAACATACGGACTGTCTAACATGCCTACTTGGATGCGGTCACTCATATAATCCTCCACCATTCTTTTAATGGTGAGATAATTATATGCAGTGACAGTAGACGACATGTCAGTAATTGTTGGTAGGTCCCTCAGTCCGGACCAGATGTGGCAAGTTCAAAGGGTTGCAGAACCTTGCACAACATTGAAATCAGTCTCCACTGTGCTTGAGACAGGTGCATTCCACCTCCTTTGCCTATATCGTGGCCAGATGTATAGGCTTGAATGGCCTTTTGCTGCTCCTCCATCCTCTGAAGCATATAGAGGGTTGAATTCCAGCTCATTACCACCTTTTGCTTCAGATGATGGCAGGGCAGGTTCAGGTATTTTTGGTGGTGCTCCAGTCTTCTGTACGCGGTGCCTGAACGCCGAAAGTGGCCCGCAATTCTTCTGGCCACCGACAGCATCTCTTGCACGCCCCTGTCATTTTTTAAATAATTCTGCACAACCAAATTCTAAGTATGTGCAAAACATGGGACATGCTGGAATTTGCCCAGATGTAATGCACGCACAATATTGCTGGCATTGTCCGATGTCACAAATCTCCAGGAGAGTCTAATTGGGGTAAGCCATTCCGCGATGATCTTCCTCAGTTGCCGTAAGAGGTTTTTAGCTGTGTGCATATTCTGGAAAGCAGTGATACAAAGCGTAGCCTGCCTAGGAACGAGTTGGCGTTTGTGAGATGCTGCTACTGGTGCCGCCGCTGCTGTTCTTGCAGCGGGAGGCAATACATCTACCCAGTGGGCTGTCACAGTCATATAGTTCTGAGTCTGCCCTGCACCACTTGTCCACATGTCCGTGGTTAAGTGGACATTGGGTACAACTGCATTTTTCAGGACACTGGTGAGTATTTTTCTGAGGTCTGTGTACATTTTCGGTATCGCCTGCCTAGAGAAATGGAACCTAGATGGTATTTGGTACCGGGGACACAGTACCTCAATCAAGTCTATAGTTGGCTCTGAATTAACTATGGATACCGGAACCATGGCCCTCATTCCGAGTTGTTCGCTCTGTATTTTTCATCGCATCGCAGTGAAAATCCGCTTAGTACGCATGCGCAATATTCGCACTGCGACTGCGCCAAGTAACTTTACTATGAAGAAAGTATTTTTACTCACGGCTTTTTCTTCGCTCCGGCGATCGTAATGTGATTGACAGGAAATGGGTGTTACTGGGCGGAAACACGGCGTTTCAGGGGCGTGTGGCTGAAAACGCTACCGTTTCCGGAAAAAACGCAGGAGTGGCCGGGGAAACGGTGGGAGTGCCTGGGCGAACGCTGGGTGTGTTTGTGACGTCAACCAGGAACGACAAGCACTGAACTGATCGCACAGGCAGAGTAAGTCTGAAGCTACTCTGAAACTGCTAAGTAGTTAGTAATCGCAATATTGCGCATACGTCGGTCGCAATTTTAAGAAGCTAAGATTCACTCCCAGTAGGCGGCGGCTTAGCGTGTGTAACTCTGCTAAATTCGCCTTGCGACCGATCAACTCGGAATGAGGGCCCATGTTTCTCACCGCCCAGGCTGCCAAGGCCTCAGTTATCCGCTTTGCAGCAGGATGACTGCAGTGATATTTCATCTTCCTCGCAAAGGACGGTTGTACAGTCAATTGCTTACAGGAAGTAGTACAAGTGGTCTTCCGACTTCCCCTCTGGGATGACGATCGACTCCCAGCAGCAACAGCAGCAGCGCCAGCAGCAGTAGGCGTTACACTCATGGATGCATCGGAGGAATCCCAGGCAGGAGAGGACTCGTCAGACTTGCCAGTGACATGGCCTGTAGGACTATTGGCTTTCCTGGGTAAGGAGGAAATTGACACTGAGGGAGTTGGTGGTGTGGTTTGCAGGAGCTTGGTTACAAGAGGAAGGGATTTACTGGTCAGTGGACTGCTTCCGCTGTTGCCCAAAGTTTTTGAACTTGTCACTGACTTATGATGAATGCGCTGCAGGTGACCTGTAAGGGAGGATGTTCCGAGGTGGTTAACGTCCTTACCCCTACTTATTACAGCTTGACAAAGGCAACACATGGCTTGACACCTGTTGTCCGCATTTGTGTTGAAATAATTCCACACCGAAGAGCTGATTTTTTTTTGTATTTTGACGATTCATGTCAATGGCCATATTCCTCCCATGGACAACAGGCGTCTCCCCTGGTGCCTGACTTAAACAAACCACCTCACCATCAGAATCCTCCTTGTCAATTTCCTCCTCAGCGCCAGCAACACCCATATCCTCATCCTGGTGTACTTCAACACTGACATCTTCAATTTGACTATCAGGAACTGGACTGCGGGTGCTCCTTCCAGTACTTGCAGGGGGTATGCAAATGGTGGAAGGTGCAAGCTCTTCCCGTCCAGTGTTGGGAGGGTCAGGCATCGCAACCGACACAATTGGACTCTCCTTGGGGATTTGTGATTTCGAAGAACGCACAGTTCTTTGCTGTGCTTTTGCCATCTTAATTCTTTTCTTTTTTCTCGCAAGATGATAATTGCTTCCATCCTCATGTGAAGCTGAACCACTAGCCATGAACATAGGCCAGGGCCTCAGCCGTTCCTTGCCACTCCGTGTCGTAAATGGCATATTGGCAAGTTTACGCTTCACCTCAGACGCTTTTAATTTTGATTTTTGGGTCATTTTACTGATCTTTTGTGTTTTGGATTTTACATGCTCTGTACTATGACATTGGGCATCGGCCTTGGCATTTCATCGTCTCAGCCATGACTAGTGGCAGCAGCTTCAGCACGAGGTGGAAGTGGATCTTGAACTTTCCCTATTTTTTTAACCTCCACATTTTTGTTCTCCATATTTTAATGCGCACAACTAAAAGGCACCACAGGAATACAATGTAGATGGATGGATAGTATACTTATGGACGACGAGTGACGACACAGAGGTAGGTACAGCAGTGGCCTACCGTACTGCTATATACAGTATAATAAATGGACCTGGTGGACACTGTCAGCAAACTGCTAAACTAGTATAAAGAAAAAAAGCCACCACAGGTATACAATGTAGATGGATGGATAGTATACTTATTATTATTAATGGATGATGAGTGACTGACGACACAGAGGTAGGTACAGCAGTGGCCTACCGTACTGCTAAATACAGTATAATGGACCTGGTGGATACTGTAAGCAGACTGCTAAACTAGTACTACTAGTATAAAAAAAAGCCACCACAGGTATACAATGTAGATGGATGGTAGTATACTTATGGACGACGAGTGACAACACAGAGGTAGGTACAGCAGTGGCCTATCGTACTGCTATATACAGTATAATGGACCTGGTGGACACTGTCAGCAGACTGCTAAACTAGTACTACTAGTATAAAGAAAAAAAGCCACTACAGGTATCCAATGTAGATGGTAGGATAGTATACTTATGGACGACGAGTGACGACACAGAGGTAGGTACAGCAGTGGCCTACCGTACTGCTATATACAGTATAATAAATGGACCTGGTGGACACTCTCAGCAAACTGCTAAACTAGTATAAAGAAAAAAAGCCACCACAGGTATACAATGTAGATGGATGGATAGTATACTTATTATTATTAATGGATGACGAGTGACTGACAACACAGAGGTAGGTACAGCAGTGGCCTACCGTACTGCTATATACAGTATAATAGACCTGGTGGACACTGTCAGCAGACAGCTAAACTAGTACTACTAGTATAAAGAAAAAAAGCCACCACAGGTATACAATGTAGATGGATGGATAGTATACTTATGGACGACGAGTGACGACACAGAGGTAGGTACAGCAGTGGCCTACCATACTGCTATATACAGTATAATAAATGGACCTGGTGGACACTCTCAGCAAACTGCTAAACTAGTATAAAGAAAAAAAGCCACCACAGGTATACACTGTAGATGGATGGATAGTATACTTATTATTATTAATGGATGACGAGTGACTGACGACACAGAGGTAGATACAGCAGTGGCCTACCGTACTGCTATATACAGTTTAATGGACCTGGTGGACACTGTCAGCAGACTGCTAAACTAGTATAAAAAAAAAGCCACCACAGGAGTGTTTTTCAGGCAGACAAACGTATACTGGGGGTCACTGTCAGCAAAACTGTGCACTGTACTCCTGCTATAGCTGCTTCCCAGTCCCCACAATTAAGCAGTGCGAGCACTCAGCACAGATATATCATGCAGCACACTGAGCACAGATATGGTATGGAGTGTTTTTTTCAGGCAGAGAACGGATAAAAAAAACTGGTGGTCACTATCATCAAAACTCTGCACTCTACTCCGAGTCCTAACATCTGCTCCCCAATCCTCACCACAATTAGTAATAAAACAAGCAATCAACTGTCTCTTCTACAATTATAAACGGAGAGGACGCCAGCCACGTCCTCTCCCTATCAATCTCAATGCACGTGTGAAAATGGCGGCGACGCGCGGCTGCTTATATAGAATCTGAATCTCGCGAGAATCCAACAGCGGGATGATGACGTTTGGGCGCGCTCGGGTTAACCGAGCCATACGGGAGAATCCTAATATGGCTCGGACCCGTGTAAAAAGGGTGAAGTTCGGGGGGGGGTCGGTTTCCGAGAAACCGAACCCGCTCATCACTAGTAAATATTGGCCTTTGAATCCTGATGAGATATTTTGGCCAACACAACATAAAGCACACAAAGTCAGTTGGTATAAATAGTACTCTGGAGACATTTGTAAAGCAGATCGATCTTCTTATTGGTGATGGTTAGAGATAGCTCTATCACAATTCAATTACCTATTAAAGGTTGAGTATTCCATATCCAAATATTCTGAAATACGGAATATTCCAAAATACTGATTTTTTTGTGTGAGAGTGAGATAGTGAAATCTTTGGCCCTCATTCCGAGTTGTTCGCTCGCAAGGCGATTTTAGCAGAGTTACACACGCTAAGCCGCCGCCTACTGGGAGTGTATCTTAGCTTCTTAAAAGTGCGACCGATGTATTCGCAATATTGCGATTACAAACTACTTAGCAGTTTTTGAGTAGCTTCAGACTTACTCTGCCTGTGCGATCAGTTCAGTGCTTATCGTTCCTGGCTGACGTCACAAACACACCCAGCGTTCGCCCAGGCACTCCCACCGTTTCTCCGGCCACTCCTGCGTTTTTTCCGGAAACGGTAGCGTTTTCAGCCACACGCCCCTAAAACGCCGTGCTTCCGCCCAGTAACACCCATTTCCTGTCAATCACAATGCGATCGTCGTAGCGATGAAAAAGCCGTGAGTAAACTTACTTTCTTCATAGTAAAGTTACTTGGCGCAGTCGCAGTGCGAACATTGCGCATGCGCACTAAGCAGATTCTCACTGCGATGCGATGAAAAACACCGAACGAACAACTCGGAATGAGGGCCTTTGTCTTTTGATGGCTCAATGTACACAAACTTTGTTTAATACACAAAGTTATTAAAAATATTGTATTAAATGACCTTCAGGCTGTGTGTATAAGGTGTATATGAATCATAAATGAATTGTGTGAATGTACACACACTTTGTTTAATGCACAAAGTTACAAAAAATGTTGGCTAAAATGACCTTCAGGCTGTGTGTATAAGGTGTATATGTAACATAAATGCATTCTGTGCTTAGACTTGGGTCCCATCACCATGATATCTCATTATGGTATGCAATTATTCCAAAATACGGAAAAATCCGATATCCAAAATACCTCTGGTCCCAAGCATTTTGGATAAGGGATACTCAACCTGTAATAAGTGAATCAAGTGGTAACAAGAGCGTGATAAGTAAAGTACCAAAGGGTATTTTGCTGGTACTGCTTTGTGTGACAGGGCTCCAGTGTCTAAGTGCTCTGAATGAATAGCAGCAGCACAGATATCCTGTAGGTGCTATGATCCAGTAGCACAGATGACAAGCGCGGCCTGCTGTGAAAGCAGTATCAGTGTGTCAATTCGCTTTTCCCTATTGGTGCCAGTAATCCTACAGCAGGTGTAGCCTCCGGTGTGGACAGCTTCATTTAGGATATCTTTAAGAGTGCTGACAACTTTTTGGCAGCTAGGGCAGATGTATATGGCCTGAAACTGCTGCTGTGACTGCTTTTGCTGGCTCTAGAGAAAGTTCTGCAATTCAATGGGAGAGCAGTTGGGGGGTTTCACTTGGTCATGGCAGTATTGTGATTGCTCTGACATGTTTCTTCCTGTATCCAGGATTTCTTCAGCTTGGTGTGTCAGAACTCTAAAAGGGTCTTTTCGATTTTCTAGGATGTATAATTTTAATGTAAACATGGGAAGATAATTGGATATTAATACTTAATTTTTGTTCAATTAAATCATGCGTGAAACCAAAGAATTGGCGCATAGCTGAGGTAGTGCCTTTAATTAAAAAGGGAACTAAAACTAATCCTGGTAACTACAGACCAGTTAGTTTAACCTCTATAGTGGGTAAAATATTGGAAGTTATTTTGAGGGATAGCATAGAGGATTATCTACAGGCTGCTAAATTTATCAGCAAAAGTGAGCATGGGTTTGTAAGGGACAGCTGACTAACCTACTTAGCTTCTATGAGAAAGTGAGTGAGAATCCTGATCAGGGAAAAGCAGTGGTGGTGGTGTATTTAGATTTTGCCAAAGCCTTCGATACAGTGCCTCACAGGAGACTGATCATCAAATTAAGGGAACTTGGCCTAGGATAAACTATTTTTACATGGATAGGTAATTGGCTGGATAACAGAGTACAATGAGTAGTGGTCAACGGGATGTTCTCCAGCTGGGCACCAGTAGTCAGCAGAATACCACAAGGGTCCGTACTTGGCCTGCTACTGTTCAATATATTTATTAATGATCTAGGAATAGGCCTGGTAAGCACAGTGTCAATCTTTGCAGATGATACTAAACTGTATAAGGTAATTAATTCAGAAAGAGATGTGGAGACTCTACAGAATGACTTATTTAAACTTCACACATGGGCGTCTAAATGGGGAATGAGGTTCAATATAGAAAAATGAACGTTATGGTAAGAACTTACCGTTGATAACGTGATTTCTCCTATGTCCACAGGTATCCACAGGATAACATTTGGACATACCGGAGGGACACTGGAAATGGCACCAAATAGTCACGAGCTTTGTGGCCTCCAAGGATGCATCGGGGCTCTTGCATATAATCCCACCCACTGACTCAGTCAAATCAGTGGTTTCCACAGCAATTTAGGCAGGAGCATCAAGTAAAACCCTGTACAGGCGATAAGAACACACATGCACAACCTTCCATACAAGAAGGAAGTGTTTTAGTGACTGTAAAGATCCTCTAATCAGGCGCGTCAGGGAGGGACCCCTGTGGATACCTGTGGACATCGGAGAAATCATGTTATCAATGGCAAGTTCTTACCATAACGTTCATTTCTCCGGCTGGGTCCACAGGTTATCCACAGGATAACATTGGGATTCCCAAATCCGTTCTTTTAGTGGCGGGGACGCCCCTGATTTAACAGGAGAACCTTTTGCCCGAATTCTGCATCATGAGAGGCAAAATTATCCAAGGCATAATGTCTAATAAATGTGTTAATGGAAGACCCTGTGGCTGCCTTACAAATCTGTTCTGCTAAAGCACCCTGTTGTGCTGCCCATGATGGACCTACCTTACATGTAGAGTGTGCAGAGACATTAGCCAGAGGAGGGAGATGAGCACGAGAATAAGCTTCTGAAATTACCATTTGGAACCATCTTGCCAGCGTCTGTTTACTAGCAGGCCATTCTCTCCTATGAAATCCGTAGAGAATGAAGAGAGAATCTGTTTTTCTGATTGCACTAGTACGATCTATGTAGATCCTTAATGCACAAACTACGTCCAGCGACACTTCTCCCGCAGAGAGTCCCGATACCTGAAAAGCAGGAACTACAATCTCTTTGTTCAGATGAAACTTTGATACAACCTTCGGAAGATATCCAGAATAAGTTCTGAGAACTGCTCTGTCTGGATGAAAAATCAAAAATGGAGACTTACATGATAATGCTCCTAAATCTGACACTCTTCTAGCTGACGCCATTTTCAGTAGAAAAAGAACTTTAACCGTCAACCATTTAAGATCTGCTCTCTCAAATGGCTCAAACGGAGGTCCCTGCAGGATTTTAAACTAAATTCAAATCCAAGGGAACTACAGGAGGAATAAATTGAGGTTGAATATGCAACACTCCCTGAAAGAAAGTACGCACATCCTGTAAGTTAGCAATTTTCTTCTGAAACCTTACAGTTAATGCTGATACTTGAACTCTCAAGTAAGCTACCTTCACACCCTTCTCCAATCCTGCTTGGTGAAAATCCAAAATCCTGGATACTTTAAAAGATCTTGGATTTATACTCCTTTCAGTACAATATTGAATATAGGCCTGCCATATTCTATGATAAATCCGAGCCGAAGAAGGTTTTCTTGCTTTAAGCATGGTTTGAATCACCTGCTTTGAGAAACCCTTTGACTCTAGGATAGAGGTTTCAACAGCCACACCATCAAAGACAGACGATCCAAATGGCTGTGACAACACGGACCCTGCATTAGTAGATCAGGACGTTGAGGGAGCAACATCGGAGCTTCCACTGACATCCTCAGAAGATCTGTGTACCAATGTCTTCTGGGCCAGGCTGGAGCTATTAGAATCATAGTTCCTTTTGCCTGCTTTATTTTTCTTACCACCCTGGGTTACAGGGCGACTGGAGGAAACAGATACGCCAGATGAAACTCCCATTTCACTGACAGTGCGTCTACAAGGACCGCTCCGGGATCCTTTGTCTTTGATCCGTATATCGGAACTTTGTTGTTTAGATGAGATGCCATGAGATCTACCTCCGGTAGACCCAACCTGTTTACTATGGTCTGAAACACCTTTGGGTTTAATGCCCATTCAGTTTCCTGAATGGTGTGTCAACTGAGAAAATCCGCTTCCCAGTTCAACACTCCTGCAACAAACACCGCTGACAATGCTGGAAGATCGAGCTCTGCCTATCTTAGTATGTGAGCTACTTCCTCCATCAAACTTCTCCTGTGCGTTCGTCCCTGTTAATTGAGGTACGCTACCGCTGTCACAGTCTGAGCGGACCTGGACTGGTCTTCCCTGAAGACTGTCCTTTGCTTGAAGCAGAGCCATATGAATAGCCCTTATTTCCAACAGATTTATTGGCAGGCGACTTTCCTTTATGGTCCATCTTTCCTAGAACCAGAGGCCGTCTCCCACTGCTTCCGAGCCCTGAAGACTGGCATCTGTTGTCAGGATTTGCCAATACTTTATCCAGAAGGGTTTCACCTTGTCTAGATGGTCTGTCAGTAGCCACCAGGCTAGTGACCTTCTTACATATACTGGAAGCTTTATCATCTGTCTTTTTATCGACTGATGATTTCCATTCCATTTGGTCAGAATGAAATGCTGCAGAGGTCTTGAGTGGAATTGTGCATATTCCACCATGTCGAAGGTTGACACCATCAGATCCAACAATCACATTGCTGCATGGACTGATATTGTCTGACTGAGCAACACCTCCTGCGTCATTACTTGCACCTTGGATATCTTTTTCCAAGGTAACATTACTCTTTGAAGCCCTGAGTCCAATATGGCTCCCAAATGAATCATCCATTGTGACGGATTCTGCAACGACTTTTCCCAATTTATGAGCCACCCATGACTTTGTAGATAAGCTACTGTTTGTTGAACATGGCTCAACAGAAAGTCCTGGGACTGTGCTAGGATCAAAAGATCATCGAGATATGGGAATATTCTTATCCCCTGCTTGCGGAGATAAGCTACTATAACCACCATGATCTTGGTGAACACCCTGGGGGCTGTTGCTAGCCCAAAGGGCAAGGCTTGGAATTGAAAATGTTGCAGAAGGATAGAAAACCTAAGGTAACACTGATGGGACCGTGATATAGGCACATGTAGGTAACCATCCTGTATATCCAGAGATACCATGTAATCTCCTGGTTCCATGGTCAACACTATGGAATGTAATGTTTCCATGTGAAACTTTGGAACCCAAATGTATTTGTTTAATGCTTTGAGATTGAGAATTGGTCGGAATGACCCATTTGGTTTCTGAATAAGGAATAGATTGGAATAAAACCCCTGACCCTGTTGCGTCACAGGGACCAGGATGATTACCCCAGACTGAAGCAATTTCTGGACTGCTTCTTATAAAGCCCTGGCCTTCACCTCTATCCAAGGTGGGCTGGTGTAAAAATACCTCTGAGGAGGCTGAGCTCTGAAAAGGAAACGATAACCGAAAGAAACCACCTTCTGCACCCAGACATCTGTTGTCGACTGCTGCCACACATGTGCAAATTGAAGAAGTCGGCCCCCAACCCTGGAATCCTCCAGGCGGGGGGCCGCATCTTCAAACAGATGGCTTTTGTTGCGGTTTCGGAAGTGGGCCGCCTATTTGCCCACTGCTTCCGACCCCTAGCAGACCTACTAAACTGGGGCTGCTTAGATTCTTCTTTTCCTTTCGCTCTACTCTGCCATCGAAATGGCTGAATTTATAACTAGCCGGAAACTTGAATTTCTTAGAATCTGCCTATGATTCTAGAATATCCGTCAACTGCATTCTAACCAGAATGTCACCCGTGAAAGGCAGAGCTTCCAGAACTTTCTTGGATTCTGCGTCCGCTTTCCAAGTACGTAGCCATATTGCTCTTCGAGCTGCTATCGTCAATGCCGATACCTTAGAAATCAATTGTACCCATATCAATTGCTGCATCTTCCATATATTGCGTAGCTTGTTTAATATGGTTTAGAAGAGATTCTGCCTCCCCCGACACAGGGGAAAAATACCTCTCTAGTCCCTCTGCCCATACTAGCATTGCTTTGCCATCCAGACTGAAGCCATTGCTGGTCTTACAACAGCACCTGAGAGAGAATTTTTTTTTTCAAAAACCCATCCACTCTTCTGTCTGTGACATCATCGAGTGAGGTAGACGACAATGGTAAAACCGACTTGCGCACATGTCGCAACACATGAGCATCTACTTTAGGAGGAACTTCTCTTTTCAAACAATCTACAGTTGGAAAAGTATAATAAGAATCCCTCCTTTTCGGAATCTTATATTTTTTTATTGGGCATAGCACAGGGTTCTCCCATCATTTCTTTCACATCCTCTGACTGTGGAAACTCTGTCTTAACAACCCTTGTACGTTTAAAGACATGTGCTTTAGACTTTGCTACTGCTTTGGCTGACTCCTCCAGAGAGAGAGCTGCTTTCATAGCATCAATAAATTCAGCAATATCCTGTGAACCTAAACCCTTTGCGACTGGTCGTCATATGGGGTACTGCAATACATTGTATCCTCATCTGTTGTATCATATTGTGTAGTTTGTAACATGGATGTATCTACCCTTGTCTGAACAGCCTGATTACTTGTAGAGGCTACTGGAACAAATCCATAAGGAGGAATTTGCATGTATGGGTTAATAAGGTAACCTGTAACTTGTGGAGGACCTGCAATAGCTAATTTATCTGCAATTGCAGACAAAGTCTGCGCAAACCTACCCCATGGTGGCTTAACTGGTTTTTGGAACAAAGCCTTTTTCTTACTTTGCCTATATGCAAAACGGTTTTCACATAACCCATCATATGTAATAAACTGGGTCATTCCTTCTAAAACCCTTTACAAGACAAACAAGCTAGGGATGTGGGAGTGTCCTCCTCGTCACTTTTGCCGCTCACAGACGGGAAAATATGAAACTACACTGTGACTGAGAATAACCTATATAAACTATATAGATGTGATATCAATCTGACCACAACCAAGCATCTGATTTGAGGATCAGAACAGAGGACTGACAACAGATAAAAAGTCAGCAATCATACTAGCAGTCAGTCACATATTAACAAGATTAAGCATTGTCATATAAGAATAAATCAACAATTTATTTATAGAAGTAAAATAGGAGTACATTACTGTATTAGCATCACATGCAACTTTTAACAACATTTTCAGACATTTAATATGCAGAAAAAACAAACAGTATGGTACAGGCCTCATATGCAATGTGTACCAAAATTAACAATTCATACTAACAAGTAGAAGGAATTTTAGTACTGTATAACCCTTTCTCAGGAGAGAAGTATACAGGGAGACTCACCACACTTCCAAGCTTGATCAAAGCCGCTCAAAAAAGACACTGATCGGATTCAGATGTTACTAGTGTACACTGACGCTCTGTTAACTTAACAAGAGACATAGACGCTCAAACGGCACAGACGCTCATAGAACAATGAGTGCATTGAGATGCTGCTGCTGCGGCTGGTATTAGCGGGAACTAGTGTACACCATTGCATTGCCTAAGTGCGACTGAGTACCCTCGTGGTAGCGTCTGAAAACGGAAGTGAGGTCATCAGTTCATGGACGGAGACACCCGGAGACTGTCATGAACTGCGGGGAGGGACGCCCAGGAGAGCGTCTAACTCCCCTGTTAATATAAGTTCTAAGGTGCGCAACCTCAACCTAGTCCTGGCGCCTGTGGTCCCTAGAACGTAGCGCTGTTGAGTGGGCGGCGCATTAATCACTGTTTGTAGTCTCCAACCAAATACAGTGCGGCTGTGTCCGGAAACCCCTAGTAAAAGTAATCCGAAGTACTTACCTTCCCCCCATGCTCCGGCCACAGCCTGGTAACGTCTGCTGGACCTGCTAGAACATCCGTCACAGATGCCCGTCGAGACAGAACAAACAACGAATAAACAGCGCAAACTGGATAGTGTATATAGTGTAAAAAACAAGGTAATCAAAAAAACCTTAATTGTTCAAACATTTATTTCTGGTTAAAAATTATATATATATATATATATATATATATATATATATAAATAAGTATTCATTAATACCCCCAGCTACACAAAGCTGTGATACACATGTACAATAATATAGTGTCCTCTCTCCAAGATCAAATATCAGGGATTTTTTGTATATATACAGTTCTGTGGGCTACAGTCCATATAAAGATGTATGGTCACGGACCGATGGCAGAGGTCCTAGATGGTATTATGCATATATTTACCAGTCCCAAGGTATTTATGAATGGAAGAATCCTCCTTGTGTTGGGCCTTTTATGGCAAAGTAGCACCAAGTTGGCAATGGTGTGCAGCACGTTCAATGGAGTCCCCTTTAACCTGTGTAGCTTGGACCGAAGGTGACCTGAAGTTATCTAATGGATGATGAATGGAATCAGAGTCCACAGAATCTGTTAGACCGGAGAGAAGCAAGCCGCGTTTCGCTGTTGTGCACAGCTTTTTCAAAGGTGATGTATAGCTGCAAAAGACCTCTTTATATAGGGGTCAATGATTAGATTACCACATTCACATGATTCCCAGTAACAACTACAATTAATTTATTTCTCAAATAATCAGTTCATATTCATATGTGTGTTCAAGGAGGCAAACCTATATTCATATTGCATAATAATTTATAAAAACGAATATTAGAAATCCCATAAAAAACTTTTATCATTTAAATATTTTTAATAATATGGGTCACATGATCCACAAAGGATAGAACATTGTATTTAATAGGATAGCTCTAACTGAGATCCTGATTCGTGTGTTCGGATCATGTGTACTTTATCTGGGGCTATAATTGGGTAGAATTCTCAGTGATGTTTACACCACATAACCAGACCAACTCTATTCAGCTCAAGTCCGGTCATGTGATCTGTTTCAATATGTCACCTGACAACATACAACCAATCTAAATGCGGATCTACATCGTTGTTCCCTGTTGTCATGGAGAAATATCATCGGAGGCCGAACCTGAAGTCTCCCTCTAATAACTGTGGTGTCTCACGTGACCTGATACGCTCGTCACATGACCAGGTAGGTTAGTTCAACTCCAGCGGCATCACGCCAAGCCATGTGACCCGAATGTCTGTCACGTGACCGGACCACGTGACCCACTGCAGTCAGTATTCAGTACACCTTCTATTTATCCATTGTCATAGTGATATAAGGCTCTATGGCCAAGACGAGAACGGGCTCACTATCTCTTATTTACATGTTACTATAGTAACATGGCCCCCAGACTAATAAAACAAAAAAGTTCCTTTCTCCATCTGGCTCCAGCATATATATTCTTAAAGTAGCCTGCATAAATTAATATATATATAAAAAAGCTTGATAAACAAAAAATTAATAAAAATAAATAAAACATATATATGCATTTGGTCTTATTACATACTTGAATAAATTATTATATAAATATAAAACTTCAATGTGTAACAATTAACAAAACCCTGTACTACATGCATATTGATTTCTTGGGGACCATTAATATTGCTAGACGGCCATGTTGTTCTAACAACCTTCACAAATGTCCCTTATGATTTCTATTTATAATTGGAACCAGTGAGACCAGATCTCATTTTTTTAGAAACTGTAATAGTACCACTTCATTAACTGTTTATATTAAACAGTCACATCAACGAAACCACCCATAGACCTCTAATGGGAAATTCTTCCCTGTGTTATTAAATATTATTGGACTATTTATTTGTTTATTTATTATATATACATATATCTTAAATTAACCCAATGATATATATTAAATTATATTAAATCCAATTAAATTAACATATTGAGTTCCATTGCTTCATTTAAGCCCGTCGAGACAGCACTGTACCACGGAGATAAGCATTGTTGTGACCCGGTGAGGAGTTGTTGGAGCGATTCTTTCCTATGTGCGTTTAAGACACTGCTAAGAAAGATCACTCAAAAACCTAAGTAAGACTATAAAAATAAATGAAACAATTTAAAACACAAAGCTTAGGGCTGCCTAACAGCAGCCCTGTGACCATGGTCAGCCTCCTGCCGCACCAAACAATAAACTGATTTGACTGAGTCAGTGGGCGGGATTATATGCAAGACCCCGATGCATCCTGGGGGGCCAGAAAGCTTGTGACTATTTGGTGCCATTTTCGCTGTCGCTCCGGCATCTCACAATGTTATCCTGTTGATAACCTGTGGACCCAAACGGAGAAATGCAAAGTTACTGTTTGCAGTTTGGGACAAAAAACACACATGCATCCAACACGCTAAATGGGGTAAATATAGGGGTAACAATGTTGAAAAAAGATTTGGGGGTGCTCATACATAATAGGCTTAATAGCGGTACACAATGTCAAAATGCAGCAAAAAAGGCAAGTAAAGTGCATGCTTACGTAAAACGGAGCATTGAGACAAGGGATGAGAATGTTATCCTGCCACTGTACAAATCATTGGTACGTCCACACTTGGAATATTGTGTTCAATTTTTGGCACCATTTTATAAAAAAGATATCGGGGAAGTATAAAGAGTTCATAGGTGAGCTACTAAATTGATTAATGGGTTAGAGAGACTGGAGTACGAGGAAAGGCTTACTAGGTTAAATATGTATACACTAGAAGAGAGGAGTCTAAGAGGAGACATTATTAATATCTTCAAATATGTAAAGGGTCATTACAGATAATTAGCAGGGGATTTGTTTATTAAAAGAACTCTGTATATGACACGTGGGCACTCGCTGAGGCTAGAGGAGAGAAAATGTCATACACAACGTAGGAAGGGGTTCTTCACGGTAAGGACAATAAAGATTTGGAACTCCCTGCTGGAGAAGGTAATAATGGCAGACTCTATAAATGCATTTTAAAATGGAAAGGACAAATTTCTAACTGGAAAAAGTATCCAGGGTTATAGCATTTAATATATTGACATTGATATCTGGGAGTGGTAAGAATCATAGTTGTCAACTGGTACTAAACCATTACATCAGCATGTGCATCATAATATGAACAGCTTAACACAGAATACAGGTTGAACCCGATGGGCATTTTGCCTCTTTTCAACCACACTAACTATGTAACTATGTAGCTATCACTGCTTAGTACATATCCCCAAACAATACGTATCAGAGAAAGATTGTTTAGAGACTTTGTATCCTGATGAGATATATTGGGCAACACAACATAAAGCACACACAGTCAGTTGGTATAAATAGTACTCTGGAGACATTTATAAAGCAGATCGATCTTTTAACTGGTGATGGTTAGAGATAGCTACAGTATATCGCAATGCAATCTCTTATTAATAAGTGAATCAAGTGGTATCCAGAGCGTGATAAGTAAAGTACCAAAGGGTTTTTTGCTGGTAATGCTTTGTGTGACAGAGTGCCAGTGTCTAAGTGCTCTGAATGAATAGCAGCAGCACAGATATCCTGTAGATGCTATGATCCAGTAGAACAGATGACAAGTGCAGCCTGCTGTGAAAGCAGTGTCAGTGTGTCAATTTGGTTTTCCCCATGGGTGTCAGTAATCCTACAGCAGGTTTAGCTTCCTGTGTGGACAGCTTCATTTAGGATATCTTTAAGAGTGCTGATGACTTTTTGGCAGCTATAGCAGATGTATATAGCCTGATGCTGCTGCTGTGACTGCTTTTGCTGGCTCTAGATAAAGGTCTGCAATTCAATGGGAGAGCAGTTGGGGGGATTTCACGTGGTCATGGCAGTATTGTGATTGCTCTGACATGTTTCTTCCTTTATCCAGGATTTCTTCAGTGGGGTGTGTCAGAACTCTAAAAGGGTCTTTTTGATTATCGATAATGTATCATTCTAATATAAACATGGGACGATAATAAGATTTTAACACTTAATTTTTGTTCAATTGGATCAGGCAAAGGATTTGCACATAGCTGAGGTAGTGCCTTTATTTAAAAAGGGAACTAAAAATAATCCTGGTAACTATAGACTAGTTAGTTTAACCTCTATAGTGGGTAAAACATTGGAAGGTATTTTAAGGGATAGCATAGAGGATTATCTGCAGGCTTCTAAGTTTATTAGCAAAAGTCAGCATGGGTTTGTAAGGGACAGATCATGTCAAACTAACCTAATTAGCTTCTACGAGAAAGTGAGTGAGAATCTTGACAAGGGAAAAGCAGTGGATGTGGTGTATTTAGATTTTGCCAATGCCTTCGATACAGTGCCTCACAGGAGACTGACCATCAAATTAAGGAAACTTGGCCTAGGATATACTATTTGTACTGTACATGGATAGGTAATTGCCTGATAACAGAGTACAATGAGTAGTGATCAATGGGATGCTCTCCAGCTGGGCACCAGTAGTCAGCGGAATAACACAAGGGTCCGTACTTGGTCCGCTACTGTTATATATATGTATATAATATATTTATCAATGATCTAGGAATAGGCCTGGTAAGCACAGTGTCAATCTTTGCAGATGATACTAAACTGTGTAAGGTAATTAATTCAGAAAGCAATGTGGAGTCTCTACAGAATGACTTACAGATGTGTCCACGATTACCTTTCTGAAAACAGTGCCATGGCAGACAATTTGGCAGGCCATAAATTCCTTGTGTTGTTGTGCTATGATGTTGTGCCATGACAATTCATAGTTTCACCACTGGGTGGCCAGTACATCACGTAATGTAGCTTTACACCTATATATGCTGTAGAATAGATACTGTAATCTGATCGTATGCAGGTCATTCTGATGTATGTCCAGCTTTAGAGTCTAATTCCCAATTGTGTAGGTGTGAAAATCTCAGTGTGAGAGCCTTTTGAAGTAGACTGCTTAGGGGGTACAGATAACAAAATGTATACTGGCTGGGGGATGTTATGTTGCTCAGAGCACAGGAGGTGAATGAAGTCTAAAATGTAATTAAAGAATAAGTTAAGAAAAACCTAATAGTGCTACAGAGTAACTGAACATATTTTAAGATTTTGCAATGATAAAATATTTCCAAATAAAGAGTATAAACATACTGTAAGTGGAGAAAATGAATGCAATCACTTGGATGCTTTGTACAATCCATACACAATTACAGTATACAGTGTTAAAGAGGTGACCTTACTTTTTTTTTTTAAATCATTGCCATTGAGCAGTCACCCCCCCAACCACGGTCCTCAAGGCACACCAACAGTGCAGGTTTTAGTGATATCCAGGCTGCATCACAGATGGCTAAATCAAAATAACTGAGCTACTAATTAAGTCACCTGTGCTGAAGCCTGAATATCACTAAAACCTGTACTGTTGGTGTGCCTTGAGGACAGTGGTTGGGAATGTCTTCCATAGAGGTTACATGGTCAGTGCCAGGGGGTTACATGCTCATTCCAGGTAGCGATGGGTAATGGTCTAGTAATTCCTCTAGCATCTGTCTCCTAGAAGGTAGCTGCCATTTTTAAAGGGCCGTCTTCCATGCTGTCCGCATGGAATCTTCAGCTTCCAGCAGTAGGTAGAGCCTAAGCTTCTATTGTGCCAGTGCTGTGCACCCCCCAGGACTCATCCATCCAGGCTGCAGCCTGATCAGCCCATTGGTTGATCAGGCCCTGGGTCTCATGTTTCTTCACCCACTTGTATGGCAGACAGAGCACCCAGTGACTTATTATGGATCACACCCTCAGCACTGGACTGATTTATGGCAGACAGGCGCAGCACCCACTTGTATGGCAGACAGGGTACCCAGTGACTAATTATGGCAACACAGCCTCAGCACTGGATCAATTTGTGGCAGACAGATGCAGCACCCACTTGTATTGCAAACAGAGCACCCAGTGACTTATTATGGCTATACAGCCCCAGCATTGGAATGATTTGTGGCAGACAGGTACAGCACCCACTTGTATGACAGACAGAGCACCCAGTGACTTGTTATGGCAGCACAACCCCAGCACTGGACCGATTTGTGGCAGACAGGCGCAGAACCCACTTATATGGCACACAGAGCACCTCGTGACTAATTATGGCATCACAGCCCCAGCACTGTACTGATTTGTGGCAGATAGGCGCAGCACCCACTTGTATGGCAGACAGAGCACCCAGTGACTTATTATGGCAGCACAGCCCCAGCACTGGGCTGATTTGTGGCAGACAGGAGCAGCACCCTCTTGTATGGCAGACAGAGCACCCAGTGACTTATTATGGCAGCACAGCCCCAGCACTGGACTGATTTGTGACAGACAGGACAACAGCACTGACAGCAGAACCAGCACCCGCCCCACCCTTCTCGTGACCCTCCCAAAGACAGTCAACAGACACGTCCGTCTTGCTCCCTCTCCAATGCTGGAGTGATAATTGCGGCAAGAAATGTGGAATTGTATATAGGCCCTCATTCCGAGTCGTTCGCTCGGTAAATTTCTTCGCATCGCAGTGATTTTCCGCTTAGTGCGCATGCGCAATATCCGCACTGCGACTGCGCCAAGTAAATTTGCTATGAAGAAAGTATTTTTACTCACGGCTTTTTCATCGCTCCGGCTATCGTAGTGTGATTGACAGGAAATGGGTGTTACTGGGCGGAAACACAGCGTTTTATGGGTGTGTGGAAAAACCCGCTACTGTTTCCGGAAAAAACGCAGGAGTGGCCGGAGAAACGGGGGAGTGTCTGGGCGAACGCTGGGTGTGTTTATGACGTCAAACCAGGAACGACAAGCACTGAACTGATCGCAGATGCCGAGTAAGTCTAAAGCTACTCTGAAACTGCTAAGAAGTTTGTAATCGCAATATTGCGAATACATTGTTCGCAATTTTAAGAAGCTAAGATTCACTCCCAGTAGGGGGCGGCTTAGCGTGTGTAACTCTGCTAAAATCGCCTTGCGAGCGAACAACTCGGAATGAGGGCCATAGTCCAGTTCTCATGAGAATCTGGCAGCGGGATGATTACATTTTGCCTCGTTCCGGGTTCTGAGTCTGGCAAGAAAACCCGAGCCGGACTCTGATCCCAGCTCGGATCAGGAAGTTCGGGTGGGCTCGGATCTTGTAGATCTGAGCCCGCTCATCCCTACCTACTATAAGTATGAACAGCATTTGATGATGAAAGAAGGAGAGAAAGCAGTTATTTTTTTCTCAATTCAGTGTGTGATCCAGAGATTATTATGGGTTCATGAACAAAGCCTAAATTGTCTCAGTTACTGTATTGCTATAACCTATTGCTTCTCTTTAATCCAATGGATATATTAAACTTTACTTTTCTGCTGGTGAGTAATGTGGCCTACACACGGGGTGACCGCAGTCAGCGATATGAGCGATGCTAGATCACTAAGATCACTCAGCAAGATCGCTCAGCACACATCACTGCACTAATGATGTGTGCTGAGCGATCTGTCACTGCCCGCGTTCTCAATAGAGAAAGCACGGGAGATGATTAGATCTTTCAAGCATGCTTGTACTATCTAGGCGGGCGATAGCGACGCGCAATACTATTGCTATAGTCCACACACACAGCGATTTGTGCTGAATTTCTAAGCGACTCATTCAAATCACTTAGAAATGCAGCCTAACTCTCTACATGTGTAGGCCCTATTACTCCATTTTTCCATGACATAGCAGTCTTCTGAAAAGGTGTTTAGCCTCGGCGTTGATCGGTGAGCGCTGATGCATACTCCCGCTTCATCGCCGGTGGCTGCCGTTCATCTGCTGGTATTACCAGCAGATGAACGTCAGGGTGGATGGCTTTCCATAGCATCCTGCTATGGAAAGCCATTCACTCCCGCTGGCATTGCTGGGCAGGGGGAAAATCACTCAGTCTGTATGCGCTGAGTGATTTTTGGCCCAGCGATGTCAGCGATCACATGGGCCTCCTGCTCTCTTAAAGCGCCCCTGATTTCATCTATTGTTTGCCTCAGCACAAAGGGGAATGAGAAATTAATTTGGAGACAGTTGGCAAGATGTACTAAGCCTTAAAAAGTGACAAAGTGGAGGTTGATAAACCACCAACCAATCAGCTCCTAACTGTCAGTTTTCAAACACAGCCTGTGACATGGCACTAAGGAGCTGATTGGATGGTACTTTATCACTCTCCATTTTAACACTTTGTAAGCTTAGTACATCAGGTCCAGTGCACTGTCCCCAGACAGACAACTAATTAGGTTTCCATTTGCCCCCCCCCCTGCCTTTTGTTAATACTAATTGATGTTGTATTGAGACTTTTGCACAGTCTCTTACTCACAAAGTAGCACATGCACTGTAAAGGGTCAAATACTCCTGGCACTTGGTTGGTGGTGCTCCCAGAAAAAATAGTTCAATAGACTGTATAAATGGAAAATCTTTACATAGGAGGTAAAGACAAAAGGAGACCATAAGTCTGTCCTGGGGCAGACTTGTCAAAAATGATTCATAAAATATAACTTTTAATATTCACAATTAAAATAGATCATCTCACAAAGCAACATGAGAACATGTAAAAACTGTAATCATAAACTTTTGGTACAGTAATCAAAATTTTAGTGAGAAAAACTTTATGAACCCCACTCCTGCGCAACAAGCAGCCTGTGTGATACAATTGATAAAGAGTGTCACCAAACACTCCTAAAACAAAACACAATATACAACAATTTCACCAATCTTGTATCCCTCGGCGCTAAAGAAATCTGATGAATGGGATTTCTTATGGAAATGTTCACTTTATCCTGTGTGTTTCCTTTAGAAAAGAAAAGACACTTCATAGGGCAGAAACGTTTGTTCTTAAAGGACACAATGTTTAATATTAGGATGGACTCCTACCATATGTGTTGGTCTACAATAGAAGTAGACAGATGAGCAGTTTAATTGAGAGGGTGTTCCCACCATGGATAAGTAGCCACGTATCCTCAAAGACAATAAAGACACATCATAGGGTAATCACCTTCCGATATATGGGTGTGAAATAACGTTGTATTGGACTCTTACCCTATGTAATGGCCTACCATTTCCGTAGACAAATGTGCAGTTATGTTATAATGGTATTCCCCACCATAAGTGCTCGGCTGAATTTCCTCAAAAATAATGATAGAAAAAGGCCGCCATAGCATAGTAAAATTTAATCACATTAAACCATACAGAATGTACATGAAGGCAGTCATACTAGACTCTCACCCTATGGATTGGTCCACTCCAAAAAGTAGACAAACAGATATTAGATGGTATACCAAACAGGCGTCCCTGTAGGCTGTTATCCAAAACGGGTGGTAGTCCAGAGTCCTGTCTTCAACCTCAGTGCGACGCGTTTCGATACTTCCCAGTATCTTTTTCAGAGCATAATGAGGTTGTGGTGGTGGCGGGTTTTTATACCTGTCTTTGGTGAATCCTAATTCCAGACATAGACAACTAACCGCTATTGAGTGCCTATAAAGTGAACATTTCCATAAGAAATCCCATTCATCAGATTTCTTTAGCGCCGAGGGATACAAGATTGGTGAAATTGTTGTATATTGAGTAATCAAAATTTGTAATCAGAAACTTTTTGATACGGTAATCCAATATATCATAACGAAATATACAGTATGCGGTATTGAAATATCAAAAACTCTCTCAGTTGTCTATTACCTTGTTACAATACTTTGAGAGAATTGGCTTCTCTATCCTCACACCTTAACTACCAAACATTTGCAAAAAATGACATCATTTTCGTATCAAATCTCTGTGTTGAGTTTGTATGAACTCTCCATCAGCCCATCATAAGTCATAAGGGAAGAGATTTTTGCAAACATATAGGCAGCATTGTACCAGAACAAAAAAGGGGGTAGGAGACTCCTATCACACTGGTGCCTGGAAAAGCTACCCTGAATTTTGCTCCTTCCCAAAGTGTCAACATACTTTCAAACAGAGAATGGACAAAAATTGGTTGGAAGAAGCGCAACCCTGGTGCTGTAAGTTGTGTCAATATATACAAAAACTAGAAATGGGAAAAAAACACGAATGTGCACACATACATATGTAACAATAAATACAATACTTTCCTCCTATTGAATTCCAATGGTATTCTTTTCTTCGTTCTTTTTTCTTCCAATATTACTCTCCAAATGTTGTGAAAAATATGAAATGCAGAAAATAGAGCATATGTGTAAAACAGTCTTATATTAATAGCATTCAATGTTCACTTTTAACTATTTTCTAGTCCTTCTTGGTTAAGTGCAAATAAATGTGATAGGGGCGTACACTGACTCACACTTTAGTACGTAGAGTTATGTTCATAATGGTATATTTTATTTCACCACCAAAATTGTCATCATATGGTGTGTAATATGGTATTAAACGTGATTAGATTGGCGTACCCCACTCACTAGATTTGTAGAGTGGGAAAAGTCAATCAAGGTATCTTTATCTTTTGTGGTGCAGAAAGGTTCATACCCCAACTCACAAGTTTGAAGACGATATTGAAATACCAAACAATCTCTCTATACTCACACATTCACCACCAAACAATTGCAAAAAATGACAAGTTTCAATAGTGCCTTTTCTTGGTTGAAGATTTTTATTCATTTTAACATTTATAAGCATTATATAATATTACAAGAGAGAGCTATAAACAAAACAGTCCATGTGGACTGATGTATAATGACGTTGCGACGTGAACAGTCATAGAGTTATAGATGAAGTAAACATTTTAAACAAATATATAGGTACTTGCACAGTGCCATAGTAATCATAGCTGTTTTAGTTACCTATTAATGGAGTAACATGAATAATTCAAAGTCATAAACAGAAACAAAGGAAAAGAAAACCCAAAAAGGGAAAAGACGGAGACATTGAAGGGTGGAATGGGAGGGGGGGAAGGGAGAGGAAAAGAAAGCCATGATACGTTACCAAGCATATATGTGCACAGCAATCAAAAGAGTGGGTGAGGTTATAGTTGTGGGTTGTCGGGAGTAACAGCCAGATTATACCAAATATCTTTTTTAGTCTCATCACTTAGAGAGGCGATGTATCTTCCCCATTTTTGAGTAAATTTATTGACTTGACTATTGGGATTGAGAAAAAAAAGCTCTCTTATCAAAATAGATCAGTTGTAATAGTTTGTGCTTCAGTTCTTGGATGGATGGAGAGGATTTCCCAATCCAGTGTATAAGAATGAGTTTCTTTGCCATAGTTAAAGTGATAATAAGAAAAGGGGTGAGATTGTGATCTTTTGTGGGAAGGCTCCAACTCTCAAAATTTAGACATAGACAAGCTAGAGGGTTCAGCTCTAGTTTCACTTGAATAGAAGAGTTAAGGAAAGCTAGAACTTTATGCCAGAATTTTAATATTTTTGCACAGGCCCAGAAGGAGTGAAAATATGCTGAATTAGTCATAGAGCATTTAGGGCATAAGCCAGATTCTAAATTTGATATATGCTTTCTTTGGGCAGGAGTTATATATATTATGTGTGTTGATTTGAAGTGAACTTCTTGTAGATATACTTACTGTAGAATGCTCATTATCTTAGTGGTCTGAGTGTTAAATAGAATATTTCCTGAAATTGAAGGAATATCAGCACTCCAGGTACGACTTAGTGTGTCGAGATAATTATCTTTTTGGGAAGTAGTAAGAATAAGATAGAGTGATTTGGATTTAAAGGCTTTCTTGGAGAGTGAGTTAAGAAATGTGTCCAGAGGGTGGGTTATAGTGTGCCTTGTGTTGTTTGGTTTTAAAGATAGGGCAAAGTGTCGAGCTTGTAGATATAAATAAAAATGGGAGTTAGGAAGATTATAGGAGTCTTTGAGGGAGGAAAAGGATAGAATGAATCCTCCTGGGTCAAATAATTTTGTTGCTAGGTTAAGGACTTTCTCAGACCATTGGTGAAACGTATTGTTTGAAATGGATGGTGCGAAGAAAGGGTTACCCCAGAGTGGAATGAATGAGGATCTGGTATAAGAGGATTTAAGGGTTTTATTTATTTTAATCTAGCTATTATAGGTATCTCAAAATAAAATATGATGCAAAATGTGCATAGGTATGAGACTGGTTGGTGTATGGAGAAGCACTCCGGGAGAGAATGGGTGGAAGATATGTTATTCTTTAGTTTTATCTGTGTGGATGGATGTTTCCATGAGCCAATCAGCAATATAGCGGAAATGGGTGGTGAGAGCATATAGATAAAAATTTGGGAGATTTAGGCCACCTGAGGTTTTTGATTTATAGAGTTTTTTAAGGCTAATCTCGATCTCTTACCATTCCATAGGAAGGAGGAGATAGCTTTTTCCAGATTGCACATATCATGTTTTGTAAGAAGGCATGGTAACATTTGTAAGACATAGTAGATTTTTGGAAAGATAATGCTTTTTAAAACTGCTGCTCTACCAAATAAAGATAACAGAAGTTTAGACCATGACTCTAATTGAGTGAAGATTTTTGAGAGAAGAGGAGTAAAGTTAGCTGAGTAAAGTGTCGAGGGGTTATTAGTAATTTGGACTCCTAGATATATGACCTGTGAGGGTTGAATCTGAAATTGGGACAGGGCAGGATGGGAGCTAAGTGTGGGAGGTATAGGATGGATGGGTAGGATTACTGACTTGGATATATTTATTTTATATCCTGAGATGGGACCGAAAGAGGCAATGATATCTAGAATTACTGGGAGGGATTTTATCGGATTGGAGATAAAGAGGATCATGTCATCAGCAAATAACGATATTTTTAATTCTGAGGAAGAGATACATATACCCGAAAATTGTGTTGCTAAGCGGAGGGCGATTGCAAGGGGTTCGATTGCCAGGGCGAATAGAAGGGGTGATAGGGGACATCCCTGCTGTGTTCCTTTCTGTATTGGGAATGGGGAGGAGAGGAATCCATTACAGGCTATTTGGGAAGATTGTAAAGAATAAATTGTCTTAAGGAAAGCTATGAAGGTGGGAGGAAATCCAAAGCGTTCTAGTGTAAGGAACAGATGGGACCAATGTACTAGATCAAAAGCCTTCTCAGCGTCTATGGAAAGGATGATTTTTCCATCGGACTCATCTGTTCCCTCCCTTTCAGCCTGGACTGTAGCCAGTACTTTGCGAATGTTCGTGACTGAATGCCTTCCTTTAATGAATCCTGTCTGATCCGGATGGACCACTGAGGGAAGGAGTGGATTTAACCTAGTTGCTAGAATTTTTGTGAGAAGTTTGTAATCATAATTTAATAATGAGATGGGTCTATATGATCCTGGGAGAGCGGGGTCTTTTCCCGGCTTTGGTAGCAATTAAATTATTGCTGAATTGAAATATAAAGGAAGTGAACCATTAGATAGAATATTGTTGTAAAATGATGTTAATATTGGGGTGAGACTATCAATAAATAATTTATAGAAATCCCCGCAGGATTTTAGCTGGCTTTAAGGACTTGATAGTCTTTCTAACCTATTCGACTGTAATTGGCTGAATTAGTGATAGGATTAGGTCTTGAGGAACTTGGGGGTAAAATAATTCATGCCACATGGATTGAGAAATATCTGAGGAAGAGGAGGAGATAGGGGTAGGTGTATCAGGAGACATGTCAGGAGGATTAGAGGAGAAGGAGGGCTGGTTAGAAGCATATATATCAACGAAAAACTCTCTTATTATTTGGGTTATCTGTTTATTCGAGGAAGTGTGTGTTCCATCAGGAAGGAGTAATGTGTGTACTCTCATTGGGAGCCTGGTCCCATTTAGAATATTAGTTAAAAATTTGCTGGTCTTATTTCCGTATCTATGATAACGAAAATTAGATGAGAATTGATACTTATCTGATAGTGATTGTAATAATTCATCAAACTTAACTCTAGCTGCCAAGTATATGGATTTATTGGAGGTGGAGGAGTTTAAGCTATATGCAGAATAGGCATTAGAGAGTGATTATTGGAGAGACACATATGATTCTGAGTTTCGTTTCTTTACCTGAGATTCGTAAGACATGATGGAACCTCTAAGGACTGCTTTCGCAGACATCCAATAAAGCGACGGGTCTGAGGCAAGAAGGTGATTGTTGTGCTCATGGTAATCTTCCCAAGCTTTATTTAAGTATGCGTTAAATTTAGGAGAATTATTCAGTTGTGCTGGGAACCTCCAAGTTCTGCACGTGGAAATGTAATTTTGGGTTTTTAATGTTAGCCATACCAAAGCATGGTCTGACACTATTATTGGCTCAATACCAGAGTCTGTGACATGGGTAAAGAGGGTATCAGATAGAGTGATATAGTCTCTACGGGATAGAGTATTGTGAGCGGAGGATAAACAAGTGTATTAACGTTCAGTAGGGTTAAGAGCTCTCCACACATCAACCAGTTGAAGCATAGATAGGAAGGAGGGTATACCTAATTTAGGTAAAGGCTGGGGTGATTTCTTATATTGGGATTTGTCTAGATAGGGATGAGATATTAAATTAAAATCATTGATCGAGCCAATCTTTAGTGAAGTCATGTGAAGTCGTTGATTGAGTACATCAGCAGCACAGTATATACTTTAGTAATCTTGCTGGGAGACCTGGATGTAGTGGTGACACACTAGGAGGGAAGACAAGAGGGGGGGGGGGTAGACAAGACAACAAAGCAACAAAAGAAAATACATTTCTCATGGGTATGGACCTCATGACATATGGTGATTCTGTATGCCTTGTGGCATATCGCTTCCGCAGCATGTGAAAACATAAAGAACCAGACAGCACTTTTTAAAGTGCTTGTGTAACCAGAGTGAAACATATCGGAACATGTCAGGTGTTCTAACACCCTGAGTAATAACTAAGGAGACCTCTTTGAGCTTATCATAGATGTCAATTGTGTATTTGAGTATGAAAATAGTTATACATCAGCAATAGAAGAAAGAATAAAGATAAAGGAGGGAGCGAGTGATACAGTGTATTCTGTGTAGCTAGTAGTAGTAAAAGGTATTTAGTATAGGGTAGAAAAGGGGAGGGGGGAGGTGAATGTGAGAGGGGGGGGGTGAGGGAAGGGAGGTTGGGGGGGTAGTGTGTGTGTGTGACCTAGAAATTCAGAAGACCTGGTGGTTATACTACAGAGATGATAACCTGCCTAGTGAGGATGTGTCTAACAACGTAAATAATTTAGATATATTAACTTGCTTAAAACATAACAAGAAAACAAGACATAGCTGAACATGGGTAATAGAGCAATGTCTATTTTTGTGAAGGAGGTGGGTCAGAGATATCTTCAGGCATCGGACGATTCTCTTCTCTCAGAAAGGCTTGCGCATGATCTGGGGAGTTAAAGTCATAATGTTTATCGCCAATGAAGATGCGTAGGTGCGCCGGGTACATAAGTGCAAACCTTCTTTTCTCTGAGACGAGGGACGAGCAGATTGGTGAAAAGGCTTTTTTCGCCCTGGAAAGCTCGACTGAAAAGTCTTGAAAGAGATGAAGACGTTTGCCCTACCATGTCAGGTCTTGAATCTGTCTGGATGCTTTCCAGATAGCAAGCTTGTGCAAATAGTTTAGGCATTTGAATATAAAAACCCGAGGCCTTTTGTCATGAGGTTTAGGAGGGGGGCCTACTCTATGGGCTCTTTCGATCACTAGGTATTTGCATTCTGCTTCTATCTTCAGGAGCTTTGGGAGGGTGGTGGATATAAAGGATGATATATCAGAACCTTTTATTGATTCTGGGACTCCAATTATTCTGATATTGCATCTTCTTGATCGGTTCTCAATTTCATCAACTTTATTCCAAAGCTGGTGATTTTCTTTTTGGAGCCTTAAAATATGGCACTGAGCTTCTGATAAATCATGAGAGATTGTGCCAATATTATTTTTTGTATCAGAGACCCATCCCTGTAGATGCTGTAGCTGCTGGGTAATTTCTGACACTGCCTGTGTCAGTAATGGTGTCATAGTGTTTTGAATTGCTTCTTCTATGTCCCTGTATGTAACAGGGGAGTCAGGGGAGTGCCGTACCTGAGGTGAGTCAGGATCCTCTGTTGCTGTGGCAGCAGCTTTCTTATGTGCAGGGACGCTGAGCGCAGTGTCAGTGTCCGGCGCCATGATGGGATCAGCGCGGCGCTTCTCCTGGCGGGGCTGCAGCGGCTTGACGGCGGGCGGAGAAGCCAAAAACTTCTCCATATGGACTCTCTACAAACTTGTGCAGCAGGGGGAAAGGTGCTGGAGGCGTTTGACTGCCTTTTAAAGGTGAGATCATCAGGTGTAGAGCGGAGCAGCAGAGCTAAGCTGCGTCTTGGATGAGACCGTAAGCAGAAGTCTTCAATAGTGCCTTTTAATTAGTATCATAATTTCCGTATCAAATCTCTGTGTGGAGTTTGTATAAACTCTCCATTAGCACATTATCAATCATAAGGGAAAAGATTTTTTCAAACATATAGGCAGCATTGATTTAAACATCAGAGTTGATTCATTAGGCTTTTTATGAAAATATTCACACAATGGTGTTTTTTATTTTTCCCCCTAAATGCTCAAAAAAATGCAATCACCCTAAGGAATTGGAATGTGGTTGATCAATTAAGTAATGAAACACTGTAAAATGAAGAGTTTGAAAACCTAATTGATCAATAACATTCTGCAATTAAGGCAGCAAACATACTGTTTGCACACAATATGTTTGTAGTCCTATTTGCATAATATTTTCCCTTTTACCTGGGATGCTCATGGATTACACAGGTTCTGTGGCTGGCTGACTTCAAAGTTACATTTCAGCTGGTGAAAATTAGAGATGAGTGGGTTCGGTTCTCAGGGAACCGAACCCCCCTGAACTTCACGCTCCGAGTCCGGATCCGAGCCTGGCTCAGGACTTCCCACCTACTCGGAAACCAGAATGAAGCAAAACGTCATCATCCCGCTGTAGAATTCTCAAGGGATTTGGATTACATATAAACAGTTACGTGTCACCGCCATTTTCACTCCAGTCCTGGACAGTGTAGAGAGAGGATGTGTCTCCTCAGTGTCTGCAGGGCTGCTTCTAGCCAATTTTGCTCCCAGTGCGAGATTTAAAAATGCGCCCCCCCATGACATAAAAAAAATGTGCCCCCCACACACCTAGATAAAAAAAACAAAAACTTGCGTGCGCACCAGGCAGGGGGCGTGGCCTTAACTAAATGGGTGTGGCCTCATTTAAATGGGCATGGCCTCATCTGAAAAGACTACCTCACAATCCAGTTTTTGACCCTGCTCCAACAGATCACGACCACCACAGGAAAAAAAAATTCTACCATATTAAACCCCACACAGTAATGCCCCCTGCACCATATTATACCACACACTGCAATGCCCTTGATACATTAAATCCCCACACTACGGTAGGCAAGAGTCCCCATTTCACACATTACGGCAGGTGTCCCCATTTTACACATTGAGAGAGGGAGAGACTATACATACAGAGGCCACTGCGTCATTCCATTAAACTCCGCCCCCGAGCAGGTTACTCGGGGAGAAATAGGACGGGGAAGCAGGGAGCCACAGTTAGTGCCACGGCGGGCGCCCAGTGCGGTTGCACTGCTCGCATGCCCCAAGAAACGTCCCTGAGTGTCTGTGCTGGAAAGTGGTGTGGCGCGTGGGTGGGGTTGCGACCTGCTCTTTTGTATCAGTCCAGTGGTGGTGTCTTGTGCTGCATCAGTCCAGTCACAGTGGTGGTGTCCTGTGCTGCCATAAGTCCAATGCTGTTGTATAACTCCAGCCCAGTGGTGCTGTGTTGTGCTGCAACAGTCCAGTGGTGGTGTCCTGTGCTTCCAAAAGTCCAGGGGTACTGCCGTATAAGTCATGGGGTACTGCTGTATAAGTCCAGGGGTACTGCCGTATAAATACAGGGGTACCACCGTATAAGCCCAGTCCATTGGTGCTTCCGAATAAGTCCAGCGGTACCGCCATATAAGTCCAGGGGTACTGCCATATAAGTCCAGTGGTACCACCATATAAGTCCAGGGGTACCGCCGTATAAGTCCAGTCCAGTGGTGCTGCCATATAAGTCCAGGGGTACTGCCGTATAAGTCCAGGGGTACCGCCGTATAAGTCCAGGGGTGCCGCCGTATAAGTCCAGGGGTACCGCCGTATAAGTCTAGGGGTAATGCCGTATAAGTCCAGACCAGTGGTGCTATCCTGTGCTGTGTAATATTTTTGCCAAATAAAGGGGTTATTTATATTTAATCCAAATAATTTTTACCGGGTTTCTCCTGTGTTCTGCAGGGGTATGCTCTCCTGTGCCGTATATTATTATATAACTCCAGAAAAATAATGGAGAACAAAAAATTGAAGGATAAAATAGGGAAAAATCAAGAACCACTTGCTCCTACTGCTGCTGCTGCCGCTGCTGTTGTTGCTGTTGGGAGTCGATCGTCATCCCGGAGGGGAAGTCGGAAGACCACTTGTACTACTTCAACTAAGCAATTGACTGTCCAACAGTCCTTTGCAAGGAAGATGAAATATGACAGCAGTCATCCTGTTGCAAAGTGGATAACTGAGGCCTTGACAGCTATGTTGGTGTTAGAAGTGAGTCCAGTATCCGCAATTAGTGCAGTGGGATTTCAACAATTGTTGTAGGTAGTATGTCCCCAGTACCAAATCCTATCTAGATTCCACTTCACTAGGAAAGCGATTCCCAGACTGTACAGGGACATTAAGAAAAGTGTCCTCAGTATCCTGAAAAATGCAGTTGTACCCACGGTCCACTTAACCACGCACATGTGGACAAGTGGAGCAGGGCAAACTAAGGACTACATGACTGTGACAGCCCACTGGGTAGATGTATTGCCTCCCGCAGCAACAACAGCAGTAGCACCAGTAGCAGCATCTCACAATTGCCAGCTCGTTCCCAGGCAGGCTACGCTGTGTATCATCGGTTTCCGTAAGAGGCACACTGCTGACAACCTCTTACGGAAACTGAGGGACATCATCGCACAATGGCTTACCCCACTTAGACTAACCTGGGGATTTGTGATATCAGACAACGCCACCAATATTGTGCGTGCATTACATCTGGGCATATTCCAACATGTCCCATGTTTTGCACATACAATTAATTTGGTGGTGCAGACTTTTTTTAAAAATGACATGGGCGTGCAGGAGATGCTGTCAGCGGCCCGAAAAATTGCTGCCCACTTTCGACATTCAGCCACAGCGTGCCACTCCTAGATGGGCCAGGTGTTTGTGCCGCCGACTTGGGTCGCTTAGCTTAGTCATCCAGCAACCTCGGTGCACCTCTTTTTCTTCTTTGCATGATGAGCTGTTTGGGGCCTAGTTTTTAAATCTGCCATCCTGTCTGACATTGCAGTGCCACTCCTAGATGGACCAGGTGTTTGTGCCGCACTCTTGTGTCGCTTAGCTTAGTCGTACAGCCACCTCGGTTCAACCTTTTGGCATACAAACAATATTGTGATGTCTGAGGTGTTCAGACTATACTGGAAATGAGTGGAAATGATTGTTATTGAGGTTAGTAATACCGTAGGATCAAAATTACCCCCAACTTCTATGATTTTAGGTGTTTTTATGTTTTTTACCAAAATGATCCAGATTCAAAACCAAAACCTGAAAGGGTGGTTTTGGCAAAACCAAACCAGATCCAAGACACGAGCGGGGATCCAAATCAAAAACACGAAACACATCTCTAGTTAAAATCAGCCACAGAACCTGTGAAATCCATTAGCGTCCAAGGTAAAAGGGATAGTATGGTCACCCTAAATGAGCAATATGGTGGGAATATTATATGAAACACACAACCAGGCCCGGCGCTACCCACTCAGCAAAGGAATGCAAAGCAGGTAGGCGTCAGGGTGGAGAGGCACTCTGTCTGCTCTCCATCTCTGCTGCTGCGCCTGGGCCCACTGCTGCCGCTGCCAGCTGCTGTGCCTGTCACACTGTTTGACAGGCAACGGTGCCGGCAGATTGAAGCTTCCCCCATGCGAGAGGACGTCATACACTTTTACGGTGTCCATGACGACATATGTTGACAAAAGTCATGAAAAACTCATTGCGACTTTTTTTTGTGTCAACTTTTTCTATATTGACCTATTGCTTGTGTTGACCTTTCAACACTATCTAACTAAACCATGTTGACCTTTTTAATGTGTCGACATATGACCTGTCGACTAATATTGGTCGACCTAATGACTGTTGACCTTCTTATTGTTGATAATATGACCCATTCCAATTACTTGCAGCTGGCTCAGCAAGATCGCTCAGCACACAGCGCTGCACAGCGATGTGTCAACGATTTGTGCTGAGCGATCTGTCAGGGCCAGTGAACACTGACCCTGACATGCGATCTGACAAGACTTATCCTGCATGCAGGATCTTAATCGCTGGGCCATAGCGACATCTGAACATCTGGGTACTTGGGATATGCAGTACCTATCAGCCACATAATCACTGTTGAAACTTGGTTCCAGTTTAAGAAATATAAGAAATATAGTGTCATAATTATTTATTTACAGTTTCTTATATAGCAAAGCATAATTCTTTCCCATTGGTCCATTTAAAAACTATTAGTTATTATGTGTGCACTGTGAGTGTGTAGAGTGATTGCTATCACACAGAGCTGCCACTGCTGTGATCGGGGAGGGTGGGGGATGGGAATTTATGCCCTGCAAACGCTTGGACATGCCTGCATTTTTCCAAACACTCCCATAAAATAGTCAGATGCCACCCACAAACGCCTTCTTACTGTCTATCTCCTTGCGATCTGCTGTGCGAATTGATTCTTCGTTAAATCCATCGCTCAGCAATGATCCGCTTTGTACCCGTACAACGCGCATGCACATTGTGGTGCATACACATGCGCAGTTTTGAACTGATCGAACCACAGCAAAAAACCTAGCGTGCGATCAGGTTGGAATGACCACCATGGTTTTGCCCATCTGCTAACAAAAATGCTTCTACAATCAGGTTTGAATTAACCCCTCTAGAATCTTTCTCTCAGACTTTCTGCTTACTCAGTTTCTGAAAATGCCACCTGCTGTCTGAAAAGTGGTACTGCAATATATTTCAGATGATTTACACATGGCATGCCATGTATATCTTGGGAGGAAAGCTTATCTAGTGCCATGATTGGCAGGCCATGATACTTTTTTAACAAAGGTAATCGTGGACACATCTGATACTTTACTAAAGACGTTTTCTAAATGTTTGCTTTTTTCATGTTAACATAGTAGCCCTGGCCTGGTATTTTAGCAATGTGGCAACCCTAGCTGTGAGTGAAAAAGAGGGGAAATCAGAGGGGGACAGGGGCTGCACAGCCTATTTCTTCAGTGCATGATTCCTGGGAGATGATAATCACATGAACTCCCTCCCTGCTCATCCTGCTCCCCGGTCATCCTTTGAAATGTGGTACTGAGCTCTCCTGCTGGCAACCCCCTGCCTTCTGTCAACCAGGGCACATACCCCTATGATATATGGTAGAAGGGCTGCCATCGGGTGGACTACAGGTACTTCTGTCCCAGGACTGGACAGAGAGGAGACCCGGCAGCTTATTACAGAATGACATTTCAAATTTGGAGCTAATTGCTAACCAAATGCAGTCTGTGGGCCAGCAGCAAATCAGATACAGCCGCTCCTGATTGGCTGTTGGACCAGCGACAAATTCAATAAAAGAGATAGGACAGACTAAATTAGCTCAGTGATACACAGCACAGCAGCAGAGCCATAGCCTGGGACTTGCACTGCTACACCATACAACGGACACTGTCATAACTTTAGAGACAGCAAGCGGTCAACTTGGAGCTGCACCAGGACCAGACAGATCTCTACAGCAACACATAATTACTGCGTGCTTGACTGTGGGGTGTGCACTCAGTATGTGCATAGAGACCCCCAGCATTAACAATAAAACCTCAGATGCTGACTCTTACTTCGGTGCATAGCATAACAGACACATTGCCCCTCTGGAAAGGAGGGAGCAAGCAGGGGAAAGTCTTAGGGTGAATGACTGGAAATGTGTTTATCCTTAGAACCATGGTCATTTGTGAAACTATAGGCTCTCCTATTACTCCCCCTAAGGAGATTGAACATCGGTGCTTTTCTTTATATATATATATATATATATATATATATCAAGAAATAGTATATATCTGTGGAGCGCACTTAATGACTGAAATAAATATATTTATGTAGAATACAATATAATATGGTTATTTTGGTTTCTGACAAAGAGAGGATGACATCACACAAACACCCTTTAAACTTTAAAACATCTGTTGCTTTTTATTGCTAAAATAATTAAATTTCAATACTGATAAAAATGATGTACACTTTTACAATGTGTTATTGTTCATTACAGCCAAAAAATTGAATAACAACTTTTTCAAACAATAAAAGATTTTTTCACTCAAGAGATATACTATTTCTTGGCTTCTATTTTTGGTCTTGTTCGACAGGGGACCATCTCTGTGTAGAAGCTTGCCCCTTAATAAAATTATTGAGTACAATTAAAGGTATAGGTCCAATTTTAGAGCGCAAAAAGGATCTCCTATCCCATATATATATATATATGTATATATTTATTTATTTTTATTATACACCCTCCCGTCCGGAATCAAACCCTAACCATAACCCCACCCACAGCCTCACTCTAACCTTCCCCACCCACAGCCTCACCCTAACCATCTCCATCTGCAGCCTCACACTAACCCTCCCCTGCCACAGCCTTATGCTAACCCACCCCTCCTTCAGCCTAACCCTAATCATCCTTCCCTGCATCCTCACCCTAACCCTCCCCTCCTGCAGATTAACCCTAATCCTCCCCTCCTGTAGCCTAATCAAACTCCTGCAGCCTAACACTAACCCTCTTATCCTGTAGCCTCACCCTATCACTCAACTCCTGTAGCCTCACCTTAACACTCCCCTCCTGTAGCCTCACCTTAACCCTCCCCTCCTGCATCTTCAACCTAACCCTTCTCTCCCACAGCCTAATGCTAACCCTCCCTCCTGCATAATTACCCTCCCCCTGCAGCCTAATCCTAACCCTTCCTTCCCGCAGCCTCACCCTAACCTTTCCCAACCGAAGCCTTACCTATACCTGCAGCCTAACCCTAACCCTCTCATCATGTAGCCTAACCCCAATTATCCTCCCCCACAAATTCACCCTTACCCTCCCCTCCTGCATCCTCCCCGTAACCCTCCCCCCACCCACAGCCTCACCCTAACCTTCCCCTCCCACAGTCTCACCCTTACCTTCCCCTCCCACAGCCTAAACCTATCCCTAAATATGTTTGCAGGAGTAAACTTTTCAGAAAATTCTGATGTTGTCTGATATGTTACACGACCCCCTTTCCATTTGAAAAAAATGACTTAGATTCAAGATGGCCGATTTCAAGATGGTGCCCATGTTCAGTACATACCCTAAAAGATAGCCCACCTCGCCCATACCATACTGAAGTATTCAGTATTCCCATTTCCAACACAGTTTTTGAACCAAAAGGGTATACTGCGAATTTTGAATGTGGGTACTTAAAAATACAAAAGTTATGAATATAATTAAAAAAAAATATACATATAATTGGAAAGAAACAAAGTAAATGTATTTTGTTATTATGTTTTGAAAACTGTATAATGAAAACTCAGGGGCAAAACCAAAGTGTGATTTAATTCCATAATTTTCTCCTTCTCCCTATAGTAACAGTAGTGCATAGTACAGTGATTAGCACAGTATAAATAAGACTCCTTCCTTTCCTGTGATCTCTTTTCTGCTCATCCAGCAGTTACTAATGATCCTATCTTTGAAATTACAATGTAAAATGCAGTGTTACTGTGCTATACTTTTCTTGTATGCTGTTTTTTAAAATGAGAAAATGGGATAAAATATTGTTTTGTTTTTTTAAAATAAAAGTCCACCACGCAAGTTACAAAAATTCCATTATCTAGAAAGATTTAAATTCTTTGTAAAGGTTTTGGCAGTTGACCAAAATTTTAAATGAAAGTAAAATTATGATTCCTCAGTATTTTGCAGACCCACCATAAATTTTTAAAATTCTGATTACAGTGAACATTTATTTACAATTTAAGAATGAAATTAAATACAATGTAGAAGATTTTAATATGTGTGAAAGCTATTCTCCATTTGAGTATTGCATAACGGCATTTAATTATAATTAAACCATTACTACAAGCACATAAAGGAGTGCAACCAAAGAAAAAATACAAAAGGTACAGTATATGGGGCATAAAGGGTTCTTATATTATTTAAATTTATTATATTTTATTATATTCACCTGCCAATATAATAAGAATCCTGTTTCCATATAGTTATCTATCTATCTATCTATCTATCTATCTATCTATCTATCTATCTATCTATCTATCTATCTATCTATCTCTATACTTCTATTTCATATAATATATACAGTATTGCTGTCTTTGCCAGAGAGCTGTATACCCTACAGCATAAAATAAATTGTCATTCAGATGAACACTCTACAGCTTGACACTATGAGAGACACATATGGCAGAAACGCTGTGAGTAATATCTATCGTATAATAGTTTCTATAGCTTAAACATACATAATAACATTTAATAATACATATAAAATGATCTGTTAATACATGTGTGTTATAGCATCTGATACCCAATGTTGATATAGATCAATTTTCAGCAATTTAGTATTGATATGAAACCTCTGAAAAATTAACTTTAGTAAATATACAGTACACCAATGTGCTATTACCACTTTACGATCAAGCACCCCCCCTTCCCCATCCTACATTGTTAAATTGTGTGTGGCCGCATATTGCATTCTCTGGTTATATATATTTACTGTATATATATAGCAAATATATTGATTAGTCTGATAATATATTTTTTCTGCCTTTGCCAGAGGTGCACATACCCTATAAAGATAGCAAGTGCAAATCTCAGAGTACAGTACATCGACCTCTTTGCACAGCATAACATAAGTCTTCATTCAGTTCAATACAGTGCTACTTATATACAGTAGGTAGCTGCTATGAGAGACACATATAACATCCATATTATAATTAGTTGTTAGTCATTAGAATTAATCTCTCCTAATACAGCCAGATAAATGTTTTTATTTCTAAACTGTCTCATATAGGTTCAAAACTAATAAAAGAAAAAATAATTTGTTTTATATATGTCAAGTTCTCTATCATTTGCATCAATGTTTGTCACTGCAAGAGAATACATGCTTTACCATTAAATGTAATTACAAATAAGAGGTACAAAAAACTGGTCTGGGACTCAGGGCCGACACCAATTAGGTAGACACCAATTGGTCGACACACCTTAGGTCGATACCTGAAATAGGTTGACATGGACAAAAGGTCGACGTGAACAAGGTCAACATGAGGTTTTTTTATGTTGTTTTCTCCGTAATGTGACCGGGAACCCCAATTGGTGCACCATGTCCACTCGCCACGCTTCGGGCAAGGTGCCTCGCTCAGCTACCGTTGCGCTCAACACAGGTTACCATTCCCAATCATAATCCACGTGGATCGTAATGTATGAAAAAGTTAAAAAAAAAAAGTGAAAAACTCATGTCGACCTTGTTCATGTCGACATTTTGCCCATGTTGACCTATGTCAGGTGTCGACCTAAGGTGTGTCGACCAATTGGTGTCGACCTAAGTGGTGTTGACCTAACTGGTGTTGACCTGGAGTCCGGGTACCCATTAAACTTTACGTAGTACTTAATGGGCCAGATGTTCTAAGCTTTGAAAAGTGATAACTTGCACGGTGATAAGGCACCAACTAACCAGCTCCGAACTGTCATTTTTCCAACCCAGCCTGCAACATGGCATTTAGGAGCTGATTGGCTGGTACTTTATCACCGGGAAATGTATCACTTTTCAAGGGTTAGTACATCTCCCCCAATGTATTATTTATTCTGAGAGATACTGTATATGCTCATGCACATTTGTGTTAAACATACACAGGTGATTGTGCTGGTTTGAGGGTAGACGTATTAGTAGGGAAACTTTTTAAATATACTTTCAAGGGGTTAACCACTTGCCACATGCCAGGCAAGTGGTTAAAGAGTGAATTAGGAAAAGAACATGTAAAAATCTTACCCCCAAAAAATATTTTCCTAATATTTGTAAAATAATTATTTTCTTCCTCAAACATCGGAACATCAGGTCATCACCATCGAAACATTGGAAACCTTCATGGCCATCACAATTTTCATTTCCCAGGTGGCTGATCATCTGAGAAGCTGCCAGATGCACACCAGGGAGCTGGGAGGTGGGGGTGTTTACTTTACATTTCCCAGGTGGCAGCTCCTCTGAGCTGACATCAGAAACCCTCCCTCCAAATGCCTGGTGCCTCCTGCATTTTCCCGGACACTCCTTGAAAACGGTCAGTTGCCACCCACAAATGCCCTCTTCCTGTCAATTTCCTTGCGATTGTCGGTGCGTTCAGAATTTTCGCACCATCCCAACGCTGACCGTCGCTGTGGTCCACAGTGCCAGCGCATTGCGGGGCATACGCATGCGCAGTCAAGACCTGATCGCAGTGCAGCCTCCAAACAAATGCCGCCCATAGGCACATGCCTCATGTGCCTAATGAAAAATTCACCACTGCAGGTCAGATAATGCCCTGCCTGGCTTGGTCGCAAATGATGCTACCCTGCCAGGCAAGTGGTTAAATAAATCACTGAATAATAATAAGAAAATAAGATTGTAAATACATAAAGATCACAAAGACATAAAACATACTTTCTATGAACACTTTATTTCATCATTATGGGCTACATTTACAAAAATGTAAATAAAGGTGTTGGTGTGTTATCTCTATTGCATCTTAAAATATTACAGACATATTCTGCTTGATTGCAAAGAGCAACAAATCCATTTGTCTATTTTAGAAGATTTAGTAAATCTACTACTATGTGATTTTAAGGATTGCAAGAGAGAAAAATTAAATCTAGGTGACAATTATAAAGAAAAAAATCCTAGCAATATAAAAAGTAGGTATGTTTTAAAAAAAATGCCTTATATTGACCTGGCTGCTGGCTATTGAACCTGCACAAGGCTTTTTTGCATGCGTGCCAGCCAGTGTCTAAATGTGAGCTCGGTATCTGGGAAAGGAGCACATTGTAACTGCAATTTAATGGTGTTAGAGCTAGAGATTTGTGCCGGACCATATTTGCTGGTTTTCCTTTTGGTTTTGGTTCGAATTCATCGTCTGGTTTTGGATTTAGATTCCGTTTTGGATTTCATTAGTGACTGATTTTTGTTTTGGATTTTTTCCAAAAATGTATCCAAAAAAGCTAAAATTAGATAATGTGGACCTGTTTTGTTCCTAAAGTATTATTAACCTCAATAACATTATTTTCCATTTAATTCCAGTCAATTTTGACCACCTCACAGCTCACAATACTGTTTTTACCCGATTAAAGCTAAAGGCTGAAGCAAGGTGGGTGGTTACTAAATGATAGAGCAGTGACCCAAGCACACAGCACTTTATAGCACATCTATGGAACCTTGCCACACAGTAGTGGCATAAATGAAAAGTGGTGCAACATGGAATTGTCTTTGAACAAAGTTGCCCTGGCATACAGCGTACTGGGGTACATCGAACTGGGGGCAGCATTCTGGGGTGCAGTGTAAAGAGCAGTACATTTTGCCTTGATCTGGAACACGAGTCTGGCGGGAACACCCAAGCCAAGACTCAGATTGTAAACTGAATGGTTTCAACTTACAGTAGTTATTACAGAATACAATTTAGAAACCCCTCTTTCAAAATTGTGCAATTGCCCCTGACTCTGAGACCAACTATAACAATTTTCCTAATGGTCCACTGAATTCCATGGACCTTTGAACAAAGACATCTCCTGTGACCTTAAATTTTATTGAAGGTCAAGCTTGTAGAAAAACAGATTAGGTACACTAAAGGAATGCAAGGAGTATAGGTGCATCATTGCATAGAACAGTGAAGGGTAACAGGTACTACTGGTGCTACATGAAGATCTTTGTTTTCTACAGTTATAGTTGACAGAGTTTTCAGAATCTACTGTATTTATTTTGTTCTCATTCTTTGTATTTTTCTCTTCATAATAACCTAAATATAACATGGTGAACAATACTTATATTAGAGAATTCAACTTTGAAATATTTTCCTCCAAATCAGATTACACGTCTCTAACTACCAGTGTCTTTTTCATACTATATATAGTTGGAGTGTTCATTAATACTATTATAATTACAGTGATATATATTGATGCTCAGTTACATACCCCCATGTATCTATTTCTCTGTAACCTGGCCTTAGTAGATATCTGTTATACAACCACTATTGTCCCTAACCTGCTGTACATGTTACTATCTGGAGATAATACAATGTCCTTCATACAATGCTTCACCCAGATGTACTTTTATGTTTTGGCTGCCTCCACGGAGGATGTTCTTATATTCATTATGGCATATGACCGATATGTTGCTATATGTCATCCGTTACACTATCACAATATCTTAAATAGGAAAACTTGTCTCTTAATTACAGCTGGCACTTGGATAACAGGATTCTTAAACTCAATTGTGTTTACAATGTCAGTGTCCCACTTGTCCTTCTGTCATTCAAATGTCATACATCAGATTTTCTGTGATGCTAAAGCATTACTTAATATCTCCTGTTCTGTTGTTGATAGGTTTTATAATGTAATCTATGCAGAAGTATTGGTGTTTGCATTTTTTCCGTTTTTGTTTTGTTTGACATCTTATATAAAAATTATCAGGGTCATCTTGCAGATAAAATCTAAGGACGGAAGAAAGAAAGCCTTCTCAACCTGCTCATCCCACCTCACTATTGTCATATTTTACTATGCAACGGGATATTCTGTGTACATGGTGCCACCATCAGAGTACTCCAATGTCCTAGAACTGGTCTTTACAGCACTGTACACAGCTGTTACACCAGTTATAAACCCTCTAGTCTACAGTCTACGGAATAGAGAGGTGAAGAAGGCTCTGCTGAGAGTAATGCAAAAAATACTAAGCATTAAATAGTGAGTGGCGTTGGCAAAATTGTATACAACGTGAAATGATCATGTAATTTTGGTTATTTGTAGATACAGTATGTAGATAATAAGTTATCGGTGGGAAGCACAGATAGTACTGTATAATGGTAAGCATTAATGTCCTATTGCCCTAAACAGAGGTGGTATAACTTAAGAGGGGGCCCATGTGAAGGCTGTGATTGGGCCCCTACTCTAAGGCGGTGCAGTACACTGTTTCATTGTGCCAATGTAACGAGTCGCGTTGGCTCAGGTCCCGGTCATTGCTAAACAAGAAGGACATCATGGCACTCCCCCCACCGGCATCCCTGTGGTCACTGGGTGGCTGCTGGGGATTCTGGACTGATAGGAGGCTGTGGAAGACATGCAACGCTCTAGCTGCACGGAATTAGTTACTCAAAGTGAGCTGGGCTGCTGGTGCTCTCTGATTGGTTACTGCCCCTTTATCTTGCAGTAAGTCCAGCCATGCCCTGCTGATAACAGTTCATGCCAGTAAGTATGAACCCCTGGTCCTATGTTTCTGGTTCTGGTAGATAGATCCTGGTCCTACTCCTGTTGGTTCCTGGAAGTTATCCTGTATAACTGGCTTGCTGTCTTCTGCCAAAGTCCTGTATGGCTGAAGCCGCAACCTTCTGCATATTCTGTATACCTGGCCTACTGTCATCTACCCAGATCCTACATGGATGGAGCCACAACCGTATAGTATTATGTTAAGCAGTCAGCAATACCTGCCATATTACAGCAATATACCAGTTACCGTAACAGCAATACACCCCAAATTGCATTAATTGATTATACAACCTCTACATTACAGCAATACCTACCTCGACATTAAAGCACAAGTACTTATCCCTTACATAATACAACACTACTCAGCACAAACATGGCTGCAATGTCACCATCAATTTTATTGCATAGTAAATTAAACATTTACTAGCCCCATCAGATGTGAATAAAATAGGATTGTATTGCATAGTAGGTTTCATTGTAAAGATAAATTAAACAATTACTACTCCCTTTGATTCACATTGAACATTTCACTATATAAAGATCATTGTAAAGCTGTTAGGCCTTAGGATGTTAGTGCTTACATATAAGTGCTGGCATAAAAGTATATTACAGTATAGTTATAATTTTAGCGTTATACCGGGATTTATTTATATTGACAGCTGTTATTAGTTATGAATTGACTCCTCATCACTCCTTCTCATCAACAGGTAAATTGAACAATCACTACTCCCACCGTACAGTATGCAGATGTAATAGGATTGTATTGCATAGCAAGGTGTTTATTGCATAGGTAAATTTAACAATTACTACTCCCATTGGATGTGAATGAAATAGGATTGTATTGCGTAGCAGTAGTTTTATTGCATAGGTAAATTGAATAGTTTTTTTCTCTTCTTTGTTAAGTTTCAGTTCTCTGCCAGGCTGGCATGTACTGATTGTTTGTGTAAGCTAATCTATTGCCTGGGCTTTTAAATGGTAGTGTATTGATAGGAGTTTGTAATCATTGTTACCGTGTGACACATTTCCCTATATTAAGATCATTGTAAGGCTGTTCGTGCTTACCTATACAGTAAGTTCTGACATAAAAGTGTTATTATAATTATAAAATTAGTATTAAAGTGGCATTAAATCAAAGGAAAATTGTAGGGAAACGGACTACAAACCAATGCTACTACAGAAAGACTAAATTAATTAAACAAAAGTATGTAATTTATTTTCTCATGCTGCAAATAATCTACTCTGCATATCATGTATATCATCTGTGTTTTTGAACTATGAAAATTAATCTCCATTCTGCTCACTACATTTCTCTTATGCAAGTTCATGTATGTTTTTAAAGTTGTTGATGTCATGAATTGCTTGCGATTGGTATTGCCTGTGTGGGGATGGTGTTCAGTGAATCATAGTTTATTGTTGCATGATATAAATACATTAGCGAGCTTACAAAGAAGGTCAACTAAAATACTCAGAAAGACATTTAGATCTAAACATTTATAGTTTGGAGCAAAGAAGGGAAAGGGGCAACATGATAGAATATACCAATGGTTTAGCAAAGTACATGATAGTCATGAAATTGGGTCCCAGCTTGCAACGTCAATCACAGAGCTGGGATCGCAGTTATTGTACATGCTGGAAGGGCATCTATTCTACTGAGCAGTTTCCTGCATTCCCCTCCTGGAGTTTGAATGGAAATTTAATGCTGCATGCATGCGGCATTGAATTTCCATCAATCTTTGAATCAGACCCTTAATCTAGTGTCTTTTTCACTTTTAATTAGCACTTTAATTATCACTACTTCTTGTCCAAGTACTGTATCTTCACATACTCCAATACTATTTATCATCACCCTAATGCTTTCCAGACAACCAATATTGTCTTTTATAACATTTATAACAGTTTTAAACAAATCGATTCATTGACACAAAGCATCTTGGGATTTGTAGTTTGTTACTTTTATGAGAGTCAATCCTCCAGTTCCAGCGTGGGGTGTCTTTTGGATTATATGTTAAAGATACCTTGATAGGAGTGTCTCAAACACAATTTGTGTGAGTTCCGGGTACGCCTGTCCTTAAAAGTTGGGAGTGACGATTTATCTGTATGGATTAAGCTGTATGAAGTTTTTTTCAACATCTATATGCGAGAAATTTAATTTCAGATACTATCAGAAGATTTTGTGAGCACTTCAGACCTTATCATCTTAAGACCATAGAACAACTACGAACGTTTTGTATTAAAATTATATGTATTATATCTATCACATTGTTAAGCGCCCTGGACAGTTTGGTGTTAGTTTTTTGGCATTTATTTTTGGCAATTCAGCCATAACAAATCCAGTGAGTTTACTGTCATCTTTAAGTGCCCTTGACCAGCAGTGCTAGCAAAAAACAGCAAAAAAGACCATCAGTCTAGTCTGCACCGAATCCCCCCTTCTATTGTCAGCACCCCTTTATTTTTTGGAGCACACAGGGCAGCACCCTCTTACAGCACAGGACAGCACAGAACAACAACACCCCTTTCCAGCACATGACATCACCGCTTTATTTTTAAATGACCCGGCAGCACCGACTTATTTGTCAGACAGGGCAGCTCCCAATTATTTGCCACAGGCAGCTCCCAATTATTTGGCACAGGTGCAGTAGCAGTGCACCCACTTATTTGGCAGATAGGTGCCACACCCACTTGTATGGCAAACAGAGCACCCAGTGACTTATTATGGCAGCACAGCCCCAGCACTGTACTGATTTGTGGCAGACAGGTGACACGCCCACTTGTATGGCAGACAACAGCACCGACATTAGAATCAGCACCCGCCCCATGCTACCCTTCCTTTCACCCTCCCACAGACAGACAACAGACACTTCCATCCTGCTCCCTCTCCAATGAAGATGGTGGTGAGAAGTATGGGATAGTATAGAGTCCAGGTCTCGTGAAAATCCAACAGCGTAATGAGGATATTTTGCCTTGTTCCAGGATCCAAGTCTGGCAGGAAAAGCCCAGCTGGACTTGGATCCTGGATTGGATTGGGAAGTCCGGTTGGGCTCGGATCTCGGATATGCGAGACCGCTCATCCCTACCTACTATAAGTATGAACAGCTTTTGATGATAAAAGCGGGAGAGAAAGCAGTTTTTGTTTTTTTTGTTTTCCAATTCAGTGTGTCTCAGTTACTGTATTGCTATAACCTATTGCTTGTCTTTAAGCCAATGTATATATTAAGCTTTTCTTTTCTGCTGCTGAGTAATGGGGCCTACACACAGGGTGACTGCAGTCAGCGATTTGAGTGATGCTAGATCACTCAGATCGCTCAGCAAGATTGCTCATCACACAGCGCTGCACCAGCAATGTGTGCTGAGTGATCTGTCACTGCCTGTGTTCTCAATAGAGAAACTCGGGCGATGACTAGATATTTCAAGCATGCTTGAACTATCTAGATGGGCAATAGTGATGCACAGGGACGTGCATAACTATCGCTATAGTCCATACACAGGGAGCGATTTGTGCTGAATTTCTAAGCACTTCAGTTAAATCACTTAGAAAAGCCGCCCAAATCGCTGCTTGTGTAGGCCCCATTGGTCAATTTTAACAGGACAAAGCAGGCTTGTGAAAAGGTGTTAAGCTGACCATACATCAGAATGACATTGGTCCCGAGTGCACAATTGCGACCGATCATGCGACCGATTGTTTGCACATCATGTGCACATTGTGAGGCGCGTCATTACTATGCATGGGCCATGGTAGCAGAGGTCTCTCCTCAGATCTTTTCTCCGGGAGAAAAGATTTGTTGGGAAAGTTTGAGATCGCTAGGCGATCGTATGTGTTTTATAGCACATACTATCAGTCGTGCGGTCTACCATACGACCTGCATACGATCTGACCATATGTAGGTTGTTCTTATGTATGGCCAGCTTTAGAGTCCAATTCCGAATTCTGTAGGTGTGAAAATCTAAGTGTTAGAGGCCTTTCAAATAGATTCCTTGGGGGGTAGAGATAACAAGTATCCTGGCTGGGGGATGGCTGTGGTCCTGCAATTTGAAATGAACAGTGACTCTTAAACAATTCACAGCCTCAGTTTATTAATGCAAAAATTGGAGTTATTTGTTGCTCAGAGCACAGAGGGGAATGAAGTCTAAAGTGACATTAAAGAATAAGTTAAGAAAAACCTAACAGTGGTACAGAGTAACAAGACATATTAAAAGATTTTGCAATGACAAAATAATTCCAAATAAAGAGTGTAAACATGCAGTAGGTGGAGTAAATTAATGCAATCACTTGGATGCTTTGTACAATCCACACACAATTACAGTATACAGTATACAGTGTTTACTTTTTTTTTAAAACCATTTTCAAGATTACATAACAAATGTAATACTAGGGTGAAGGACATGTTACGGATAAAATATAACAAATGCACTAATTTAAGCGATTAGTCTAATTTTGATATTTCAAGCATTTGCAGAAAGGATGAGTATGATAGGTAAAGGGTCCTTTCTGCAAATTCTATGCATTAGTCATTTGCGTACACACATCTGATGATGCATCCCACAGGAAGAGATTTGGCAGCCCGAGGAATGAAGGTGGCATTAGAACTGCTGGTGACACTGGCATTGATGTGGATGGTGGAGAGGCTGATGGGTGCAGCAGTCTGGAAGTACTGTAGCAGTGGACTGGAGATAATTCACTGGAGTTGTGGCAGTCAATAGGTCTACCACTATTGGTCAACAGGCCATAGGTCGACTCATGAAAAAGGTTAACATGACTTAGGTCAACATGATCAAAAGGTCAACAAAAAAATGAAAGGTCAACATGAGTCTTTCCCTTTTTTTTCAAAACAGGTGGTTTTTCATACTATACAAGAGGACTTAGAGTTAGATTACAATAGTGTGCCGAGCGTAGCGAGCCATGCGAGGGGACGCGGTACACTTATATGGTGTCCATGATGACATATGTCGACATATACACTAAAAAAAAATCATGAAAAACTCATGGCAACCTTTTCTATGTTGACCTATTGATTGTGTCGAACTTTCAACACTGTCTACCTAAGTCATGTCAACTTTTTTGATGAGTCGACATATGGCCTGCCAATATTGGTTGACCTAATGACTGTTGACCTTCTTATTGTCAACAATGTGACCCATACCCATTCCAATTACATGAACCTGGATTGTCCAATTCTTTCTATTATCACTGACAGCACAGAAAATAAATGGTCTACATCAGGGGTGGCCAAACCAGTCCTCAAGATCTACCAACAGTACACATTTTCCAGATCACCTAGCTGGTGCTCAGGTGTAGTCATTACTAATTAAGATGTGCTGCATTCATTCCTAACTGACAATTCTACAGATCTCCAGGAGGCCTGGAAAACATGAACTGTTGGTAGATCTCGAGGACCGGTTTGGCCAGCCCTGGTCTACATAATTATTGCAGGTCTCCAATGTAAGTACTTTTTCCCAAAACTTGTTGATGCCATCATTCAGTTGCACTTTTGTCCTTGGCTTACATTGATAATGAATACAACTTTTTATTTGAGACCATACTAGTTCGATAAGATTCATGAACGGTGATCTGTGAAAAGTCAATAAAGGGAGAAAATAAAAAAATCAAATATTTGGCATTTCATGCTTTACAGGAAGCATCAGTCTACAGGACAAACTGTACTTACTCTGGTGGTGTGCATTGCCAAATGATGCCTTTTTCCTCTATGAATTTGGCCAAAGTACTATGTTTCGGATCTTTGTCCTGGAACATTTGAAGGCCAGATGACCATTACTTTCTTACATACGGCACTAAAGTATTGTTAATGATCATAGACTTGAAGAATGTTTTATCCATGATACCCGATGTAGAACAATAAAAAAAATGCATTTGGTTAAATAGGGTACAGTTACATAGTTACATAGTTAGTGAGGTTGAAAAAAGGCAAAATGCCCATCGAGTTCAACCTGTATCCGTATTAAGCAGTGCACATTATAATACACCACCTAAAACAAAGGTTTTGTACCTACTGACAACTATATAAAAAAATTGTTCAGTATATCTGCTTTTATTTTGTCATCATTTATCAGGGCCCCCAGTTCACCTTTTAATGGACCTACAGTACATTCTCCTTTTTTAACCTTTTACTATTTATGTATTTATAAAACTTTTTAGGATTGGCTTTACTCTCTATAGCTATTTGCTTTTCGTTTACAATTTTAGCTGCTCTAATTACCTTTTTGCATCTTTTATTACATTCCTTGTATTGCATACTGGAATACCTCCTCTCCTCCAATTGATTTAAATGCTTTGAAAGCACGCCTTTTAATAGCCATTTCTTTTTTTACCTCCTTGTTAAGCCACATTGTTCTGTGTTTAGTAATCCTGCGTTTATTGGGGGTCATTCCGAGTTGTTCGCTCGGTAAAAATCTTCGCATCGCAACGATTTTCCGCTTAATGCGCATGCGCAATGTTCGCACTGCGACTGCGCCAAGTAAATTTGCTATGCAGTTAGGAATTTTACTCACGGCTTTTTCTTCGCTCTGGCGATCGGAGTGTGATTGACAGGAAATGGGTGTTACTGGGCGGAAACAGGCCGTTTTATGGGCGTGTGGGAATAAACGCTACCGTTTCCAGGAAGTAATGCGGGAGTGGCTGGAGAAACAGAGGAGTGTCTGTCTGGGTGAACGCTGGGTGTGTTTGTGACGTCAAACCAGGAACGACAAGCACTGAACTGATCGCAGATGCCGAGTAAGGTTGAAGTTACTCAGAAACTGCTACGAGGTGTGTAATCGCAATATTGCGAATACATCGTTCGCAATTTTAAGATGCTAAGATTCACTCCCAGTAGGCTTAGCATGAGCAAATCTGCTAAAATCCGCTTGCGAGCGAACAACTCGGAATGACCCCCATTGCCCATGGAAATTAATTTGTGAATATTGCTATCAAGCAACCATTTTAAAGCATCCCACATTTCCGAAGTGTCCTTACCCTGAAACAAAACTTACCAGTCAATTTTGTTTAGTGCCTGCCTCAGCCTATTGAAGTTAGCTTTTGTAAAGGTTAATGTTTTGGTTGATCCCTAATAGCTTTGTTTTTGTAAACTAATGATAAATGAGATCATACAGTGGTCACTGTTTTCCAAGGTCTCCCCAACTGTAATGTTTGATATAATGTACACATTATTGGTAATAACTAGGTCCAGAATATTTTTTACCTCTGGTTGGATCCTCAGCTAATTGAGACAAGTACTGATCCTTTAATGTGTTTAGAGACCTGCTGCTCCTAGCTTTTACACACAAATTGTTTCTCCAATTTATATCAGGATAGTTGAAATCCCCAATCACTAGGATGTCCCCCATTCCTGCAGCTCTTTCAATTTGCTGATAGAGTTGTTCCTCGTCCTGTACACTAATATCCGATTGTTTGAAGCACGTGCCAATGACTAGTTTTTTTGCTTCAATGCCCCCACTTGCGATCACAACCCATAGTGATTCCAAGTTAACTCCAGTCCCCTTGTAAAAAAACATCTAATATGCTTGGCTTTAGAGATGGCTTTACATAGGGACATATCCCTCCTGCCCTTTTGGTAGCCCTATCTACTGTAAAGTGTATACCCCTCCACATTTGCAACCCAGTCGTTGGAGTTGTCCCACCATGTTTCCGTAATACCTATAATATCATATAGATTTTTTGATACAAGCCATTCCAATTCCCCCATTTTACCTGATAGGCTTCTTGCATTTGCAAGCACACATTTTAGCTTAATATTTCTCTTGCCAGTTTGTTTTAATTGAATGTTACCCTTATTTTTAAGTTCCTTTCTAGAATTACTCTTACCAGCTGTTATTCTCCTCCCTCCCTTAGCACCCTCATCATACTTAATACAGCCTTCTTTACTACTACTATAAGACCTTTTAAGTCTTTCTAAACCCCCCTGATGAAGGTATTTTCCCTTATGCCATGGACACCATTTTCTGTATACCGTACTGTAGGACCATAAATGTCATAAGTAATAATACAGGGATACCATGGGCAATACCTTTTTCGGTAATTTCTGTGTCAATACCCTCACAATTAGCCTTGCCAGCTGATCTTTCCCTACAGTACCTCCTTCACCAACCCCAATTTGTTCACTACTCCCATCCTTACTGTTCTCCTTGCTAGACCTGTAACTTCTAGCTAACCTCCCCCAGGCTCCTATTTTAAAAGCTCCTCCAACCTTCTACCATCCTGCCCCCAAGCACCACAGCCCCTTCCTCAATCAGGTGCAATCCATCGCAACAAAAAAGATGGTGCCTACTGAGAAGTCCGCCCAGTGTTCCAAGAACACAAACCCCTCTTTCCTACACCAGTCCCTAAGCCACACATTTACCTCACTGATCTCCCTCTGTCTCCTTGGACTAGTGCTTGGCACCAGTAATATTTCGGTGAATATTACCCAAGATGTCTTTCCTTAAGTTTCTTGCCTAATTCCCTATAGTCTTTCTTAAGGACATCCCACCTACCACTAACTTTGTTGTTGGTGCCGACATACACCAAGACCACCGGGTCTTTACCAGCCCCTCCCAACAATCTATCTACCTGGTCCATGATGTGCCGTACCCGAGAACCCGGGAGACAACAGACCATACAGCGATCACGGTCCCGGTAGCAGATTTCCCTGTCTTCCTTCCTAATAATAGAATCCCCTACCACTACAATCTGAGTAGGTACTTCACTATCTTTTTACCCTTCTGTACCAGAGGAACCGCTCTTCTGGTTGCTAGAGGAAACAGTCTCCTCTGTCTCCATCATTTCATCACTGCCATCCCCAGAATCCTCATCCAGTAAGGTGAATTTATTGGGGTTTAGCAGATCGGTGCTGTCCTGTCTCCCCCTCCCCCTCTTCTTCTTTATTCTAACCGTGACCCAGCTGCCTACCTTGTCATCCTCATCTACTAGTGTTCCCCCCTGCAGCTCCTCCACTGTTCTATCTAAACTTTGCTCGAGATTGTGAATACTCCTCAGTCGCATAACGGTCTGCTCTAGATCAGTCACCTTGGCTACCAGGGCAGCCGTTCGCTCACATCTCGCACAGATGTATCCGCACTCTGACTGTTGTTCCAGGTGCACACACATCATGCACAATACGCAGTGAGAGATATCCTCAATCATGGCCACCCCCATTTTTATTAAGTGCTATTCCCTGTTACCTTTTGAAAAATGAAAATCGAGAAGGGGAAAAAAAGGACAATATATACAGTATATTAAAGGAACAATATATATATTAAATGTATATTAAAGGAACAATACAGTATAGTCACCTAAACAGTAATATAGTTAAGCTTATACTTATCTTCCCTTGAGTGCCCACTGATCTTTTTCAATTATGCAGCAGAAGTCCCAGGCCCCGTACAGCAGGCTCCTCTAGCAGCAGCAATGTCTGCAGTCGGGCAGTGGCAGCAGCAGCGTCAACTGGAAGCACTTTTCTGGGGGGTGTCAGGACCTCCTGCCACAGCACCTGCTCACAGGTCCCTGCTTCCCCTGTGGTGGCTCTTGTCTCCTACTCCCAAAATTTACAGCTTCACCTCCTTCCAAAAAGATAGAGAGAAAAAAAACACACACACACACACACACACACACACAAGAACAAAACAAAAAAACAAAACAGACCCTCCCCTCAGATGCTCCTCCTCACATTCACTGCACACAGAATGTTGTTTTCACATGCAGCCCACTCCTTCCAGTAGCTTCCTCCCTCACTCACACACACACACACTCTGGTCCCCTTACACAGAGCGGCTGCCTGCACTGCTCAGCAGCGCTCCATCCCGCTCTCAGTCCCGGCTGGCGACATATTATATTCTATTCTCTGCCTCCTCCTCACCCCTGTCAGGCTCCCAGTGTCTCCCCAGCACAGCCTCGCAGCGCACAGCTCCTGTCTTGCTCCCGACCTCTCCCTACCACCGTGCACTCTCTCAAGCGGCTTCCGAGTCCCGGTAATCACTTTACCCCAGTTACGGATACCGGCTCCTCACTCACTCACTCACTCACTCACTCACTCACTCACTCATGTGTAAGTCCTGCTCCCTGCAACCCGGCACTTGTAGAAAAGCGTCACACTCTCACAGCGTCTCCACCTCCACACAGCGTCTCCTCCTTCTCAGCCTTTATGATTTCCCACTTTATAACATAAATTGGCCAATCAAGTTCTAATGGTATGCAGATACTGTAAAGCACGCCACTCTGATATCCAATACCTTACAGCTTGATTATTGTAATGTACAGTATTGTAAATGACAGTACAGCTGGAGGCAATATGCTGAATCGAGAATTTAACTTAGTCACTGGACAGTAGTTCTAAATAGGAACATATTAAAAAACAACATAGTAATGTACTTAACTATTGTACTTTATATGTACCTTAAAAAATTAAAATTGGTCCTGGGCCCCTGCGGGAGATACCACCCCACACATGTACTTTTAATGGGTGCTTTGGAGATGGTATAAATGATAAATGGCCGATGCAGAAGGACCTCCTTTCAAACCTCTCAGTGCTACAGAAATTTCATCTGCAAACATGACATTGTCAAAATCTTCTCCAATAGCAATCCATTGAGGAGCCTGTTGAACTCTCTTTTCCTTGTTTTTATCTCTAATCATGTGAGTCAGCCTGTGAAAGGAATGTAAAATGGAATATATTATACAGTGGAAATAGGATAATTGAGCATCAAAACTAAGATAATGTTAAAGAAAAATCAGATGCAGATTTCAGAGCTGTAATTAGTTTACCGCACTGTATACAAACTGTATAGAAATTGTATTATACCATTGTGCACTGAATTGTAAAATGTTAATGTAATTTAAATTGTAATTGAAATTGCAAATTACAGTACCTAGCACCGGTATAAGTCCAACCAAGTTGCCTCCGCAATCTTTTTATACTACTACAGGAGATGTCAAGACCATACTCAGCTTGCAGAATACGACGGCGTTCAATGGCGGTAAGCTCATCATTATCAACAGTCAGCTCATCTACTATTATCTAGACTCCTAAAGTACAATGAATGAAAAATAAGAGATTATAATAAAAAAAATAAAATTCTATCTACAGTTTATCAATGACAATTCAGCATCAATACAGTACTGTCAAAGGGGTTAAATAACAACAAATGACAAGGGTGTACAGTACTGTATGTGTATTGGGGCTCCCTCCCCCAGCAATGCACCAGTGCATTTGTTAAGGCCCATACACACTGGGCGATTTTGAGCTGAAAGCAGCTCACTTTTGGTGTTTTGAGCTGCTTTCAGCTCCAAACCACCCAGTGTGTATGCCCCGGCGATGAGCGGTAAGCACTGATGCACATCCCCGCTTCATCACAGGCGGCCGCCGTTCATCTGCTGAACGACGGGGTGGACAGCTTTTCATAGTGTCCTGCTATGGAAGGCCGTTCACCCCCGCTGACATCGCTGAGCAAGGGAAAATCGCTCAGTGTGTTTCAGCCCATCAATGTCAGAGATCATCTCTGTGCGTACACGCTGGGCAGAAACACCCAGTGTGTATGCACCTTTGCAGTACTTTGGGAGTAATGGAAGTTATTATCCAAAATGCCTGCACCAATCCTGCCTTATGCTTACTGTTTGCTCAAGGTTTTTAGCTCTGTATGCAAGAAACAGCATTGGCGCTCCCTTCCATAATATTTAAAATAGGGACAGTGTGTGTGCCAAAAATATAGGGAGGTGTCTTCATGGGGAAGAAGCGTGGCCACATAATAATACCAATTCATATTATGCCACACAGTAGCGCCACTTACACATATTACAGCATTCAGAGTCCCCCTTTTACACATTACGACAGGCAGAGTCCCCCTTTTGCACATTAAGGCAGGCAGAGTCCCCATTTTACATAGTACGGCAGGCAGATTCCCCCTTTTACACATTACAGCAGGCAGAGTCCCACTTTTAAACATTATTGCAGGAAGGCAGAGTCCCCCTTTTATATGTTACAGCAGGCAGAGGCCCCCTTTTACACATTACGGCAGGATAGGTCCCCTTTTACACATTATGGCAAGCAAAGTCCCCTTTTACACATTATGGCAAGCAAAGTCCCCCTTTTACACAGTACGGCAGGCAGAGCCCCCCTTTTACACATTACAGTGGCCGGATTCCCCCTTATACACATTACATCAGGCAGATTCCCCCTTACATCCCCCCCCTAACCTCAGAGTGTAGTATAGTGTAGTGTAGTATAGTGTAGTGTAGTGAAGTGTACTACATAGAAACATAATAAGTAAGGTTGACAAAAGACAATTGTCCATCGAGTTCAATCTATTTGTGGTCTCCTATGCAGTCTTATTATAGGACTAGTTATTTTTATGTTAGGACTAGTTATATTAACTATAATGCGTGCCTACGCACCATAACCCTGAATATCTTTATCCAATACCAATAGGAATTTATCTAACCCATTTTTAAAGGTGTTGACCAAGTCCGCCATTACTACTCTCTCAGGCAGGGAATTCCAATACGTATTGTCCTTACTGTGAAAAAACCTTTTCGCCTCAATGTGCGTAAACTCCTCTTCTCTAACCTAAGCGAGTGACCACGTGTCCTCTGTGCTGATCGTATAAAAAACAGGTCCCTTCCAAGCTCTGTGTATTGACCCCTTATATATATGTAGATGTTGATCATGTCCCCTCTTAGGCCCTCATTCCGAGTTGTTCGCTCGCTAGCTACTTTTAGCAGAAATGCAAACACAAAGCCGCCGCCCTCTGGGAGTGTATCTTAGCATAGCAGAATTGGCTGTGCGCCAATGTTCATGTAAAGTAGTTGAATGATCATTTGCTACTGCACATGCGCAAACAATTCTGTAAAACTGTGAGGGTACTCACTAAGGCACTGTTGAGTGAGGCTAAACTGGGATCAAAAATGGCAAGTCAAAGCCATGAGCATTCATGTGCGGTGACTGGGGTTGGCCGGAAGTGAATGTAATAATATTCCATCTTGTTGGTGTGTATGGGAGAGTCATAGAAGTGTCAGTAAAAGCGTCAGTATACTCAAATGCACAGATGCTTCCACAGTGGGCAGGTGGAAATGGGAGACACAGCACCTGCCAAAGGGCAGGAGCAAGTGTTGATGGCGCACATGATAGTATGCTGATGGTGTATTGTATAGAATCACCAATGATGTTGCTGTGTGCATGGGTACAGAAAGTGGGCATCTAAGGGCCCATTCACGTGTATGCTACTATACAAGGGGAAGGTTGAAACTAGCATTTGCATATTATCACACCCTCAACTCTGGCGACCGGGGGTTAAAGTGGGGGGGAACAAGGTGGAACTGAGTTCCACCACCTGTAATTGTAGGTGGAAATAGTTCCACCTCCTCCACTATCTTTCACAGTAAATTCATTACGTGTATAAGCTTTACCACTGTGTAGCAAAATGTGAATAAGGGGCACTACTGAGTGATGTAATGTTAATTAGGGGCACTGCTGTGTGTCGTAACATGAGTAAGGGACACAACAATGTGGTGTAAAATGAATAAGGGGCACTACTTACGGTGTAATGGAAATAAGATTGTACTACTGTGTGGTGTAATTTGAATTGGGGGTACTATTGTGTGACCCCTCCCCTTCCTTGTGAGACCATTGTTTCTTTATATAGTATGGGAGGTAATGTACAAATTTATAGTTTGCAGGGGGATGCCAAACACCCTAGCACTGGCCCAAGCTCTGCCGAATGGGAGGTGGGGGGAAGTGGGGTAGGTGGCAGGGGAAATGAGTTCCACCACCTCTCCTGGACCACTTAAGCCCTGCTGGCGACAGATACTAGAGCAGATGCAGCAGCATAGTCCTCTGGATGAGGCCTTGTGTGCTTATAATGATATAAACATCTTATGAAATATATAACACCCGAAATGAAACATAACATCTGGGATGGTACATATAACATCTGGGCTAAAACATAAACACCTTTTAGAATACATATAACTCCTGGGATGAAACCTATAACACCTGGGATGCTACATACAGGATAACACCTGGGAAGCTACATATAACACCTGGGATGCTACATATAACTAGAGATGAGCGCCGGAAATTTTTCGGGTTTTGTGTTTTGGTTTTGGGTTCGGTTCCGCGGCCGTGTTTTGGGTTCGACCGCGTTTTGGCAAAACCTCACCGAATTTTTTTTGTCGGATTCGGGTGTGTTTTGGATTCGGGTGTTTTTTTCAAAAAACCCTAAAAAACAGCTTAAATCATAGAATTTGGGGGTAATTTTGATCCCAAAGTATTATTAACCTCAAAAAACATAATTTACACTCATTTTCAGCCTATTCTGAACACATCACACCTCACAATATTATTTTTAGTCCTAAAATTTGCACCGAGGTCGCTGTGTGAGTAAGATAAGCGACCCTAGTGGCCGACACAAACACCGGGCCCATCTAGGAGTGGCACTGCAGTGTCACGCAGGATGTCCCTTCCAAAAAACCCTCCCCAAACAGCACATGACGCAAAGAAAAAAAGAGGCGCAATGAGGTAGCTGTGTGAGTAAGATTAGCGACCCTAGTGGCCGACACAAACACCGGGCCCATCTAGGAGTGGCACTGCAGTGTCACGCAGGATGTCCCTTCCAAAAAACCCTCCCCAAACAGCACATGACGCAAAGAAAAAAAGAGGCGCAATGAGGTAGCTGACTGTGTGAGAAAGATAAGCGACCCTAGTGGCCGACACAAACACCGGGCCCATCTAGGAGTGGCACTGCAGTGTCACGCAGGATGTCCCTTCCAAAAAACCCTCCCCAAACAGCACATGACGCAAAGAAAAAAAGAGGCGCAATGAGGTAGCTGACTGTGTGAGAAAGATAAGCGACCCTAGTGGCCGACACAAACACCGGGCCCATCTAGGAGTGGCACTGCAGTGTCACGCAGGATGTCCCTTCCAAAAAACCCTCCCCAAACAGCACATGACGCAAAGAAAAAAAGAGGCGCAATGAGGTAGCTGACTGTGTGAGAAAGATAAGCGACCCTAGTGGCCGACACAAACACCGGGCCCATCTAGGAGTGGCACTGCAGTGTCACGCAGGATGTCCCTTCCAAAAAACCCTCCCCAAACAGCACATGACGCAAAGAAAAAAAGAGGCGCAATGAGGTAGCTGTGTGAGAAAGATAAGCGACCCTAGTGGCCGACACAAACACCGGGCCCATCTAGGAGTGGCACTGCAGTGTCACGCAGGATGTCCCTTCCAAAAAACCCTCCCCAAACAGCACATGACGCAAAGAAAAAAAGAGGCGCAATGAGGTAGCTGTGTGAGTAAGATTAGCGACCGTAGTGGCCGACACAAACACCGGGCCCATCTAGGAGTGGCACTGCAGTGTCACGCAGGATGGCCCTTCCAAAAAACCCTCCCCAAACAGCACATGACGCAAAGAAAAAAAGAGGCGCAATGAGGTAGCTGACTGTGTGAGTAAGATTAGCGACCCTAGTGGCCGACACAAACACCGGGCACATCTAGGAGTGGCACTGCAGTGTCACGCAGGATGTCCCTTCCAAAAAACCCTCCCCAAACAGCACATGATGCAAAGAAAAAAAGAGGCGCAATGAGGTAGCTGTGTGAGTAAGATTAGCGACCCTAGTGGCCGACACAAACACCGGGCCCATCTAGGAGTGGCACTGCAGTGTCACGCAGGATGTCCCTTCCAAAAAACCCTCCCCAATCAGCACACGATGCAAAGAAAAAGAAAAGAAAAAAGAGGTGCAAGATGGAATTATCCTTGGGCCCTCCCACCCACCCTTATGTTGTATAAACAAAACAGGACATGCACACTTTAACCAACCCATCATTTCAGTGACAGGGTCTGCCACACGACTGTGACTGATATGACGGGTTGGTTTGGACCCCCCCCAAAAAAGAAGCAATTAATCTCTCCTTGCACAAACTGGCTCTACAGAGGCAAGATGTCCACCTCATCTTCACCCTCCGATATATCACCGTGTACATCCCCCTCCTCACAGATTATCAATTCGTCCCCACTGGAATCCACCATCTCAGCTCCCTGTGTACTTTGTGGAGGCAATTGCTGCTGGTCAATGTCTCCGCGGAGGAATTGATTATAATTCATTTTAATGAACATCATCTTCTCCACATTTTCTGGATGTAACCTCGTACGCCGATTGCTGACAAGGTGAGCGGCGGCACTAAACACTCTTTCGGAGTACACACTTGTGGGAGGGCAACTTAGGTAGAATAAAGCCAGTTTGTGCAAGGGCCTCCAAATTGCCTCTTTTTCCTGCCAGTATAAGTACGGACTGTGTGACGTGCCTACTTGGATGCGGTCACTCATATAATCCTCCACCATTCTATCAATGTTGAGAGAATCATATGCAGTGACAGTAGACGACATGTCCGTAATCGTTGTCAGGTCCTTCAGTCCGGACCAGATGTCAGCATCAGCAGTCGCTCCAGACTGCCCTGCATCACCGCCAGCGGGTGGGCTCGGAATTCTGAGCCTTTTCCTCGCACCCCCAGTTGCGGGAGAATGTGAAGGAGGAGATGTTGACAGGTCGCGTTCCGCTTGACTTGACAATTTTGTCACCAGCAGGTCTTTCAACCCCAGCAGACCTGTGTCTGCCGGAAAGAGAGATCCAAGGTAGGCTTTAAATCTAGGATCGAGCACGGTGGCCAAAATGTAGTGCTCTGATTTCAACAGATTGACCACCCGTGAATCCTTGTTAAGCGAATTAAGGGCTGCATCCACAAGTCCCACATGCCTAGCGGAATCGCTCCGTGTTAGCTCCTTCTTCAATGCCTCCAGCTTCTTCTGCAAAAGCCTGATGAGGGGAATGACCTGACTCAGGCTGGCAGTGTCTGAACTGACTTCACGTGTGGCAAGTTCAAAGGGCATCAGAACCTTGCACAACGTTGAAATCATTCTCCACTGCACTTGAGACAGGTGCATTCCATCTCCTATATCGTGCTCAATTGTATAGGCTTGAATGGCCTTTTGCTGCTCCTCCAACCTCTGAAGCATATAGAGGGTTGAATTCCACCTCGTTACCACTTCTTGCTTCAGATGATGGCAGGGCAGGTTCAGTAGTTTTTGGTGGTGCTCCAGTCTTCTGTACGTGGTGCCTGTACGCCGAAAGTGTCCCGCAATTTTTCTGGCCACCGACAGCATCTCTTGCACGCCCCTGTCGTTTTTTAAAAAATTCTGCACCACCAAATTCAAGGTATGTGCAAAACATGGGACGTGCTGGAATTTGCCCATATTTAATGCACACACAATATTGCTGGCGTTGTCCGATGCCACAAATCCACAGGAGAGTCCAATTGGGGTAAGCCATTCCGCGATGATCTTCCTCAGTTGCCGTAAGAGGTTTTCAGCTGTGTGCGTATTCTGGAAAGCGGTGATACAAAGCGTAGCCTGCCTAGGAAAGAGTTGGCGTTTGCGAGATGCTGCTACTGGTGCCGCCGCTGCTGTTCTTGCGGCGGGAGTCCATACATCTACCCAGTGGGCAGTCACAGTCATATAGTCCTGACCCTGCCCTGCTCCACTTGTCCACATGTCCGTGGTTAAGTGGACATTGGGTACAACTGCATTTTTTAGGACACTGGTGAGTCTTTTTCTGACGTCCGTGTACATTCTCGGTATCGCCTGCCTAGAGAAGTGGAACCTAGATGGTATTTGGTAACGGGGGCACACTGCCTCAATAAATTGTCTAGTTCCCTGTGAACTAACGGCGGATACCGGACGCACGTCTAACACCAACATAGTTGTCAAGGACTCAGTTATCCGCTTTGCAGTAGGATGACTGCTGTGATATTTCATCTTCCTCGCGAAGGACTGTTGAACAGTCAATTGCTTACTGGAAGTAGTACAAGTGGGCTTACGACTTCCCCTCTGGGATGACCATCGACTCCCAGCGGCAACAACAGCAGCGCCAGCAGCAGTAGGCGTTACACGCAAGGATGCATCGGAGGAATCCCAGGCAGGAGAGGACTCGTCAGACTTGCCAGTGACATGGCCTGCAGGACTATTGGCATTCCTGGGGAAGGAGGAAATTGACACTGAGGGAGTTGGTGGGGTGGTTTGCGTGAGCTTGGTTACAAGAGGAAGGGATTTACTGGTCAGTGGACTGCTTCCGCTGTCACCCAAAGTTTTTGAACTTGTCACTGACTTATTATGAATGCGCTGCAGGTGACGTATAAGGGAGGATGTTCCGAGGTGGTTAACGTCCTTACCCCTACTTATTACAGCTTGACAAAGGGAACACACGGCTTGACACCTGTTGTCCGCATTTCTGGTGAAATACCTCCACACCGAAGAGCTGATTTTTTTGGTATTTTCACCTGGCATGTCAACGGCCATATTCCTCCCACGGACAACAGGTGTCTCCCCGGGTGCCTGACTTAAACAAACCACCTCACCATCAGAATCCTCCTGGTCAATTTCCTCCCCAGCGCCAGCAACACCCATATCCTCCTCATCCTGGTGTACTTCAACACTGACATCTTCAATCTGACTATCAGGAACTGGACTGCGGGTGCTCCTTCCAGCACTTGCAGGGGGCATGCAAATAGTGGAAGGCGCATGCTCTTCACGTCCAGTGTTGGGAAGGTCAGGCATCGCAAACGACACAATTGGACTCTCCTTGTGGATTTGGGATTTCAAAGAACGCACAGTTCTTTGCGGTGCTTTTGCCAGCTTGAGTCTTTTCAGTTTTCTAGCGAGAGGCTGAGTGCTTCCATCCTCATGTGAAGCTGAACCACTAGCCATGAACATAGGCCAGGGCCTCAGCCGTTCCTTGCCACTCCGTGTGGTAAATGGCATATTGGCAAGTTTACGCTTCTCCTCCGACAATTTTATTTTATGTTTTGGAGTCCTTTTTTTTCTGATATTTGGTGTTTTGGATTTGACATGCTCTGTACTATGACATTGGGCATCGGCCTTGGCAGACGACGTTGCTGGCATTTCATCGTCTCGGCCATGACTAGTGGCAGCAGCTTCAGCACGAGGTGGAAGTGGATCTTGATCTTTCCCTAATTTTGGAACCTCAACTTTTTTGTTCTCCATATTTTATAGGCAGAACTAAAAGGCACCTCAGGTAAACAATGGAGATGGATGGATTGGATACTAGTATACAATTATGGACGGACTGCCACGGTTAGGTGGTATAAAAAAACCACGGTTAGGTGGTATATATTATAATAATAATAATACAATTATGGATGGACGGACTGCCTGCCGACTGCCGACACAGAGGTAGCCACAGCCGTGAACTACCGCACTGTACACTGGTTGATAAAGAGATAGTAGTATACTCGTAACAACTAGTATGACACTATGACGACGGTATAAAGAATGAAAAAAAAACCACGGTTAGGTGGTATATATTATAATAATAATACAATTATGGATGGACGGACTGCCTGCCGACTGCCGACACAGAGGTAGCCACAGCCGTGAACTACCGCACTGTACACTGGTTGATAAAGAGATAGTAGTATACTCGTAACAACTAGTATGACACTATGACGACGGTATAAAGAATGAAAAAAAAACCACGGTTAGGTGGTATATATTATAATAATAATACAATTATGGATGGACGGACTGCCTGCCGACTGCCGACACAGAGGTAGCCACAGCCGTGAACTACCGCACTGTACACTGGTTGATAAAGAGATAGTAGTATACTCGTAACAACTAGTATGACACTATGACGACGGTATAAAGAATGAAAAAAAAACCACGGTTAGGTGGTATATATTATAATAATAATACAATTATGGATGGACGGACTGCCTGCCGACTGCCGACACAGAGGTAGCCACAGCCGTGAACTACCGCACTGTACACTGGTTGATAAAGAGATAGTAGTATACTCGTAACAACTAGTATGACACTATGACGACGGTATAAAGAAAGAAAAAAAAATACCACAGTTAGGTGGTATATATTATAATAATAATACAATTATGGATGGACGGACTGCCTGCCGACTGCCGACACAGAGGTAGCCACAGCCGTGAACTACCGCACTGTACACTGGTTGATAAAGAGATAGTAGTATACTCGTAACAACTAGTATGACACTATGACGACGGTATAAAGAATGAAAAAAAAACCACGGTTAGGTGGTATATATTATAATAATAATACAATTATGGATGGACTGACTGCCTGCCGACTGCCGACACAGAGGTAGCCACAGCCGTGAACTACCGCACTGTACACTGGTTGATAAAGAGATAGTAGTATACTCGTAACAACTAGTATGACACTATGACGGTATAAAGAATGAAAAAAAAACACGGTTAGGTGGTATATATTATAATAATAATACAATTATGGATGGACGGACTGCCTGCCGACTGCCGACACAGAGGTAGCCACAGCCGTGAACTACCGCACTGTACACTGGTTGATAAAGAGATAGTAGTATACTCGTAACAACTAGTATGACACTATGACGACGGTATAAAGAAAGAAAAAAAAATACCACGGTTAGGTGGTATATATTGTAATACAATTATGGATGGACGGACTGCCTGCCGAGTTCCGACTGCCGACACAGAGGTAGCCACAGCCGTGAACTACCGCACTGTACTGTGTCTGCTGCTAATATAGACTGGTTGATAAAGAGATAGTATACAATACATACAACAATATACTACTATACTGGTGGTCAGGCACTGGTCACCACTAGTCACACTGGCAGTGGCACTCCTGCAGCAAAAGTGTGCACTGTTTAATTTTAAATTAATATAATATTATGTACTCCTGGGGGCTCCTGCTATAACAACCTGCAGTGCTCCCCAGTCTCCCCCACAATTATTATAAGCTTTGCCTTTTATACATTGATGTGCAGCACACTGGGCTGAGCTGAGTGCACACAGACTGAGTCACACTGTGTGACTGGCTGCTGCTGTGTATCGTTTTTTTTCAGGCAGAGAACGGATATAGCAGAGAACGGATATATTATATTAAAATAAATAAAAGTTAACTAACAACAACTGCACTGGTCACTGTGGTAAACTCTGTCTGACTCTGCACAATCTCTCTCTCTCTTCTAATCTAATTTCTAATGGAGAGGACGCCAGCCACGTCCTCTCCCTATCAATCTCAATGCACGTGTGAAAATGGCGGCGACGCGCGGCTCCTTATATAGAATCCGAGTCTCGCGAGAATCCGACAGCGTCATGATGACGTTCGGGCGCGCTCGGGTTAACCGAGCAAGGCGGGAGGATCCGAGTCTGCTCGGACCCGTGAAAAAAACATGAAGTTCGTGCGGGTTCGGTTTCAGAGAAACCGAACCCGCTCATCTCTACATATAACACCTGGGATGATACATATAACACCTGGGATGCTACATATAACACCTGGGATGATACATAATACACCTGGGATGCTACATTTAACACCTGGGATGATACATATAACACCTGGGATTATACATATAACACCTGGGATGATACATATAACACCTGGGATGATACATATAACACCTGGGATGATACATATAACACGTGGATGATACATATAACACCTGGGATGATACATATAACACCGTGGATGATACATATAACACCTGGGATGATACATATAACACCTGGGATGCTACATTTAACACCTGGGATGATACATATAAAACCTGGGATGATATATATAACACCTGGGATGATACATATAAAACCTGGGATGATACATATAAAACCTGGGATGATACATATAACACCTGGGATGATACATATAAAACCTGGGATGATACATACAGGATAACACCTGGGATGATACATATAACACCTGGGATGATACATATAACACCTGGGATGCTACATAAAGGATAACACCTGGGATGATACATATAACACCTGGGGTGATACATACAGGATAACACCTGGGATGATACATATAACACCTGGGATGCTACATACAGGATAACACCTGACTTGATACATATAACACCTGGGATGATACATATAGCACCTGGGATGATACATATAACACCATGGATGATACATATAACACCTGGGATGCTACATACAGGATAACACCTGGGATTATACATATAACACCATGGATGATACATATAACACCGTGGATGATACATATAAAACCTGGGATGATATATATAACACCTGGGATGATACATATAACACCGTGGATGATACATATAACACCTGGGATGCTACATACAGGATAACACCTGGGATGATACATATAACACCGTGGATGATACATATAACACCGTGGATGATACATATAAAACCTGGGATGATATATATAACACCTGGGATGATACATATAACACCGTGGATGATACATATAACACCTGGGATGATACATACAGGATAACACCTGGGATGATACATACAGGATAACACCTGGGATGATACATATAACACCTGGGATGCTACATAAAGGAAAACACCTGGGATGATACATACAGGATAACACCTGGGATGATACATATAACACCTGGGATGATACATATAACACCTGGGATGATACATATAACACCTGGGATGATACATATAACACGTGGATGATACATATAACACCTGGGATGATACATATAACACCGTGGATGATACATATAACACCTGAGATGATACATATAACACCTGGGATGCTACATATAACACCTGGGATGATACATATAAAACCTGGGATGATATATATAACACCTGGGATGATACATATAAAACCTGGGATGATACATATAACACCTTGGATGATACATATAACACCGTGGATGATACATATAACACCTGGGATGATACATACAGGATAACACCTGGGATGATACATATAACACCTGGGATGCTACATATAACACCTGGGATGATACATATAAAACCTGGGATGATATTTATAACACCTGGGATGATACATATAAAACCTGGGATGATACATATAACACCTGGGATGATACATATAACACCGTGGATGATACATATAATACCTCGGATGATACATACAGGATAACACCTGGGATGATACATATAACACCTGGGATGATACATATAACACCTGGGATGCTACATAAAGGATAACACCTGGGATGATACATATAACACCTGGGGTGATACATACAGGATAACACCTGAGATGATACATATAACACCTGGGATGCTACATATAACACCTGGGATGATACATATAACACCATGGATGATACATATAACACCTGGGATGCTACATACAGGATAACACCTGGGATGATACATATAACACCATGGATGATACATATAACACCGTGGATGATACATATAAAACCTGGGATGATATATATAACACTTGGGATGATACATATAACACCGTGGATGATATATATAACACCTGGGATGCTACATACAGGATAACACCTGGGATGATACATATAACACCGTGGATGATACATATAACACCGTGGATGATACATATAAAACCTGGGATGATATATATAACACCTGGGATGATACATATAACACCGTGGATGATACATATAACACCTGGGATGATACATACAGGATAACACCTGGGATGATACATACAGGATAACACCTGGGATGATACATATAACACCTGGGATGCTACATAAAGGAAAACACCTGGGATGATACATACAGGATAACACCTGGGATGATACATATAACACCTGGGATGATACATATAACACCTGGGATGATACATATAACACGTGGATGATACATATAACACCTGGGATGATACATATAACACCGTGGATGATACATATAACACCTGAGATGATACATATAACACCTGGGATGCTACATATAACACCTGGGATGATACATATAAAACCTGGGATGATATATATAACACCTGGGATGATACATATAAAACCTGGAATGATACATATAACACCTTGGATGATACATATAACACCGTGGATGATACATATAACACCTGGGATGATACATACAGGATAACACCTGGGATGATACATATAACACCTGGGATGCTACATATATCACCTGGGATGATACATATAAAACCTGGGATGATATATATAACACCTGGGATGATACATATAAAACCTGGGATGATACATATAACACCTGGGATGATACATATAACACCGTGGATGATACATATAACACCTCGGATGATACATACAGGATAACACCTGGGATGATACATATAACACCTGGGATGATACATATAACACCTGGGATGCTACATAAAGGATAACACCTGGGATGATACATATAACACCTGGGGTGATACATACAGGATAACACCTGAGATGATACATATAACACCTGGGATGCTACATATAACACCTGGGATGATACATATAAAACCTGGGATGATATATATAACACCTGGGATGATACATATAAAACCTGGGATGATACATATAACACCTTGGATGATACATATAACACCGTGGATGATACATATAACACCTGGGATGATACATACAGGATAACACCTGGGATGATACATATAACACCTGGGATGCTACATATAACACCAGGGATGATACATATAAAACCTGGGATGATATATATAACACCTGGGATGATACATATAAAACCTGGGATGATACATATAACACCTGGGATGATACATATAACACCGTGGATGATACATATAACACCTGGGATGATACATACAGGATAACACCTGGGATGATACATATAACACCTAGGATGATACATATAACACCTGGGATGCTACATAAAGGATAACACCTGGGATGATACATATAACACCTGGGGTGATACATACAGGATAACACCTGGGAAGCTACATATAACACCTGGGATGCTACATATAACACCTGGGATGATACATATAACACCTGGGATGCTACATATAACACCTGGGATGATACATAATACACCTGGGATGCTACATTTAACACCTGGGATGATACATATAACACCTGGGATTATACATATAACACCTGGGATGATACATATAACACCTGGGATGATACATATAACACGTGGATGATACATATAACACCTGGGATGATACATATAACACCGTGGATGATACATATAACACCTGGGATGATACATATAACACCTGGGATGCTACATATAACACCTGGGATGATACATATAAAACCTGGGATGATATATATATAACACCTGGGATGATACATATAAAACCTGGGATGATACATATAAAACCTGGGATGATACATATAACACCTGGGATGATACATATAAAACCTGGGATGATACATACAGGATAACACCTGGGATGATACATATAACACCTGGGATGATACATATAACACCTGGGATGCTACATAAAGGATAACACCTGGGATGATACATATAACACCTGGGGTGAAACATACAGGATAACACCTGGGATGATACATATAACACCTGGGATGCTACATACAGGATAACACCTGACTTGATACATATAACACCTGGGATGATACATATAACACCTGGGATGATACATATAACACCATGGATGATACATATAACACCTGGGATGCTACATACAGGATAACACCTGGGATGATACATATAACACCATGGATGATACATATAACACCGTGGATGATACATATAAAACCTGGGATGATATATATAACACCTGGGATGATACATATAACACCGTGGTTGATACATATAACACCTGGGATGCTACATACAGGATAACACCTGGGATGATACATATAACACCGTGGATGATACATATAACACCGTGGATGATACATATAAAACATGGGATGATATATATAACACCTGGGATGATACATATAACACCGTGGATGATACATATAACACCTGGGATGATACATACAGGATAACACCTGGGATGATACATACAGGATAACACCTGGGATGATACATATAACACCTGGGATGCTACATAAAGGAAAACACCTGGGATGATACATACAGGATAACACCTGGGATGATACATATAACACCTGGGATGATACATATAACACCTGGGATGATACATATAACACCTGGGATGATACATATAACACGTGGATGATACATATAACACCTGGGATGATACATATAACACCGTGGATGATACATATAACACCTGAGATGATACATATAACACCTGGGATGCTACATATAACACCTGGGATGATACATATAAAACCTGGGATGATATATATAACACCTGGAATGATACATATAAAACCTGGGATGATACATATAACACCTTGGATGATACATATAACACCGTGGATGATACATATAACACCTGGGATGATACATACAGGATAACACCTGGGATGATACATATAACACCTGGGATGCTACATATAATACCTGGGATGATACATATAAAACCTGGGATGATATATATAACACCTGGGATGATACATATAAAACCTGGGATGATACATATAACACCTGGGATGATACATATAACACCGTGGATGATACATATAACACCTCGGATGATACATACAGGATAACACCTGGGATGATACATATAACACCTGGGATGATACATATAACACCTGGGATGCTACATAAAGGATAACACCTGGGATGATACATATAACACCTGGGGTGATACATACAGGATAACACCTGAGATGATACATATAACACCTGGGATGCTACATATAACACCTGGGATGATACATATAACACCATGGATGATACATATAACACCTGGGATGCTACATACAGGATAACACCTGGGATGATACATATAACACCATGGATGATACATATAACACCGTGGATGATACATATAAAACCTGGGATGATATATATAACACTTGGGATGATACATATAACACCGTGGATGATACATATAACACCTGGGATGCTACATACAGGATAACACCTGGGATGATACATATAACACCGTGGATGATACATATAACACCGTGGATGATACATATAAAACCTGGGATGATATATATAACACCTGGGATGATACATATAACACCGTGGATGATACATATAACACCTGGGATGATACATACAGGATAACACCTGGAATGATACATACAGGATAACACCTGGGATGATACATATAACACCTGGGATGCTACATAAAGGAAAACACCTGGGATGATACATACAGGATAACACCTGGGATGATACATATAACACCTGGGATGATACATATAACACCTGGGATGATACATATAACACGTGGATGATACATATAACACCTGGGATGATACATATAACACCGTGGATGATACATATAACACCTGAGATGATACATATAACACCTGGGATGCTACATATAACACCTGGGATGATACATATAAAACCTGGGATGATATATATAACACCTGGGATGATACATATAAAACCTGGGATGATACATATAACACCTTGGATGATACATATAACACCGTGGATGATACATATAACACCTGGGATGATACATACAGGATAACACCTGGGATGATACATATAACACCTGGGATGCTACATATAACACCTGGGATGATACATATAAAACCTGGGATGATATATATAACACCTGGGATGATACATATAAAACCTGGGATGATACATATAACACCTGGGATGATACATATAACACCGTGGATGATACATATAACACCTCGGATGATACATACAGGATAACACCTGGGATGATACATATAACACCTGGGATGATACATATAACACCTGGGATGCTACATAAAGGATAACACCTGGGATGATACATATAACACCTGGGGTGATACATACAGGATAACACCTGAGATGATACATATAACACCTGGGATGCTACATATAACACCTGGGATGATACATATAAAACCTGGGATGATATATATAACACCTGGGATGATACATATAAAACCTGGGATGATACATATAACACCTTGGATGATACATATAACACCGTGGATGATACATATAACACCTGGGATGATACATACAGGATAACACCTGGGATGATACATATAACACCTGGGATGCTACATATAACACCTGGGATGATACATATAAAACCTGGGATGATATATATAACACCTGGGATGATACATATAAAACCTGGGATGATACATATAACACCTGGGATGATACATATAACACCGTGGATGATACATATAACACCTGGGATGATACAAAACAGGATAACACCTGGGATGATACATATAACACCTAGGATGATACATATAACACCTGGGATGCTACATAAAGGATAACACCTGGGATGATACATATAACACCTGGGGTGATACATACAGGATAACACCTGGGAAGCTACATATAACACCTGGGATGCTACATATAACACCTGGGATGATACATATAACACCTGGGATGCTACATATAACACCTGGGATGATACATAATACACCTGGGATGCTACATTTAACACCTGGGATGATACATATAACACCTGGGATTATACATATAACACCTGGGATGATACATATAACACCTGGGATGATACATATAACACCTGGGATGATACATATAACACGTGGATGATACATATAACACCTGGGATGATACATATAACACCGTGGATGATACATATAACACCTGGGATGATACATATAACACCTGGGATGCTACATATAACACCTGGGATGATACATATAAAACCTGGGATGATATATATAACACCTGGGATGATACATATAAAACCTGGGATGATACATATAAAACCTGGGACGATACATATAACACCTGGGATGATACATATAAAACCTGGGATGATACATACAGGATAACACCTGGGATGATACATATAACACCTGGGATGATACATATAACACCTGGGATGCTACATAAAGGATAACACCTGGGATGATACATATAACACCTGGGGTGATACATACAGGATAACACCTGGGATGATACATATAACACCTGGGATGCTACATACAGGATAACACCTGACTTGATACATATAACACCTGGGATGATACATATAACACCTGGGATGATACATATAACACCATGGATGATACATATAACACCTGGGATGCTACAAACAGGATAACACCTGGGATGATACATATAACACCATGGATGATACATATAACACCGTGGATGATACATATAAAACCTGGGATGATATATATAACACCTGGGATGATACATATTACACCGTGGATGATACATATAACACCTGGGATGCTACATATAGGATAACACCTGGGATGATACATATAACACCGTGGATGATACATATAACACCGTGGATGATACATATAAAACCTGGGATGATATATATAACACCTGGGATGATACATATAACACCGTGGATGATACATATAACACCTGGGATGATACATACAGGATAACACCTGGGATGATACATACAGGATAACACCTGGGATGATACATATAAAACCTGGGATGCTACATAAAGGAAAACACCTGGGATGATACATACAGGATAACACCTGGGATGATACATATAACACCTGGGATGATACATATAACACCTGGGATGATACATATAACACCTGGGATGATACATATAACACGTGGATGATACATATAACACCTGGGATGATACATATAACACCGTGGATGATACATATAACACCTGAGATGATACATATAACACCTGGGATGCTACATATAACACCTGGGATGATACATATAAAACCTGGGATGATATATATAACACCTGGGATGATACATATAAAACCTGGGATGATACATATAACACCTTGGATGATACATATAACACCGTGGATGATACATATAACACCTGGGATGATACATACAGGATAACACCTGGGATGATACATATAACACCTGGGATGCTACATATAACACCTGGGATGATACATATAAAACCTGGGATGATATATATAACACCTGGGATGATACATATAAAACCTGGGATGATACATATAACACCTGGGATGATACATATAACACCGTGGATGATACATATAACACCTCGGATGATACATACAGGATAACACCTGGGATGATACATATAACACCTGGGATGATACATATAACACCTGGGATGCTACATAAAGGATAACACCTGGGATGATACATATAACACCTGGGGTGATACATACAGGATAACACCTGAGATGATACATATAACACCTGGGATGCTACATATAACACCTGGGATGATACATATAACACCATGGATGATACATATAACACCTGGAATGCTACATACAGGATAACACCTGGGATGATACATATAACACCATGGATGATACATATAACACCGTGGATGATACATATAAAACCTGGGATGATATATATAACACTTGGGATGATACATATAACACCGTGGATGATACATATAACACCTGGGATGCTACATACAGGATAACACCTGGGATGATACATATAACACCGTGGATGATACATATAACACCGTGGATGATACATATAAAACCTGGGATGATATATATAACACCTGGGATGATACATATAACACCGTGGATGATACATATAACACCTGGGATGATACATACAGGATAACACCTGGAATGATACATACAGGATAACACCTGGGATGATACATATAACACCTGGGATGCTACATAAAGGAAAACACCTGGGATGATACATACAGGATAACACCTGGGATGATACATATAACACCTGGGATGATACATATAACACCTGGGATGATACATATAACACGTGGATGATACATATAACACCTGGGATAATACATATAACACCGTGGATGATACATATAACACCTGAGATGATACATATAACACCTGGGATGCTACATATAACACCTGGGATGATACATATAAAACCTGGGATGATATATATAACACCTGGGATGATACATATAAAACCTGGGATGATACATATAACACCTTGGATGATACATATAACACCGTGGATGATACATATAACACCTGGGATGATACATACAGGATAACACCTGGGATGATACATATAACACCTGGGATGCTACATATAACACCTGGGATGATACATATAAAACCTGGGATGATATATATAACACCTGGGATGATACATATAAAACCTGGGATGATACATATAACACCTGGGATGATACATATAACACCGTGGATGATACATATAACACCTCGGATGATACATACAGGATAACACCTGGGATGATACATATAACACCTGGGATGATACATATAACACCTGGGATGCTACATAAAGGATAACACCTGGGATGATACATATAACACCTTGGGTGATACATACAGGATAACACCTGAGATGATACATATAACACCTGGGATGCTACATATAACACCTGGGATGATACATATAAAACCTGGGATGATATATATAACACCTGGGATGATACATATAAAACCTGGGATGATACATATAACACCTTGGATGATACATATAACACCGTGGATGATACATATAACACCTGGGATGATACATACAGGATAACACCTGGGATGATACATATAACACCTGGGATGCTACATATAACACCTGGGATGATACATATAAAACCTGGGATGATATATATAACACCTGGGATGATACATATAAAACCTGGGATGATACATATAACACCTTTGATGATACATATAACACCGTGGATGATACATATAACACCTGGGATGATACATACAGGATAACACCTGGGATGATACATATAACACCTAGGATGATACATATAACACCTGGGATGCTACATAAAGGATAACACCTGGGATGATACATATAACACCTGGGGTGATACATACAGGATAACACCTGGGATGATACATATAACACCTGGGATGCTTCATACAGGTTAACACCTGACTTGATACATATAACACCTGGGATGATACATATAACACCTGAGATGATACATATAACACCGTGGATGATACATATAACACCTGGGATGCTACATACAGGATAACACCTGGGATGATACATATAACACCGTGGATGATACATATAACACCGTGGATGATACATATAAAACCTGGGATGATATATATAACACCTGGGATGATACATATAACACCGTGGATGATACATATAACACCTGGGATGCTACATACAGGATAACACCTGGGATGATACATATAACACCGTGGATGATACATATAACACCGTGGATGATACATATAAAACCTGGGATGATATATATAACACCTGGGATGATACATATAACACCGTGGATGATACATATAACACCTGGGATGATACATACAGGATACCACCTGGGATGATACATACAGGATAACACCTGGGATGATACATATACCACCTGGGATGCTACAAAAAGGATAACACCTGGGATGATACATACAGGATAACACCTGGGATGATACATATAACACCTGGGATGATACATATAACACCTGGGATGATACATATAACACCGTGGATGATACATATAACACCGTGGATGATACATATAACACCTGGGATGATACATATAACACCTGGGATGATACATATAACAACTGGGATGATACATATAAAACCTGGGATGATATATATAACACCTGGGATGATACATATAAAACCTGGGATGATACATATAAAACCTGGGATGATACATATAACACCTGGGATGATACATATAAAACCTGGGATGATACATATAACACCTGGGATGATACATATAACACCGTGGATGATACATATAACTCTGTGGATGATACATATAACACCTGGGATGATACATATAACACCTGGGATGATACATATAGCACCTGGGATGATACATATAAAACCTGGGATGATATATATAACACCTGGGATGATACATATAACACCTGGGATGCTACATACAGGTTAACACCTGGGATGATACATATAACACCTGGGATGATACATATAACACCTGGGATGATACATATAAAACCTGGGATGATACATAAAACACCTGGGATGATATATATAACACCTGGGATGATACATATAACGCCTGGGATCAGTGGTGTAACTATAGTGGGTGCAGGGGATGCAGTTGCTATGGGGCCCGGCGACTTGGAGGGGCCCCAAAAGCAATCCTATTGCACCCACTAAATTTTTTTTTTTCTTATTTTTGTTATTTTTAATTACTGTTGCCGCGCCGGGTTCAACAGTGTACTTACTGGTAGGGAGGAGGGAGACAGAGCCACTTGTTCTGCAGAATCCGGAAGCATGGCTATGCCTGCAGTATCGGCGCCAAGGCAGAACGTCTGGCTGACATGCACTGATTGTGCTTATACAGTGTCACAATCGTCCGCCACACACTGCCGGCACTGCTGCTGCAGGCGCAGCCACGCTTCCGGATTCTCTAGAACAAGTACCCAAACCCAGCAGTAAGTGAAAATAAAAAATTAAGAAAAGAATAAAATTAAATAATACATTTAAGAGGATGCGGTGGGATTGCATTTGGGGGACCCCTAGCCACCAAGCTGCATCCCCTGCATCTTGTATAATTAGAGGGTCCGGCCATGTCTGTCCATCTATTCCCCCTCTCATCCATCCATCTATGCCCCCTTCCTTTTTTCCGTCTATACCTCCTCCGGTCTGTCCGCCTGTCCATCTATGCCCCCATATGGTGCTGTCTATCCGTCTGTCCACGCATGCCCCTGGTCATCCATCCAACCATTAATCCTTCTGTGCCCCCTCCCGTCCGTTTGTCTATACTCCCATATGGTGCTCTGTCTGTTCGTCTATGCACCCTCTAGTCCAACCATCTGTCCATCTATGCCCCATCCTGTACATCTGTCTATACCCCCATTTGGTGCTCTATCCATCTGTTTATCTTTGTATGCCCCCTACTGTCCATCCATCTATGCCTCCATTAGGTGCTCTGTCTGTTCGTCTGTCCACCTATGCTCCCTCCTGCCCATCCATCTTTACCCCCATATGGTGCTCTGTCTTTTTGATGGTCCGTCTATGCCCCCATATGGTGCTGTCTGTCCGTCTGTCCCCACATGCCCCTGTCCATCCATCACTTTATCTGTGCCCCCTCCCATCCATTTGTCTATACTCCCATATGGTGCTCTGTCTGTTCGTCTATGCCCCCTCTAGTCCATCCATCTGTCCATCTATGCCCCATCCTGTTTATCTGTCTATACCCCCATATGGTACTCTATCCATCCGTTTATCTTTGTATGTCCCCTCCTGTCTTTCCATCTATGCCCCCATAAGGTGCTATGTCTGTTCATCTGTCCACCTATGCCCCCTCCTGCCCGTCCGTCTATACCCCTATATGGTGCTCTGTATATTTGTCTTCCTGTCTATGCCCTCTTCTACCCATCCATGCCCCCATAATGTGCTCTCTCTGTCCATCTGTTGTCCATCTATGCCCCACCATGCCTTGAAAATGATTGCACTTTTTAAAAAAAATGTCCAAGTACGGCTGGCATCTTGCACTTCGGGCATAGTTTTATTTATGCTCTATTTATGTTCTTTGTTTTTTTTCAATCCTGTCCTTTCTTTAGCTTCTGACTCATGCCGCAATTATAAAAATTTCAGCTTAGTACTGTAGCTTGTATTATTCGTAGCCAATAGTCATTTCTGGGTTCTTATTCTCTTCACCAAAATATGATGTATGGATTCATATATGGGGAGAGATTGGGCGTCTATGCTTGCACTAATAAAAACAAATGAGTCCTAGCTCATTTTACCCAGTAATCCCAGAAAACTTGGTGTATTTGCCATGATTAGAATGCCAACAGACGTGCTAGTGAAGTAGATTGTAAACGATCAACTCGGAATGACCCCCTTAGTATTGGCAGATAGAGTTATACAATGAGGCCACATCTCTGGTACAAACCAATATTTGTCCTCCCAGGTGATTTTTTTTCATTTCAACTATAATTTGAGTGGAGTCTTTTAAATACCGTATGAGGGGAGTCTTCATCACTAATTGTTGAAGGAAAGTACTAGATGCATTCACATATCCCTGGCCCCACGGCAGTGCACATGCACAGGACCCGCACTGTATGTGCGCGGGCTGTGGAGATGCCAACATCTTTGCCTGATTGACAGGCAGAGGTGTTTGTGGGGCGGTATGGGTATTTGGTAGAAGAAGCTGCTACCACTGGGCATGTGCAGCAGTTCTACTCTGTACCTTAAACTGCATGATGTGGTGGCAGCTCTAGTAATTGTATTATATACCATTGCTATTGTCATAATTTGAGCGACTTGGTAAGAGAGTGAGGGTTTCCGTGAAACCTATGTATTCCCATATGCATAATTCATACTCCCGTATTGATTAATTTGATCGATTTTGTCAATCAAGCATTATTCCTATAGTATGGTCAGATCATGCTACTGTGACCTGGACTTGGGAGGGTGGTAAAGTATACACACAATGCCTCACAGGGTATGGTATTTTCCAGAGCATTTATTGTCCACTACAGAGGACGCTCAATCAATAGCAAAAGCTCAGGAAAACTATCAGGCAACCAACAGCCACCTGGATACATCCGTTCCAAACCATTGGTATACACTTAAGGCCGTTATCTAGGGAATTGCTATACAAACAGGTTTATGCATCAAGATTTATATGCTTCAGCAGCACAAACTGGAAATGGGGTGGTTTTCAGTATGCTGAATGTCGTGATCCCGGCGCACAGTATACCGGCGCACAGTATACCGGCGCAGGGATTCCGACACCTGGCATACCGACAGCTATTCTCCCTCGTGGGGTTCCACGACCCCCCTGGAGGGAGAATCAATAGCATGGCGCGCCACGATGCCCGCAGTGTGGTGAGCGCAGCGAGCCCGCAAGGGGCTCCTTTGCGCTCGCCACACTGTCGGTATGCCGGCGGTCGGCCTCCCGGCGCTGGTATGCTGGTCGCCTGGAGCCCGGCCGCCCGGCCGCCGGCATACCATACTACACCCCTGGAAATGCGCCTAGAGCAGCTAAAATCTTTAATTAGAGCCTGCCCCTCACAACGTTTACAAATGGAGCTAGTCTCCATATGTAACCAGTTATAAAAGCTGTTTCTGGCTCATATGAAATCTGCTTTAATACAACTTTCTCTGACGTCCTAGTGGATGCTGGGAATTTCGAAAGGACCATGGGGAATAGCGGGCTTCGAAGGAGGCTGGGCACTTTAGAAAGATTTATGACTACCTGGTGTGCACTGGCTCCTCCCACTATGACCCTCCTCCAAGCCTCTGTTAGATTTTGTGCCCGGCCGAGGTTGGATGCACACTAGGGGCTCTCCTGAGCTCTTAGAAAGAAAGGTAGACTTAGGTTTTTATTTTCAGTGAGACCTGCTGGCAACAGGCTCACTGCAGCGAGGGACTAAGGGGAGAAGAAGCGAACTCGCCTGCTTGCAGCCGGATTGGGCTTCTTAGGCTACTAGACACCATTAGCTCCAGAGGGATCGACCGCAGGCCCAGCCTTGATGTTCGGTCCCGGAGCCGCGCCGCCGTCCCCCTTACAGAGCCAGAAGCAAGAAGGTGGTCCGGAAAATCGGCGGCATGAAGACATCAGTCTTCACCAAGGTAGCGCACAGCACTGCAGCTGTGCGCCATTGCTCCTCTCACACACTTCACACTCCGGTCACTGAGGGGGCAGGGCGCTTGGGGGGGGGCGCCCTGAGGCAGCAATAAAAACACCTTGGCTGGCAAAAATACCTCAATATATAGCCCCAGGGGCTATATATGAGGTAAATACCCCTGCCAGATTCCATAAAAAAGCGGGAGAATAGGCTGCGGAAAAGGGGCGGAGCTATCTCCCTCAGCACACTGGCGCCATTTTTCCCTCACAGCTCCGCTGGAAGGAAGCTCCCTAGCTCTCCCCTGCAGTCTGCACTACAGAAAAGGGTTAAAAAAAGAGAGGGAGGGCACTAAATTTAGGCGCAGTATACATTATATAAAAACAGCAGCTATAGGGGACATAACTCAGTTAGTCCCTGCATTATATAGCGCTCTGGTGTGTGCTGGCATACTCTCACTCTGTCCCCCCAAAGGGCTTTTGTGGGTCCTGTCCTCGTTTAGTGCATTCCCTGTGTGTCTGCGGTGTGTCGGTACGGCTGTGTCGACATGTTGAATGAGGAGGCTTATATGGTGACGGAGCAGAGGCCGATATATGTGATGTCGCCCCCTGTGGGGCCGACACCAGAGTGGATGGATAGGAGGAAGGTATTAACCGACAGTGTCAACTCCTTACATAAAAGGGTGGATGACGTAACAGCTGTGGGACAGCCGGCTTCTCAGCCCGCGCCTGCCCAGGCGTCTCAAAGGCCATCACGGGCTCAAAAACGCCCGCTCTCTCAGATGGGAGACACAGATGTCGACACGGAGTCTGACTCCAGTGTCGACAAGGTTGAGACATATACACAATCCACTAGGAACATCCGTGACTTGATCCCGGCAATAAAAAATGTGTTATACATTTCTGACATTAACCCAAGCACCTCTAAAAATGGGTTTTAGGTTTGGGGAGAAAAAAGCAGGCAGTGTTTTGTTCCCCCATCAGATGAATTAATGAAGTGTGTGAAAAGCGTGGGTTCCCCCGTTAAGAAACTGGTAATTTATAAAAAGTTACCGATGGCGTACCCTTTCCCGCCAGGAGGATAAGTTACGCTGGGAGATATCCCCTAGGGTGGATAAGGCGCTCACACGGTTGTCAAAAAAGGTGGCACTGCCGTTTTAGGAACGGCCACTTTGAAGGTACCTGTTGATAAAAAGCAGGAGGCTATCCTGAAGTCTGTATGTACACACTGAGGTACTAGACTGAGACCTGCAGATCGTGCTGCTGCAGCGTGGTCGGTGACCCTGTCAAGCATACTAGTTTGCTAATATGAGAACATATTAAAGACGTCGTCTTATATATGAGGGATGCACAGAGGGATATTTTGCTGGCTGGCATCCAAAATGAATGTAATGTCCATTCTGTCAGGAGGGTATTAGAGACCTGTCACTGGCCAGGTGATGCTGACTTAAAAGGCGCATAGAGATTCTGCCTTATAAGGGTGAGGAATTATTTGGGGATGGTCTCTGGGACCTCGTATCCACAGCAACTGCTGGGAAGAAATATTTTTACCTCAGGTTTCCTCACAGACTAAGAAAGCTCTGTATTATCAGGTACAGTCCTTTCGGCTTCAGAAAAGCAATCGGGTCAAATGGCGCTTCCTTTCTCTACAGAGACAAAGGAAGAGGGAAAAAGCTGCACCAGTCAGCCTGTTCCCAGAATCAAAATTCTTCCCCCGCTTCCTGTGAGTCCACAGCATGACACGGGTGCTCCACAGGTGTAGCCAGGTACGGTGGGGGGCCATCTCAAAAATTTCAGCAAATAGTGGGCTCGCTCACAGGTGGATCCCTGTTTCTTTCAAGTAGTATTTCAGGGGTACAAGCTGGAATTCGAGATGTCTCCCCCCCCGCCGTTTCCTCAAATATGCCTTGCCGACAACTCCCTCAGGCAGGGAGGCTGTGCTAGAGGCAATTAATAAGCGGTATTCCCAGCAGGTAATACTCAAGGTGCCCCTACTTCAACAAGGACGGGGTTACTATTCCACACGGTTTGGGGTACTGAAACCGCATGGTTCGGTGTGACCCATTTTATATTTAAAATCCTTGAACACATACATAAAAAAAAAAAGTTCAAGATGGAATCGCTCAGGGCGGTTATTGCAAGCCTGGACGAGGGGGATTACATGGTATCCCGGGACATCAAGGATGCTTACCTGCTTGTCCCCATTTACCATCCTCGCCAGGAGTACCTCAGATTTGTGGTACAGGTTTGCCATTACCAAGTCCAGACACGGCCGTTTGGACTGTACATGGCACCGAGGGTGTTTACCAAGGTAATGGCCGAAATGATGATACTCCTTCGAAAAAAGGGAGTTTTAATTATCCCGTACTTGGACGATCTCCTAATAAAGGCACGGTCCAAGGAACAGTTGTTGGTGGGAGTAGCACTATCTCAGGAAGTGCTGCGCCAGCACGGCTGGATTCTGAATATCCCAAAGTCACAGCTGGTTCCGACTACACGTATACTGTTCCTAGGTATGATTCTGGACACAGTCCAGAAAAAAGTGTTTCTCCCGAAGGAGAAAGCCAGGGAGTTGTCTTCTCTAGTCAGAGACCTCCTGAAACCAAAACAGGTATCGGTGCATCACTGCACGCGGGTCCTGGGAAAGATGGTAGCTTCTTACGAGGCAATTCCATTCGGCAGGTTCCATGCCAGAATCTTTCAGTGGGACCTGTTGGACAAGTGGTCCGGATCGCATCTTCAGATGCATCGCTTGATAACCCTGTCTCCAAGAACCAGGGTGTCTCTTCTGTGGTGGCTGCAGAGTGCTCATCTTCTGGAGGGCCGCAGATTCGGCATACAGGACTGGGTCCTGGTGACCACGGATGCCAGCCTTCGAGGCAGGGGGGCAGTCACACGGGGAAGAAACTTCCAAGGACTATGGTCAAGTCAGGAGACTTCCCTTCACATAAATATTCTGGAACTAAGGGCCATTTACAATGCCCTAAGTCAAGCAAAATCCCTGCTCCTACACCAGCCGGTGCTGATCCAGTCAAACAACATCACGGCAGTCACCCATGTGAATCGACAGGGCGGCACAAGAAGCAGGATGGCAATGGCAGAAGCCACAAGAATTCTCCGATGGGCAGAAAATCATCTACTAGCACTGTCAGCAGTGTTCATTCCGGGAGTGGACAACTGGGAAGCAGACTTTCTCAGCAGGCACGACCTCCACCCGGGAGAGTGGGGACTTCATCCAGAAGTCTTCAAAATGATTGTAAATCAGTGGGATTGTCCACAGGTGGACATGATGGCGTCCCGCCTAAACAAAAAACTAGAGAGGTATTGCGCCAGGTCAAGAGACCCTCAGGCAATAGCTGTGGACGCTCTACTGACACCGTGGGTGTATCAGTCAGTTTATGTGTTCCCTCCTCTGCCTCTCATACCAAAGGTATTGAGAATAATAAGAAGGCGAGGAGTAAACACAATTCTCGTGGTTCCGGATTGGCCAAGACGAGCATGGTACCCGGAACTTCAAGAGATGATCTCAGAGGACCCATGGCCTCTGCCGCTCAGACAAGACCTGCTACAGCAAGAGCCTTGTCTGTTCCAAGATTTACCGCGGCTGCGTTTGACGGCATGGCGGTTGAACGCCGGATCCTAAAGGAAAAGGGCATTCCGGAAGAAGTCATTTCTACGCTTATTAAAGCCAGGAAAGAGGTTACAGCAAATCATTATCACCGCATATGGCGGAAATATGTTGCATGGTGTGAGGCCGAAAGGGCCCCAACAAAGGAATGTCAACTAGGTCGATTTCTGCATTTCCTGCAAGCAGGAGTGAATATGGTCCTAAAATTAGGTTCCATTAAGGTACAGATCTCGGCTCTGTCGATTTTCTTTCAAAAAGAACTAGCTTCAGTACCTGAAGTTCAGACATTTGTAAAAGGAGTGCTGCATATTCAGCCCCCATTTGTGCCTCCTGTGGCACCTTGGGATCTCAACGTGGTGTTGAGTTTCTTAAAATCACATTGGTTTGAGCCACTAAAGACCGTGGATCTGAAATATCTCACGTGGAAAGTGGTCATGTTATTGGCCTTGGCTTCGGCCAGGCGAGTATCAGAATTGGCGGCTTTATCATGTAAAAGCCCTTATCTAATTTTCCATACGGATAGGGCAGAATTGAGGACTTGTCCCCAGGTGGTGTCAGCGTTTCACCTGTACCAGCCTATTGTGGTGCCTGCGGCTACTAAGGACTTGGAGGACTCCAAGTTGCTAGACGTTGTCAGGGCCCTGAAAATATATGTTTCCAGGACAGCTGGAGTCAGAAAATCTGACTCGCTGTTTATTTAATATGCACCCAACAAGCTGGGTGCTCCTGCTTCTAAGCAGACTATTGCTCGTTGGATTTGTAGTACAATTCAGCTTGCACATTCTGTGGCTGGCCTGCCACAGCCAAAATCTGTCAATGCCCATTCCACAAGGAAGGTGGGCTCATCTTGGGCGGCTGCCCGAGGGGTCTCGGCTTTACAACTTTGCCGAGCAGCTACTTGGTCAGGGGCAAACACGTTTGCAAACTTCTACAAATTTGATACCCTGGCCTTGGAGGACCTGGAGTTCTCTCATTCGGTGCTGCAGAGTCATCCGCACTCTCACGCCCATTTGGGAGCTTTGGTATAATCCCCATGGTCCTTTCGGAGTTCCCAGCATCCACTAGGACGTCAGAGAAAATAAGAATTTACTCACCGGTAATTCTATTTCTCGTAGTCCGTAGTGGATGCTGGGCGCCCATCCCAAGTGCGGTTTATCTGCAATACTTGTACATAGTTATTGTTAACTAAATTGGGTTATTATTGAGCCATCTGTTGAGAGGCTCAGTTGTTTCATACTGTTAACTGGGTATAATATCACGAGTTATACGGTGTGATTGGTGTGGCTGGTATTAGTCTTACCCGGGATTCAAAATCCTTCCTTATTGTGTACGCTCGTCCGGGCACAGTGTCCTAACTGAGGCTTGGAGGAGGGTCATAGTGGGAGGAGCCAGTGCACACCAGGTAGTCATAAATCTTTCTAGAGTGCCCAGCCTCCTTCGGAGCCCGCTATTCCCCATGGTCCTTTCGGAGTTCCCAGCATCCACTATGGACTACGAGAAATAGAATTACCGGTGAGTAAATTCTTATTATTACAGAAGTTTTATAACTATGGAAACAAAATGGGAAGAGTCTTAGCTCATAAACTATGAAAGCATCAAACTAGAAACAGGATTATATGTATTGTAAACCCAGATGGTCTGAAATGACTTAACCCAACAGAAATTGTAGATGCATTTGCTCAGTATTATAACAATCTCTATAATTTACAACTTGATACTGAAATAGCATGCACTACTAAGGCGAGCATATTCTCTTTCTAACAAGAAATCAATTTCCCTCAACTGAGGGGAGAAGATCTGCTGGCTGTAAACGGGCCGTTGACAGAACAATAAACTTTTGATGGGGTAAAAGCACTGCCCGAGGGGAAGGTTCCAGGTCTGGATGGAGTCACAAATATATTTTTAAGCACTTTACGTCCCCTATTGTCCCTAAGCTCATTTCATTATTCAGCAATGTCTGCGGTCAGGGTGTTTTTCCTATGGAAATGTTAGAACCCCAAATTATCTTTTTACCAAAACCTGGAAAGGACCCTTTATATCACAATTTTCAACCCACTACTTTACTCAATTCTGATATTAAATCTTAGCTAAAATGATAGCTACTCAAATGTCCCCATTGATACCGGAGTTGATCGACCCAGACCACGTGGGCTTTGTCCAGGGCAGACAGGCTTTGGATAATACCTGAAGAGTTTTTGACTTGGCAGAGTTGGTGCTGAAATGCCACCAGGTATTGAAGGTGCTGCACTTGGAGGATATGCTCTTGAGGAAGCTGGCTGCTCTTAGACCAGTTAAAAGCATTGAGCCTGAAACTACTCTTTCATAAGCCATCTGCACTCATTGATTTCTAGCTCTGACATAATTTGGACTCTTTCCCTCCAATGGACTTTAAAGTGCAGCAGCTTCATTATCTGAGCCACCACTTTGAAAATTGCTACCTCTTCCCAAAAGGGAGAAACTATTGGGGACTGCAACCAAAAAGATCCGGTAAAATTGATGCTAAAGAGTGGACTTTTATGGACATACATTGGAGTTGGTCCTAGCCAGAGCATGTTATAATATGATATTGGTGTTAACAGTGGCACTTCTTATATATGACATTTTTATTCTTATGATCATATTGTGGCACCTTTTTAATAATTGTTACTATTTTCTAATAAATTATATTTGCCTATATATTTACACAAACCATCCCATTAGTAATTATTGTGTCAGCCAGCGCTGGTATACATTTATTACCAGTGCCGTAACTAGACATTTTAGCGTTGTGTGCAAGAAACGACATTGGCGCCCCCCATGCAAGATAGGGGCAGTGCACGCCGTAGCCACGCAAAAAAGATATAGGGGCGTGGATTCATGAGGAAGGGGTGTGGCCACAAAATAGCAATTCATACTACGGTGCACAGTAGTCTCCATTATTTTAATTATGCTGCACAGTAGCGCCACTACACCAGGTAGAGCCCCTTTTATACATTACAGCAGACAGCGTCCCCCTTTTTACACATTACGGCAGACATTCCCCTTTTTTACACATTACAGCAGACAGCGTCCCCCTTTTTTACACATTACAGCAGAAAGCGTCCCCGTTTTTACACATACGGCAGACGGTGTCCCTCTTTATACACATTGTAGCAGCCAGTCCCCCTTTTTACACATTGCGGCAGACGGTGTCCCCCTTTATACACATTGCGGCAGCCAGTCCCCCTTTATACACATTGCGGCAGCCAGTCCCCCTTTTTACACATTGCGGCAGCCAGGCCCCCTTTTTACATATTACGGCAGACGGTGTGCCCCTTTTTCCACATTGTGGCAGCCAGTCACCCTGTTTACACATTATGGCAGAATGTGTCCCCCTGAGAGAGAGAGAGAGAGAAAGAGAGAGAGATACTTACCATCTCCCCGCTGACAGGCTCCTCGTGCTGGCAGCTCCCTCGGTGCAAGCATCGGACAAGGAGGAGGAGGAAGGGGGACAGGAGCCGCAGCAGTGCTATTTCATTGGTAGTAAGCGCCGCTGCTGCTGTCTCCTCTCCTTCCATATTGGCTGCCCGGCGCTGCTGTGGATGCTGGGATGGAGAAAACACATCCCGGCATCCACAGCAGCGCTGGGCAGCCAATACGGAAGGAGAGGGGACAGCAGCAGCGGTGCTTACTACCAATGAAATAGCGCTGCTGCGGCTCCAGTCCCCCTCCCTCCTCCTCCTTCTCCGCTGCCCGGCGCTGTTCTCTTCTCCCTCCACAGCGCGGCGGCACACGGCACCTTGGAGAGGCGGCATGTAATGAGTCAATTTGACTCATTACATGCCGCTGACCGTGTGCCCTCAGGGCAACTGCGCTGTGTGCCAGGCCCACTTGGCAGACACGTAGTTACAGCCCTGTTTATTAACATCTATTCAGTGCTTGCATACCATCTACACAGTGCCTGCATACCATCTAATTTGTGCCACTAAACCATCCTTGCTTTGCCTAATCTGCTCTGGCTGAGATCCTGACCCAGCTCTGACCTCACCCTCCATGCTCCCATGTTTCTCTACCCTCAGTTATTTTCCAGTCCATTACTCTGTGGTCTACATCCTATTGTGTGAGCCCCTACTGCTGGAGGTTTAAGTCCCCGGGGCTCCCCAAGTACCGGTGTGCATATCAAGCACTAAGGGAACACCAACAGTGCTGTAGTTCCAAAACATTTACTAGTCACATGTAGAATATTTAAAAAATGGTCTGTACATGAACAAGGAAATTATGTCAAACATCATTTGACATTAGTCTATAGTGTGTTATACAAAACTTGGATCATTTCTATTACTGCTAAGTATATTTTTCATATACTTTATTATTTGCTTTATTTATTGCAATCATGTATATGATTTAATTTATTAATAATGCTGCTTTTGCTGTAAGCGAGGCAGTAGCAATGTCTACCATCAATCATCTCCAGAAGACTATCCACAACCATTCCTGGTGAATAAAGGAGTGTCAGAAGAGAAGAAAGTCCCTGTCCCACATACTGTTGCTCCAACATGATGCTATTGTAACTCATCTTCACAGTGCTTGAGACCATGGCATTTGATCTGGATATAGTTTAATGTAATATGTTCTTTATTACGCTAATTCCATAACTTCTCTTCTTTGTAATGGACTAACTGGAGACAAGGGGGGTCATTCCGACCCGTTCGCACGCAGCAGTTTTTCGCTGCAGTGCAAATGGGTCAGGACTGCAGCTGCGCGGCGCCCTCAATGCGCATGCGTGTCTTTGTCAGGCGACAGCCGTCACTGGGCAGCAACGCCGCCAGCACAGAAAGTGATGGCAGCGTCGATTGCTAGAAGATTGACGGTGGGGAGGTGTTCCGGGGTGTCTACTCACTGTTTTCCAGGCGTGGTGAGTCCAGCGCAGGCGTGTCCAGGCATTTGGAGGGTAGATGTCTGACCGGGAACTTCATCCCCGGATTCATCGCACTGGGTGAGTAACTGCAGCCCTGGTCTTTTTTTACTTGAAACTTTTTTTGCATTGCAGGGCTGCACCAGCGTTCACAGCCCTGCTATGCTAAAATACACTCCCCCATAGGCGGCGTCAGGTTAATCGCTCGAGCAGCAAAAAGTTGCTACGTGCGATCAACTTGGAATGACCCCCTAGATGCAATGTTACTTTAGAATTCCTAGACCACACACTAGATTTTGGAAAAAATTTGAGTACTCTTACATCTTTGCAAAAAAGAAAATTAAACTGGAAAATAAATCAATTCTATAAAAAAACACTCATTATGTCAGGGAGATTTGCCTGTGAAAATGTACTTGCACTATTTTGTTCTTTCTCAAAAATTATAATGTACAGAAAGACAGAATGGAAAGTTTTCGTCATAACTTTAAAAAGTTTATAAAATGAAATCACAAGGGGAGAGTATATTTGAGATGTAAAATCTTTATTTTTGTTTGAGTCCCCATAGTATAGGTAGCAGATCCCACATTGTATTGGGAGCCACACTATATAAGTAAGGTTCCTTCCTCCCCTGTGTTCTACAGTATTTTCATTCCACAAATCTGCATTATGTGCTGCACAATGTTTCTGTATCTGATCTGTGGTTATTTGTAGCATAATATATTTTCTGTTATTTGTAATTACATATCCATAGGACACATTGTCTTCTGTCAGTATTAGTAATAGTTTCAATAGTATAAACAGGAGGAATTTATAAAATAAGACTGAGACTGCAAGATATGAACATTATTTTCTTGCAAAGTTTTTTTTCTGAGGAGCACGGTAGGACTTATCATCTGAAAAACCTGATTACACACAATATGTATTTGCCCTGAGTTGCAGACTGGAGTGAAAAGAATTACAATTGTGAAATATTTCAGTACTTGAAAATTTAAGCCCCAGTATAATATTACAAGACGGCATTTCATGCTGATAAAAAGAAAAATAAATGTAAGTATATGACTTCATAGACGGGAAACACAAACACATGAAGAAACAGAAAGGTGCACACAGCAGGGACAGTGTAAGGTTTATGTGGGCTGGAAGCTGCAGCTACAGATGTTTGGGGAATGCAAAGTGTGTATACAGACTGCACTATAGAGATAATGTGAGATTTGAATCGATCTTTATAAAATGTAATTCCTTCTTTTGCACAATTGTCTTTGGCTTTACCAGTCAGCAGCGGACCCTTATAAATGTGATGATGGTACAGTGAGGTGCAGTATATCATAATATAGACATGTAGACACAATAGCTGAGTAGGTTTCTGGCTGCAGAAAAGTGAATTCTCTGTGGAGAGAACTCAATTCTTTGTGAAGTGCTGACGGGCATCACTGTGATGCCAGGCTGTGCACATATTGGCCAGTTATGGTAGTGTCTACATAACAAGTTCTCACTCGCACTCATACGGGACGTGAGGAAAACTTGCAATACTGACAGGAGGTGATGTTGTTTCACAAGGGCACATTGCATCAATGACTGGAATCGATTTTCCCTCTATTTACTGTAGCCACGGACAAAAAAAATATTTGTAGAAAATCAATAAGGAGATTTCAAAATGGCACATCAATGGCGTCGTAAATTCTGGATAATGTTTGGTATGCTGGTATGTACTTACCAGATAAATTTGAAACAGCCTGTATATATCTTAAATAAATATTACAAAATCTGATGACCTCTGTTTTTATGTTGTAACTGTGTCACTGTACAGTATTACATCAGATTGAATTTGATAATAAAAAAAGATTATGAAAAAATATTTATAAAATAAACATTAAATAAACAAATAATTTCAAAAAGAATCAGTATTAATCCCAGAATTAATTCATGTCGCAACCTTCCCTAAACCAATAAGGGTAGTAACTTTTATAAGATCTATATGTTATTAATCACACAACTGAATATTTTTTTTAAACTGATCAAAAGTGTATTTTTTTAATGATTGAATTTGGTTAACAAAATGTATTTAAAGTATGTCTAATACAATTCTCTTTAAAAATAATAAAAAAAATACATTGATTGTTGGAACAGCGAGACTATCAATGATCGGAGCATTGTGACTTCAGTTTCCCATCACGTATCCTCTCTCTAGCCTCTGGAGCTCTGCATGAAAGGTGAGGGGTGTTTTTTTTTTACTTTTCCCCAGCAGCTGCAAATGTCTGCAGCTGCTGGGTGGGGGGTGATGCCAGACTGACTGGTCAGCAGTGATCAGTAGCACAGCAGGCACTGAGTGAACCAGTAAACAGAGGGACCAGAGGTACCTCTGAGAGCAGCTTTTGATCTGTCTACTGTAACTGTGTATGAGATATAAAACTCACAAGTATGTAGTTAAAACACTAAGCACTCAATCATTTTTCTTAACAAAGTTAAATTAAAATGATGTAGCTACACAAAACATAATTATTGTTTTTTTTTCTACTTTTGTGCCACAGCAGATACAATTATTTAGAAAATTTTTTAATTTAATTTAAAAAAGTGAAGTACTGGAAATATTTTTTTACAAAAATGTCTGGGCACAGAGAAAGTAAAAGGAAAACAAAAACAGGCTGGACATTTCCAACCCCCATTGCTGGTTCTTTAGATAGGTGAAACCACCATTAGCTTGTCTTGCACTGGATGATCCCAAAGAATATATACCATGGCCTGTGCTTCCACAGAGAGATTAATTAATTGAAGATTAGATGAGTAAGGAATTTAGCTCCAGTCACCTCTCGAAGCCTCAGAATCTACATGGGAGGGAGAAGCACATTTTTTTTTATCACATGTGCAGCACATTCATCCAAAATAAAATCCAAACATACAATTCTACATCAGACCCGAATGTTCTGAGAAGAACTTGTAATGTAACAATTGAAGAAAACATTAGTAAAGTGAAATAAATAAATAAATGTGTCCTACTGAAGTAGCCACACTCATCGTGGCTACATCTATAGCAAACAGGCACTCTCAGCACAGATAGGCACGACCACGTCTAGCCACGTCAAGATGCATAATTAGATGCCCCCTTTATTGCAAATGGGGTGCGTGTTCATCTAAGACATGCTTGCGCCCCAGACATACACACGGTCACTCGTAACAAGGTGTGATTGTGGTAAGATGTAGCCACGATGAGCATGGCTATATCTGTACATACAGTAAGGGACATTCAATGTCCTGCGTTTATCCTTTATGCATACTCTATATAATATACTGTGAGGGCTGTATTTAGCATGTAGACATGTACCTAGGCCAGGACAGTTCCTAGCTCACCTATATTTGGTGATTATTTTTCATATACTTTTTCATCTATCTTGAAATTACTTATTCATATTTGACTATAGCCAAGACAACACGAGCTTGCAGGATGCACATTTACTAATTTACCACATACTTGCTCAACTCTTACCCAACAAATGTCCCCATCACAGTAACCACTAATAGTAATAATAATTCTTCTTTGCAGAATCACCAGAATATAAGATGGAGAACAATACTTATATTAAGGAATTCATCTTGGTGTCATTTTCCACAAAATCTGGATATACATCCTTAACAACTAGTGTGTTTTTCTTCCTTTATGTGTTTGGAGTTCTCATCAATTCTAGTATAATTACAGTAATTTACACTGATTATCAGTTACACACCCCCATGTATGTATTTCTCTGTAACCTGGCCTTAGTAGATATCTTTTTTACAACCACTACTGTCCCCAACCTGCTGTACATGTTACTATCTGGTGATAATACAGTGTCCTTCATACAATGCTTCACCCAGATGTACTTTTATATATTGGCTGGTAGCGCAGAAGATATTCTAATATTCATTATGGCATATGACCGATATGTTGCTATATGTGATCCTCTACACTACCAAACTATTTTAAACAGGAAACACTGCCTCTTGCTGGCATCTGGCACTTGGATGGTTGGAATCTTGAACTCATGCCTGTTTACAATTCAAGCCTCACTTATGTCCTTCTGTCAGTCTCGCATCATACACCAGTTTTTCTGTGATCCAAAAGCTCTGATTAACATCGCCTGTGCTGGCCTTGAACAGTTTTATATTGTTGTCTTTCTGGATTTTTTTATATTAGGATTATTCCCAGCAATGTTCAGTTTCACATCTTATATAAAAATTATCAGGATCATCTTGCAGATAAAATCTAAGGACAGCAGAAAGAAAGCCTTCTCCACCTGCTCATCCCACCTCACTGTTGTTATTATGTACTATATGTCAGGTGTATGTGCGTACATGATGCCAACATCAGGATCCTCTAATGTTCTAGAACAGGTCTTTACAACAGTGGATGCAGTTGTTACACCCATGATGAATCCTCTCATCTACAGTCTACGAAACAAATATTTGAATTGTGCTTTGCTGAGACTACTGGGGATAAATTTAAATGGAAATAAAATTATCAAATTAAAGTGAATTTCAAGCAGAGAGAGCTAAATGCACTGTTATCAAATGAATGCACTGTTATCACTTTAACTTTGTACAACTATTGCTATTATACTGTATGTTTATTAAATAATAATAATAGATATGACACATATTTGCTAGATTATATATGACACATATTTGCTAGATTGAAACCAGAGACATTTATATTGGGAAATATAAATAAAGCCATGTAAATATAGATATTTAGCTTTTAATACATACGTATTTTAAAGTAATTTTCTTCTAAAATAACGATGTCTGTGAATATGGCCTAATAGTTCCACAATTTCTTTAATAGCTAGAACACTGGATACAGTAGGAGAAAAAAATGTATCTTGTTTGAAGGCTTTCTTAATTTTGAAAAATTCTGGAGTGTATAAATATTTTTTAGATTTAAATTTAGCTTTTATAATACCATTATCTAAAACAAGACTTTATAGGTAGGTTTTAGTGGCTTTAATTAATTCAGTTTTATTCTGATTTTTGGCAAAATATCATTAATGAGTATATAGCAGGGGTGGCCAGACTTTTGGAGTCGGCGATCTACTTTGAAAGCTGAAAAGCTTTTGTGATCTACCCAGGTGGAATAGTAGCGCGTGCCGCAGGCGCGCGCCCTAAAAGGGGCGTGGCATAACAAAAAGTGGGTGTGGTATAACAAAAAAAGGGATGTAGCCTTGCTGCACAGAGTGTAATGACTGTCTTGCAAGAAATAACACATTGGCCCCCACAGGTAAAAACCTCAAACACATATGCCCCCACAGTGCCAGATACACATATGCCCCCACAGTGCCAGATATGCCCCCACAGTGCCAGATATGCCCCCACAGTGCCAGATACAGATATGCCCCCACAGTGCCAGATACAGATATGCCCCCACAGTGCCATGTGCCCACAGTGCTAGATTTGCCCCCACAATGCCATATATGCCCCCACAATGCCAGATACAGATATGCCCCCACAGTGCCATGTGCCCACAGTGCCAGATATGCCCCCACAGTGCCAGATATGCCCCCACAGTGTCAGATACAGATACGCCCCCACAGTGCCATGTGCCCACAGTGCCAGATATGCCCCCACAGTGCCAGATATGCCCCCACAGTGTCAGATACAGATATGCCCCCAGAGTGCCATGTGCCCACAGTGCTAGATATGCCCCCACAGTGCCAGATTACAGATATGGTCATTCTCTGCATCACATGCTGAGCACAGGAACTGAGTGGGGAGCTATTAGCAAATTCATTGCAGGCAGGCTAAAAAATGATATGTCAAATTAGACTAGTCAGTAATAACACATATATAAAAACATTACAGGTTATGGCAAAATTCCAGGAGGAATAGCAATGGCTCCACTTGCCCTTCAATGCAAACTGCCATGAGTGATGCCCTGCTCAAGTAGCAACACTTAAAATAAGACCTCCTTTAATTATTCCATTAGTGCTGAGCCTTCCCCTCCAACACAATGTACCTGAACTGCCTGGTCTGCTGGATTCCCGGTGGCTGGATCACTGGCTGGCTCCCCACTGGGCTGGCACTGTCAGTGTGCCTATTCCCGCCTGAGCTGACTGCATCAAACAAGATCCAACAGGCGCAGAGGCTCCTCAGTTCGCGTTCCCAATGATGCATAGCACGGGTGCGCGGCTGACGTCATGACGTCACCCGCGCAATGCATCATTGAGAACGGGACTCACAGAGGTGGCAAGTTACACAAGAATGCAGAAGTTGGTCGCGATCTACCGGCAGGAGCTCCGCGAGCTACCGGTAGATCGCGATCGACCTTTTGGCCACCTCTGGAATATAGTAACATTGTTACCTTCATTGCATGTGGACCTTATTTCACTATCAATTATTTTTGAGAAAAAAATCTCATATCCTCTTTAATAAAAGGCTCCAGCTAATTTTCAGTAAATATAAAGATATATAATGTATCACTTCTATGATATAAACATTCCAGATAAATCATACTATTAGCTGTTACTATTAGTATAGTGGTAGTTGAAATTACTTCTTTCTGCTGTATAATTGCCACATCTCATTCTGGTTAAAGTATCATATGGGCCCTACTCACTGGCCGAGGTGCCCGACGGTCGATACGGCCGACGAGCGACCCGTCGGCGGGGGGGCAGTGACGGGGGGAGTGAAGCTTCTTCACTCCCCCCGTCACCCGGCTCCATAGACGTGCAGGCAAATATGGACGAGATCGTCCATATTGGCCTGCATGCACAGCCGACAGGAGACCAGCGATGAACGAGCGCGGGGACGCGCATCGTTCATCGCTTAAGTCTCCACACTGAAAGATATGAACGAGATCTCATTCATTTATGAACGAGATCGTTCATATCTTTCAAAATATCGGCCAGTGTGTAGGGCCCATTAGTCATACCATACCATACAATAACATAACATAAACAGATTTTTTTTTTTTTTGCAGCCTTCAGCAGCTCGTTCAATTAAGTCAATATCTTAAAATACTGACATGATAATTGACCACATGGAATAGTGCTTACTGTATTTCTTATATTTGACAATGTCTTGGGAAGTGCCTGGATCACAGTATAACAAAACAATTTCTTCTAAAGGTCATAGAACATGAAGCCACATAGACTTGTAAATTATGTCACATAAAATAGTCAAATAGGAAGACAGGCTAAAGGCATGCAGTGAGGGGACAGAGACTCTCTCCAAGCAGGTGCTTAGTGTTGTTTTTTTGGTTGCCTCTGCATAGCAAACTGTCAGTCCAAAAGGCTTTTGATCTTATATACCCATAATACTGTACATTCAATATGATGCTATTGCTCCTATCTTCACAGTGCTTGATTCCACTTCTATGCTATGTTATTTACTAAAGGGAGACATGATGCATATGTAATTTTGTACTCATTATGGTTGCCCATTTACAAGTATCCATATTGACAGGACACTTTTATACTTTCCAAGTCATAAATATTACTCATAACAATACTTGAAAGAATGTTCTCTTTTATCAGGATAGAAAATGTATAGGTCCAGATGTACTTAGCCTTGAAAAGTGATAACGTGGAGAGTGCTAAAGTACCAGCCAATCAGCTCCAAACTGCCATGTTACAGGAGCTGGTTGCTTGGTGCTTTATCACTCTTCACTTTATCACTTTTCAAGGCTTAGTACATCTAGCCCACACAGTGACAGATACAGGTGAAACTCAGAAAACAAGAATATTGGAGGTCATTCCGAGTTGTTCGCTCGCAAGGCAATTTTAGCAGAGTTGCTCACGCTAAGCCGCCGCCTACTGGGAGTGAATCTTAGCTTCTTAAAATTGCGAACGACGTATTCGCAATATTGCGATTACTAACTTCTTAGCAGTTTCTGAGTAGCTCGAGACTTACTCGGCATCTGCGATCAGTTCAGTGCTTGTCGTTCCTGGTTTGACGTCATAAACACACCCAGTGCTCGCCCAGACACTCCTGCTTTTTTTCCGGAAACAGCAGCGTTTTTTCCGCCCAGTAACACCCATTTCCTGTCAATCACACTACGATCGCCTGAGCGAAGAAAAAGCAGTGAGTAAAAATCCTAACTTCATAGCAAATTTACTTGGCGCAGTGTGGACATTGCGCATGCGCACTAAGCGGAAAATCGCTGCGATGCGATGAAATTTACCGAGCGAACAACTCGGAATGAGGGCCATTGTGCAAAAGTTAATTTATTTCAGTAATTCAACTTAAAGGGCGAAACTAATAAATTATATAGACTCATTACATGCAAATTTAAGAGAGAAAATCACGCACCAGAACTAATAAATGAATGAATGTTAATGTGAGGGGTTAAGCGTTAAATTTCCATTAAATATTCATATAATTTTGATGCTGGTGCTACCTACTGATCTGAAAAATGTATACAAAGAAGAAAAATTGTGACAGAGATCAGTTTATCTAGGTGCACTCTACCCCCTTAATAAATCTAATCTATGATAGTTTTTACTTTAATAATTTATACTTTTTTTTTTTTTTTTTTTACAAACATAAGGTACCAATACCCACATGGAATGTCATCCTTTATTCATATTCTCCCATACGGTATTATAATGGCCTAAATATTAGGCCATGCAAAGCGAAATATTAAAAGAAGTTTATAGAAACAGAAAAACGTGAAAAGAAAAAATGTTTATTAGACAGATTTCTGTCTTGTGTGAAAATGAGAATAAAATACATTTATTAAAACCAAAATTGTGTGCCACCTATTATATCTTAAATATTTTATATCACTCTTATGATGAGTATAAGTGTTCTAAGCTCCAATTATTTGTATGTATGCACCTGATAAATATCAGTATACTCCTCTTCTACTCAATTATTTTTACTATATCCGAGCAATGTATTCATTCCAAACGTACCGCACTTAAATTACATTTAGCAGTGTGAGAAGAAATAAAATTGAAAAATCACAGTTTCTGTCCAGGTTTTAGTGTTGATACTGTATCTACTTGTAATTATTTATAAACAATATTATGTTTCAGAGCAATGGGAAATTGAAACATAATATTGTTTATAAATAACTACAAGCAGATACATTATCAACACTAAAACCTGGACAGAAACTGCGATTTTTCAATTTTATTTCTTCTCACACTGCTAAATGTAATTTAAGTGCGGTACATTTGGAACCAGGGCGGGAGCTACCACTAAGCAGCATCAGGCAGCTGCCTAAGGGCGTCGGGTCCTGAGGGGGTGGCCCGCTACAGCTACCTGAAAAAATGAACATGGTCCTACCTCTCACAGCCGCCGCAATTCCCATTGGCACTCTTATCTTACAGTAGCCACAACTGCCAAGCTCCCGTATTGCAGCCTCCAGCTCCACCTCCATTCAGCACAAGCATTAACTTTTACAGCTCCTGGAGTCTTGGCCAGGGGTGACATGCGGTGCTGCTCTTCATTCCAGGCTCTTTCACAGACTACTCAGTCCCAACTCTGCAACACCGCCTGCTGGTAAGGTGGCTGCACAGTGCACTCTCTGCATTTGAGGAAGTAGGGGAAGAGCAGCATGCACACAGATGGTGGGGGGATAGAACAGCAGATATATAGCAGAGTGGGGGGGGTGAGAGCAGCAGGCAGCAATGGAGACTGGGAAGATGGGGAGAAGAGAGCAGCTACACAAAATACTGGGGGTGGGGGAGAGCTGCAGCATGCCTTTCACCTGAAGGGTGGGTAGGGGAAAGGGGCAGTAGGCAGAAGTATTGCCTAGGGTGCGGAGAAACCTTGCACCGGCCACGTTTGGAACGAATACATTGCTCGGATATAGTAAAAATATTTGAGTAGAAGAGGAGTATACTGAGAATTTATCAGGTGCATACATACAAATAATTAGAGCTTAGAACACTTATACTCATCATAAGAGTGATATAAAATATTTAAGATATAATAGGCAGCACACAAATTTGGTTTTAATACATTTATTTTATTCTCATTTTCACACAAGACAGAAATCTGTCTAATAAACATTTTTTCTTTTCACGTTTTTCTATTTCTATAAACTTCTTTTAATATTTTGCTTTGCATGGCCTAATATTTAGGCCATTATAATACCGTATGGGAGAATATGAATAAAGGATGACATTCCATGTGGGTATTGGTACCTTATGTTTGTAAAATAAAAAATAAAAAAATTATCAATTATTAAAGTAAAAAATATCATAGATTAGATTTATTAAGGGGTAGAGTGCACCTAGATAAACTGATCTCTGCCACAATTTTTCTTCTTCATTACTTGCAAAGTGAGATATTTCAAGCCTTCATTTGTTACAATTTTGATGATGTTAAAGCTTAAGAAAACCCCAAATACAAAATCTCAGAAAATTAGAATATTACATAAAATCAATAAAAAAAGGATTTTAAATAAAAAAATAACGGCACTCTGAAAAGTATAATCATGCATAACTACTTGGTTTGCGCCCCTATTGCATGAATTACTGCCTCAATGTGGCGTGGCATAAATTCTATCAGCCTGTGGCACTGCTGAGGTGTTATAGAAGACCAGGATGCTTCAATAGTGGCCTTTAGCTCTTCTTGATTGGTCTCATGTCTATCAACTTTCTCTTGGCAAGTCAGGTCAGGCAAGATTGCTGGCCAATCCAGCACAGTAATTCCAAAGTCATTGAACCAGATTTTGTTACTTTTGGCAGTGTGGGCAGGTGCCAAGTCCTGCTGGAAAATGAAGTCAGCATCTCCATAAAGCTGTGGCCACTCCTGAACAACAAACAATGTCAGAAGCATCTTACCTGGGCTAAAGAAAAAAGAGCTGGTCTGTTGCTCAGTGGTCGAAAGTCCTCTTTTCTGATGAGAGCAAATTTTGCATTTCATTTGGAAACCAAGGTCCCAGAGTATGGAGAAAGAATGGAGAGGCACACAATCCAAGATGCAAGAAGTCCAGTGTGAAGTTTCCACAGTCTGTGTTGAGTTGGGAAGCCATGTCATCTGCTGGTGTTGGTCCGCTGTGCTTAATTAAGTCCAAAGTCAATGCAGTTATCTACCAGGACATTTTAGAGTGCTTCATTCTTCCTTCAGCAGATAAGCTTTAAGGAGAAGCTGACTTCATTTTCCACCAGGACTTGGCACCTGCCCACACTGCCAAAAGTAACAAAACCTGGTTCACTGACCGTAGGATTACTGTGCTGGATTGGCCAGCAAACTCACCTGTCCGGAACCCCAAAGATAATCTATGGGGCATTGTCAAGAGAAAAATGAGAGACATGAGAACGAAAAATGCAGAAGAGCTGAAGGCCACTATTAACTTTTGCACAATATTATAATTTTCTGAGTTCCACCTGTACATTGCATTGCAGTTTAGCAGCAAACTGTGGGACTCAAGCCTGGGTTAGGGGAGGGTACATTCTGCTACACTGGGTCAAGGAAAGTCAAACCTATTTGGACTTTCAGTTGTCCAAGAACCTCAAAGCGATCTCTATTGTTTAAGCATTACCTTGGCTATTCAATTTTGAAGAATGAAAACACTGGAGCATATGCTACTCTATTAATTTGGCTGAACTGACTTCAATAATATGTTTCCTTCTGGAGGCTGCTGTACTTTTTTTATCAATCATTGTCCAGTTTTTTTTATAACACTATATTATTACAGGTTGAGTATCCCATATCCAAATATTCCAAAATACGGAATATTCCAAAATACAGACTTTTTTGAGTGAGAGTGAGATAGTGAAACCTTTGTTTTTTGATGGCTCAATGTACACAAACTTTGTTTAATACACAAAGTTATTAAAAATATTGTATTAAATGACCTTCAGGCTGTGTGTATAAGGTGTATATGAAACATAAATGAATTGTGTGAATGTAGACACACTTTGTTTAATGCACAAAGTTATAAAAAATATTGGCTACAATTTACTTCAGGCTGTGTGTATAAGGTGTATATGAAACATAAATGCATTCTGTGCTTAGACTTATGTCCCATCACCATGATATCTCATTATGGTATGCAATTATTCCAAAATACGGAAAAATCCGAAATCCAAAATACCTCTGGTCCCAAGCATTTTGGATAAGGGATACTCAACCTGTACCATAAATTCACTGTTCTTGTTTTATTTGTACTTTGTTTGGAAGTGCCAGTGGAGGGCAACTCACAGAGGCATGAAAAAAGCTGTGTGAAAATAAACTTATTGAGGGCATTAACTTTTAAGATTTATAGACGTACCGTATTATAAGGTAGAATTCAGAGAGTTTGGTTGCGCTGCACTAAACTATATGCCTGCACACTTTTAGACAGGAAATTTCAGACTTATGCTATCCTCATGTTTCCACCACTAACATGACCAGACGATAACATCAGGTATACAGTTTCTATCCTCTGGTAAATAGTTCAATACATTTTGGAAAATTGTAAAAATGTTGGCACCTATTTCATCTGTTTTTTATCTGCCATCCAGTTTTCCAGGATGGCATACTGATTAAATTTTAACTCTCATCTTTTTCTTCACTGAGGGCCTTCCTTCCCATCAGCATGATATATTAGGTTAGCTAGGCTATATTATACCATGCATTGTAATGACTTAATGACTTTTAAGATTGTTTTATAAAGTAGTGCATTTATGCCCCAATATCTATCATTGCAATTTATAACTTTAGTGAAAGGACACCACTCATACACACATCCCCATTCACTGGCATGTAAATGTTCATGAAACTTTAACAGTTTGACCAATATAGGCAGATAGACTCATCAATCCCAGTACAGAGTGTACAGTATCTGCTGAATAATTTTTTTCACAGTGTGCAACCAAACAAACATTTACAGTAACTATAAAATATCAGCTACACTGCCATTCAGGACCTCTAAAAGCATACCCTTATTAGTTACAGACTCTAATACCCCTATTGAGGGGAAAATAAAGTGAATTAAGCCATGTAAAACACCACAACCAACACTTCAACTAAAACAGGGTAAATACTCCAAAATAGTATTCAAATCATGTAAGACAAGGAAGGGGACCAAATGGAAAATGAATGCTTGGCAGGTGACCTACAGTTGTCATTCTTCTTTGTACAGTACATACTGAACATTCAATAAAAGTTGCCTCAGAGTGCTTTCAATGGAATTGTTCATTATTGGAATGCCAAATAGAGACATGGACATAAGTAGTTATAACATGAATGATATGCAAATAACACATCACATTAAGAGACTCGGAGGGGCACTATTCGTGGTAACAGGACACAAATGTAAACATACACTCCAACAAATAATTGTGTGTCAAATACATATCCTCCACAACTCTACACCATTTCCCAATATTTGCAAATGTTACCTGTTCTTTCAAGGTCAGGGCAAACATGTTCACTCACTTGCCCTGTTGCATGCATTTGTGAACCTTGCAGTGCAAATAACAAGTATTACTGTAGTACTGAACACCACCACTGTGTTCTGTAGATGAGCTTAAGCATTCCTCACTAGAAGTTCTTGACATCCTCCACTTATGATTAATACCCCTAAAGCTACACCTGACTTAGAAGAGCACCAGAGAACCCACTAAACTAGAGACTTGATAAAGCAGAAACTCAAGAGTCAAGAGGAGAGGAGACCAAAGGTCCAAGCAACTCATTGGAACATCATACCTAGACTTAAGGTGAGAAGTAGTCAGGTCATCGTAGTTCTCAGATCGAAACACCTGAAAAAGACGAAACAGAAATGTTCCCAGAAAATTATGGACTGAATTCAAAATAAACCGTAGGGAAATTTGGATCAGGAAATTGCAATGGTGCATAAACTAGAGACAAGTGGTGAAATACCAAGCACTTATGGGAGTCAATTGAACCTGCCAGGAAGGACCATAAAGCTGCCCAGTAGACAACATAGCATTTGCCATAGAAGTAGAGGTCTGCACTTTCAAAAAGTGATCTAGGGCTCCAGAAATAGCCACCAAAGTGCACGATGCTGCCAATTGGTTTGCTGAAGGAGCCACAAACCAAATGGCAGAAAAAAACAGATGATATCAGTGCCCAAATGGACCTCATTGTGGAAACTAAAAATGAAATTACTTTAAATCTACAAAAATCACTTTATTATTTTGGGAGTAAATTGTCTTTCATTTCAAAAAGAATTATAACTTTGGAATCTAATCTAGATTCCACTGTAAAGTTAAAGACCAAGGGCCAAATGTAATGGAGTGAGAGTTTAAAAAAGCTGTATGCTATGGTCACACAGCAATGTTGTCCTGTGGTCAGAAGGATGGAAAAGTGAAGAAAGAGAAAATATGTGAGTATATGTGTGGACTATAGAGTAGATATGTAATTGGATAGGAAAGTTTCTGAAAGTAATGTACTGTAGTTAGTTTGGAAATTTGGTAAGTTTGTCTGAAGATGTTAAGTATTTGTTTCATGTTAAATTTCACTTTCACAGGTTTGGAAACAAAACTGGGAAACTCTTGATCAATCTTTTTAATGGCACCTGTGGTATTTTTGTAGTTCACCCACTGAGTAAGACAGATGGCTTCCTTTCTACATGTAACTTGCAAATTGCAGAAGTTATGAGTGATTTTTGGAAATCTTTGTGTATTCATTCAGATCCTTCTACCTCCCAAATGAATGAATGCTCAGTGAGCTGGGACTCTCTCACATATCCCTCAGTTTATTCTGATATATTGTTCTGTTTACAAGCTCCAGTGACCCTACAGTAAGTGCTCAATAAAATTCAACAGTTGAAGGCTGGTAAGGCCCCTGGCCCAAATGGTTTTAGAGGAGATTTTTAAAAGGTTCTCCAAGGCAAAATATGAGAAACTCTTGTCACATTTTATAACACTATTAAAAACACCAAATCTAATCCATCATAACTCAATTCGGCTATTATAAAATTCCATCCCAAACTGGGTAGAGATTTATCCAAACCGTGGTCTTATAGACCTATTTCACTACTTAATTTGGATTATAAAATTTTTACAAAAATTCTTGCTGAACGCTTAAAGATGGTTCTCCCAGCCATTATTCACTTAGACCAGACAGGCTTCATATGGGGGAGACATTCAGTTGTCAACATTCAAAGAGTGGTCTATGCTATCCAGTTTGTAGGAGACTAAACTTGATTTTGTCATTAGACCCCAAGAAGGTGTTTGATATTATTTATTGGCAACAGCTTTTTAAATCACTGGGCATTTTGGGATTCCTAAGTCTTTTATTGGCAGTTTGAAAGCTCTCTACTATCAACCGCATACGCAAGTGTCCTGTAATGAACTTCTGATGGCCTCTTTTCCTATACAAAGAGGTACTAGGCAAGGCAGCACCTTCGTTCCCCTCCTTTTTTCCATTGCTGTTGAACCTTTGGCCATACGGTAACTTTCTGCTCTTATTCTCTTTTTTGTGTTATTCAGATTGGCAAAGTTGAGCCTAAAGTAGCCTTCTTTGCAGATGACATGTTATTATTTGTTTCAAATCCTAATACATCGCTCATGAATTTTGGGAATTTCCAGAGTACTAGATTAAATTTGATAAGTCAGAAATCTTAATGAACATCCTTCTGGTTTTAATATTTCCTCTATTACTATTCCTCTTACTTGAGCTCAGTCCCATATAAAATACTTAGGGGTGTACATCGAATCTTATGCGCTTGCACACTTTAAATTTTACACCGACCATTGACAAGATTATAACACTTCTTGATACCTGTAAGTGTCTTCCTCTCTTGTTATTGGGTAGAAAAGCAATTATCAATAGCATAATCTTTCCATATTATTTTTATTTTATTCAAATGCTTCCCATTGCCCTTTCCAAAACGGATATGTCTTGTCTTACCCAGTCTATCTCCCAATTCATTTAGCAAATTTAAATGACCCAAAATAACTTTTTCTAAATTATTATTGACCTGCAAATCAGGGGGACTGGGAATCCATGACTTTTCTGCCTGTACCTTGTTGCCTAGTGCACTATTACATTCACAGATAAAATATATCCCCCCTCCCCTGTTGAAAGTGACTACATGCTATTTCCCAGCATATGCAATGCCAGCGGTCAATAGCCCAACTCAGGCATCCCCATGCCAGAATGCTGACCGCGGGGCGAGCACTAAGAGTCCACTTGTAGGCTCACTGCAATTGCCATGCTGTGGGCTCAGTGGCGCACTCATCAGGCTGTGGGCTCAGTGGCCTGCTGTGCTCGCCACATAATCTATTCCCACTCTATGGGTGTCATGGACACCCACCAGTGGGAATAGCCCTCTTGCACCTGGGATTCCGGCAGTCAGCATTGTTGGCTGTCAGGTTTATGTGTCAGTTTACTGAACACCGGGATCCCAGCATCTGGTGAATTAACCATACCCAGTAGAAAAACATCATGTTTAAAGATACTTAGGCATCATGGGTCACTCTAAATAAAAAAAACTTCTAAATTTCATCTCAGTACTCCTTGTGTTCCTCTATGGGGTAACAGGGAACAGGCAACAGGAATGCCGGGCGGCGGCAGAGGGTTGTGGGTAGTAGCAGGGACATATAGCATTCCAACTGTACTACTGTAAATCATTTATTATTAGGTAGCCTGTCTCAGTGGACCTATGTATTGTCCCCCTTGCCCTATATTTTCCAGACTTTCCTCCATCTCTTTGCTGGTTATAGTCCTTTGTTGCCTGCTTAAACCCTTGTCGCTCAGTATAAGTAATGTAGATATTTCTAGCCCCTCAATATTGTCACAGTTATCGAGTATACCTGCTCTGTCTATCATCACCATGGAAGTCATTTCCAGTGTGCAAGACTGGTCAAGCAGTAATCTCTGCAATCTGCATCACAGCAATACAATCTCCAGGCCATCTGCTCACCTGACCCTTTAATAAGTATTACCGACACACCTGTCACCCTGCATGTCATTTACAGCCTGCAATCATGCTTAAGCAGTGACATCGGCTATCTGCATCACTGCAACACCATCTACAGGACATATGTTCACATGGCCTGTAAGCATGTGTTTCCGGACACACTTGTGACTCTGCAAACGGTCAGCAGCATTACCATCTGGCAGATCTCTGTACACCTGGCCTGTTGTTCAAAGTTCTGATACTCCTGTAAATATATGGATCCCTATCAGTCTTCAAACCAGGCCAAGCACTGGAGATCAGCAACTTGAACAGCAATGGTAGAGCCCACAGGGTTCCTGCATACTTGGCCAGTTCTACCTTGTTCTTCTCTTTATCATTCTTTGTAGTCTTTCTTTTTTTTTGAGTTTTTTTAATCTCTGTTTCCTGCTGTCTTAGTCCATCAGTAGTTGGTCCTAATCAGCTAAGGTTAAGCCTTTACTATTGCTAGTAGCGTAAGTCCTGAGGGCATGTGAGTGCTTGTAAGTGTGTCTAGCTTTAAGGGAAAGGTGGCTAACATAAGAAAAGAAGAACTCCTAGTCAGTTCTACAGGTCTTTTTTTTAGATGCACATGGGCCAGTAACAAGAAGATCTACAGTAATCATAGCAGAAACCCTCCCTTTCTTCCTTAATTGCATAATTGCACCTTCTTGACCTGGCACAAAGGCCTTAGTCTATCTACCAAGGTCTTTGGTCGAGGAGGAACAATGTTTTCTTTCTCTGATTTACAATCATTGTATCTCTTACTGCAAAAAGATTGTTTTATGCACTTGCATATTAGACATTATTTACCTCTCACCACCCCCACCCCATTTCCATCATGCCACGGGATCGGCCATCATAGTTAAGTTGTTGAGACAGGCTAATTTGGTACCTTTCAAGACTAGGTTTTTGTATCCTGTCCTCACTATTTCACTTGCTAATTTGGCATTTGATAAATTTGTAACCTCGTAGCAAGAGATGCTGGATATTCAAACCATTGACGAATTTATGAGTAGGGTGGCCAAAATCCCTGGATTGGGATGCCAGGATTTAGGCCTAAAATTGGCCGGGATTCAATCCCAAAATTGTAGCTTCCAATCCTGGGGATTTTGAGATTAGAAAAACCCCTTGTTTTTTCAATGCTTGGCAGCATTGAGCATCTTCAGGAGGATCAAACGCTGCCTAGCTCCCTTCTCTTTGCTCCCAATGCCCCCAGGTGTGTGTAATGTGCAGCGTGATGTGAAGTCAGAGGTCATGCGGTGCAGTCTGATGCCAGCTGCCGTTTTGCCCAAACCACACCTCAACACGCACTGCATGCAGCAAGTGAACGCACCTACACTCCAAGAGGATGGTGAATAGTTCTGTGGGCTTGGCAGCTCTATCAGGGGGGGGGGGGGGGGGTGGATAAATATTTTAATGTTAAAATATTCAACCCAATCCCGGGTATAACAGTAATCCTGGGTTTAATCATTTTTCAATCCTGATACCCGGGATTGAAAAAAGGTGCGGGATTGGCCTTCCTATTTATGGAGTATTAGGACTCCACCCTAAAAATGTTTAAATCTTATCTTCATGAAGTGCATATTAGTGCTATCCACAGAATGTATATGTCTCTGTCACAACGGAAACATTTTATCACCACTCATTCCAGAGACTGTTGTGTCATATCTACAATGCAAACTTCTTTCATTGTTTTTGGATGTGTGGTAAAGTCAAAAGGTTCTGGAATAAATTAGTAGGTTTTATAAATGTAGTATTTCCCTAAAATGTTGTGTGCGTGTGTATGTGACAAATTCTCTAATTCGTCTTGAGTGAATAAATTAAAGCATTTTCTCCCACTCCTTACCATATTAGTGACAGATGCTAAGAAAGTAATTCTAATGCACTGAATCTCTAAATCTGCTCCACCTCTTCCAGAAGTTAGACAGAAAATTCTGGTGTTACAAGACTTTGACAGGAGGGCAACGTTGCCTGGTATTGAAGATTGACCACTGAAGAAGGTCCACTGACTTGTAGTGGTTAGATTTTATTTAGCTTGGGTTCCTCTCCTGTATTAAACCTCCTCTTTCACCTAATTCCAGTCATCTGGGATTTTAGTCACATAAATGTCTGGATTTCTGTTGCATTCAGTGGCTGGACTCATATTTTGGTTGCAGTCAAAATTTTACTACTCTCCCCCTTCTCTCCCCCTTTATTTTCCTTTTGTCAACACCCCTTCATGTTTATGTCCACCAATCCAGCCTTCTCTTTATGGTTGTCTCTATTATTTTGTTTTGAATAATGTTGCCTGGATTTAGCAATCTTCTTTCCTCTGATGTACGTTCATGTTGGTCAAGGCCTATTGTTCTACTATATAAAGCATTATTATACATTGTTGATGTAATATTACCAACACTGTTTAACATACTGATTTTTTTTTCTTCATTCTATTTCCTGTGTTCCTTTTATATCTTATTATGTACTTGTATGACAATATGCCTATTTCTCTATTTTTGAAAAATGTGCAATGTACAATACATTGGGCAGTACGAATGGTGTAATGGTTAGCATTACTGCTTCACAGCACTGAGGTTATGGGTTCAATTCCCACCATGGCCCTAACTGGGTTTCCTTCAGGTACTCCGAGTTCCTCCCACAACCCAAAAATATACTGCTAGGTGAATGGACTCCATACAAAATTAACCCTAGTGTAAATGTAAGTGTATATGTATTAGGGAATATAGCTTGCAAGCTCCACTGGGGCAGGTACTGATGTGTATGGACAAATATTCTCTGTAAATCGCTGCAGAATAGGTGTGCATTATATAAATTACCGGTAATAAATAAATAAATAATAATAATAATAATAATAATAATATACAGATTTAAATAAAAATAGGAGCTCAACTGATATTTGCAATTCAATTAGCTTTAGACAGATTTCTTCTGTCTAGTTTGGGAAGCTAAGCAGTAAGGTTTTGGTTTGTTCCTGAATGGGAGACCTCCTGAGAATCTTGGTGTAGCTACCTATATAAGTTCATTGAGTGTAACATTCCTATCGCTTTATTTTGATGCCTGTGCCTCCTGCACTATTACTTTGAAAGGAAGGTCCAGGTGGCAGCCAAGTACCTATGAACAAATGAGTGTTCCAGGAAAGGGGGTTGTTATTGGTGAAGGTTACTGGGTCCTGGTCTTGACAGTGCAGGATAAATGAGTAGTCACTGCATGCTTCAATGGTGAAGAAAATATATCAGTACAGAGAGATTACAGATTTTAGGTAAAGTTGAGATAAGCACAATAGACAGAGCTTTACTTTTTTATAAACATACAGGATCAAGAGGAGAGGTGCAGTAGTAGAGTAGTAGGATGAGAAGAGTGTTAATACTTAATCCTCATTTGTGGGATCAAAAGAAGAGAAAGTTCCAGATGCTTCAGGTAGGGAATTGAGCAGTTCACTGACTGAGGAAGAGCATATCATTTAATCTTGAATCTTAACTATCTTGACCTTAAAGTAGAAAATCAGATCTTGTGCATTCATAGTGGCTGGTGGGTTGGATAAGAAAAGATTGAGAAGTGATTTAAATGTATTAAAAGGTCACTTGACGTTAGAGGCTTGAGCAGAGATGTGAGTTTGTAAATATGTTTGTTTGACAGTGTCCAGGGCTTTACGATAAGATAGTCTTCAACGTGAGGAAGTTGCTTGATGTACAAAATTTATGCCACTGAATTCAACTTTACGTGAGTTTTTGTTGGTGTCTTTTTAATTTAGAGGGCCATGGTTGACATCTGTGGAGTGTGATGGGGAGCTGGAGCCACTTCATCAAGGGCTATTTCTAGAGTGCACTTCAGGTGTGATACAGCCCTCTCAGAAGAAGTGAATGCAGAAATAGGTGAGCGCAGTTGTTTCAAAGAGCTAAAATAGTCTTGAAAATGAATTGTGTTAATATTTCTGCAGGTTTGAGGAGGATTGCAGGACTTCAGTAACACTGAGTTTGAAGTACAGGAGGAGAGATAATAGAGGTGAAAAGATTGTTATCTGAGGGATGGAAAAGAGGGTTAATGAATTCAGAAACTGAGCATAGCCATACAAGATCAAAGCAGTGGCCCTCCTAATGAGTAGATTAGTCAGTCCATTGGGAGAGGCTGAAACAGGACGTTAGAGAGAGTAGTATGGAGGCATGAGCAGCAGACTTCGTACTATCAATAGTGATATTGTAATCACCTATTATGATGGTGAAGATGGCAGAGGATAAGAATGGAGTGAGCCAGGCAGATAAATATTCCAGAAATTGTTTTGTTTGCCCTGATGGTTGATGTATACCTGCAACATGGAGAAAGGAGTGTAAACCCTGATAGAATGTTCTGCAAACTATGTGAATGTGAGTGATGGAACCTGTGCTAGAACCTCCTTTACTGTTACTAGGCCTGGAGAAGTGTGTCCTCATGTGAAAGTGCTGCACAGGGTGACCAAGTCTGATTGTTTGATTCATGTTTCTGTTATAGCCAGCAGGTTGAAGCTGTTAGATATTAAGTAGAAAATTGTTATCATGGGAAACAAAGTATGCTAAAGTCGAGCTAGAATGCTTGTCGATCAACTGGGCAGTCAAAGCCATGAAGTATTATCTTCTAAAGTGGATGTATATAGAGAGAAAAGGAGAGACAATTGTAGACGATACACGCAAGGAGTTTGGAGGCAAAACGAAGGAGAGAGATGTGTTGGTAGTTAGAGAGGGTGTTTGGATCAAGGATATTTTTTTTAAGAATAGGGGAGATGAGTGCATGCTTAAAGGCAGAGGGGACAGTGCCTGAAGAGGGAGAGATTGAGAAGGTGCAAGATGTGAACAGGCAGAAGTAGATAGGTAGCAGAGGAGGCAGGAGGGGATAGGGTCAAGTGGGGAGGTTGTGTGGGGGAAGAATAGATGAGGATCATGACTTCCTCACCAGATACATGGGAGAAAGCGGTCAGAGTTGGTAAAAGGGACAGGGAAGGGTGGTAAGGGTTAGGAGATAGCAGGTTGCTGATATTTTGGTGGGTTGTGATGTCCTGACATATGGAGTCAATATTGGATGTGAAATAAGTGGCAAAGTCAAGAGCAAATAGTAAGGAGTAGAGACGAGGTGGGGGTGGGCAGAGGAAGGAGTTGACAGTGGCAAGAGGTACCGGTGGTTGGAAGACTGGGAGGAGATGAGATTCTTGAGGTATGACTGTTTAGCAAGGAAAAGGGCAGCACCAAATTACAAGAGCATACGTTTTAAATAGAGGAAGTATTATTTCCCCCACTGTCGTTCGTCAGTGCATGAGAATTTTTGTAGATATATGGTTCATTTGGTGTGCCAGGTGTTAGGGTCTCCTGCCCTGTGCTGCCACGTCGTCATGGCAACCGGGAGACAAGTGCTAGTGGAGTAACCTGAGCGATGCTGATACTCCGGTTCGGGTCTTTTGCTGTGCAGTGGTTATAGGCTCTGTGCACGGCAGGGGATCCGGTGCTGGTTTTTGTGCTCACAGTCTGTGAGGTCTGAGTGGGGCGTGGACAGCACCTGCTTTATAAGGCCTCTTTTCAGGGTAAGCAGATGCTGCTGAATCTTTGTTGGTTAGTCAGTTCATGAAAGTTAGCCAGTACTGTGTAGCTTTGTATTTGTTTGTTGCTTACTGCAAATAGGCCTGGGGATTTGGTATTACACTCTGCCAATCCAGACCTAGCAGTAAGACTGGAGTCAGTCGTTTAGCTTGCTGGGGTTCTGTTACTACTCTGTGAACCTAGCAAGTTTGCGGCTGTATTCTAAGACTTGCCTGTCTAATCCTGTCTCACTGTGCTAGGTGTCAGGGGTCAGTTTAGTGGCAGTAAGCTAAAACCTGTGCACTGCAAGTGAGAAATAGGATTGTGGAGACTCTCCTTGTGTCTATCATTCCATCTCTGACCAAGGAGTTTACTGCCTCACCCGTTGGTAACCCTTTAGGGTTTTGCTGTTGCCCTTAGCAACAGCATTTCAGGTTCTCTACGTATTAAAACACAACATCTTGCTTTTTACATCTGAGCAGTTCTAATACAAGGGAGATACCCAGTTCCTTAGCCTCTGGGCTTCTCTGTTCACTTTGTGTGTATTTTGTTACCCTATCACCTTCTGTGTACGTTATGTCATATTCCCCAGTTTGTCTGTGAGTCCATTTGTTTTGCATAACAGTTCAAACACCAGTACATTCCTGCAGACACTGGAGTGCATAACAGTTCTGACACCAGTACTTTCCTGCAGGCACTGGTGTGCATAACATATTCAGCAGCCTAATACTCCTGTTGAAATTTTGTGGGAATATGGAGCATACCCCTCAAAATACGTTGCAACAGGTGGTCGATCAGGTGCAGGTCCTGAATCGACAATTTAATGATTTGTCCATTAAAATGCACACCTCCCAGGCTGCTGGCGGATCTCCCGCAGCAGCAGCACCTGCAGGGGTTAAGGAGCCGAAAGTAAATCTCCCGGATCGTTTTTCTGGAGATCGCTCGCAGTTCTTTTGTTTCAAGGAGAGCTGCAAGCTATACTTCTGGCTTAGGCCTCAGTCTTCTGGGTCGGAGATTCAGCGGGTGGGCATAGTGATTTCCTTGCTACAAGGAGACCCACAGGTCTGGGCATATGGGTTGCAGCCTGACTGTCCGTCGCTTAAAAGTGTTAATGCTTTTTTTACGGCACTGGGCATGTTGTATGATGACCCTGACAAGACGGCCTCAGCCGAGGCTCAGATTTCGATCCTTAAGCAAGGGCGAAGGCCAGTTGAGGTTTACTGTACGGAGTTTCGGAGGTTGGCCCATGATACCCAGTGGAATGACCCAGCCCTGAGACACCAGTACCGAAGAGGTCTTTCTAACCAGATAAAGGACCAACTGGTACAATATCCCTTGCCTGATAGCTTGGATCAGCTCATGCAGTTATCCATCCGGGTGGATAGACGGCTGAGAGAGCGTAGGCTTGAAAGGGAGACTGAGATTTCCTTCCTTCCCAAGGGAACCTCAGACTCTGAGGAATTTTCTGAGGAGCCTATGCAGATTGGGGCTACCCGCCTCTCCTCGCGTGAGAAGACGCGGAGGAGACAGCAGGGGTTGTGTTTGTACTGTGGGAATAAAGGTCATGTGGTAGTATCATGCCCAGAAAAGCCGGAAAACTTCAGGGCCTGAGGGTGATGGGAAATATCCTGTCAGGCCAGAAGTCAGAATTTCCCAAGAAGACTTTTATCATTCCGGTGACCTTGAAGATCCTCGGTCAAACTGTCAAGACTGAGGCCTTTGTGGACAGTGGGGCCGACGGGGTTTTTATGGACCGCCAATTCGCCCTGAAACACTCTGTTCCCTTAGTACCCTTGGCATCGGAAATTGAGATTTGTGGGTTAAACGGGGAACCATTATCCCAAGGTAAAATTACCTCTTGCACTAGCCAGATTTCTTTGTTTATTGGAGCCACACATTCTGAAAAATTGTCCTTTTATGTGACTGTCTGTACTTTTGCCCCATTGGTGTTGGGGTTACCCTGGTTAAGGGCCCACAATCCTCAATTTGACTGGGTCTCTGGGGAGATTCTTAGTTGGGGTACTGATTGTTTCAGGAGTTGCTTGAGCCTTCCAGTCAGGCTCTCGCAGCTAAGTTTGCCAGGATTGCCAGGGTGTTATGCAGATTTTGCGGACGTGTTCTCCAAAAAAGTTGCAGAGGTACTACCTCCCCATCGCCCCTATGACTGTGCCATTGATTTGTTGCCAAATGCTAAGCTTCCCAAAAGCAGGTTGTACTCCCTGTCACGTCCTGAGACTCAGGCTATGGCAGAGTACATTCAGGAGAACTTGGCTAAGGGATTTATCAGACCTTCACAGTCTCCAGTTGGGTCGGGGTTCTTCTTCGTGGGTAAAAAGGACGGTTCGTTGCGACCCTGCATTGACTTCAGGGAATTGAACCGTATCACGATTAAAAACTCATACCCACTGCCTCTCATTTCGGTCTTGTTTGACCAGCTTCGTACTGCCACCATTTTTTCTAAGATTGACCTACGCGGTGCGTACAATCTAATCCGAATAAGAGAGGGGGATGAATGGAAGACTGCCTTTAATACCCACTCAGGGCATTATGAATATTTGGTGATGCCTTTTGGGCTCTGTAATGCCCCGGCAGTCTTCCAGGATTTCATGAATGATGTGCTCAGGAAATATTTGGATAGATTCTTAGTTGTATACTTAGATGACATCCTAATCTTCTCCCATTCCCTGGAGGAACATCGGAAGCATGTACGCTTAGTCCTCCAGAAACTCAGAGACCACCGGCTTGGGGCGAAGCTGGAGAAGTGCGAATTTGAAGTTCAGCAAATCGCATTTCTAGGATATATTATCTCCCCAGAAGGTTTCCAAATGGAGGGTTCCAAGGTACAGGCAGTCCTGGATTGGGTGCAGCCCACTAGTTTGAAGGCCCTTCAGCGTTTCTTGGGCTTTGCGAATTTTTATATACGATTTATCGCTGGATTTTCGTCTATAGTGGCGCCCTTGGTGGCACTCACTAAGAAAGGGGCGGATGTTGCTCACTGGTCTTGTGAGGCTAAAGCGGCTTTTGCCTGTCTCAAAAGGGCATTTGTTTCGGCCAAGGTGCTGCGACACCCAGATCCAGAGCGTCCTTTTGTGGTGGAGGTGGATGCCTCTGAGATGGGTATTGGGGCAGTGCTTTCTCAGATGGGAGTGTCTGATAATCGCCTTCATCCCTGTGCTTACTTTTCCCGTAAATTTTCACCTGCCGAGATGAATTATGACGTGGGTAACTGGGAATTGTTGGCTATTAAGGATGCACTGGAGGAGTGGAGACACTGGCTTGAGGGGGCTAAGTTTGTGGTCTCAATTCTCACTGACCATAAGAATCTGGCATATTTAGAGTCAGCGAAGCGTCTCAATGCCAGGCAGGCACGATGGGCTTTGTTTTTTGCTCGCTTTAATTTTTTGATAACATATCGCCCTGGGTCAAAAAACATCAAGGCTGATGCGCTCTCGCGGAGTTTTGCTCCAATCCAGGAGACCACCGAGGAGCCGTTGCCCATTGTTTCCCCATCATGTATTAAAGTGGGCATTACCCAGGACCTCTTATCATTAGTCCTTAGAGCACAGGAGCAGGCTCCTCCAGACCTTCCGGTAGGTCTTTTGTTTGTGCCTCCTAGGTTAAGACAGCGAGTGTTCCTGGAATTCCATGCCAAGAAGTCGGCAGGTCACCCGGGTATTGCCAGAACTCGGGAGTTTCTATCTAGGGCGGTGTGGTGGCCCTCGGTGGCTAAGGATGTGGATCAGTGGGTTCGGGCATGTGACATCTGTGCTCGAAATAAGACTCCTAGAGGGGTTCCTGTTGGCCCATTACATCCACTCTCTATCCCATCTAAGCCATGGACCCACATTTCAATGGATTTTGTGGTGGACTTGCCCAAATCCTCGGGGATGACAGCCATCTGGGTTGTCGTTGACAGGTTTTCGAAGATGGCGCACTTCGTTCCACTGGTTGGGCTGCCATCAGCCAGACGCCTGTCTGAATTATTTATGCTGCATGTTGTGCGTCTCAACGGGTTGCCACTTGATGTGGTCTCTGACCGCGGATCCCAGTTTGTGGCCAAATTCTGGAGGGCATTTTGTTCCGATCTCCAGATTTCTGTCAGCTTGTCGTCAGGCTACCATCCGCAGTCTAATGGGCAGACTGAAAGGGTGAACCAGTCCTTGGAGCAGTTCCTCAGGTGTTATGTCTCCAAGTGTCAGACTGACTGGGTTGCTCATCTGTCCATGGCGGAGTTTGCCTATAACAACGCGGCTCACTCTGCTACAGGGATCTCTCCCTTCCTTTGTGTGTATGGGCATCATCCTAAGGCCAATTCTTTTGACCCCCTGGACTCCACGCCTGGTGGTTCCTCTGTGGTTTCGGTCCTTAGAGGTATTTGGCGGAAAGTGAAGAAAGCCCTTGTGTCTGTGTCATTAGTGACCAAAAGGGTTTTTGATAAGCGGAAAAGACCCTGCAGCTTCAAATTAGGAGACTTCGTCTGGTTGTCTACCAAGAATTTGAAGTTGAGACAGCCATCTCATAAGTTAGGGCCCCGGTTCATCGGCCCTTATAAGATCACCAGGGTTATCAATCCGGTGGCATTTCAGTTAGATCTGCCCCGTTCTTTGGGTATCAATAAAACATTTCATTGTTCCCTTTTAAAACGGGCGATTAGTAATCCTTCTTCCAGTGGAAGACCTTCCCCTCTTCTGATACGTGGCCAGAGGGAGTTTGTTGTTGAAAGGATTCTTGACTCCAAGGTGGTTCGGGGTCGGCTGTCATTTTTGGTGCACTGGAAGGGGTATGGCCCGGAGGAGCGGTCGTGGGTGCGCAGTTGTGATCTTCATGCCCCCAGACTGATACGCTCTTTCTTCTCGCAGTTCCCCGATAAACCCGGTGGTAGGGGTTCTTTGACCCCTCGTCAGAGGGGGGGTACTGTTAGGGTCTCCTTCCCTGTGCTGCCACGTCGTCATGGCAACCGGGAGACAAGTGCTAGTGGAGTAACCTGAGCGATGCTGATACTCCGGTTCGGGTCTTTTGCTGTGCAGTGGTTATAGGCTCTGTGCACGGCAGGGGATCCGGTGCTGGTTTTTGTGCTCACAGTCTGTGAGGTCTGAGTGGGGCGTGGACAGCACCTGCTTTATAAGGCCTCTTTTCAGGGTAAGCAGATGCTGCTGAATCTTTGTTGGTTAGTCAGTTCATGAAAGTTAGCCAGTACTGTGTAGCTTTGTATTTGTTTGTTGCTTACTGCAAATAGGCCTGGGGATTTGGTATTACACTCTGCCAATCCAGACCTAGCAGTAAGACTGGAGTCAGTCATTTAGCTTGCTGGGGTTCTGTTACTACTCTGTGAACCTAGCAAGTTTGCGGCTGTATTCTAAGACTTGCCTGTCTAATCCTGTCTCACTGTGCTAGGTGTCAGGGGTCAGTTTAGTGGCAGTAAGCTAAAACCTGTGCACTGCAAGTGAGAAATAGGATTGTGGAGACTCTCCTTGTGTCTATCATTCCATCTCTGACCAAGGAGTTTACTGCCACACCCGTTGGTAACCCTTTAGGGTTTTGCTGTTGCCCTTAGCAACAGCATTTCAGGTTCTCTACGTATTAAAACACAACATCTTGCTTTTTACATCTGAGCAGTTCTAATACAAGGGAGATACCCAGTTCCTTAGCCTCTGGGCTTCTCTGTTCACTTTGTGTGTATTTTGTTACCCTATCACCTTCTGTGTACGTTATGTCATATTCCCCAGTTTGTCTGTGAGTCCATTTGTTTTGCATAACAGTTCAAACACCAGTACATTCCTGCAGACACTGGAGTGCATAACAGTTCTGACACCAGTACTTTCCTGCAGGCACTGGTGTGCATAACACCAGGATTGAGGTTGAAATCTGTGAGGGTGAATAGTGGTTGGTGGAGCGACAGAGCCAAGAGCAGAAGTAAGGTATGCATTGTATAGAGAAGTGGCTTGTTCAGGGCATGAGAGAGATACAGTAGAATAGGAGAGATAAATTAATAAAACAAGCATGATAGGGATGTGGTGTCAATAGCTGCAATGTTATGCTTAGTGATGGTAGCCTTAGGAGGTAGAGATGGGGAAGCAGATAGAGATGAGTTAAAAGAGAGCAGGTAGTGGTCAGAGAGAGGAAAAGGGGAGTTTGTGATATCAGAGATGTCACAATGGTGAGTGGAAACCAGTTCCAGTGAGCTCCAATTCATGTGGATGGGTGAGGAGGTCCACTAGGAGAGACCAAGTGAGGAGGTGAGGGTAAGGAGTTTAGAAGCAAGGGGTTTAGTGAGCATATCATTGGGTATGTTGAAATCACCTAGGATAATGCAGGAAATGCCAGAAGAGAGGTAGTGAGGAAGCCAGGAAGCAAAGTTCTCGAGGAATTTGGAGGGAATGCCAGTGGGGTGGTAAATGACAGCAACTCAAAGATTACCTGGTTGGTAGAGGTCTATTGTGTGGACCTCAAATGTAGAGAATGTGAGAGATGGTTCTGGAGGTATGAGTTGGTAGGTGTAGCTACAGGGTAAGAGGACTCCAACAACACCAACATGGCGTATGTGAGAATTTGAGTTCTCCAGCAGAGAGAGAGCAGCAAAAGAAACAGTTGTAGGGGGCAATCCAGGTTTCAGTGCTGGCTAGGAGATGCAGGGAATTGGAGATGAAGAGGTCATGGATAGTGACCAGTTTGTTACAGACAGATCTGGCATTCCAGAGGGCACAGGAGAGAGGGAGAGAGTCTGAGGCGGTGATGTGAATGAAATTATCGGTGTTTCTGTATCGATGAGGTGAGCTGAAATTGGAAGGAAGAGATATAGAGGGTGTAGTGATTTTGCTGGGTTAGGAAGGGAAACTGCAGGAGTGGGGCAAGGAGTGAGTGCAGTATGATACTTGTGGAGGAGAAGTGACAAGGAGAGAGCAGGACTGGGTGGTGGGGTGGAGTGTCTGTGATGGGACAAAAGTGAATGACAGTGGGGTTACAGGAGAGAGGTAAAGTGAAGTGGAAGGGAGGATCAGAGAATGGGGAAAGGAGAGAGGATGAGATGTAGAAGACTATGAGAGTCGGATAAAGGTGCAACTAAGAGGCAATATAAAGGATTAGGTAGACAAGGAGTGTTGGTGGGTGTTGTCAGCCTAGGCATAGTGTGGATGAAAAAAATAATGGTAGTAGTTTGAAAATAAGAGTGGCAGAATGAGAGACAGAGCAGTAGCATTTCAGGAATGCAGGAGATAGTAATACCATTGTAATTCAGACAGGATTTCCAAGTATATAAACTGTGGTTAATGTACATAGGTTAAAAGTAAGGCAAATGTTTAGCTGACGAAAGATGGAAAATTATGCAGTGTTTGTTGTCCAAACAGCAAAACGGTGTACCTTCATTATCTATACCGTTCAGACCAAAATTTGTTTCCCAGACATTTACAATGTCAAGGAAAACAATGCATTACTGATGTGGGTTTTTTTTTGTCAGAAGTTGGTTGTCTATTGTGCCTAATTCAGACCTGATCACTGCTGTGTGTTTTCGCACAGCGGATGATCAGCTTTGAACTGTGCACGCACTGGCGCTGAGATGATACCGGCATCTGAGCCCAGCGATCGCCTTTTCCTGACTGACAGGCAGAGGCGGTCGCCGTGCGAGAGGGTGCGGGCCGGACCATGCGGGGGGCTGGCGGCAGCTGCAGGATGTCACATCCCACCGCTGCAACCCGGACAGCGACGGGTAGCTCCCTGCCACTGTGCAATGCTATTGTACTTGTGCGGGGGGGGGGGGAGGTGGAGGACATGCAGGGCAAACTAGCCCTGTGCTGGGCGTCCCCCCACATGAGTAACTGATCTTGGGCCTAATTCTGAGTTGATCGCAGCATCAAATTTGTTAGCAGATGGGAAAAACCATGTACACTGCAGGGGGGTGGGGAGATATATCATGTGCAGAGAGAGTTACATTTGGGTGGGGTATGTTCAAACTGAAATCTAAATTGCAGTGTAAAAATAAAGCAGCCAGTATTTACCCTGCACAGAAACAAAAGAACACACCCAAATCTAACTCTCTCTGCTAATGTTACATCTGCACCACCTGCAGTGCACATGTTTTTGCCCAACTGCTAACAAACTTGCTGCTGTGATCAACTCAGAATTACCCCCTTAGCCGTGCTAAATTTTGCATGGCTGCAATCAGGTCTGAATTAGGCCCATTGTTCACAGACAGTGATGATTGGAGGTTGTTAGAAATGAACATACATTTGTAGTTGTAAATTGTTTTTCTGAATTTGTTTGATGTTTTCATCCAGGTTAAATCCTCTATAAATCACGGGCGACACCCTTGGAATTTCACCGTTAGAAATCTTTGCCCTAGTTAAATCAGCCCAAGGCTTGATCAGCCTTACTAAACTCTAATATAAAATGTACAACCATGTGTGTGTAAGCACATTGATTGAACCCACACCTTGCACAAAAACTAAAACTAACTAATGGGGAGAGGGGAGGATACCATTACAAATTCCCAAAATATCTTTCAATAAAACAGCATTAAATCTACTTATAACAATAATTCTACAATTAACTAAAAATATTCAGACAGGGTGTGGTATGAGTGGCCGGTACTTGCGATCCTGGCGCCCAGCATACCAGCGCCAGTATCCTGTCCGCCGGAATGCCGTAAGTGGGGTGAGCACAAAAGATCTTCTTGCGGGCTCACTGTCCTTGCCACACTGCATGCACGGTGACGCGCTACACGTGCCACGCTATTTATTCTCCTTCCAGGGTTGTTGTGGACACCCCAAGAGGGAGAATAGTTGTCGATGTGCCAGCTATCGAGATTCCGGTGCACATATGCTGAGCGTCAGGATACCGACAGCTGGTATATTGAATGCCACCCATTCAGTCATACTAATCAGGTTGTGCTATTCAACAAATGCAATACAGTTACTGGGAGCTGTGGTTCCACAATTAACTGTGGGTGAGAGAACAATGAGATATCAGATGCAGTCCTTGGCATATTGATCATAACTAGGGGTGTGCGCCGGCCCATTTTTGGGGTTTTGGTCTTGGATCTGGATCTGCTTTGTGTTTTGTATATAGATTGGGTTTTTCCAAAACCGACCTTGCTGGCTTTGGTTTTATATCTAGATATTTTGTAAAAAATCATAAAAACTGCTAAAATAACGGAATTTGTGGGCGTTTTTGTCCTATAGTATTACTAACATCAATAGCATTCATTTCAACTCATTTCCAGCCTATTTTGAGCACCTCACAGCGCAAAATATTTTTTTCATCTGGTTTAGGCCAAAAGGTTGCATGGTGGTAACTGGAATACTAAGCTAAGCGACAGAAGTGGATGGCACAAACACGTGGCACTTCTAAGAGTGGCACAGCAGTGGCAGACAGGATATCAGTTTTATAAACTATACCCAAAAAAATTATTTAAAGAGCACATAATGCAAAGAAAAGAGGTGCAAGATGGAATTGTCCCACCTACACTTATGTTGGATATTAAACAGGACATGCAAGGTTCAACAAACAAATCATTTCAGCAACAGAGACTTTCACTTGTGGCTGAAATTATTGGTTTGTTTGGACCATCACAAATCAAGCCTGCAAGGGGCAGTGTACAAACAACTGGCTTTAATACTTTAAATAGGAATGATGTCATCATCACCATCCGATTCCTCACCCCCATCAGTGTGTACATCAGACTATTAATTTGTTCCCTCTGGAATCCACCATCGCAGTACTTTTTGTAGGTATTTGCTGGTAATTATTTTTAATTTATTTTGTAATTCATTTTTATGAACATCTTCTTTTCCACATTTGAGGAAGTAACCTCCTGCGCTGATTGCAGAGAAGGTTGTTTGCTGCGCTTAAAACTCTTTCTGAGTACACACTGGAGGGGGGGCAACTTTAGTAAAAAAAAGCCAGTTTGTGCATTGGGCTCCAAATTGCCTCTTTTTCCAGCCAGTATTGAAACAGATTGGATGCTATCACTGAAATAGTCATCAACCATTCTTTTAATGGTGACAGCATCATATGCAGTGACATTAGACAAGTCAGTAATTGTAGGCAGCTCCTTCAGTTCGGACAAGATATCAAAAGTCTTTCCTGAGTGATGTTCATCATCGCCAACGGGTCTCTTTGGAAAATTTAGTTTTTTTCTCGCAGCCACAGTTGTCGGAGAAAATGAAGGAGTAGATGTTGCCGTGTCACGTTCCGCTTGAGCTGACAATTTCCTCACCAAAAGCTCATTGCATCTCTGCAGATTTGTGCTAATTGGAAAGAAAGACACAATTGGGGAGATTCAAATGTTAGAAAAGTCAGTTGGGAGTCTGTTTTTTCCTATCTAATAGACAGGAAAAAACAGACACCCAACCGACTTTTCAAATATTTGAATCTCCCCCAATGTAGGACTTAAACCTAAGATCAAGTACGGTTGCCAAAATATAGTGACCTGATTTCAAGAGATTGATGACCCTTGAGTCCAAGCAAAGCAAATGAAGGGCTTGATCTACAAGTCCGACATACTTAGCGGAATCACTCTCTGTTTCAGATCCTCCATCACTTTTTCCAGCTGCTTTTGCAAAAGCCTGATGAGGGGAATGACCTGACTCAAGCTGGCAGTGTCCGAACTAACTTCACATGTGGTAACTTTGAAGTTTTTGAGAACTTTGCACAAAGCAGAAATTATTCTCCACTGCATTTGACTCAGGTGCATTCCCACTCCTTTCCCTATGTCATAGGACGATGTGTAAGCTTGAATGGCCTTTTGCTGCTCCTCTATCCGCTGAAGAATATAAAGGACATATTTCCACCTCGTTACTACCACTTGCTTCAGATGAAAGCAGGGTAAATTCAAGAGTGTTTGCTGGTGCTCCAGTGCTCAACATGCAATTGCTAAATGTCTAAAATGTTCCAAAAATGTTTGGGCCACCAACAGCATCTTCTGCACGCCCCTGTCAGTTTGAAAAAAAAAATTCTGCACCACCAAATGAATTGTGTGAGCAATACATGGGACAGGTTGGTATTTGCTCTGATGTAATGCTTTCCCAATATTGGTGGCATTGTCAGACATCACAAATCCTGAGGAGAGTCCAAGTGGGGTAAGCCATTGTGCAATGATTTCTCTGAGTTTTTCTAAGAGGTTCTCAGCGTTGTGCCTCTTACTGAAACTGTTGATACATAGTGTAGTCTGCCTCTGAATGACTTGGAATTTGTGAGCTGCTACTGGTGCTGCTGCTGTTTGTGCTGTGGAAGGCAATACATCTACCCAGTGGGCTATCACTTGTAGCTAACCAAAGACACATTTAGTCATTAGGTAGCCCTGTTCGACTTGTCCACATATCCATGGTTAAGTGGACAGTGGGTACAACGGCATTTCAGAGGACACTAATAACACTGTTTGTAATGTCCTTGTACAGGCGGGAATTTGCATCTCTAGTGAAGTGGAATCTAGATGGGATTTGGTACAGTGTACACAGTATGTCAATCAACTGTCTAAATCCCACTGTACTAATAGTGGATTTTGGACGCATCTCTAACACCAGCATAGTTGTTATGGCCTCACTAATCTGCTTTGCAACTGGGTGACAGCTGTCATACTTCAAAAGATTGTTGAACAGTCAAATTTTTGTTAGACTACAAGTAGTCTTCCAGGTCCCCTTCTGGGATGAAGATTGACTCCCAGCAGCAGCAGCAGTAGCAGCAGTAGTCATAGTACTCAAAGATCCTTTGGAGAAATCCCAGATAGGAGAGGAGTTAGTCATCAACTATGAAATTGGATACAAGACTACTTCCTTATTGAGGAGGAAATTGATGATGAGGGGGTTGTTGGTGGGGATTGCAGGTGCTTGGATGCAGCAGAGAAAAGGGATCTAGGGGTCGATGAACTGGTTACGTTCTTAGCCAAAGTTTCTGAATGTGTCAACAATTTGTGATGTATGCACTGCAAGTGCCGTAACAGGGAGGAGATTCCTAGATGGTTAAGGTCCCTACCTTTACTTGCAATGGCTTTACAAAGCCTATATATACTAGACAGTTATTGTCAGGGTTTGGGAAGAAATAATTGCACACATAAGAGGTGGATATTTTTGTCTTTTACCCAGGCATGACAATAGGCTTTTCCATATCATGAGTAACAATTGTCTCCACTGGTGCCTTATTTAAACAAACCACCACATCCCCATCAACAAAATCCTCATCATCAACATTCTCATTATTGCCAGCTACACCAATATCCTCCTCATCCTGGTGTACTTCTACAGAAACATCCTCAATCTCAATGTCAGCTTGTTGACTGGTGCTGCTCCTCTTAACACTTGCAGAGGACGTGCAAATGGTGGAAAGAGCCTCCTCTTCCCATACAACATTGGAAAGGTCAGGCTTATACATCGCAGCCATGGACAAACTTGGACTCTCCTTGGGGATTGGTGTTATTTCTGAACGCACAGTTGGTTCCAGTGCCTTAACAAGTTTAATTTTTAACTCTTCTACATGGAGGAGGGCTTACATCATCATTATGAGATGCAAAACCACCAGTCATAAACACAGTCCAAGGCCTAAGCCTTTCCTTGACTTTTTGTGTAGTGAATGGCATATTGCCAATTTTACGTTTCTTGTCAGCTAACTGTACTTTTTTTATTTATCACTGTAAAATACTGTCTCTTTGATATTACATGCCCTCTTTGCCATTGGGCTTAAGCCTTAGCTGATGACGTTGACAGATTTGCATTGTCATGATTAGTGGCAGCAGCTTCAACCTAGTATGTGGTTCCTGATCTTTCAATTGTTTGTCCTCCATTTCTATGAACACGAAGTGAGGTACAGCAACAATGTTGCACAAATGAGCCAGAGATATGTATTATTTTTTATATCACACATTGCGGTTATAGTTTCGCACAAATGAGTCAGAAATATATATATTTACACACTGTGGTTTAGCTTTACCGACAGTGTTGCCCAAATGAGTAAGAAATATGTATTATTTTTTTATATCACACACCAGGGGTAACAGTGTCACACAAATGAGTCAGAAATATATATTTTTAAACACTGCGGTTCTGCTTCACCGGCAGTGTTGAACAAATGAGTCAGAAATATGTATTATTTTTTATATATTCCACACTGGGGGTTACAGTGTCGCAAAAATGAGTCAGAAATATATATTATTACACAATGTGGTTTAGCTTTACTGACAGTGTTGCACAAATGAGTCAGAAATATGTATTTATCTTTTTTATATCACACACTGCACCCCTGGAGGAAACAGCCCATGATGGACAGACAGAGCAGCCCCTTTCAGTAACACAGCCACAGTTTATGGACAGAGCACACCTGAAGCAGCCCCTTGTGTACACCAGAGTACCACAGCAGCCCCTTCCTTAAGTTCAGGCAGCCCCTTAAACAATAGCACACAGCACAGTACTGACAGGCAGCACATGTACACTGTACAATCTCCAATGCCAGAGGGAAGATGGCGCCGATGCATGGGGACTTATATAGAACCAAAAACCTGTGAGAATCTGACAGAAGGATGATGATGTTTTGCCTTGCTTTCTGATCCGAGGCTGGTGGGATACCCAGAGCCGGACTCGGATCCCAGCTCAGATCTCAATGTTAGGGTCGGTCTGGATCTCGGAGAACCAGACCCGCTCATCTCTTATTATAACATTATGCAGGATGAGTCACAGGCGACACCCTTGGAATTTCACCCTTAGCACTTTTTGCACCAGTTGGATAGCCCAAGGCTTGATTAGCTTTACTAAAGTAATATAAAGACTACATATATATATATATATATATATACATTCATACCGTGCATACACAGAAATATTGTTAAGCTGTAGATTCATTGTAGGCACTTCCAAAATAAAATATTTTGTATGTAAAAAAATAAATAAAACTTATACAGCTAATTTTGAAAGAAACAGAACCATTTTATTGTGTTACTAAGTTTTGAAAACATTATAATGAAAACTCAGGGGCAAAAAATAAATAAAAAAAGGATGATATCATTCCATAATTTTCTCCTACTCCCTATAGTAACAGCAGCACATTGTTAAGTGATTTGCACAGTATAAGTAAGACTCCTTTTTTTAGTGATGTCTTTCATGCTCATCCAGTTGTGAGTACTGATCCTTCTATGAATTTACAAAGTAAAATGCAATGTTGCTGTGGAATATTTTTCTTTTATGCTGTTTCTTTTTTTTAAATGAGAAAATGAGGTTAAATATTATTGTTTTGTGGTTTAAAAGTCCACTACACAAGAAACAGGGATTCACTTATGTAGAAACATTTCAAGTCTTTGTAAATGTTTTGGCAGTTGAGAAAAATACTAATTGAAATTATAATGATGATGCTTATGTATTTCTTTGACCCATTATGAATTTTTTAAATTCTGATTACTCTGAACCTTTAGAATGAAACTAAATACAATTTGGAGTATTTTATTATGTGTGAAAGCTACAATATCATACATTTGAGTTTTCATAAAGGCATTTCATTTTTACCATTACAAGCACAAAAAATTCAAAGGAGTGGAACAAAAGAAAAAATACAAAAGGTACATGGGAACAGAAAGGGTTCTTATTTTATGTAAATGTTTATTTTATTATATTCTTCTGTCAATATAATATAAATCCTGTACAGTAGATCTACATAACACTGTATAAAATAAAGCTTCAGTTAAAAATGTAGGTTGTTGCTATGAGAGACACATTTGGAAATAATGCTCTGTATAATATGCATAATATAATTAGTTTTTAGTTACTGGAATTAATCACTCCTAAAACATGTTGTTTTTTTTCTAAACTGTCTCATTTTTTATTTGTTCATAAATAGTCAAATAAAAAAGCATCAACTTTTTATATGTCAAGTTACAGATCAGTGTTTGTTACTGCAGGAGAAAACATGCTTTAAAAAGCATTAAATAGAATAACAAACAAGACGTACATAAAAATGTGTTTATTATGTCATGTGTTATGTATTCGGAGAGATATATGCTCATGCACCTTTGTGCTAAAAAATACACAGGTGAGTGTAATGGTATAACGGCATATATATTAGCAGGGAAACCTATAATAGTAATAATAATAATAATATTAACAATAACATCCGATTGTTTTACAACAGAAATAAGACACACATGCAAAAAGTTTATTTCATCACTATAGACTACATTTACTAAAGCTTCTCAAATTGAAAAGTGGTGGTGTTGCCCTTAGCAGCTAATCAGGATCTAGCTAACATTTCTATGTTGCATCCTAGAAAATGTTAGATACACTCTGCTTGGTATCTACGGCAACATTTCCACTTATCTATTTTAGAAGATTTACACATAACGCATGAGTGCCATGTGACTCAGTAGCATTGAACGTATTTTTGCATCTTAGTCACATAATAATGCAATAGGATGCAAGAGCAGATCCTGCTGATTAAAATGATATGCAGCCTATATTCTGTGTGTAATTGCAGCTGCGTCTGCATCCAGAATGCCACCTTACAGTGTTTTGCATAGTATTTTGTATGCAAATACAGTCGCAGTCTTACACAGAATATAGGCAAGCTGCATATCATTTTAATCAGCAGGATCTGCTTGTGTCTCCTATTGCATTGCTTTCCAACTAGGATTAATTTTTGCATTATAAAAATCACAAAAAAGATGCTCGGCTACCGAATCACAAGGCACTCACGCATTATGTTTAGCGCGACTTGTAGTGCAACGGAATAAAGATTTTAGAGGACACATCTGTACTCTTTCAGTATGTGATTTTAAGGACTGTAACAGAGCAAGATGTTTTTTGAAAGTACTATACTGTAGATCAGAATGATTTAAAAAAATCTAGGACTGTAAAGTAAGGTATGTTTAAAAAAAAAGCCTAATATTGCCCTAAGTGCTGGCTTTCAAGCCTGCATAAGGCCGTTTTTGGATGTTACACACATGCCAGCCAGTGTCTAGATGTTATCCTCAGTATCTGGGAGATGTGCACATTGTAACTGCAATTTTATGGTGTTAGAACCGTAGGTAATAGTGGGTTTGTATCGTTTGTCCAGCGGGATCCTGGTATTGAGATGCCCAGCGGAGGGAGGGTGCAACAAAGCCCCTTGTGGGCTTGCAGCACTTGCTATGCTGCGGATGAGTGGGAATAGTCCCTGTTAGTCGGCATGCTGACTGTATGGATTGTAAGGGGGTGGGATGTAGGTGCCGGTATTGTGACCATCAGTCTCCTGACTGCCGGTCACATAAATACATCCTGTAATAATGTACAGGTGTGTCCTAATATACTTATCCTTTTTCTTCCAAGATTCCGGTACAACTAATATCCCTTTCCCACCGCCAATGCTGGATCCCACCCGGGAATTGGAAAACGGTCCTTCCTGGGTGGGATCCGGCATTGGACCCCCTTCCCTATGTAGTGCACGGGTCCCGGGTTGCATTGACCCGGAAGTCCATTCACGCTGCCATTGACCCAGTATTCAAACCAGGAATAACACTTCTTTTTTCCTAGGTTGAATTACCGGGTTAGGAGACCCAGGAATTCGACCATGGCCCTTTCACACCGCACACCGACCCGTGTCTACCCGGCAATATGCCGGGTCGATATCAGGTGATTTGTGCAGTGTTAAAGGGGTATTAGATGCTCCACTATGTGCAGCTGATCTCAGACATTAGTACTTTTTCCTAAATTTAGCATCCTATTTGCGTCATAATCAGTCATCTGTGTTATATACCATGCACATTAGGAAGCATCTGATAAAGGATATGAAAACTTCATGAACAGTTTCTACTTAATTATTGCAGAATACAGTTTGAAAACCTCTCTTTATTATTTGTGTGATTGCTCCTCACAATCAGACTGAGTAGAAAAAGTTTCCTAATGGTCCACTGAGTTCCATGGACTCTTAAAAAAAATGATGTCCTACGTCCTTGATTTTATTGAAGGTCAAGATTATAGAAGAACAGGTGAGATACACTAAGGGAATGGCAAGGAGTACTGTAGGTGCATCACTGCGTAGAACAGTGATTAGTAACAGGTGCTACTGGTGCTACATGAAGTTCTACATAACCACAGGTGTTCAGCAGTTGTAATGAAATATTGTTTCATTTTTACATATTATTCTTAAAGCACCACCGAGTATCTACCGTACAGTGAAAATCCAATACAACGTTGATACATAATAAATACAAATCTAAAACACATAAATGATATGAGTCAAGGCATATAATACTCCCTGCAAAACACACTGAACTTACACTGTAAATAACAATGAGCATCTATGTAAATGGAATAAAATATATATTTAAAATATGTCATGATATGTCATGTAACTAATACCTCAATTCCACCAAAAACCTGGGTCATACCCACAATTTTGAAAACAGTTCGACCCCGGATAAGACAATGATCCGACGCCATTTAGTATGCTCTCTGTATTATATGTAAAGCGTTTCTGAACATCATTGTCTCTGTCCTGTATGATGTTCTTTCTGTTAAGCGCCTTGAGTTCTATTGGAGGAAGATTACTATAATAAAATAACTATTATTATTATTATTATTATTATTATTATTATTACCATTATTACACCACACTTACAACCCAGGTTATTCCTTGGTTGGCCCCTGTTTCTTTACTCTGCCGGCACTTAAAGATGACATCATCTCGAAGCGTGGATGATCTGGCTCTCCATAGGCAGCAAACGGGTCCTGGTTTCACTGCACCATTACCCAGGTCTTTTCCCGGTCTAACCCTGGCAGCTACCCAGGTCAGTTTCCTGGGTTACTAGAACCAGTTCTTTTTTTTTTTTTTTTTGGTACCCTTTTCCACTGAGCTGTGACCCAGGTAAAACCTGGCAATAACCCGGGTCATTGCAGCAGTGGAAAAATAATCAAAATATTTAGTAAAAAATATTATTTGTACAAAATAATTATTTTAATGTTTATAAAAAAATGTATGAAAGTTTGTATGCGTTGTTTTATGTTTATGTTATTTTTTCTATATTAATAGTAGACTGACTTCAGAATACAGAATAACCTACATATGACATGGTGAACAATACTTATATTATAGAATTCAACTTGGAAATATTTTCCTCAAAATCTGATTACACAACTCTAACTACTAGTGTGTTTTTCCCCCTATATATATCTGGAATGCTCATAAATTCTATTATAATTACCTTGATATATATAGATGCTCAGTTACACACCCCCATGTATCTATTTCTCTGTAACCTGGCCTTAGTAGATATCTGTTATACAACCACTATCGTCCCTAACCTGCTGTACATGTTACTATCTGGAGATAATACAGTGTCCTTCATACAATGCTTCACCCAGATGTTCTTTTATCTTGTGGCTGCTACCACGGAGGATATTCTAGTATTCATTATGGCATATGACCGATATGTTGCTATATGTCATCCGTTACACTATCACTATATCTTAAATAAGAAAAATTGTGTCTTAATTACAGCTGGCACTTGGATAACAGGAAGCTTAAATTCAATTGTGTTTACAATTACAGTGTCACACATGTCCTTCTGTCATTCAAATATAATACATCAGCTTTTCTGTGATGCTAAAGCTCTGCTTAATATCTCCTCTTCTGTTGTCCAACAGTTTAATAATGTAATCTATGCAGAAGTATTGGTGTTTGCAGTTTTCCCATTTTTGTTCTGTTTGACATCTTATATAAAAATTATCAGGGTCATCTTACATATAAAATCTAAGGATGGAAGAAAGAAAGCCTTCTCCACCTGCTCATCCCACCTCACAGTTGTCATTTTTTACTATGTGACAGGTGTATCTGTGTACATGGTGCCACCATCAGAATCCACCAGTGTCTTAGAACTGGTCTTTACAGCAGTGTACGCTGTTGTTACACCAGTGATAAACCTTCTAATCTACAGTCTACGGAATAGAGAGGTGAAAAAGTCTCTGCTGAGAATAATGCAGATAAAACAAAGCATTAAATCGTGAGTGGTATTTGTAAAATTGTATACAATGTCAAATGATTGTGTAGTTTTGGTTATTTGTCTGTAGAATATAGATAATGAGGGGGACATGTACTAAGCAGTGAAAAGAGTGGAGAAGTGAACCAGTGGAGAAGCTGCCCATGGCAATCAATAAGCTGCTCTGTGTAATTTAATAGTATGCAAATTATAAATGTTACTTCAGTGCTGATTGGCTGCCATGGGCAACTTCTCCACTGGCTCACTTCTACACTCCTTTCATTGCTTAGAACATCTCCCCCTAAGTTATTGGTGGGAAGCCCAGATGGTATAACGATAAGCATTACTGTCACATTGCCCTAACCAGAGGTGGTAAAAGAGAGGAGGGGGTCCTTATTCCATTATCCGATCAGGTCCCCTCCTCTCAGCGGTGCAGTAGACTACTTCATTATGCCAATATGGAATTTGGAGTAACTAGTTGGGCGCTGAAAGTTTTTTGGTGCTGCCTTGGACACACTGAGGGGTTTCCCTTACCCCCAAATGAAACAGATATGAAAATGTATGATAGAGTGACCTGGGCGCCCCCTTTCAGTGGCTGGGTGCAGATGTAATTACTGATGATTCACTTTTTTAACCAGTATAATCAGTAAATATCTCAAAATGAATGTCATCCAATTATATAAAAAATGACAATAAATGTAATACAATAAGATAAAACAAACATGCCTAAAATATTTCAAAGGGCAAATGTCCCAAACTCAGAATGAAATCGTACCCATAGGGTAGCAAAGGAGCCGCAGGTGGTATATAGGGCAGGGTGGTCCAGACTTCACCCTGCTATGGCTCCTAAGCTTACCAGTGGAAATCTATTCGCAAACGTCCTGGACCGGGAAGTGTGGATGTCTAATAGCCAAACGTGTATATGTCTAATAGCCAATTGGACATCTACACGTTTGGCTGCCGTATATACCACCTGCGGCTCCTTTGCTACCCTATGGGTACGATTTCATTCTGAGTTTGGGACATATGTCCTTAGAAATATTTTTTGCATGTTTGTTTTATCTTATTGTATTAAGTTTATTGTCATTTTTTATATAAGGATGACATTAATTTTGAGATATTTACTTATTTTACTGGTTAAAAAAGTGAATTATCAGTAATAATTACATCTGCACCCTGCCACTGAAAGGGGTGCCCAGGTCACTCTATCATACATTCTCATATCTACTTAATTATGCCAGACTTTACTGTGCATGAGTAGGTGTCTGGGAACATGGCTGCCGTGCCTTGTTAACGGGGACATCTGTACTGCGCATGATCAAATCATCAAGAAAATGGACTCCGCGGCTATCTTCCCTTTGATTTGTGCAGCCCTGCAGCCAGAGCCAGTTTGACGTGGATGTAAGTATAATGATATGGGTGCTGGGTGTGCAGTGTGTAGGCCCCCCTGGAACAAGGGGCCCATGTTCACCGAACACCTTACAACCATTATAGATACATCAGTGGCCCTAACTGTGTGGAGTTTGTATATTCTCCCATGCTTGTGAGTGTTTTCTCCCACAATCCATTCATAAATACACTGGTAGGTTAATTGGCTACTGACAAAAATATTATAATATTGCTGACGGTTTTCTCACACATACACATCTGTCCTTTTACATCCTTGCAGGAAGGATGCTGCAGTATAGCAGGGTTTGTGCAATTACATGCTCCTGCTATGCCCTAAACTTAAGAAACAAAATAATACACCGGCAGCGCTACTAATGAAGTGATTGGAATAAAGCAATAATCGTATAATATAACAATTTATTTTAATAAAAACCAATAAAACTACTAAAATTGGCAATTGCTCTCCTCACAATAATAATATAAACTACACACACCACATTCCGTTAAATCTGTATATATTGGGATCACTTGGTTTCTGTTCCTTCAGATTCCTTTGATAAAGCTGCTACAGTATACTTATTGGGGAGCAGCGAAACGCATCAGTACCCCTGTTTCACACCACCTCAGCTTCGACAATCACCAGTGTGTGTCTGAACCAGACTTGGATACACTGCCAACTTGCTGTGCAGCAACAAAAGGATATCTCCAGCACTCACCAACACAAATGAGGACATTATCAATCTAACATGGACTCTCATGTATGGAAGCCTTTCCACCTCTAAAGTGGTGACCGGTAAATATTCAAACAACCAAACTGTGCTAAGTTAATCAAACCTCTATGGAAATTAGTGGACATATCTGGGCATAATTTAAAGGAACAGTCACCAAGTGATGCCAATATATACAGAATTAACTGAATGTGGTGTGTGTAATTTATATTATTATTGTGAGGAGAGAAATTGCCAATTTTAGTAGTTTTATTGGTTTTTATTAAAATAAATTGTTATTTTATACGATTATTGCTTTATTCTAATCACTTCATTAGTAGCGCTGCAGGTGTATTTTTTTGTTTCTTTAGTTTATACAGGAGTGACTCTCCTGTTTATGTGGTAGCCGCTTGGTGCAGCAATCCCATAAGAAGCGCCTGTTCTTCTTACCAAGAAGCTCTTTACTATGCCCTAAACTTGAATGGGAACTGACATGCAAATACACCCGGCAGTGATGTAAACGAACATTTGCATCACAGTCCCGTTATGGTAAGCTGCAATATGCAGCAACAACGTAGAAGGAGCATTTTGTAGAATGCATAAGCAGTGTCAGGAATCTGCATTTTCCATCGCATCACTGCTGTGGAACTACAGGTTCCAGCAGTTCAGTTCTGTTCTAGTTTTCAGTCCTCTGCAGCCTGGAGTGCTTCAGCTAACTCACAGCTGATCTGGACACCTAATCCAGCTAGTATCTCTGCCTGCAGTTTGTGTCCAATCACTGCTGGGCAGGAGGTATAACTTCCAGTTTGTGGCTCTCTCACATCGCCTTGGACAACACGTCACATTCTGTGAACAGGCGGCTCCTGTTTGCTATCCTCTGTCTACAGAGATATCCTTGTGTATTGGACCTGTGGAACTACAGGTCCCAGCTGTTCCTGTTCCGTTCCAGCTGTTCCAGTTCCGTTCCAGTTTCCAGCTGTTCCAGTGTTCCTGTGGAACTACAAGTTCCAGCAACCACTTCAGCTCTCCTGCGACATTCAGTGTGCAAGTTCCTGTGTTCCAGTCTCCAGTTCCCCTGTGTTCCTGGTTACCTACCTGTTCCTCCGTGTTCCTGGTTACCTGCTTGTTACTCCGTGTTCCTGGTTATCCTACTACAGCTCCGTGGAACTACAAGCATCAGCAACTCCTGCATTCATTTACAGACTCCACACCTATCTACAACCACAGTGTGCTTCAGCCTCAGCAGTAGAGACTCTCTCCAGGTGCATCCCTTCACCTCATCTGTGAAGCAGCTTGCTAGCTGCCTGTGCTTAACGAACTGCACTGTGAACATTCACCTGAGTCTCCTGCATCTGCTACCAGGTTGCTATACATTTATTACCATCTCTGCTGGCTCCACGTTTAAAACCACTCTGGTTTCCACACCAGTGGACTTATCCATCATACTGTCATATTACCATTCCTTCCATAGACTCTCAGCTTCCAAGCTGCACCATTTCCATTGCATACTTTTTATTGTTTATTCCTGCACGTTATACTGCTGAGTTATTGTGTGAACTTTTATGTTAATAAATAACATTGCGCACATGCGCGGGAATCCAATCCAGTCTCCTCACTTTTTCCATCCTACCTCCACTGACCCACTAGCGCCCCCTCCGGGGACACAAACCAGACCGAACCTGACAAGCAGATTGTAAATTGAACGTGGCCCTGGATAATAACATGAAAGTGTCTCATGGCATGTGTAGCCACATTTTCAGTAAGTGCAGTCAAATCAACAGGAAGTGGTCCACTAATTTTGGAACTGCCATGCATGGTGTGGTATTTAACCAATCTTCAACCTTCAAAATTACAGTCAATTCTGCATAATCACTGGTGCCTGTGGCTCCCTGTTCAAGCAGAGTAATGTGGATAAGACTCCCTATGGTCAAGCAAAGTCCTGCTATAAATTTTTAAAGCTTTTCACCACATTATTTTGTCATAAGCCCAGTTGGACTGTTAAGAACAGCTATAGCACTAGAGATGTGCGCCTTGCCATTTTTATGGTTTATGGGGGGTTTTTTGTTCATGTTTTGGTTATCGGTTGGTTTTGCCAAAACCGCCCTTGTGTGTTTTGGTTTTGGTTCTAATTTAAAAAAAAATAAAATAATAAAAACAGCTACAATCACAGACTTTGGGGGAGTTTTTGTTCCTATGGTATTATTAATTTCAATAACATTCTTTTCCACTAATTTTCAGTCTGTTTTGAACACCTCACAGCTCACAATGTTTAGGCCAAACGGTTGCACCATGGTAGCTGGATGACTAAGCTAAGCGGCAGAAGTGGGTGGCAGAAATACATGGCACATAAGGTGCAAGATGGAATTGTCCTTGGGCCCTCCCACCAACCCTTTTGTTGTATAGATTAAACAGAGCATGCACAGTTTAACAAATCATTTCAGCGACAGGGACCATCACTTGTGGCTTAAATGATTGGTTTGTTTGGGCACCTACAAAAATTTTTTTTTGAAGGACTTCCACCATTAAGAATTACTCTGAGGATGTTGATAGTGAGGTGTTAATTACATTATAATCTTGTGTAATAAATGTCAAGTCTTCGCCGCAAATGAAGTAACATGGAGGAGGTTTCTAGATGGCTAATGTTCCTACCTCTACTAAATTTGGCCTCACAAATGGAGCAGATGCTTTCAAAAACATTTATAGAATTGGGGCAAAAATAATCCCACACCCAAGTGGTGTTTTTTTTGGTCTTATGCACAGGCATCATGATGGTTTTCTTTTTATCACGGTCAACAAATGCAGCCACCGGTGGCTGATTTGCACAAACAAAATCATCATCAACATCCTCACTGTAAGATAGCACACACATATCCCCCTCATCCTGTCCCACTTCCACACACAAATCCTCAATTTGTATTATGTCCTCATCAGATTCATCATCACCATCTTTACTTGTACTGCTCCCCACATGTTTAGATTTTTCACAAATGGTGAAATGTGGTGAAAGAGGCTTATCTATGAGGAAAGTGTGAGAAATGTCAGCTGACGTGTACACCCTTAAACATTCCTGAAAAATGTCTATTGGTTCTGATTCTGAATGCGCAATTTGTCTTACTGCTTTTATTTACCACTCTATAATTAAATGATTTTACATACCCTGGCCTAAGCCCTATATGTCCCTGGGCATCTTCCTTAGCGGATGACATTCACGGACTTGCATTGCCAATGTCATGACTAGTGGCAGCAGCTTCAGCACTGGTAATCGCCTCCATTATCAACAAGTGGGGTTGACTTCACCAACAGCGTTGCACAAATTAGTCAGAAATGTATATATAATAAATAATTACACACTGCGGTTGACTTCACCAACAGCATAGCATAAATGAGTCATAAGTTTATATAATAATAATTATACACTGCGGTTGACTTCACAGACACCGTAGCAAAAATAAATAAATAAATATATATAATAATGATTACTCACTGCGGTTGACTTCACCAACAGCATAGCACAATTTACTCAGTAATGTATAGAATAATAATTACACACTGCTGTTTATTTCACTGACAGTGTTGCAAAAATGAGTCAGAAATGTATATGAAACTAATTACACAATGCGATTGACTTCACCGACAGCGTTGCACAATACATGTATTAGTAGGAAATACTATACCGCCATCTGACCGGCAGTGTCACAGTACTTACAGCACGAACAAAAAAAAATTAATTATAATTCTAGGATTTTTGTTTTTAGCCTTTATTATTTTAATTTTACATTAGAACAGAGCCCCTGGATGGATGGCATATCACCCCTTTAAGATACAGCAGACAGAGCACCCCTTTTTCAGATACAGCTGACAAAGAGACAGCACCCCTTTTTCTGATACAGCTGACAGAGAAAGCACCCCTATCAGATACAGCAGACAGAGAGTGCACCCCTTTTAAAGATACAGCTGACAGAGAGAAAGCACCCCTTTCAGATACAGCTGACACAGAGAGAGCACCCCTCTCAAATACAGCAGACAGAGCACCCCTTTTTCAGATACAGCACACAATGCACCCCCACCCACTTCATTTCTTGCCACACCATGCAGTACTGAGATGAACGCATGCATCCAGTTCACTCTCCAATTCCAGAGTGAAGATGGTGCAGATGCACGGGCACTTGGTATTAACCTAATCCCGGGTATCCCAGTAATCATGGGTTTAATCATTTTTCAATCCTGAAACCCGGGATTGAAAAAAGGTGCGGGATCGGCCTCCCTACTTATGAGGCATTATGACTCAACCCTAAAAATTTTGAAATCTTCTTATCTGAAAGAAGTGCATATTAGGATATCAATAGACTATATACTGTCTCTGTCGCAACGGAAACATTTTATCACCACTGATTCCGGAGACTGTTGTGTCATATCTACAATACCAACTTCTTTCATTGTTTTTGGATATGTGGTAAAGTCAAAAGGTTCTGGAATAAATTAGTAGGTTTTATAAATGTAGTATTTTCCCTAAAATTGCATGTGCATGTGTATTTGTGCCAACTTCTCTAATTGGTCTCCAGTGAATAATTTAAAGCATTTTCTCCTATTCCTTACCACATTAGTGACAGATGCTAAGAAAGTAATTCTAATGCACTGGATCTCTAAATCTGCTCCATCTCTTACAGAAGTTAGACAGAAAATTCAGCAGTTACTATACTTTGACAGGAGGGCAACATTGCCTGGAATTGAAGATGGACCACTGAAGATGTTTCACTGACTTTCAGTGGTTAGATTTTATTTAGCTTGGGTTCCTCTCCTGTATTAAACTTCCTATCTCATCTAATTCCAGTCATCTGGGATTTTATTCACATGACTGGGATCATTGTTTGGTTACAGTCAAAATTCAACAACCCCCCCCCCTCTCTTCCCCTTTATTTTGCCTTTGTCAACACCCCTTCATGTGTGTGTATATTTATGTTCACCAATCCGCCCTTCTCTTTATGTTTGCTTCTATTTTTTATTTTTTATAATGTTGACTGGATTTAGCAATCTTCTTTTCTCTGATGTACATTCATGTTGGTCAAAGCCTATTGTTCTACTATATTAAGCATTATTATACATTGTTGATGTAATATTACCAACACTGTTTAACATACTGAATTTTTTTTCTTCATTCTATTTCATGTGTTCCTTTTATATCTGATTATGTACTTGTATGACAATATGCCTATTTCTCTATTTTTGAAAAATGTGCAATATACAGTACATTGGCCCTCATTCCGAGTTGTTCGCTAGCAAGCTGCTTTTAGCAGTTTTGCACACACTAAGCCGCCGCCTACTGGGAGTGAATCTTAGCTTCTTAAAATTGTGAACGAAAGATTCGCAATATTGCGAAAAGACATCTGTGCAGTCTCTGAGTAGCTCGAGACTTACTCTGCCAGTGCGATCAGTTCAGTGCTTGTCGTTCCTGGTTTGACGTCACAAACACACCCAGCGTTCACCCAGACACTCCTCCATTTCTCCAGCCACTCCCGCGTTTTTCCCAGAAACGGTAGCGTTTTTTCCCAAACGCCCATAAAACGACCAGTTTCTGCCCAGAAACACCCACTTCCTGTCAATCACATTACGATCACCAGAACGAAGAAAAAATTGTGAGTAAAATTCCGAACTGCATAGCAAATTTACTTGGCGCAGTCGCAGTGCGGACATTGCGCATGCGCACTAAGCGGAAAATCGCTGCGATGCGAAGAAATTTACAGAGCGAACAACTCGGAATGAGGGCCATTGTGCAGTACAAATGGTGTAATGGTTAACATTACTGCTTCACAGCACTGAGGTCATGGGCTTGATTCCCACCATGGCCCTAACTGGGTTTCCAGCAGTGCCGTTTCTTGCTTTGGGAAAGCCGTGCAACCACCCGGGCCACCCGTGGCGGCACTTCTGCTGCTCTCTGTTGCCCCCCTCTTCCTGAGTACCCAGCTCGGGGGGGGGGCGGAGTTTCATGAAATAACGAGGTTGCATCGTGACATCACAATGCAACCGCGTCATTCCGTGAAACTTCGCCCCACGGGCTAGGTACTCGGGAAGAGGGAGGAGGGGGAGCCGAGCTATAGGAAGAGCCAGCGCGACGAGGGAGAGGCGGGCAAAAGATCGGGAAGAACCTCAATGTAAGTCTCTCTCTCTCTCTCCTCACCCCCCACCCCTCCTACTCTGCCACCTGCCACCTAATGAATAAAATGGGAACTCTTACCTGACATATTGTGTAAAATGGGGACTCTTGCCTGCCGTAATGTGTAAAATGGGAACTCTAGCCTGCAGTATTGTGTAAAATGGGGACACTTGTCTGCCGTATTGGGTAAAATGGGAACACTTGTCTGCTGTATTGTGAAAAATGGGGACACTTGCCTGCCGTATTGTGTAAAATGGGGACAAGGCCTGCCGTATTGTGTAAAATGGTGACTCTTGCCTGCCGTATTGGGTAAAATTGTGACTTTTGCCTGCCGTATTGTGGAAAATGGGGACTCTTGCATGCCGTAATGTATAAAATGGGAACTCTTTCCTGCCGTTATGTGTAAAATGGGGACACGTGCTTGCTGTACTGTGTAAAATGGGGACTCTTGCCTGCCGTAATGTGTAAAATGGGGACTCTTGCCTGCCGTAATGTGTAAAATGGGGACTCTTGCCTGCCGTAATGTGTAAAATGAGTATTTAATGTGTCAAGGGCACTTGCGGTGTATGGCAAAATATAAGTGTTTTCTTTTTTTCCTGTGGTTGCCGTGATCTGTCGGCGCAAGGTCAAAAACTGTGGTGCGAGGTAGTCTTTTCAGATGAGGTCACGCCCATTTCAACAAGACCACACCCACTTTATTGAGGTCATGCCTCCTTGTCGGGAGCGCGCGCTCCTCCGGCGTGCGCATGCTTTTTCTTTCTATAACTTTATGGGGGGGCGCATTTTTTTATGTCAAATGGGGGAGGGGGGTCGGCGGCACATTTTTAAATCTCGCACCGGGAGGCAAATTGGCTAGAAACAGCCCTGTACTCTAGTTTCCTCGCACAATCCTAAAACATACTGGTAGGTGAATGTACTCTATACAAAATTAACCCTAGCGTAAATGTGTGTGTAAATGTGGTAGGGAATATAGCTTGTAAGCTTCATTGGGGCAGGGACTGATGTGTATGGCCATTTATTCTTTATAAAGCACTGCAGAATATGTGTGCACTTTATAAATAACGGTAATAAATAATAATAATAATAATAATAATAATAATAATATACAGATTTTAATAAAAATAGGAGTTCAACTGATATTACTAATTCAATTAGCTTTAGACAGATTTCTTCTGTCTAGTTTGGGAAGCCAAGCAGTAAGGGTTTTGGTTAGTTCCTGAATGGGAGACCTCATGAGAATCTTGGTGTAGCTCCCTATATAAGTTAATTGAGTGTAACATTCCTGTGGCTATATTTTGATGCCTGTGCCTCTAGCACTGTTATTACTTTGAAAGCGAAGTCCAGGTGGCAGCCAAGTAACTATGAACAAATGAGTGTTCCAGGAAAGGGAGTTGTTATTGATGAAGGTTTCTGAGTCCAGGTTTTGACAGTGCAGGAGTTTATCAGGTATCATAGAAAATGGGAGTAATCACTGCATTTTTTAATGGTGAAGAAAAGATATCAGTACAGAGACATACAGATTTTAGGTAAAGTTGAGCATAATAGATAGAGCTGTGTAAACCCTGATAGAATGTTCTGCAAATTATGTGAATGTGAGTGATGGAACATGTGCTAGAACTGCATATGTGAAAAATTGGGATAGTAATAATCCTGCCCCACCTCCTTTATGGTTACCAGGCCTTGAGAAGTGTGTCACCATGTGACAGAGCTGCACAGGAGGCCAAGTCTGATTGTTTGAGCCATGATTCTGTTATAGCCAGCAGGTTGAAGTTGTTAGATATTAAGTAGAAAATTGTTACCACAGTAAACAAAGTATTCTACAGTCGAGCTAGAATGCTTGTTGATCAACTGGGAGGTCAAAGCCCTGAAGTATTATGTCATAGGAAGAGAGTTTGACCTAGTCAGAGATCACGCACCCTTGAGGTAGATGCACCTTAACAAATAGGTCAATGCAAGGGTAATGCATTGGTTCTTGACAATGCAACCATACAAATTAGTCATACAGCATTGGCCTGGGGCTCAGCAGTAAAATGTGGTTGCGTTGTCCTGAAAATTTGAAAAGCCCCAATGGTCTCTGCTGTCACAACAGGAAATATGCACTTTCCTAAGCTTGCAAGCTCACCTGATTTGTTCACATTCTGGGTGTCATTGGTGTCATTGGCTATATATATATATATATATATATATATTATCCTTTATTTAAATGTGCCACAAGTTGGACAAGTACAGGGTAAATAAATATAGCTACAGCAGCAGACAACACTGACATGAGTGTCAGGGTGGCAGAAAACCGTGGATTTTGGTGTCATGGAAAATGGTTTAAGTAAGCAAAGAATAAGCACTTGAGGGTTGAGGACCATTGCTCGTGAGAGCTTACATACTAAAAGGGAAAGGAAGACACACAAGGGTGACACAGGTGGGGTAGACTGAGCATGGAACAGAGGGTTAGGATGAGATTATGCTGGGTTTGGTAAAGAAGTGGGTCTTCAGAGCCCTTTTATAGTTTTGTAGAGAGGTGAAGAGTCTGACGGTGAGAGCTAGAGAATCCCGGAGAAAGGGAGCAGCACATGAGAAATCTTGTAGGTAGGAGTGGGAGGAAGTAATCAATAGGCAGAGGAGGTGGACATAGTGCATTTGGTGAGGAAGATGAAGGTGTGAGGTGTGGTGCCTCTGGACTGGCTGAGCTGGATGGCTTTAGTGTGGCATACCTTTACATTCTATTAACACTTTTCACTTATTAATTTTCTAACACTATTTCTCTATTTTAATTACATTTCATGTTTGTATCACCCACTCTATAGCTTTGGCTTCCTAAATACTAATTTATTAACACTATAGTTTTTTACACTGGTATGCCGCGCTGGGCTTTCTGGCTCATTCTGGTGTTTTGGGGTGCCGCACCCTGCACCTAGATATAGCGCTAGGGACCCCAAATTTACAGAGAGGCCTTGATGCGGCTTTGGGGCTTAACCACACATTTGCGCAAATATGTGTAACGAAGATCTCTGAATTCTGTTATCATGTGGGATTTATATCTGGTTACTGTTATCATTCAGGGTGCTGGGGAAACCAATTGCTTTTTTTCTTGCTCAGAAATACCCCTTCCTTTCGAGCACCTAAATGATATCACTAAGCTAATTGAGCATTTACCAATCTATATGTCTGTTGTGAGAGGCAGAGAGGTTCCTGCATTAGGAGGAGGTGCAGGCCCTGACATGCCACATGGAGCATTATGGGGTTGCTCCAAGGTAGGTAGCTCTTAGCTTAGACATATTTTAGTAAGGAGCCATTATCATGTGGCTCCTTGCTGGTTAATATTAGACCCAGATTGGGGTAATAGAGGTGTGAGGTGTGGTGCCTCTGGACTGGCTGAGCTGGATGGCTTTAGTGTGTCATACCTTTACATTCTATTAACACTTTTCTCTTATTAATTTTCTAACACTATTTCTCTATTTTAATTACATTTCATGTTTGTATCACCCTCTCTATAGCTTCGGCTTCCTAAATCCTAATTTATTAACACTATAGTTTTTTACACTGGTATGCCGCGCTGGGCTTTCTGGCTCATTCTGGTGTTTTGGGGTGCCACACCCTGCACCTAGATATAGCACTAGAGACCCCAAATATACAGAGAGGCCTTGATGCGGCTTTGGGGCTTAACCACACATTTGCCCAAATAGGTGTAACGAAGATCTCTGAATTCTATTATCATGTGGGATTTATATCTGGTTACTGTTATCATTCAGGGTGCTGGGGAAACCAATTGCTTTTTTTCTTGCTCAGAAATACCCCTTCCTTTCGAGCACATAAATGCTATCACTAAGCTAATTGAGCATTTACCACTCTATATGTATGAGTGTCAGGGTGGCAGAAAAACGTGGATTTTGGTGTCATGGAAAATGGTTTAAGTAAGCAAAGAATAAGCACTTGAGGGTTGAGGACCATTGCTCGTGAGAGCTTACATACTAAAAGGGAAAGGAAGACAGACAAGGGTGACACAGATGGGGTAGACTGAGCATGGAACAGAGGGTTAGGATGAGATTATGCTGGGTTTGGTAAAGAAGTGGGTCTTCAAAGCCCTTTTGTAGTTTTGTAGAGACGTGAAGAGTCTGAGGGTGAGAGCTAGAGAATCCCGGAGAAAGGGAGCAGCACATGAGAAATCTTATAGGTAGGAGTGGGAGGAAGTAATCAATAGGCAGAGGAGGTGGACATAGTGCATTTGGTGAGGAAGATGAAGCAGGCTGCAGCATTGAGGAAAGTTTGGAGTGGGAAAAGGCATTCATCAGGGACACCAGTTACAAGGATATTACAGTAGTCTAGTATAAAAATGACCAGTGAGTGGATAATGGTCTTAGTAGCATCCCAGATGACAAAGGGTCTGATCCTGGGAATAGTTTTTAGATGAAAATGACAAGTTTGTGAGAGGTGCATTAAGTGTGGTTTGAAGGAGAGGGAGGAGTCAAAGATTACTCCAAGAGAGCGCACTTGGGGGCTAGAGGAGATGGTAATTTCATCAATAGATAATTAAATTGTGGGCTGTGATGTTGTGTGGGAGGGTGAGAAGATAATCAATTCAGTCTTAAGTTTAAGAAAGCCCTGGGACATCCAATAAGTTATAGAAGAGAGGCAGTTGGATATATGAGTGAGGAGAGCAGGGGAGAGGTCAGGGGAGGAAAGGTAGATTTGAGTATCATCAGCATAGAAGCTACATTGGAAATTAAAATAGCTAATGAGTCCCCTAAAGAGGATGTATAGAGAGAGAAAAGGAGAGGCAATTGTAGACAATACACTCAAGGAGTTTGAAGGCAAAAGGGAGGAGAGAGATGTGTTGGTAGTTAGAGAGGGTGTTTGGATCAAGGATAGTTTTTTTAAGAATAGGGGAGATTAGTCCATGCTTAAAGGTAGAGGGGACAGTGCCTGAAGAGGGAGAGATTGAGAAGGCGGGCAAGGTGTGAATAGGCAGAAGGATATAGGTAGCGGAGGAGGCAGGAGGGGATAGGGTCATTTGGGGAGGTTGTGTGGGGGAAGAATAGATGAGGGCCATGACTTCCTCACCAGATACATGGGAGAAAGATGTCAGAGTTGGTGAGTGGGATGGGGAGGGGTGGTAAGGGATAGGAGGTAGCTGGTTGCTGATGTGTTGGTGGGATGTGATGTCCTGACATATAGAGTCAATCTTCCCCAGTCCGATGCTGGCGGTGACTGGGTGGTGTATATATAGAGTAACGGAAATGGTCCCCTTAGGGGTGTGCCATGGCAATGTCTTGGTCAGGTTGGGAATGGGTGACCGGCGCTTGGGATCCCACCGATCATAATACCGATGCCGAGATCCGGGGATTAAAATGCCACCAAGAGGGGGGGGGGAGGGCGAACGCAACAAAGCCCCTTGTGGGCTCACCACAGGTTTGGCATGCCAACTACCAGGATGTTGAGGGTGTGGGATGTAGGAGTCAGTGTTGTAACCGACTACATCCCTCTTGGTCATATCTCGAAAGTGTTTGTATACACATATGCTTCTTTGCACACACACACACACACACACACAGAAACTGCACCTGCTAAAGGGTGACCAATGTTGATGCCTAAAGATGCACCAATCGGTATCACAGCATCTTTGGATGTTGAAAGTAGGTTGCATGACCGTAAACAAGGGAAGGGTTTTTAGAAGCATTTGCATAATTTTGCAGATGTGTGACTGGCAAAGGACACAGAGATGGATGTGGCTGCTGAATCAGCCCCAGTATCTACCCATCACAAATTGTATGCCTCAAACATACCGATCTTAATCATGAAAACATTATCAGTTTTTAGGCCTTGGGCCAACTTCCCTCTATCTTATTTGGATACATGTCATTTAATAAAACAGGCCAGTTTCCAACATGTGCTCTACACTATTCAGATGCCACTTATCCATGTTACCAAACATGACCCCAAATCATGAAGCCTTACAAACCTGGACACTAAGCATAGATATGCCACTGGCTGGATTGGTGTATATAACATATACAGTTGACACTGTATCTAAGGCAAAGGTACTCAAACGCAGTCCTCATTGTATCCCAACGGCCCATGTTTTAAGTATATCCATGCTTGGCCACAGACTTAATTAGCACCACAAATTGATTTTACCATCTGTGCTGAACCATGGATATACCTATAACCTGGACCATTAGGGTGCCCTGAGGACCGCGTTTGTCAACCTCTGATCTAAGGCATACCATTTTTAGGAAGCAAAACTAGGTTGGCTTTGACTTTTAAAATAATTATTATATTTATATATACGGTGTAATGGAGTCTGAGTTTGAACTCGTCTGTTTATTTACAGGGCATGTTTAGGCAAGCACGCTAAGTGACTGTGGGCCTAATTTAGGGGCTCACATGCCAATGTCCATATACAGTAGTTGAATGATCATTTGCTACTGCATATGCACAAACAATGTAAAATTCGGAGGGTACTCACTAAGACACTGTTGGGTATGGCTAAACTGGGATCAGTAATGGCAAGGCAAAGCCATGGGCATTCCTGTGTTGTGACTGGGGCTGGCTGGAAGTGAAAGCAATAATAATCCATCTTGCTGGTGTGTATGGGAGAGTCACAGACGTGTCAGTAAAAGCGTCAGTATACTCAGATGCACAGCTGTTTCCACAGTGGGCAGGTGGATATGGGAGACACAGCACCTGCCAAAATGCATGTGCAAGTGTTGATGGCGCATATGATAGTATGCTGATGGTGTATGGTATAGAATCACCAACGATGTTGCTTTGTGCATGGGTACAGAAAATGGGCAACTCAGGACACATTCAGGTGTATGCTACTGTACAAGGGGAAGGTTGAAACTAGCATCTGGCGACAGTGTCAGTACAGATGTAGGGAGGCAGGTAAGGCAAGAACTGATCCTGCATCATTTTTGCGGTAAGTGTTTTTTTATGGGTTTTTTTTCTATCTAAACAATTACGGTATCAAATATTGGCCCTCATTCCGAGTTGTTCGCTCGGTGTTTTTCATCGCATCGCAGTGAGAATCCGCTTAGTGCGCATGCGCAATGTTCGCACTGCGACTGCGCCAAGTAACTTTACTATGAAGAAAGTAAGTTTACTCACGGCTTTTTCATCGCTCCGACGATCGCATTGTGATTGACAGGAAATGGGTGTTACTGGGCGGAAACACGGCGTTTTAGGGGCGTGTGGCTGAAAACGCTACCGTTTCCGGAAAAAACGCAGGAGTGGCCGGAGAAACGGTGGGAGTGCCTGGGCGAACGCTGGGTGTGTTTGTGACGTCAGCCTGGAACGAAAAGCACTGAAATGATCGCACAGGCAGAGTAAGTCTGAAGCTACTCTAAAACTGCTAAGTCGTTTGTGATCGCAATATTGCGAATACATCGGTCGCACATTTAAGAAGCTAAGATTCACTCCCAGTAGGCGGCGGCTTAGCGTGTGTAACTCTGCTACATTCGCCTTGCGAGCGAACAACTCGGAATGAGGGCCATTGTTACAATATAAATGTAGCTCTTGCTCACTACAAATATAGTTATCTGATTGTAGTGTATGTACTATATATGTGTTTTTGTCTATCTGTTGTGTAACAGTTACCTTTAGAAATGCATTTTTTTTAACTCTAAATAAAAAACATTGGTATCTTGTGATGTGAATATTTCCCACTATGACAATTTTGAGTTAAGTATGCCATAACAAACTATCACTTGTTTGTTTTTTGGTTGTGTTTGTGTTGTGTTTCTTCGTAAGCTGTGTTTCAATTTGTGTATGCTTCTGAGCCTTACATAATGTACATTGAGTAATGTCTGCCATTTTGCTTTGCCCACATTGGCTAACAGCACTCCTAAACAATGGCCCTCATTCCGAGTTGTTCGCTCGGTATTTTTCATCGCATCGCAGTGAAATTCCGCTTAGTGCGCATGCGCAATTTTCGCACTGCGACTGCGCCAAGTATCTTTGCTATGAAGATAGTATTTTTACTCACGGCTTTTTCTTCGCTCCGGCGATCGTAATGTGATTGACAGGAAATGGGTGTTACTGGGCGGAAACAGGCCGTTTTATGGGCGTGTGGCTGAAAACGCTACCGTTTCCGGAAAAAACGCAGGAGTGGCTGGAGAAACGGGGGAGTGTCTGGGCGAATGCTGGGTGTGTTTGTGACGTCAAACCAGGAACGACAAGCACTGAACTGATCGCACTGGCAGAGTAAGGTTGGAGCTACTCTAAAACTGCTAAGAAGTTTGTGATCGCAATATTGCGAATACTTCGGTCGCAAATTTAAGATGCTAAGATACACTCCCAGTAGGCGTAGGCTTAGCGTGTGTAACTCTGCTAAATTCGCCTTGCGACCGATCAACTCGGAATGAGGGCCTATATGTAGTACTGAATTCTTTATGTGATGCTATAGTGCAGCCGTGGCCAACCTGTGGCTCTTGAGCCGCATGCGGCTCTTTCTTTATGTAAATGTGGCTCCTGACATGACCATAACAGATCCAGAAACTGATGCACTCCAGCCAGACAGTCAGCAGCACTACAGGGGTTGAGACCCGAGGTAGCGAGATACTAGAGGTGAGACACCCACTGGTAAACAGAGGAAACATAAAGAGCTGCTGCAATGGCACAAGGTGTGTGTGGGGGGGCTGTAGTGACACATGAGGGTCCTGGCAGGAGTGACACAACAGAGTGCTGGCAGGAATGACTCATGGGGGAGCTGGATGGAGTGACATGGGAGTGTGCTAGCAGGAGTGACACTTGAGGGAGCTGGCTGGAGTGACATATGGGGGAATTGAAGTTTATTATGTGAATCTGGCTTTTTCAATATATTTTATGTGGATCTGTCTTCCTCAATTATTTTATGTGGAAGTGGCTTTTTAAAATGTAATTTATGTTGGATCTGGCTTTTTAAATGTATTTTATACAAGGGGAGTGGCCCAGCAGGCACAAGGAAACACTTCATTATTGTATGCTTGCCTTTGGCTCGATGCCGGCTATTTGACGTACCTAATAAGATTTTGTGCTCTTTGCCTCTGACTGGTTGGACACCCCCACTGTAGTGCTTCATGTTAGGCATGTTGTGTAAAGTTAGTCAATACCATTTTTGTGTTACACTGACAGTCGATAACAAAGTAAACATTGCACATATAGGGATTTAGAAATGTATTACCTTAAACACTTTTTTGGTGTGTTCCACAATTCAATATTGTTGTCATATGGTGGGGAATAGTGTATATGCAGATGCAGGGTTGCTCATTTCTTAGGGGGTTGTTTGCTGGCTGCAGAGGTCTGGGATGGAACATTGGACCGTGTTCTGCTGGATCTTCAAACTGGGGAGGTAACTGGGGTCTGGCTAGGTGTGGTTGTCCCTGAGATTGATCCTGGTTGCTGTGATGCCAACAAATTAATGTTTTGGCTCAGGTTGTTCAGGCTTGCTGTAAGTTGTGTTGTTGCGACTGTGTTGTTGGCGATGATTCTGGACAGGCATTCGGTGATTAGCTGATTGTATGATTTGAATGAGGGCTTGTTTATGGCGGTGTTGCTCATCCATTATGAGCTGAAAACTATCTATAAGTCGGCTGTTGGCTGCTCTCATCTGCTCCATCGTATTGGCCACTCTGCCAAGTTGCACATTCAGTCCGCTTGTGTTTCTACAGAGTCTAGGTAGATGATGGGGCAGACTGGCCAGATATTGGCTGTGTGTACGCAGACTGGCATTGTTTTGTGCCTGTTGTGTGGCCCAACTGTCCCAAAACATTTGGTAAATTTGTGGCTGGGTGGTGTTGGGCTCAATTGGGGGGTGGGGGATGTTTGGGGTGGTGGAGTTATGTCAGCCGGCGTGGTTGTTTGGTTATTATCAATTGCTTGCAGGTGGAGTGTGAATGTTTGCTGCAAGTCTGTTTCCTGCTGGGGATCCTGGGGCATGATATCTGCATCTGTATGGGGTTAAAGACAACAACAATTGAGTAAGTCTTGGTCTTCTGGTTGGTTACAGCTTCACATAAACATGCATGACTTATTAACATACATGCTGAACATTACAAAAAGAGTGTGGGCAGCAATAATAATATGCCTAAATGTTTAAACAAAATATGTTGCTTCTTATTTAACCTACTCATTACAACCATTGGTCGCTGTGGTCGCCGTGCTTGCCCTTCCGTGTGCGCTAAGTCTACTGGCGGTCGTCGCCTCCGGTGGGCTCCGGGTCTCTGCGGCGCTGTCCCAGGCAGGCTCGCGGAGTGTGGGCGCCACCATTACACCCGGCGTCCACAGGAGTGCCGGTAGCGGGTGACGTCATCGGCCCCTTCCGCCAATCAAGCCAGGGCGGGGAAATCAAAAGCAGACGCCGGGCATCGTCTCTTATTGGAAGTGATCTCCAGTGCCCCTGTTGCTGTGCTCTACTGCTGCACAAGTCTCCAGTGTTTCCAGCATATTTCTTTACACACCATTCTGTGTGCTCCCAGTGTGCAGTGTGCTTTCCTATGGTACAAGTCTCCAGTGTTTCCAGCATATTTCTTTACACACTATTCAGTGTGCCTCAGCATCGCTCACAAGCCTCACACCATTCAGTGTGCTTCAGCATTGCTCACAAGCCTCACACCATTCAGTGTGCTTCAGCATCGCTCACAAGCCTCACACCATTCAGTGTGATTCAGCATCACCCACAATCCTCACACCATTCAGTGTGCTTCAGCATCGCTCACAAGCCTCACACCATTCAGTGTGCTTCAGCATCGCTCACAAGCCTCACACCCTTCAGTGTGCTTCAGCATCGCTCACAAGCCTCACACCATTCAGTGTGCTTCAGCATCACCCACAAGCCTCACACCATTCAGTGTGCTTCAGCATCGCTCACAAGCCTCACACCATTCAGTGTCTCATTTTTGCTACATGTTTTTAGATTAGATTTTGTTGGTACTTTTTAGGGGATAGTACCTTTTTGTGTTATACTGTGCATGGTAGCACTGGTGTAAAACCGGATTACATCAGTTGCCTTGTCTTAATACATCAGACCTACATGCCTTTATTAACCTGAGAGTGGAAAAGAACCCAGAAAAGTACCCCATTGTTGTTTTAATGGACATTTTTTTGAAAATAAACCGTTTTTGAAGTATCTTGGATTCTTTCTCTGGTCCTGGCATAAAAGAAACCTTTATACGTGGGATCAACCCCCCCTACAAAGTAAGTAGGGTACGTTATCCATTTCTCTATTATTACCCTACATCACGTGGGATAGATCTCCGAAAGATACCTTTATACACCTGTTCTTACTCTATCTTAAGTGAGTTTCGGTACGTTTTACCAGTAGAATTGAATGGTGTCGAGAAAACTGTCCTCATCTACTATCAAAATATCTCAGCACATTAGGCTCTCTTTTTCTGGACACCTATGGACTATTTATTTATTTCTTAAACGTTACCACCCATATATGTATATCATTTTCTTTTTTCATGTCCATCATCTGAATTTATGAGACATCTCAAAAAGTGATCAATCAAGAAAGGACACCCAATATGTGACGTATTTAATTTTATTTTATTTATTCATTCATTTATCGCCTTTGATCTATCACCTCATTGCCTTTTTGTATAATACTGTTTAATCTGTTGTTTGGACGGATTGAGGATTGAGATTGGGCTGATAACTAGTTGCGCCAGGAATTTACACTATTATCCTGTTTTCATTCATGAAAACACGTTACTCACACTTCTTTAAAAGACCCATAAAAAAAAAGCATATAGGACACATCAACAAATATAACAAACCAAAACAGGATAAATTGAGGATGCAAAAGGGCCAGGTAAACTTCTAAATTCACAATACAAAGGTACAAAACATAACTAATTCCTAAAAAAAAAACACTGCACACAATAATTTACACCCTTTTATTAATTAAATGCACAATTATCTACAATACATTTCACACAACGAAGGCCAAAGCACATATGTAAACTCACAACAAATACACAATACATAACTCACCATCCTGCCTCGGACGATCCGAATCCCGGCCATTAGTTGCACCAACCACTTCTGGCGGAATAAGGGACTGCACAGGCTCCTCCCACTCATGATAAGATGCTCTGAAGGGATGGCCACCCCCTGTTTGTCTGGCTGACTTTGCCTCCTTGGCCATGTTAGCCTTGACACAACACTTGATGTAGAATCTCTTGTGACATGTGTCCTTGGTCATCCTCACCACACTCTCACTTTTAACTGCTGCTACTGCATTCCCCACAGAACATTTTTCCTGCGTGAAGGAACCTTGGTTGCAACATAGCCAAACAGCTGACGATGATGGCTCATCAGCTCCCTCACCAATGCAACATTCTCTGCATAGCTGAACTTCACATTGTGACCCGTCTTTGTAGTGGTGCGTGGCTGAGGAGCCACAGCACCATCACTGTCACTCTCACTCGTGGCTGCAGCAGCAACCTTACCCTCCTCCTCCACCTCACTAACCTCCTCTTGTTAGGTATGTCTGTGTGTTTGTTGTTAGGGTCTCCTGCCCTGTGCTGCCACGTCGTCATGGCAACCGGGAGACAAGTGCTAGCGGAGTAACCTGAGCGCAGCTGATACTCTGGTTCGGGTCTTTTGCTGTGCAGTGGTTACAGGCTCTGTGCACGTCAGGGGATCCGGTGCTGGTTTTTGTGCTCACAGTCTGTGAGGTCTGAGTGGGGCGTGGACAGCACCTGCTTTATAAGGCCTCTTCTCAGGTTAAGCAGATGCTGCTGAATCTTTGTTGGTTAGTCAGTTCCTGAAAGTTAGCCAGTACTGTGTAGCTTTGTATTTGTTGTTGCTTACTGCAAATAGGCCTTGGGATTTGGTACTACACTCTGCCAATCCAGACCTAGCAGTAAGACTGGAGTCAGTCGTTTAACCTGCTGGGGTTCTTTTGCTACTCTGTGAACTTAGCAGGTTTGCGGCTGTATTCTCAGACTGCCTGCCTAAATCCTGTCTCACTGTGCAAGGTGTTCAGGTATTCAGTTTAGTGGCAGTAAGCTGAACCTGTGCACTGCAAGTGAGGATTAGGATTGTGGAGACTCTCCTTGTGTCTATCATTCCATCACTGACCAAGGAGTTTACTGCCACACCCATTGGTAACCCTTTAGGGTTTTGCTGTTGCCCTTAGCAACAGCATTTCGGGTTCTCTACGTATTAAAACACAACATCTTGCTTTTTTCATCTGAGCATTCCTAATAATAGGGAGACACCCAGTTTCTTAGCCTCTGGGCTTCTCTGTTCACTTTGTGATTATTTTGTTACCCTATCACCTTCTGTGTACGTAATGTCATATTCCCCAGTCTGTCTGTGAGTTCATTTGTTTTGCATCCCTATCCGTTCAGACACCAGTACATTCCTGCAGGCACTGGTGTGCATAACAGTTCAGACACCAGTACATTCCTGCAGGCACTGGTGTGCATAACAGTTCAGACACCAGTACATTCCTGCAGGCACTGGTGTGCATAACATATTCAGCAGCCTAATACTCCTGTTGAAATTTTGTGGGAATATGGAGCATACCCCTCAAAAAACGTTGCAACAGGTGGTCGATCAGGTGCAGGTCCTGACTCGACAATTTAATGATTTGTCCATTAAAATGCACACCTCCCAGGCCACTGGCGGAACTCCCGCAGCAGCAGCACCTTCAGGGGTTAAGGAGCCGAAAGTAAATCTCCCGGATCGTTTTTCTGGAGATCGCTCGCAGTTCTTTTGTTTCAAGGAGAGCTGCAAGCTGTACTTCCGGCTTAGGCCTCAGTCTTCAGGGTCGGAAATTTAGCGGGTGGGCATAGTGATTTCCTTGCTACAAGGAGACCCACAGGTCTGGGCATATGGGTTGCAGCCTAACTGTCCGTCGCTTAAAAGTGTTGATGCTTTTTTTACGGCACTGGGCATGTTGTATGATGACCCTGACAAGACTGGCTCAGCCGAGGCTCAGATTTCGATCCTTAAGCAAGGGCGAAGGCCAGTTGAGGTTTACTGTATGGAGTTTCGGAGGTTGGCCCATGATACCCAGTGGAATGACCCAGCCCTGAGACACCAGTACCGAAGAGGTCTTTCTAACCAGATAAAAGACCAACTGGTACAATATCCCTTGCCTGATAGCTTGGATCAGCTCATGCAGTTATCCATCCGGGTGGATAGACGGCTGATAGAGCGCAGGCTTGAAAGGGAGAACAAGGTTTCCTTCTTTCCCAAGGGAACCTCAGACTCTGAGGAATTTTCCGAGGAGCCTATGCAGATTGGGGCTACCCGCCTCTCCTCGCGTGAGAAGACGCGGAGGAGACAGCAGGGGTTGTGTTTGTACTGTGGGAATAAAGGTCATGTGGTAGTATCATGCCCAGAAAAGCCGGAAAACTTCAGGGCCTGAGGGTGATGGGAAATATCCTGTCAGGCCAGAAGTCAGAATTTCCCAAGAAGACTTTTATCATTCCGGTGACCTTGAAGATCCTCGGTCAAACTGTCAAGACTGAGGCCTTTGTGGACAGTGGGGCCGACGGGGTTTTTATGGACCGCCAATTCGCCCTGAAACACTGTTCCCTTAGTACCCTTGGCATCGGAAATTGATATTTGTGGGTTAAACGGGGAACCATTATCCCAAGGTAAAATTACCTCTTGCACTAGCCAGATTTCTTTGTTTATTGGAGCCACACACTCTGAAAAATTGTCCTTTTATGTGACTGTCTGTACTTTTGCCCCATTGGTGTTGGGGTTACCCTGGTTAAGGGCCCACAATCCTCAAATTGACTGAGTCTCTGGGGAGATTCTTAGCTGGGGTACTGATTGTTTCAGGAGTTGCTTGAGCCTTCCAGTCAGGCTCTCGCAGCTAAGTTTGCCAGGATTGCCAGGGTGTTATGCAGATTTTGCGGACGTGTTCTCCAAAAAAGTTGCAGAGGTACTACCTCCCCATCACCCCTATGACTGTGCCATTGATTTGTTGCCAAATGCTAAGCTTCCCAAGAGCAGGTTGTACTCCCTGTCACGTCCTGAGACTCAGGCTATGGCAGAGTACATTCAGGAGAACTTGGCTAAGGGATTTATCAGACCTTCACAGTCTCCAGTTGGGTCGGGGTTCTTCTTCGTGGGTAAAAAGGACGGTTCGTTGCGACCCTGCATCGACTTCAGGGAATTGAACCGTATCACGATTAAAAACTCATACCCACTGCCTCTAATTTCGGTCTTGTTTGACCAGCTTCGTACTGCCACCATTTTTTCTAAGATTGACCTACGCAGGGCGTACAATCTAATCCGAATAAGAGAGGGGGATGAATGGAAGACTGCCTTTAATACCCACTCAGGGCATTATGAATATTTGGTGATGCCTTTTGGGCCCTGTAATGCCCCGGCAGTCTTCCAGGATTTGATGAACGATGTACTCAGGGAATATTTGGATAGATTCTTAGTTGTTTATCTAGATGACATCCTAATATTCTCCCATTCCCTGGAGGAACATCGGAAGCATGTACGCTTAGTCCTCCAGAAACTCAGAGACCACCGGCTTGGGGCGAAGCTGGAGAAGTGCGAATTTGAAGTTCAGCAAATCGCATTTCTAGGATATATTATCTCCCCAGAAGGTTTCCAAATGGAGGGTTCCAAGGTACAGGCAGTCCTGGATTGGGTGCAGCCCACTAGTTTGAAGGCGCTTCAGCATTTCCTGGGCTTTGCAAATTTTTATAGACGATTTATCGCTGGATTTTCGGCTATAGTGGCGCCCTTGCTGGCACTCACTAAGAAAGGGGCGGATGTTGCTCACTGGTCTTGTAAGGCTAAAGCGGCTTTTGCCCGCCTCAAAAGGGCATTTGTCTCGTCCAAGGTGCTGCGACACCCAGATCCAGAGCGTCCTTTTGTGGTGGAGGTGGATGCCTCTGAGATGGGTATTGGGGCAGTGCTCTCTCAAATGGGAGTGTCTGATAATCGCCTTCATCCCTGTGCTTACTTTTCCCGTAAATTTTCGCCTGCCGAGATGAATTATGACGTGGGTAACCGGGAATTGTTGGCTATTAAGGATGCACTCGAGGAGTGGAGACACTGGCATGAGGGGGCTAAGTTTGTGGTCTCAATTCTCACCGACCATAAGAATCTGGCATATTTAGAGTCAGCGAAGCGTCTCAATGCCAGGCAGGCACGATGGGCTTTGTTTTTTGCTCGCTTTAATTTTTTGATAATATATCGCCCTGGGTCAAAAAATATCAAGGCTGATGCGCTCTTGCGGAGTTTTGCTCCAATCCAGGAGACCACCGAGAAGCCGTTGCCCATTGTGTCCCCATCATGTATTAAAGTGGGCATTACCCAGGACCTCTTGTCATTAGTCCTTAGAGCACAGGAGCAGGCTCCTCCAGACCTTCCGGTAGGTCTTTTGTTTGTGCCTCCTAGGTTAAGACAGCGAGTGTTCCTGGAATTCCATGCCAAGAAGTCGGCAGGTAACCCGGGTATTGCCAGAACTCGGGAGTTGCTATCTAGGGCGGTGTGGTGGCCCTCAGTGGCTAAGGATGTGGATCAGTGGGTTCGGGCATGTGACATCTGTGCCCGAAATAAGACTCCTAGAGGGGTTCCTGTTGGCCCATTACATCCACTCTCTATCCCATCTAAACCATGGACCCACATTTCAATGGATTTTGTGGTGGACTTGCCCAAATCCTCGGGGATGACAGCCATCTGGGTTGTCGTTGACAGGTTTTCGAAGATGGTGCACTTCGTTCCACTGGTTGGGCTGCCATTGGCCAGACGCCTGTCTGAATTATTTATGCTGCATGTTGTGCGTCTCCACGGGTTGCCACTTGATGTGGTCTCTGACCGCGGATCCCAGTTTGTGGCCAAATTCTGGAGGGCATTTTGTTCCGATCTCCAGATTTCTGTCAGCTTGTCGTCAGGCTACCATCCGCAGTCTAATGGGCAGACTGAAAGGGTGAACCAGTCCTTGGAGCAGTTCCTTAGGTGTTATGTCTCCAAGTGTCAGACTGACTGGGTTGCTCATCTGTCCATGGCGGAGTTTGCCTATAACAACGCGGCTCACTCTGCTACAGGGATCTCTCCCTTCCTTTGTGTGTATGGGCATCATCCTAAGGCCAATTCTTTTGACCCCCTGGACTCCACGCCTGGTGGTTCCTCTGTGGTTTCTGTCCTTAGAGGTATTTGGAGGAAAGTGAAGAAAGCCCTTGTGTCTGTGTCATTAGTGACCAAAAGGGTTTTTGATAAGCGGAAAAGACCCTGCATCTTCAAATTAGGAGACTTCGTCTGGTTGTCTACCAAGAATTTGAAGTTGAGACAGCCATCTCATAAGTTAGGCCCCCGGTTCATCGGCCCTTATAAGATCACCAGGGTAATCAATCCGGTGGCATTTCAGTTAGACCTGCCCCGTTCTTTGGGTATCAATAAAACATTTCATTGTTCCCTTTTAAAACGGGCGATTAGTAATCCTTCTTCCAGTGGAAGACCTTCTCCTCTTCTGATACGTGGCCAGAAGGAGCTTGTTGTTGAAAGGATTCTTGACTCCAAGATGGTTCGGGGTCGGCTGTCATTTTTGGTGCACTGGAAGGGGTATGGCCCGGAGGAGCATACGTGGGTGCGCAGTTGTGATCTTCATGCCCCCAGACTGATACGCTCTTTCTTCTCGCAGTTCCCCGATAAACCCGGTGGTAGGGGTTCTTTGACCCCTCGTCAGAGGGGGGGTACTGTTAGGGTCTCCTGCCCTGTGCTGCCACGTCGTCATGGCAACCGGGAGACAAGTGCTAGCGGAGTAACCTGAGCGCAGCTGATACTCTGGTTCAGGTCTTTTGCTGTGCAGTGGTTACAGGCTCTGTGCACGGCAGGGGATCCGGTGCTGGTTTTTGTGCTCACAGTCTGTGAGGTCTGAGTGGGGCGTGGACAGCACCTGCTTTATAAGGCCTCTTCTCAGGTTAAGCAGATGCTGCTGAATCTTTGTTGGTTAGTCAATTCCTGAAAGTTAGCAAGTACTGTGTAGCTTTGTATTTGTTGTTGCTTACTGCAAATAGGCCTGGGGATTTGGTACTACACTCTGCCAATCCAGACCTAGCAGTAAGACTGGAGTCAGTCTTTTAACCTGCTGGGGTTCTTTTGCTTCTCTGTGAACTTAGCAGGTTTGTGGCTGTATTCTCAGTCTGCCTGCCTAAATCATGTCTCACTGTGCAAGGTGTTCAGGTATTCAGTTTAGTGGCAGTAAGCTGAACCTGTGCACTGCAAGTGAGGATTAGGATTGTGGAGACTCTCCTTGTGTCTATCATTCCATCTCTGACCAAGGAGTTTACTGCCACACACGTTGGTAACCCTTTAGGGTTTTGCTGTTTCCCTTAGCAATAGCATTTCGGGTTCTCTACGTATTAAAACACAACATCTTGCTTTTTTCATCTGAGCATTCCTAATAATAGGGAGACACCCAGTTTCTTAGCCTCTGGGCTTCTCTGTTCACTTCGTGTTTATTTTGTTACCCTATCACTTTCTGTGTACGTAATGTCATATTCCCCAGTCTGTCTGTGAGTTCATTTGTTTTGCATCCCTATCCGTTCAGACACCAGTACATTCCTGCAGGCACTGGTGTGCATAACATTTGTGTTGCCTTGCATTATCTCATTCCTGCCTCTAGGGGTCTCACTTGCTGCCTTAGGTCTGAATGGCAGTTGCACACTCTGTCCCTGCAGGTTGATTACCTGATTGTGAGCAGCTGTGGCCAACACCTTGTGCTGCTATTTAGCTCCAGCTCACCAGCATTCATGTGCAGATCATTGTGGTTCCCTGTGGATTGTGACTACGCTCTCTCCAGTTATCCTGTCCTGCTTCTGTCATACCTGCATCTCTGAGACATTTCCTGGAGCCTGGTTTCATCTATGCCTTGTTATGAAACTTCTTGCCCTGCTGGAGCAATATCTGCTTTCCTGAATTATTATTTGCAGTCTGTTTCCACCTCAGCCTGGTTACTTCATTTTGGTATGTTATTTTCCCTCTGCTTTGTTTAAACCTGGATTTCTTCATGTTCATTTTCACCTCTGCAATTAATCTGGACTGTAACTAAATTCAAGCATAATCATACTCCCTGCTAAATATCAAGCCATTACTATTATCTAGGAATATTGCATTCTGTTCCATGTTTATTAAGGATCCATTCTCTGTATGCTGATATCTTACTGGTTCTTTCACTGCAATAAACCTTGTTTAATTTTCACCTGGCTGCAGCTGACCTCATTTCAGGTTCTTCCTGCATGTGCACACACAGAAGCTTAGTAGTCATAACACCTCTACCTCACTAACTTCCCCCTTCTCACTCACCTCCTCCACCTCACTCACCTCTGCCACCTCGCTCACCTCTGACTGGGACATATTACTGACAAACAACAAAGAACACTGAGAAAAAATAAAACACAAAACGCACTCCTCCCCTACCAATACACACCACACACACACACACACACACACACACACACACACACACACACACACACATACACACACACACACACACACACACACACACACACACACAAACAATGACAATATACTGAAAATATAAATACAAATAAAAAAGATCACAAACTTTAAATAAACTACACAACAAGTATGACAAGACTACTTACACACTCAGCACTCAGCAATCACAAAAAAACAACACAAATCCACCAAAAACTACAAACAACTCTCCTACACCAAACACCACTTCCTCTCACCTCTCCACTAGCTAAACCCACGAGGTTCGGTTGGTTTGGGGCAGTTTTATAGTAATGAGCACTGACACTCCTCCATCACAAAACCAACCAATCACGGATGAGTGACAAAATCGAAAGTCTGGAAAACAAATGCGTCCGGAAACAGAAAAACACTGCCGACATCTTTAAATTACGAATTCGTAAAAATAACTCAAAACTCGGCAGCAATATACAACTCGGCCGCATTCTACCTTGAAAAATTTACGAATGACATTGACATCGAAAAAAAAATCAAAATCAAGATATGACACCATAGTAAATGAGGCATAACAAATTAAAAAAGTTGCAAATTCACACATTCGATGTCAATCGTGATTCATCTCCCCCTAAATCGACACAAATACGAATCTTAGTAAATATACCCCATAGTCTGTAGTCAAAAGTTTTTCAGTCAATTCTGTGTAATTTGAGGGTGCTGATTCTGAATATGATATTGGTTTTCCCAGATTGGCTCTACTTTTTCAGATAATTGAGCACCCTATGAAAAACAATGAAACACATGTTAAGTTTTGGATATGCAGAACTGTGTAGCTTAGCATGTAGAAATGACTACAAATCAATTTACAACAATCAATTAAAAGACACTCAAAATTAATATTTATTTGATTAAACAACATATATTTATTTTACATTTTTGACATTTATTGCTTTATAAACCGCTGCTTGTATGATTTCCTTTTATACAGTAGGAGTGATTGTCACAGTCACGTATAAGACCCCAACAGTATTCAGCCATCATATGCCTGTCCCATCTACTTGATACCTCTCCTCCATCACTTTTATGTCCTGTGGAAATCTCTCACCTTGATCCTCAGTTTATTCTCCTACATTAACTGGGAATCTGTCTAAGTGACTGTGAAGAAATTGCACCTTTATGGTCATATGTGCCCTTATCTTCTGTGAATGCTTTAGGATGTTTTCAACCAATACTTGATAATTCTCTGCTTTGTAAATCTTAATGACAGAAACATAACTGGTCCAGGTAGAGGATTCAACAGGATTCATAAAAATAGAATCATTCACAAGTTTTCAAATTTGTGGACCATTGAAGACACCAGCTTTTATTTGTTTAATGCTTAATCCTGGAAATGACCTGCACATATACTTGAAGTAATCACTGTCTCTATTCAGGGCCTTAACAAATTTCTTCATCAATCCCAGCAAGATCTTCAAGATGAACTCATGTTTGCCTGAAAAAAAAAAACAAATTTAGCTCTTTAATGATGTTTGTCAATAAAGAAACAAGTAACTAAAAGTATCAGATGCAGTAAGTACACAATAAAGATCAAACCACAACTAAGACCAGCAGGTCTAAAGCGCTTATATGAAAAATGCAATTTCAGGGTATATGCAATATCTAAAAAAATAGAGCCAATCTGGAAAAAACCAGTGCCACCCTCAAATTACCCTAAATTCATTCAAATATCCTTGACTATAGAATTTTTTTTGAGCTGTGATCCAAAATAAAATGCATGCAATATATTCATCATTGTATTCAATTGTAGAAGAAAAATTCCACTCCCACCACTCCACTGGAGAAAATTTTCTCTCCCAGATCAATATGTAACTACAGTATTCATACTAAAATTCAAAATTGTCTCTGGGTATATAGATATATACAAATAAATGAATCAATAAATAATCTAAATTATGGTGGGACAACAAAACATTACAGTGGTACAAAATGAAAAAAAAACAAAAATTGATGCTGCTTAATTTGGGCTTCTTTTAAATGCTCTTCCAAATGTAAACAGTGCTAAGACCTAGGCCACATCTTTGGTACAAACCAATAGTTATCCTCCCAGTTGATTTTTTTTAATTTCAACTATAAAATGAGTGGAGTCACTTAAATACTGTATGAGGGGAGTCTTCATCACTAATTGTTGAAGGAAAGTACTATGACCCTATTCAGTTTTGTACTCATCTTGTAAGCATCGCATATCCCCAGCCCAATGACAGTGCCCATGCACAGGACCCACACTGTATGTGTGCAGGCCAGGGAGATGCCAACATCTTTGTCTGATTAACAGGCAGAGGCATTTGCGGGGTGGTATGGGGCTGCGATGTGGTGTAGCAGGGGTAGTGATGTGGTTTTGGGCAGTCATGACATAGGAAACGGAGGTGAGTTTGGTGTGGCCGCTGGGTTTGGATTTCCTGTGACTTGGAAAATGTCCGCTATGCACCTGTCCTCGCAGCCTGGCTGCGGAGGCATGGGGGCATCCACAAATCAGCGATGTAATTAAATTGCAATCCCATAGCTGCCAGCCGTTTGCATGCTGGACGGCCTTGCCCTGTGCTGGCCAGCCCCAGCATGTGATCACAGTCAGTTGCAGTTTTGCTAAAATAGCAAAACTGCAACTGAAGCAGAATGAGGGCCTGTAGCCACATATTTGGAAAGAGCAGATGTCAATGAGTCTATACCTGAAAGGAATTTACAATCATGGAGATTTTTTTGATCTTTGTGTTGTTTACGGAAGTAATACATAAAAGGTATCCTCAGATGAATAGAATTTAGATATTCAAATTCTGTCTCCAAATTATTATTTTTATCTAAAGCTGGTTTAAATGTGAAAACAGTTGACACTGGAAATAGTTGGTTGGATTACAAATACTTGATCACAGCTATCTTTATTAAGGACAACTATTCCTCCACCTTTGTCTGCTGGCCTGATGACAAGAAAATGTATTTCAATGGTTTGTAACATATTGAACTTCTGTGCTCTTTTAGTTTTGTCTACTAGTTTCAAATTACAAATGTGTGTATATGTTCTTTGTTGATGCGGTCCAGATGCCGGCTTTTGGGATTCTGGCAGTTAGAAAACTGATGCCGGAATCCCAACACCCTACAGAATACCACTGCCAGCATCCCGTCTGTGAGTATAACGGGAGGGTTAGGTTTAGGCTGCCCTGCGGGAGTGGGGATGTTAGGGTTAGGCTGCAAGGGTGGGGAGGTTAGGGTTAGGCTGCAGGGAGGGTGGGGGGATTAGGGATAGGCACCACCTGAGGGAAATAATGTTTAGACACTAAAGGGGAGGGTTAGATTTAGGCTGATGGCAGGTGGGGTGTAGGTTTGGGCACCAATGGGTGAAGGTAAGGGTTAAGCACCAAAGGAGGAGGTTATGGTTAGGCTGAGTGAAGGGAGGGTTATGGTTAGTGGGCTGGAGAGATGAAAAAATATATCCTGCTCACCCCTGTCAGAATTTCAATTGTTAGGATGCCAGCATCAATATTCTAAATGCCAGCATTCCGAAAACTGGTCATTCAGACTACACCCATTTTTTGTACTTTTGACTACCCCATTTGCTATTTTTACTTTGATAATACATTTCCCCATCTATTATTCCTAAGCATCTCTTGCCTTTATACTATATATATTATAAGGGCACGGTCGTGCCCTTATATTAAGGCTGAATCGAACAAACGGAATTCTCCCATAGGGAACTTCTGAGATGGGGGCATGGTGTTTGAGGGGATACACCTCAAAAGTGATGAGACGTACTGAGCTGAAATTTGGCATGGACGCGTAGAATCGTCACCCAGTGCTGAATGCCAAATTTCAGGATAAAATAATAAAAAATGAGGAATTGGGAGTAACCTAAAGTTTCAACTGTCAGTTTTTTTCTGCGACTTCCTGTATGGCTTTTTGACATGGTATTCCCATAGAGTGAATGAGGAGATTTTTGGGAAGGCATAACTCAGGATAGAGGACGAATTAAGACTTGGGGTTTGTTTTATTAGATAGAGTATGTCCCTGTGTAGTGCCTTTTGGGGTTGTGGTTTTTCAGAAAGTTATAGTTTTTTTTTAATTAAGAGAAATATGCCCCATTATAGAGATAGGGCATTTCAATTTGTTGCGCCTGCGCAGTGGCCGCCAGCAGGGGGTGTACAGTGAATAGCTGTAGTAGCCTATACACTGGCCGTTGGGCACGAGGAGACAGAGAGGGAAGGAGTCACGTGGAGCTGCAGGAGGACAGCCAGCGGATCCCGGCGTGTGAGGCTGTCACTGAGGTCCATGAAGCGGGAGGAGATCGCCGGAGCTGCACACCGCTGGGTGAGTATTGTCAGGCAGCCCCCCACTGTGTACCCTGCTTCTTTTCCCCGCTCCCCCCCCCGCGTGTCCGGCCACCCTCCCCTCGCGTGTCCGGCTACCCTCCCCTCCCGGCCGTGCCCTCCCTCCCGCATTGTGCGCGGCCGCCAGCCGGACCGCCCCAGGTGGCTGCCTGCGTCTCCTCTGCCTGTGGTGCCGTGGGCTGCCCGCTGCTGTCGCTCCAGACGGGGTGCTGCTGGCAGTAGGAGGCGTCTCCCGTAGTACTGTATGTCTCCTGCTGTCCCCCCTCCCCATCCCCGCTGTGTGTCCTCACCCGCTGCAGTGCCGCCCGCGCTGCAGTGCCTCCCCCCCCGCTGCTGTGAGCACCCCACCCACTGCTGTGTCCCCCCCCCTGCTGTGTCCCCACCCCCCGCGCTGCTGTGCCCCCCCCTGCTGTGTCCCACTCCCCCCTGCAGTGTGTCCCCTCTGCTGTCCCCGCCCCCTGCCGTGTGTCCCCCCGCCCCCTGCAGTGTGTGTGCCCCCCCCGCCCCCTGCTGTGTGTCCCCCCGCCCTCCCTGCTGTGTGTCCCCCCGCCCTCCCTGCTGTGTCCCCCCCCCCCGCCCGCTAGCCCTCTCTCCCTCCATCTCTGCTGTGTCCGTCCATCCCCCCCCGCCCTCCCTGCTGTGTGTCCATCCAACCCCCCCCCTGCCCTCCCTGCTGTGTGTCCGTCCAACCCCCCCCCTCCGCCCTCCCTGCTGTGTGTCCGTCCAACCACCCCGCTCTCCCTGTTGTGTGTCCGTCCAACCCACCCCCCGCACTCTCTGCTGTGTGTCCGTCCAACCCCCCCCCCGCCCTCCCTGCTGTGTGTCCGTCCAACCCCCCCCGCCCTACCTGCTGTGTGTCCGTCCAACCCCCCCCCCCGCCCTCCCTGCTGTGTGTCCGTCCAACCCCCCCACCCTCCCTGCTGTGTGTCCGTCCAACCCCCCCCGCCCTCCCTGCTGTGTGTCCGTCCAACCCCCCCCGCCCTCCCTGCTGTGTGTCCGTCCAACCCCCCCCCCCGCCCTCCCTGCTGTGTGTCCGTCCAACCCCCACCCTCCCTGCTGTGTGTCTGTCCAACCCCCCCCGCCCTCCCTGCTGTGTGTCCGTCCAACCCCCCCCCCGCCCTCCCTGCTGTGTCTGTCCAACCCCCCCCGCCCTCCCTGCTGTGTGTCCGTCCAACCCCCCCCCCCCGCCCTCCCTGCTGTGTGTCCGTCCAGCCCCCCCCGCCCTCCCTGCTGTTTGTCCGTCCAACCCCCCCCGCCCTCCCTGCTGTTGTTCCATCCAACCCCCCCCTGCCCTCCCTGCTGTGTGTCCGTCCACCCCCCCTGCCCTCCCTGCTGTGTGTCCGTCCAACCCCCCCGCTCTCCCTGCTGTGTGTCAGTCCAACCCCCCCCGCCCTCCCTGCTGTGTGTCCATCCAACCCCCCCGCCCTCCCTGCTGTGTGTCCGTGCAACCCCCCCGCCCTCCCTGCTCTGTGTCCGTCCAACCCCCCCCCCCCCCGCCCTCCCTGCTGTGTGTCCGTCCAACCCCCCCCGCCCTACCTGCTGTGTGTCCGTCCAACCCCCCCCCGCCCTCCCTGATGTGTGTCCGTCCAACCCCCCCCCCCCGCCCTCCCTGCTGTGTGTCCGTCCAACCCCCCCCCCGCCCTCCCTGCTGTGTGTCCGTCCAACCAACCCCTCCCTGCTGTGTGTCCGTCCAACCCCCGCCCTCCCTGCTGTGTGTCCGTCCAACCCCCCCGCCCTCCCTGCTGTGTGTCCGTTTAACCCCCCCCCCGCCCTCCCTGCTGTGTGTCCGTCCAACCCTCCCCGCCCTCCCTGCTGTGTGTCCGGCCAACCCCCCCCCGCCCTCCCTGCTGTGTCCGTCCAACCCCCCCCCCCGCCCTCCCTGCTGTGTGTCCGGCCAACCCCCCCCCCCGCCCTCCCTGCTGTGTGTCCGTCCAACCCCCCCCCCCGCCCTCCCTGCTGTTTGTCCGTCCAACCCCCCCGCCCTCCCTGATGTGTGTCCGTCCAACCCCCCCCCGCCCTCCCTGCTGTGTGTCCGTCCAACCCCCCCCCGCCCTCCCTGCTGTGTGTCCGTCCAACCCCCCCCCCTCCCTGCTGTGTGTCCGTCCAACCCCCGCCCTCCCTGCTGTGTATCCGTCCAACCCCCCCGCTCTCCCTGCTGTGTGTCAGTCCAACCCCCCCCCGCCCTCCCTGCTGTGTGTCCATCCAACCCCCCCCGCCCTCCCTGCTGTGTGTCCGTCCAACCCCCCCACCCTCCCTGCTGTGTGTCCGTTTAACCCCCCCCCCGCCCTCCCTGCTGTGTGTCCGTCCAACCCTCCCCGCCCTCCCTGCTGTGTGTCCGGCCAACCCCCCCCCCGCCCTCCCTGCTGTGTCCGTCCAACCCCCCCCCGCCCTCCCTGCTGTGTGTCCGTCCAACCCCCCCCCCTCCCTGCTGTGTGTCCGTCCAACCCCCGCCCTCCCTGCTGTGTATCCGTCCAACCCCCCCGCTCTCCCTGCTGTGTGTCCGTCCAACCCTCCCCGCCCTCCCTGCTGTGTGTCCGTTTAACCCCCCCCGCCCTCCCTGCTGTGTGTCCGTCCAACCCTCCCCGCCCTCCCTGCTGTGTGTCCGGCCAACCCCCCCCCCCGCCCTCCCTGCTGTGTCCGTCCAACCCCCCCCGCCCTCCCTGCTGTGTGTCCGTCCAACCCCCCCCCTCCCTGCTGTGTGTCCGTCCAACCCCCGCCCTCCCTGCTGTGTATCCGTCCAACCCCCCCGCTCTCCCTGCTGTGTGTCAGTCCAACCCCCCCGCCCTCCCTGCTGTGTGTCCATCCAACCCCCCCCCCCGCCCTCCCTGCTGTGTGTCCGTCCAACCCCCCCGCCCTCCCTGCTGTGTGTCCGTTTAACCCCCCCCCCGCCCTCCCTGCTGTGTGTCCGTCCAACCCTCCCCGCCCTCCCTGCTGTGTGTCCGGCCAACCCCCCCAGCCCTCCCTGCTGTGTCCGTCCAACCCCCCCGCCCTCCCTGCTGTGTGTCCGTCCAACCCCCCCCCCCCCCCGCCCTCCCTGCTGTGTGTCCGTCCAACCCCCCCCCCCGCCCTCCCTGCTGTGTGTCCATCCAACCCCCCCCCGCCCTCCCTGCTGTTGTTCCATCCAACCCCCCCCCCTGCCCTCCCTGCTGTGTGTCCGTCCACCCCCCCCGCCCTCCCTGCTGTGTGTCCGTCCAACCCCCCCCGCTCTCCCTGCTGTGCGTCCGTCCAACCCCCCCCCGCTCTCCCTGCTGTGTGTCAGTCCAACCCCCCCTGCCCTCCCTGCTGTGTGTCCGTCCAACCCCCCCCCGCCCTCCCTGCTGTGTGTCCGTTCAACCCCCCCCCACCCTCCCTGCTGTGTGTCCGTCCAACCCCCCCCGCCCTCCCTGCTGTGTGTCCGTCCAACCCCCCCCGCCCTACCTGCTGTGTGTCCGTCCAACCCCCCCCGCCCTCCCTGATGTGTGTCCGTCCACCCCCCCCCCCCCGCCCTCCCTGCTGTGTGTCCGTCCAACCCCCCCCGCCCTCCCTGCTGTGTGCCCGTCCAACCCCCCCCCTCCCTGCTGTGTGTCCGTCCAACCCCCGCCCTCCCTGCTGTGTATCCGTCCAACCCCCCCGCTCTCCCTGCTGTGTGTCAGTCCAACCCCCCCCGCCCTCCCTGCTGTGTGTCCATCCAACCCCCCCGCCCTCCCTGCTGTGTGTCCGTCCAACCCCCCCGCCCTCCCTGCTGTGTGTCCGTTTAACCCCCCCCGCCCTCCCTGCTGTGTGTCCGTCCAACCCCCCCCCCGCTCTCCCTGCTGTGCGTCCGTCCAACCCCCCCCGCCCTCCCTGATGTGTGTCCGTCCACCCCCCCCCCCCCCGCCCTCCCTGCTGTGTGTCCGTCCAACCCCCCCGCCCTCCCTGCTGTGTGTCCGTCCAACCCCCCCCGCTCTCCCTGCTGTGCGTCCGTCCAACCCCCCCCCCGCTCTCCCTGCTGTGTGTCAGTCCAACCCCCCCTGCCCTCCCTGCTGTGTGTCCGTCCAACCCCCCCCGCCCTCCCTGCTGTGTGTCCGTTCAACCCCCCCCCCACCCTCCCTGCTGTGTGTCCGTCCAACCCCCCCCGCCCTCCCTGCTGTGTGTCCGTCCAACCCCCCCCGCCCTACCTGCTGTGTGTCCGTCCAACCCCCCCCGCCCTCCCTGATGTGTGTCCGTCCACCCCCCCCCCCGCCCTCCCTGCTGTGTGTCCGTCCAACCCCCCCCCGCCCTCCCTGCTGTGTGCCCGTCCAACCCCCCCCTCCCTGCTGTGTGTCCGTCCAACCCCCGCCCTCCCTGCTGTGTATCCGTCCAACCCCCCCGCTCTCCCTGCTGTGTGTCAGTCCAACCCCCCCCGCCCTCCCTGCTGTGTGTCCATCCAACCCCCCCCGCCCTCCCTGCTGTGTGTCCGTCCAACCCCCCCGCCCTCCCTGCTGTGTGTCCGTTTAACCCCCCCCGCCCTCCCTGCTGTGTGTCCGTCCAACCCCCCCCCCGCTCTCCCTGCTGTGCGTCCGTCCAACCCCCCCCGCTCTCCCTGCTGTGTGTCAGTCCAACCCCCCCTGCCCTCCCTGCTGTGTGTCCGTCCAACCCCCCCCGCCTCCCTGCTGTGTGTCCGTTCAACTCCCCCCCGCCCTCCCTGCTGTGTGTCCGTCCAACCCCCCCCCGCCCTACCTGCTGTGTGTCCGTCCAACCCCCCCCGCCCTCCCTGCTGTGTGTCCGTCCAACCCCCCCACCCTCCCTGCTGTGTGTCCGTCCAACCCCCCCGCCCTCCCTGCTGTGTGTCCGTCCAACCCCCCCCCCCCCGCCCTCCCTGCTGTGTGTCCGTCCGGTGAGTTTGGTGTGGCCGCTGGGTTTGGATTTCCTGTGACTTGGAAAATGTCCGCTATGCACCTGTCCTCGCAGCCTGGCTACGGAGGCATGGGGGCATCCACAAATCAGCGATGTGATTAAATTGCAATCCCATAGCTGCCAGCCGTTTGCATGCTGGGCGGCCTTGCCCTGTGCTGGCCAGCCCCAGCATGTGATCACAGTCAGTTGCAGTTTTGCTAAAATAGCAAAACTGCAACTGAAGCAGAATGAGGGCCTGTAGCCACATATTTGGAAAGAGCAGATGTCAATGAGTCTATACCTGAAAGGAATTTACAATCATGGAGATTTTTTTGATCTTTGTTTTGTTTACGGAAGTAATACATAAAAGGTATCCTCAGATGAATAGAATTTAGATATTCAAATTCTGTCTCCAAATTATTATTTTTATCTAAAGCTGGTTTAAATGTGAAAACAGTTGACACTGGAAATAGTTGGTTGGATTACAAATACTTGATCACAGCTATCTTTATTAAGGACAACTATTCCTCCACCTTTGTCTGCTGGCCTGATGACAAGAAAATGTATTTCAATGGTTTGTAACATATTGAACTTCTGTGCTCTTTTAGTTTTGTCTACTAGTTTCAAATTACAAATGTGTGTATATGTTCTTTGTTGATGCGGTCCAGATGCCGGCTTTTGGGATTCTGGCAGTTAGAAAACTGATGCCGGAATCCCAACACCCTACAGAATACCACTGCCAGCATCCCGTCTGTGAGTATAACGGGAGGGTTAGGTTTAGGCTGCCCTGCGGGAGTGGGGATGTTAGGGTTAGGCTGCAAGGGTGGGGAGGTTAGGGTTAGGCTGCAGGGAGGGTGGGGGGATTAGGGATAGGCACCACCTGAGGGAAATAATGTTTAGACACTAAAGGGGAGGGTTAGATTTAGGCTGATGGCAGGTGGGGTGTAGGTTTGGGCACCAATGGGTGAAGGTAAGGGTTAAGCACCAAAGGAGGAGGTTATGGTTAGGCTGAGTGAAGGGAGGGTTATGGTTAGTGGGCTGGAGAGATGAAAAAATATATCCTGCTCACCCCTGTCAGAATTTCAATTGTTAGGATGCCAGCATCAATATTCTAAATGCCAGCATTCCGAAAACTGGTCATTCAGACTACACCCATTTTTTGTACTTTTGACTACCCCATTTGCTATTTTTACTTTGATAATACATTTCCCCATCTATTATTCCTAAGCATCTCTTGCCTTTATACTATATATATTATAAGGGCACGGTCGTGCCCTTATATTAAGGCTGAATCGAACAAACGGAATTCTCCCATAGGGAACTTCTGAGATGGGGGCATGGTGTTTGAGGGGATACACCTCAAAAGTGATTAGACGTACTGAGCTGAAATTTGGCATGGACGCGTAGAATCGTCACCCAGTGCTGAATGCCAAATTTCAGGGTAAAATAATAAAAAATGAGGAATTGGGAGTAACCTAAAGTTTCAACTGTCAGTTTTTTTCTGCGACTTCCTGTATGGCTTTTTGACATGGTATTCCCATAGAGTGAATGAGGAGATTTTTGGGAAGGCATAACTCAGGATAGAGGACGAATTAAGACTTGGGGTTTGTTTTATTAGATAGAGTATGTCCCTGTGTAGTGCCTTTTGGGGTTGTGGTTTTTCAGAAAGTTATAGTTTTTTTTTAATTAAGAGAAATATGCCCCATTATAGAGATAGGGCATTTCAATTTGTTGCGCCTGCGCAGTGGCCGCCAGCAGGGGGTGTACAGTGAATAGCTGTAGTAGCCTATACACTGGCCGTTGGGCACGAGGAGACAGAGAGGGAAGGAGTCACGTGGAGCTGCAGGAGGACAGCCAGCGGATCCCGGCGTGTGAGGCTGTCACTGAGGTCCATGAAGCGGGAGGAGATCGCCGGAGCTGCACACCGCTGGGTGAGTATTGTCAGGCAGCCCCCCACTTTGTACCCTGCTTCTTTTCCCCGCTCCCCCCCCCCCGCGCGTGTCCGGCCACCCTCCCCTCGCGTGTCCGGCTACCCTCCCCTCCCGGCCGTGCCCTCCCTCCCGCATTGTGCGCGGCCGCCAGCCGGACCGCCCCAGGTGGCTGCCTGCGTCTCCTCTGCCTGTGGTGCCGTGGGCTGCCCGCTGCTGTCGCTCCAGACGGGGTGCTGCTGGCAGTAGGAGGCGTCTCCCGTAGTACTGTATGTCTCCTGCTGTCCCCCCTCCCCATCCCCGCTGTGTGTCCCCACCCGCTGCAGTGCCGCCCGCGCTGCAGTGCCTCCCCCCCCCCGCTGTTGTGAGCACCCCACCCACTGCTGTGTCCCCCCCCCTGCTGTGTCCCCACCCCCCGCGCTGCTGTGCCCCCCCCTGCTGTGTCCCACTCCCCCCTGCAGTGTGTCCCCTCTGCTGTCCCCGCCCCCTGCTGTGTGTCCCCCCCCGCCCCCTGCAGTGTGTGTGCCCCCCCGCCCCCTGCTGTGTGTCCCCCCGCCCTCCCTGCTGTGTGTCCCCCCGCCCTCCCTGCTGTGTCCCCCCCCGCCCGCTAGCCCTCTCTCCCTCCATCTCTGCTGTGTCCGTCCATCCCCCCCCCGCCCTCCCTGCTGTGTGTCCATCCAACCCCCCCTTGCCCTCCCTGCTGTGTGTCCGTCCAACCCCCCCCTCCGCCCTCCCTGCTGTGTGTCCGTCCAACCCCCCCGCTCTCCCTGTTGTGTGTCCGTCCAACCCACCCCCCGCACTCTCTGCTGTGTGTCCGTCCAACCCCCCCCCGCCCTCCCTGCTGTGTGTCCGTCCAACCCCCCCCGCCCTACCTGCTGTGTGTCCGTCCAACCCCCCCCCCCGCCCTCCCTGCTGTGTGTCCGTCCAACCCCCCCACCCTCCCTGCTGTGTGTCCGTCCAACCCCCCCCCGCCCTCCCTGCTGTGTGTCCGTCCAACCCCCCCCGCCCTCCCTGCTGTGTGTCCGTCCAACCCCCCCCGCCCTCCCTGCTGTGTGTCCGTCCAACCCCCGCCCTCCCTGCTGTGTGTCCGTCCAACCCCCCCCGCCCTCCCTGCTGTGTGTCCGTCCAACCCCCCCCCGCCCTCCCTGCTGTGTCCGTCCAACCCCCCCCGCCCTCCCTGCTGTGTGTCCGTCCAACCCCCCCCCCCCCGCCCTCCCTGCTGTGTGTCCGTCCAACCCCCCCCCGCCCTCCCTGCTGTGTGTCCGTCCAACCCCCCCGCCCTCCCTGCTGTTGTTCCATCCAACCCCCCCCTGCCCTCCCTGCTGTGTGTCCGTCCAACCCCCCCGCTCTCCCTGCTGTGTGTCAGTCCAACCCCCCCCGCCCTCCCTGCTGTGTGTCCATCCAACCCCCCCCCGCCCTCCCTGCTGTGTGTCCGTGCAACCCCCCCAGCCCTCCCTGCTCTGTGTCCGTCCACCCCCCCCCGCCCTCCCTGCTGTGTGTCCGTCCAACCCCCCCGCTCTCCCTGCTGTGTGTCAGTCCAACCCCCCCCCCGCCCTCCCTGCTGTGTGTCCATCCAACCCCCCCCGCCCTCCCTGCTGTGTGTCCGTGCAACCCCCCCCAGCCCTCCCTGCTCTGTGTCCGTCCAACCCCCCCGCCCTCCCTGCTGTGTGTCCGTCCAACCCCCCCCGCCCTACCTGCTGTGTGTCCGTCCAACCCCCCCCCCGCCCTCCCTGATGTGTGCCCGTCCAACCCCCCCCGCCCTCCCTGCTGTGTGTCCGTCCAACCCCCCCCCGCCCTCCCTGCTGTGTGTCCGTCCAACCCCCCCCCCTCCCTGCTGTGTGTCCGTCCAACCCCCGCCCTCCCTGCTGTGTGTCCGTCCAACCCCCCCCGCCCTCCTTGCTGTGTGTCCGTCCAACCCTCCCCGCCCTCCCTGCTGTGTGTCCGTCCAACCCCCCCCGCCCTCCCTGCTGTGTGTCCGTTTAACCCCCCCCCGCCCTCCCTGCTGTGTGTCCGTCCAACCCTCCCCGCCCTCCCTGCTGTGTGTCCGTCCAACCCCCCCCGCCCTCCCTGCTGTGTGTCCGTCCATCCCCCCCGCCCTCCCTGCTGTGTGTCCGTACAACCCCCCCCCGCCCTCCCTGCTGTGTGTCCGTCCAACCCCCCTCGCCCTCCCTGCTGTGTGTCCGTCCAACCCACACCCCGCGCTACCTGCTGTGTGTCCGTCCAACCCCCCCCGCCCTCCCTGATGTGTGTCCGTCCAACCCCCCCCCCCGCCCTCCCTGCTGTGTGTCCGTCCAACCCCCCCCCCCGCCCTCCCTGCTGTGTGTCCGTCCACCCCGCCCTCCCTGCTGTGTCCGTCCAACACCCCCCCGCCCTCCCTGCTGTGTCCGTCCAACCCCCCCGCCCTCCCTGCTGTGTCCGTCCAACCCCTCCCCCCGCCCTCCCTGCTGTGTGTCCGTCTCACCCCCCCCGCCCTCCCTGCTTTGTGTCCGGCCAACCCCCGCCCTCCCTGCTGTGTGTCCGTCCAACCCCCCCGCCCTCCCTTCTGTGTGTCCGGCCAACCCCCCCGCCCTCCCTGCTGTGTCCGTCCAACCCCCCCCGCCCTCCCTGCTGTGTGTCCGTCCAACCCCCCCCCCGCCCTCCCTGCTGTGTGTCCGTCCAACCCCCCCCCCGCCCTCCCTGCTGTGTGTCCGTCCACCCCCCCGCCCTCCCTGCTGTGTGTCCGTCCAACCCCCCCCCCCCCGCTCTCCCTGCTGTGTGTCCGTCCAATCCCCCCCGCTCTCCCTGCTGTGTGTCCGTCCAACCCCCCCCCGCCCTACCTGCTGTGTGTCCGTCCAACCCCCCCCGCCCTCCCTGCTGTGTGTCCGTCCAACCCCCCCCCGCCCTCCCTGCTGTGTGTCCGTCCAACCCCCCCCCGCCCTCCCTGCTGTGTGTCCGTCCAACACCTCCCCGCCCTACCTGCTGTGTGTCCGTCCAACCCCCCCGCCCTCCCTGCTGTGTGTCCGTCCAACCCCCCCCCGCCCTCCCTGCTGTGTGTCCGTCCAACCCCCCCCCGCCCTCCCTGCTGTGTGTCCGTCCATCCCCCCCGCCCTCTCTGCTGTGTGTCCGTCCAACCCCCCCGCGCTCCCTGCTGTGTGTCCGTCCAACCCCCCCGCCCTCCCTGATGTGTGTCCGTCCAACCCCCCCCCCCGCCCTCCCTGCTGTGTGTCCGTCCAACCCCCCCCCCGCCCTCCCTGCTGTGTGTCCGTCCAACCCCCCCCCGCCCTCCCTGCTGTGTCCGTCCAACACCCCCCCGTCCTCCCTGCTGTGTCCGTCCAACCCCCCCGCCCTCCCTGCTGTGTCCGTCCAACCCCTCCCCCCGCCCTCCCTGCTGTGTCCGTCCAACCCACACCCCGCCCTCCCTGCTGTGTGTCCGTCCAACCCCCCCTTCCTGCTGTGTGTCCGTCCAACCCGCCCTCCCTCCCTGCTGTGTGTCCATCCAACCCCCCTCCACCCCCGCCCTCCCTGCTGTGTGTCCGTCCAACACCCCCCCGCCCTCCCTGCTGTGTGTCCGTCCAACCCCCCCGCCCTCCCTGCTGTGTGTCCGTCCAACCCCCCCCCGCCCTCCCTGCTGTGTGTCCATCCAACCCCCCCGCCCTCCCTGCTGTGTGTCCGTCTAACCCCGCTGCCCTCCCTGCTGTGTGTCTGTCCAACCGCCCCCCGCCCTCCCTGCTGTGTGTCTGTCCAACCCCCCTCCCGCCCTCCCTGCTGTGTGTCCGTCCAACCCCCCTCCCGCCCTCCCTGCTGTGTGTCCGGCCACCCTCCTCTCCCCTGCTGTGTGTCCGGCCACCCTCCCCTCCCCTGCTGTGTGTCCGGCCACCCCCCCCCTCCCCTGCTGTGTGTCGGGCCACCACCCCTCCACCCTGCTGTGTGTCCGGCCACACCTCCTCCCTGCTGTGTGTCCGGCCACACCTCCTCCTCCCTGCTGTGTGTCCGGCCACCCCCCTCCTACCTGCTGTGTGTCCGGCCACCCCCCGCCCCTCCTACCTGCTGTGTGTCCGGCCACCCCCCTCCTACCTGCTGTGTGTCCGGCCACTCCCCCTCCCTGCCGTGTGTCCTGCCACCCTCCCCTCCCTGCCGTGTGTCAGGCCACCCTCCCCTCCCTGCCGTGTGTCCAGCTACCCTCCCCTCCCTGCCGTGTGTCCAGCCACCCCCCCCTGCTGTGTGTCCGGCCACCCCCCCTGCTGTGTGTCCAGCCACCCTCCCCTCCCCTGCTGTGTCTCCGGACTACCCCCCTCCTCCCTGCTGTGTTTCCGGCCACCCCTCCCTGCTGTGTGTCCGGTCACCCTCTCCTCCCCTGCTGTGTATTCGCCCACCCCCACTCCTCCCGATGTGTCCGGCCATCCCCTCCCCTCCCTGCTGTGTGCCCGGCTACCCCCACCCCCCTCCCACGCAGCACCTGACACACACACGCAGCACCTGACACACACACACAGACATGCAGCGCCTGACACACACAGAGACACGCAGCACCTGACACACACACACACACACAGACACGCAGCGCCTGACATACACAGACACGCAGTGCCTGACACACACAGACACGCAGCACCTGACACACACAGACACGCAGCGCCTGACACACAGACATGCAGCGCCTGACACACAAACACGCAGCGCCTGACACACAGACACGCAGCGCCTGACACACAGACACGCAGCACCTGACACACAGACACGCAGCACCTGACACTCAGACACGCAGCACCTGACACAGACACGCAGCACCTGACACAAACACGCAGACTCGCAGCACCTGACACACACACGCAGACTCGCAGCAACTGACACACACACACGCAGCACCTGACACACACACACGCAGCACCTGACACACACACACACGCAGCACCTGACACACACACACGCAGCACCTGACACAAACACACAGACACGCAGCACCTGACACAAACACGCAGACACGCAGCACCTGACACACACACGCAGACTCGCAGCACCTGACACACACACGCAGACTCTCAGCACCTGACACACACACGCAGCACCTGACACACACACGCAGCACCTGACACACACACACAGCACCTGACACACACACGCAGCACCTGACACACACACGCATACACGCAGCACCTGACACACACACGCAGACACGCAGCACCTGACACACACACGCAGCACCTGACACACACACACACGCAGCACATGACACACACACGCAGCACCTGACACACAGAGATGCAGCGCCTGACACACACACACGCAGACATGCAGCACCTGACACACATATGCAGCACCTGACAGACACACACAAACACAAACACGCAGCGCCTGACACACACAGACACGCAGCGCCTGACACACACAGACACGCAGCGCCTGACACACACAGACACGCAGCGCCTGACACACACAGACACACAGCGCCTGACACACACAGACACGCAGCACCTGACATGCAGCACCTGACACAGACACGCAGCATCTGACACACACACGCAGACTCGCAGCACCTGACACACACACACACGCAGACTCGCAGCACCTGACACACACATACACGCAGTACCTGACACACACACACGCAGCACCTGACACACACACACACGCAGCACCTGACACACACACACACGCAGCACCTGACACACACACACGCAGCACCTGACACAAACACGCAGACACGCAGCACCTGACACACACACGCAGACTCGCAGCACCTGACACACACACGCAGACCCACAGCACCTAACACACACAAGCAGCACCTGACACACACGCAGCACCTGACACACACACACACACGCAGCACCTGACACACACACTTGCAGCACCTGACACACACGCAGCACCTGACACACACACACGCAGCACCTGACACAAACACGCAGACACACAGCACCTGACACACACACGCAGACACGCAGCACCTGACACACACACACGCAGCACCTGACATACACACACGCAGCACCTGACACACACACACGCGCGCGCAGCATCTGACACACTGAGATGCAGCGCCTGACACACACACACGCAGACATGCAGCACCTGACACACACATGCAGCACCTGACAGACACACACACACACACAGACATGCAGCACCTGACACACACAGGCAGCACCTGACACACACATATACATGTAGCATTTAACGCACACACGCACAGCACCTGACACACAATCATATACACTCAGAGCACCTAACACACACATACACTCGCAGCACCTCACACACACTCGTATACACACGCAGCACCTGCCACTCACACATATATACACATGTAGCACCTGCCACTCCCACATACATGAACAGCACCTAACAGACACATATATACATGCAGCACCTGACACACACATACACACGCAGCACCTGACAGTCACACACATACAGATGCGACACCTGACACAAACACATACACGCTCAACACCTGACACCCACGTGGCAGCTGACACATACAAATGCAGCACCTGAGATACACACATACACGTACAGCACCTGACACACACACACACATGTATGTACACGCGCGGCACTTGACACACGTACACGTGCGGCACCTAACACACACACACGTACGTACGTACGTACGTACGTACATGTGTGGCACCTGACACACACACACACACACACGTATGCACACGCGTGGCTCCTGACACACACACAAGCGTGGCTCCTGACACAAACACACATGTACGTACACGCGCAGCTACTGACACACACACGTATGTACGTATAACTGCGGCACCTGACACCTACACGTATGTACGTATACGCGCGGCTCCTGACACCCACACACACACACACGTACACGTGCGCCACCTGACACATACACGCGTGTACGTACACAAATGCACAGCACCTGACATACACACATGTAGGTACGTGCCACCTGACACACACACACGTACACGCACGACACCTGACACACACGTACGTACGTACGTACGTACGTACTACGACACGCACGACACCTGACACACACGTACGTACGTACGTACGTACGTACGTACGTACGTACGTGCACGCACGGCACTGACGTGTACGTACGCGCACGGCACCTGACACACACGTACATACTAGTGATGAGTGGGTTCGGTTTGTCGGAATCCGAACCCCCCCGAACTTCACCCATTTTACACGGGTCCGAGGCAGGATCGAACCTTCCCGCCTTGCTCAGCTAACCCGAGCGTGCCCGAACGTCATCATCCCGCTGTCTGGATTCTCGCGAGATTCGGATGTCTGCATTCGTGGAAAGGGGTCCTATGTGTAAACATGGGACATCTTTCAGTCTGTCTGGTCCGGGTGTTCGGTTTGTTGTTATGCCAAGTACGTGGATTTAATCTGGAACCTGGATCAGGTGAGTATAATTATCTTTTATTTTCTGGTACCCGTGGATTCTACTTGGAGAAGAGGACCGACTGCTTCGTGTCAACATAGGTAAGTATGTGTGTGTCGGCAGGTGTGAAATAAAGTTATACTTTCACAGTGTCTGTGTCCTGTTTTTATTTGGGTATTTTTTTCTCAGTAGAACTACAGATACCAGCGGGCCCGTTTTTCTCCCGCATGCTGGTAGTTGTGGTTCTCCAAGTACCAGCTTGCGGGGGAGGCTTGCTGGGACTTGTAGTACTACCGGAAAAAACAATATTCTTTAAATTTTCTCAAGTCTATCAGCCTCCCATCCGCAGCCCTTGGATGGGGGGGACAGCCTCGGGCTTCACCCCTGGCCCATGGGTGGCTGGGGGGGGACCCCTTGATTGAAGGGGTCCCCACTCCCCCAGGGTACCCCAGCCAGGGGTGACTAGTTGGATATTTAATGCCACGGCCGCAGGGCACTGTATAAAAGTGACCCCCGGCTGTGGCATTAGCTGTCTAGCTAGTGGAGCCCGATGCTGGTGTAAAAAATACGGGGGACCCCTACTCTTTTTGTCCCCCGTATTTTTTGCACCAGCACCAGGTGCAGAGCCCGGTGCTGGTTTTAAAAATACGGGGGATCCCCTGTCCGTTTTTCCCCCTGGATTTTTAGAACCAGGACCGGCTCGAAGAGCCCGAGGCTGGTTGTGCTTTGCACGGGGGACCCCACGCAATTTTTTTTTCGGGTTTTTCACATTCCATTTAAAAAATTAAAAAATAATCTTTTAAAAAATATATAAATAATACTTGTGCCTCCAAAAAAGACAAACCAAGTACCTAATCTCTTCTAATATAAATAGATATGCTATTACCAAAAAAAAAAACAGCAAAAAAAACATGTTTTTAAAATTATTTATTAGATTCCGCAAGCAAAGTGTGGCGGATTGAAAATTACGAATTTACTGTTTAAAAGCACTGTTGTCGAATTTACAAACTTCAATTGAATATACTTTTGTCGAATTGCCGCATTTGTACCATTGCAGAAAAGTCGAATTTGTCAAATGTCGAATGTCGAAATGCCCCGCCCCCTTTGTCACATCAGCCAACCCCTTCTACCCCTGTACCTTGCTCTCCTGTCTGTAGTACTAGGCCCTGCCCCCTTCTTACCCTCCAGTGACTGCTCTCTCCTGATAAGTGGACCAGGCCTGCCCCCTACACTCTGCTGGTGTCTTCATTGTTACTTGGTTTGGAGCTCCGTTGGGGAGAGAACTCACGTGAGCTCATTAAGAATGAGGAACTGGGATGTTTTAATTTTATTGTGAGTAGTGTAGTATAGTGTGGTGATGTAGTATGTAGTATGGGGGGTATAGTGTAATTATGAAGTGCAGCATATGGGAGGGCTATAGCATAGTGATGTAGTGTGGCATATGGGGGTTGGTAGCGCATAGGCATGCGTACAGGGGGTGCCTGGTGCGCACAGGCACTCCCTAATGTCCAGCACCGCTGCACGCCACACTTGCTGTAGCACAGTGATCGCTGAGTGTGTGATCGGTGGAGCTTAGCCTGCAGCTCATTTCCGTACCTCCCACCACCGCTGCGCCCGCCCCCCCTCTGCCTGCTGCTAATACTATGCTGAGTGCATTCGTCGGCGGCCTCACTGGGGGGACTGGCGTCACCTTGCAATGTGACGTGGTGATGTCCGCCCATGCTCTCCTCCCGCCCACCTGTGCTTTCCTCCCGCTGCGGTCTCTCAGTCCTAGTGTGCCGCGGCCGCCACACCACTGGCAGTGTTCCTCTAGGGGGGACTGGGAGCCGCCGGCAGACACATTTTGCTGAGACTTACTTGTCAGTGCGGGTTCCGGACGGCAGGTGGGAGGGCAGACGGGGAGCAGGTGTCACAAGGAGTGTGTGGGTAACTAATTCACAATACTTCCGCTCAACGTGGCACTGCTGGTCTTCATCTCCCATGTTTCTTCACCAGGTGGCGGGCGGCCCGGAAATTAAGTGAAGTGTTGTGCAGCAGTCAGTGTGAAGTGACTGTGAGTAACACTGGTGGTGCTGATGATGCTGCTGCAGAATCGGGAAGCAATTAATTCATAAATATAATGTATCTATCAGTGTATTATACATGCATAAACATGTACATACGTGTATTTGTGTATACATGTATATGCATGTATATACATGAGTGTGTGTGCATATATATATATATATATATATATATATATATATAATAAGACTTGGGGTTTGTTTTATTAGATAAAGCATGTCCCAGTGACGTGCCTTTTGGGGTTGTGGTTTTTCAGAAAGTTACAGGTTTTTAATTAAGAGAAATATGCCCCATTATAGAGATAGGGCATTTCAATTTGTTGCGCCAGCGCAGTGGCCGCCAGCAGGGGGTGTACTAGAGTGCCTTCACTTGAGAGCCGCAATATGGCCGCCTTCTCCCCGGTTATTCTGTAAATAGGAAAATAACCTCACAGGTTCACATAGGGCAGAGTTGCCACTACTAGTGCAGGGCTGTAACGTACAGTACTAAGGAAAAGCCATATACTAAAGCGGCACGGTGACCTCACCACTCTCAGAGACACCAGGGCGCAGCACACTGTACGGGGTACACTTGGTACACACACCTGTTAGCTCAGGGCAGCACTATAGGACCCTCCTGTAATGCTGTGCTGGCGGCGTGTAGTGATCAGGGCACTGGGAGACTGGCTGGCTGGTCTCCGTCTCTGCTGCCTATAGAACTTCTACCTCAGTTATATATCAGGGCTGCTCTCCTGTGTGTTCTCTTCCTCTCCTACCTCACACTGGAACTGGCCGCCCAGAGAACGAGAGGGCAGCGGCTGACAGAGAGGGTTCAGCATTCTGTGTGGGCAGAGCCCTTCACAGCAAGGTGTCCTTATGCTGTGCCCTGTGTAATCACTGTGATCAATACAGACTCTCACCCTGGTATGCTCTCTATTTATTATTTATTTTATTTACACTGCGGCATGCTCGAGGGAAGGGAGCTGGCACCCCCCCACCCCACCGCCACTACTCCGCCAGCATCACTGCAGAGCCGGTCAGTGTTCCGGCGGCAATGAGCAGTAGGCAGCCACCAGCAACAACAGTCAGGAAGCTGTTACTCCCGGCAGCAGTAGCGTCAAGCTGCAATTCAGCCAGCGGCACGATGATCCGGGAGACAGTGGCAGCACAGGGAAGCAGTACCCCCCCCAATCGCAGCACGAACCAGGAGACTGAGGAAGCAACCTGCCCCCAGCAGCAGCACCACCCTGATGATAGGTAAGATGCATTTTGGTGTCACAAGAAGGTGGCCGGAGTAGTGGCTGGCTGTGGTCACACCCCGGGGAAAAGTGATAGTGATTTCAGTGTTCCCTTGCGCATGGATTGGATGTGTAGATTTATGGAGGCTATGTATGTATAGATGTGAGCATTAGTGTGCGGAAGTATGAGAGCGGCAGTGTGCGGATGTATGAGAGCGTCAGTGTGCGGATGTATGAGAGCGGCAGTGTGCGGATGTATGAGAGCGGCAGTGTGTGGATGTATGAGAGCGGCAATGTACGGCTGTATAACTGCATTGGTGTGCGGCTGTATGCGTGCGGCGGTGTGTGGATGTATGAGAGCGGAAGTGTGCGGCTGTAAGAGTGCGGCTGTAAGAGTGCAGCAGTGTGTGGCTGCAAAAGTGCAGCAGTGTGTGGCTGTAAGAGTGCGGCAGTGTGTGGCTGTAAGAGTGCGGCAGTGTATGGCTGTAATAGTGCGGCAGTGTGGCTATAAGAGTGCGGTTGTAAGAGTGCGGCTGCATGAGAGCGGCAGTGTGCAGATGTATGAGAGCGGCAGTGTGCGGATGTATGAGAGCGGCAGTGTGGGATGTATGATAGCGGCAGTGTGCGGATGTTTGAGAGCGGCAGTATGCGGATGTTTGAGAGTGGGGTTGGACGGATGTATGAGAGCGGGGTTGTACGGATGTATGAGAGCGGCAGTGTGCGGCTGTAAGAGTGCGGCTGTAAGTGTGCGGCTGTATGAGTGCAGCAGTGTGCGGATGTATGAGAGCGGGGTTGTACGGCTGTATGAGAGCGGCAGTGTGCGGCTGTATGAGTGCGGCAGTGTGCGGATGTATGAGAGCAGCAGTGTACGGCTATATAAGAGCGGCAGTGTACGGCTGTATAACTGCGTCGGTGTGTGGATGTATGAGTGCGGTGGTGTGTGGATGTATGAGTGCGGTGGTGTGTGGATGTATGAGTGCGGCAGTGTGCGGATGTATGAGAGCGGCAGTGTGCGGATGTATGAGAGCGGCAGTGTGCGGATGTATGAGAGCGGGGTTGTACGGGTGTATGAGAGCGGGGTTGTACGGGTGTATGAGAACGGGGTTGTACGGATGTATGAGAGCGGCAGTGTGCGGATGTATGAGAGCGGCAGTGTGTGGATGTATGAGAGCGGGGTTGTGCAGATGTATGAGAGCGGGGTTGTGCGGATGTATGAGAGCGGGGTTGTACGGATGTATGAGAGCGGGGTTGTACGGATGTATGAGAGCGGCGGTGTGCGGCTGTATGAATGCGGCGGTGTGCGGATGTATGAGAGCGGCAGTGTGCGGATATATGAGAGCGGGGTTGTACGGATGTATGAGAGCGGCGGTGTGTGGCTGTATGAGAGCGGCGGTGTGTGGATGTATGAGAGCGGCGGTGTGTGGATGTATGAGAGCGGGGTTGTACGGATGTATGAGTGCGGGGTTGTACGGATGTATGAGAGCGGCAGTGTGCGGATGTATGAGAGCGGCAGTGTGCGGATGTATGAGAGCGGGGTTGTACGGATGTATGAGAGTGGCAGTGTATGGATGTATGAGAGCAGCAGTGTACAGTTGTGTGAGAGCGGCAGTGTGCGGATGTATGAGAGTAGCGGTGTACGGATGGGGTGGTCTTCTGTATGCCGGCGGGAGCCCGACCGCCGGCCAGCCGTAGTGAACCCGTACGGATGTATGAGAGCGGCAGTGTGCGGATGTATGGATGGAAGCGTCAAAGGGAGGGATGTCGGAATGCTGTTATAGGATTCCTAATACAAAATGGAATCCGTATAGTGGGCGGGGCTGGCACCATGGCACCACGTTGGGCTTGATGGGCAGGTATTGCGGCAAGCACACCCAAATTGGTGTCTGACGTCGCCCGCAGTCCACACTGTTGTGAGGAGTCCGAGTTAATTTTGACTGTGTAGTGCACTCACAGAGGACCTACCGCCCGTCCCCTCCTCGCATCTGAGCAGCAGGTCAGGCTCTTATTTTCTTTTTAATCAGTAGAGACCGAGTGAACTGTGAGCAAGGGGGCAGAGCTACATGGGACCCAGAGGGGCTGCAGTGCTGTCAGAGAGGGAGAGGAAGAGAGAGATGAAGCTACTGCAGATCCCCAGCTGATTGTGAGGTGCCGGGTTGAAGGGTGATGTGATCACCCTTCTCCCTCGCTGCCGCTGGGGACCGCATCTAGGCTTCCTCCATCGAGGGCACGCGGCGCAGCAGTGGGCAGCATGTAATGAGTTTGTCTGACTCATACTGCTGCCTGTTGTGGACACCTCCGTCCGTACGGACTGGTGTACATGCCCAGCACAGAGGTGACAGTGTTGGTGGAAGTGCTGCCCGGCTCTGACCCTGCAGGCCTCCCTGATCTGGCTGCGAAACCCCTGCCGGTCCCCTCCATAGGCTTCTGCCAGGCCAGCACTGAGGTACTAGGGGTAGCCCAGCTGCGGGAAGGGTATGTCTCTGGCTTTCTCTCCGGCAGGGGAAGGTGACCGCGGCGGAGGAAGCGCTGCCCACCTCAGACACTGCAGGCCTCCCCGATCAAGCTGCGGCCACAGCTGACGCTGCCAGAACCCCCTGCTGGTCTCCTTTGTTGACTGCTGCATGGCCAGTGCTGAAGTACTGGGGGTAGGCCAGCTACGGGAAGAGTGTCTCTGCCTCGGGCTCTCTCTGGCTGGGGAAGGAAGGGCTGATTCTCTGGCATAACAGGGAGGGCTGGGCTGCAGGAACACAGCACTGGAAGAAACAGGAGGCCGAACTCATGACCAAAAAGTGAGCAGTGCAGTGATCAGCCCCTTGGTCTTTCCCTCTCTCTGGGTGCAGAGCTGTATTCTATAGAGAGAGCTGGGATGGGAAGAAGGGGAACGGCACCTGACACACACATACACGCGCAACATTTGACACACACACATATACACGTGCGGCACCTGACACACACACACGTAGCATCAGACACAATAAAATAAACATGCAGCACCTGACACATACATATACACGCAGCACCTGACACATACATATACACGCACACCATCAGACACACTAATATACACACGCAGCACCTGACACATGCAGCACCTGACGCACACTCATGTGCACGCGCAGCACCTGACACACACTCATGTACACGCGCAGCACCTGACGCACACTCATGTACACGCGCAGCACATGACGCACACTCATGTACACGCGCAGCACATGACGCACACTCATGTGCACACGCAGCACCTGACGCACACTCATGTGCACGCGCAACACCTGACGCACACTCATGTACACGCGCAGCACCTGACGCACACTCATGTACACGCACAGTACCTGACACAGACATACGTATTCATGCACAGCACCAGTCATACACTTGTACACACGCGGAGCACCTGATACTCACACACATATACACCCGCAACACCTGATGCACACACACGTGTGGCAGCTGACGCATACACACGCACCATCAGACACACTCATATATACACGCAGCACCTGACACACACATACACACACACACACACACACACACAGGACCTGACACACATACACAGGCAGCACCTGACACACACACATATACACGCACAGCACCTGACACCACGCACTCACACGTACAAGCAATGCATTTCACGCCTACCTCCATGAGGCTTCACACCACTTCAGTTCCAACAATCTATGATACGTGTCTGGACCAGCCTTGGATCCACTACCACTCTGCCGTGCGGCACCAAAGAGGACAACTTCAGCACTCACCACTACTAATGAGGATAATTTCCATCTAACATGGACTGCTACTCATGGAAGCCTTTCCACCTCTAAGGCGGTGACCGGTAATTATATAAACAAACCGAACTGTGCTAAAACTAACTAAACCTCTTAACAACTGTGGACATTTCTGGGCAATTTAAAGGAACAGACACCGAGTGATCCTAAACAGCAATAGGACGAACTGAATGTGATGTGCTTTATGTATTAATTTTATTTATATTTTTAATAATGAGGAGATTAATTGTTTCTTATATATGTTTTTATTATAAATAAATTGTCAAAGTATTATATCAATTCGATCACTTTATTATTAGCGCTGCCCACCCACAATTTTTTCTCTCACGCCTACCTCCAGCCTCAGTCACAGGCTGCTGCCGCCTAACCCCCTCCCTGCATCAGCTGCAAAGGCAGCAAAATATTTTGACCAAAGTCTAAAGGCCCATACACATTAAACGATGTCGCTCTGTGAGCGACATCGTCTAATGTTTCCCCCTCCCGGGCCGGTCGGCCGGCGGCCGACTGTACACACTGAGCGATATGACCGCTCAAATCGCTCAGTGACGTCACGCCCCCGCCAGCCCTGCATGAAGGTCGTGGGCGACAGTCCACATGCTTCATGCATGCCCTACCGACAGCGACGATTGTTGCCGACCCGCGGGGCCGCGCATCGTTCGTCGCTGGCGGCATACACACTTAGCGATAAAACGAGCGACGTCGCTCAAGGAGGGGGAGAATGAGCGACGTCGCTCATTAAATCGTTAAGTGTGTACGGACCTTAAACAATTCGGTTTGGTAAATAAAATAATTTTGCACAGAACAGTGATGTTATACGAACATTTTCATTAAACGTTTAAAAAATCAAATGTTTATTCTTACAGTGAAATTTTACATTTCTGAATAAAAAAAAATAAGATTTTACTCACCGGTAAATCTATTTCTCGTAGTCCGTAGTGGATACTGGGAACTCCGTAAGGACCATGGGGAATAGCGGCTCCACAGGAGACTGGGCACAAAAGTAAAGCTTTAGGACTACCTGGTGTGCACTGGCTCCTCCCCCTATGACCCTCCTCCAAGCCTCAGTTAGGATACTGTGCCCGGACGAGCGTACACAATAAGGAAGGATTTATGAATCCCGGGTAAGACTCATACCAGCCACACCAATCACACCGTACAACTTGTGATCTGAACCCAGTTAACAGCATGATAACAGAGGAGCCTCTGAAAAGATGGCTCACAACAACAATAACCCGATTTAGTTAACAATAACTATGTACAAGTATTGCAGATAATCCGCACTTGGGATGGGTGCCCAGCATCCACTACGGACTACGAGAAATAGATTTACCGGTGAGTAAAATCTTATTTTCTCTGACGTCCTAGTGGATGCTGGGAACTCCATAAGGACCATGGGGATTATACCAAAGCTCCCAAACGGGCGGGAGAGTGCGGATGACTCTGCAGCACCGAATGAGAGAACTCCAGGTCCTCCTCAGCCAGGGTATCAAATTTGTAGAATTTTGCAAACGTATTTGCTCCTGACCAAGTAGCTGCTCGGCAAAGATGTAAAGCCGAGACCCCTCGGGCAGCCGCCCAAGATGAGCCCACCTCCCTTGTGGAGTGGGCATTTACAGATTTTGGCTGTGGCAGGCCTGCCACAGAATGTGCAAGTTGAATTGTACTACAAATCCAACGAGCAATAGACTGCTTAGAAGCAGGAGCACCCAGCTTGTTGGGTGCATACAGGATAAACAGCGAGTCAGATTTTCTGACTCCAGCCGTCCTGGAAGCATATATTTTTAGGGCCCTGACAACGTCTAGCAACTTGGAGTCCTCCAAGTCCCTAGTAGCCGCAGGCACCCCAATAGGTTGGTTCAAGTGAAACGCTGAAACCACCTTAGGGAGAAACTGAGGACGAGTCCTCAATTCCGCCCTGTCTGAATGGAAAATCAGATAAGGGCTTTTACAGGATAAAGCCGCCAATTCTGACACGCGCCTGGCCGAGGCCAGGGCGAATAGCATGACCACTTTTCATGTGAGAGATTTCAAATCCACGGATTTAAGTGGTTCAAACCAATGTGACTTTAGGAACCCCAAAACTACATTGAGATCCCAAGGTGCCACTGGAGGCACAAAAGGAGGCTGTATATGCAGTACCCCTTTTACAACCGTCTGAACTTCAGGGACTGAAGCTAGTTCTTTTTGGAAGAAAATTGACAGGGCCGAATTTTGAACCTTAATGGACCCAATTTCAAGCCCATAGACACTCCTGTTTTCAGGAAATGTAGGAATCGACCCAGTTGAAATTCCTCCGTCGGGGCCTTACTGGCCTCGCACCACGCAACATATTTTCGCCAAATGCGGTGATAATGTTTTGCGGTTACATCCTTCCTGGCTTTGATCAGGGTAGGGATGACTTCATCCAGAATGCCTTTTTCCTTCAGGATCCGGCGTTCAACCGCTATGCCGTCAAACGCAGCTGCGGTAAGTCTTGGAACAGACAGGGTCCTTGCTGGAGCAGGTCCCTTCTTAGAGGTAGAGGCCACGGATCCTCCGTGAGCATCTCTTGAAGTTCCGGGTACCAAGTCCTTCTTGGCCAATCCGGAGCCACGAGTATAGTTCTTACTCCTCTCCGTCTTATAATTCTCAGTACCTTGGGTATGAGAGGCAGAGGAGGGAACACATACACTGACTGGTACACCCACGGCGTTACCAGAGCGTCCACAGCTATTGCCTGAGGGTCCCATGACCTGGCGCAATACCTGTCCAGTTTTTTGTTGAGGCGGGACGCCATCATGTCCACATTTGGTTTTTCCCAACGGGTTACAATCATGTGGAAGACTTCTGGATGAAGTCCCCACTCTCCCGGGTGGAGGTCGTGTCTGCTGAGGAAGTCTGCTTCCCAGTTGTCCACTCCCGGAATGAACACTGCTGACAGTGCTATCACATGATTTTCCGCCCAGCGAAGAATCCTTGCAGCTTCTGCCATTGCCCTCCTGCTTCTTGTGCCGCCCTGTCTGTTTACATGGGCGACTGCCGTGATGTTGTCCAACTGGATCAACACCGGCTGACCTTGAAGCAGAGGTCTTGCTAAGCTTAGAGCATTGTAAATGGCCATTAGCTCCAGGATATTTGTGTGAAGTGATGTCTCCAGGCTTGACCATAAGCCCTGGAAATTCCTTCCCTGTGTGACTGCTCCCCAGCCTCGCAGGCTGGCATCCGTGGTCACCAGGACCCAGTCCTGAATGCCGAATCTGCGGCCCTCTAGAAGATGAGCACTCTGCAACCACCACAGGAGAGACACCCTTGTCCTTGGTGACAGGGTTATCCGCTGATGCATCTGAAGATGCGACCCGGACCATTTGTCCAGCATGTCCCACTGGAAAGTTCTTGCGTGGAAACTGCCGTGATGCACTGAGACCTGGCTCGGTTTTAGGAGGTTCCTGACTAGCTCGGATAACTCCCTGGTTTTCTCCTCCGGGAGAAACACCTTTTTCTGGACTGTGTCCAGGATCATCCCTAAGAACAGAAGACGAGTCGAAGGAGTATCATAATTTCGGCCATTACCTTGGTAAAGACCCGGGGTGCCGTGGACAATCCAAACGACAGCGTCTGAAACTGATAGTGACAGTTCTGTACCACAAACCTGAGGTACCCTTGGTGAGAAGGGTAAATTGGGACATGAAGGTAAGCATCCTTGATGTCCAGAGACACCATATAGTCCCCTTCTTCCAGGTTCGCAATCACCGCTCTGAGTGACTCCATCTTGAACTTGAACCTCTGTATGTAGGTGTTCAAAGATTTTAGATTTAAAATCAGTCTCACCGAGCCGTCCGGCTTCGGTACCACGAATAGTGTGGAATAATACCCCTTTCCCTGTTGCAGGAGGGGTACCTTGATTATCACCTGCTGGGAATACAGCTTGTGAATGGCATCCAATACTGCCTCCCTGTCGGAGGGAGACGTCGGTAAAGCAGACTTTAGGAAACGGCGAGGGGGAGACGTCTCAAATTCCAATTTGTACCCCTGAGATATCACCTGAAGGATCCAGGGGTCTACTTGCGAGTGAGCCCACTGCGCGCTGAAATTCTTGAGATGGGCCCCCACCGTGCCTGAGTCCGCTTGTAAAGCCCCAGCGTCATGCTGAGGGCTTGGCAGCAGCGGGAGAGGGCTTCTGTTCCTGGGAACTAGCTGTTTGCTGCAGCCTTTTTCCTCTCCCTCTGCCACGGGGCAGAAAAGTGGAACCTTTTGTCCGCTTGCCTTTATGGGAACGAAAGGACTGCGCCTGATAATACGGCGTCTTCTTATGTTGAGAGGCGACCTGGGGTAAAATCGTGGATTTCCCAGCTGTTGCCGTGGCCACCAGGTCTGAAAGACCGACCCCAAATAACTCCTCCCCTTTATAAGGCAATACTTCCATATGCCATTTGGAATCCGCATCACCTGACCACTGTCGCGTCCATAACCCTCTTCTGGCAGAAATGGACAGCGCACTTACTCTTGATGCCAGTCGGCAAATATCCCACTGTGCATCACGCATATATAGAAATGCATCTTTTAAATGCTCTATAGTCAGTAATATACTGTCCCTATCTAGGGTATCAATATTTTCAGTCAGGGAATCCGACCACGCCAACCCAGCACTGCACATCTAGGCTGAGGCAATTGCTGGTCGCAGTATCACACCAGTATGTGTGTAAATACATTTGAGGATACCCTCCTGCTTTCTATCAGCAGGATCCTTAAGGGCGGCCGTCTCAGGAGAGGGTAGAGCCACCTGTTTTGACAAGCGTGTGAGCGCTTTATCCACCCTAGGGGGTGTTTCCCAACGCACCCTAACCTCTGGCGGGAAAGGATATAATGCCAATAATTTTTTAGAAATTATCCGTTTTTTATCGGGGGAAACCCACGCTTCATCACACACTTCATTTAATTCCTCAGATTCAGGAAAAACTACAGGTAGTTTTTTCTCACCGAACATAATACCCTTTTTAGTGGTACTTGTATTATCAGAAATGTGTAAAACATTTTTCATTGCCTCAATCATGTAACGTGTGGCCCTACTGGAAGTCACGTTTGTCTCTTCACCGTCGACACTGGAGTCAGTATCCGTGTCGACATCTGTATCTGCCATCCGAGGTAACGGGCGCTTTAGAGCCCCTGACGGCCTATGAGACGTCTGGACAGGCACAAGCTGAGTAGCCGGCTGTCTCATGTCATCAACTGTCTTTTGTAAAGAGCTGACACTGTCACGTAATTCTTCCAACAGTTCATCCACTCAGGTGTCGACCCCCCAGGGGGAGACATCACTATTACAGGCAGTTGCTCCGCCTCCACATCATTTTCCTCCTCATACATGTCGACACAAACGTACCGACACACAGCACACACACAGGGAATGCTCTGATAGAGGACAGGACACCACTAGCCCTTTGGGGAGACAGAGGGAGAGTTTGCCAGCACACACCAGAGCGCTATATATATACAGGGATAACCTTATATAAGTGTTTTTCCCCTTATAGCTGCTGTATTGTTAATACTGCGCCTAATTAGTGCCCCCCTCTCTTTTTTAACCCTTTCTGTAGTGTAGTGACTGCAGGGGAGAGCCAGGGAGCTTCCCTCCAACAGAGCTGTGAGGGAAAATGGCGCCAGCGTGCTGAGGAGATAGGCTCCGCCCCTTTTTCGCTGACTTTTCTCCTGCTTTTTTATTAATTCTGGCAGGGGTTAAAATTCAACCATATAGCCCTGGGGGCTATATGTGATGTATTTTCGCCAGCCAAGGTGTTTTTATTGCTGCTCAGGGCGCCCCCCCCTAGCGCCCTGCACCCTCAGTGACCGAAGTGTGAAGTGTGCTGAGGAGCAATGGCGCACAGCTGCAGTGCTGTGCGCTACCTTGGTGAAGACAGGATGTCTTCTGCCGCCGATTTTCCGGACCTCTTCTTGCTTCTGGCTCTGTAAGGGGGCCGGCGGCGCGGCTCTGGGACCGGACTCCATGGCTGGGCCTGTGTTCGATCCCTCTGGAGCTAATGGTGTCCAGTAGCCTAAGAAGCCCAATTCACTCTGCACGCAGGTGAGTTCGCTTCTTCTCCCCTTAGTCCCTCGATGCAGTGAGCCTGTTGCCAGCAGGTCTCACTGAAAATAAAAAACCTAAAACTAAACTTTTCACTAAGCAGCTCAGGAGAGCCACCTAGTGTGCACCCTTCTCGTTCGGGAACAAAAATCTAACAGAGGCTTGGAGGAGGGTCATAGGGGGAGGAGCCAGTGCACACCAGGTAGTCCTAAAGCTTTACGTTTGTGCCCAGTCTCCTGCGGAGCCGCTATTCCCCATGGTCCTTACGGAGTTCCCAGCATCCACTAGGACGTCAGAGAAATAAATTTAAAAAAAGCGATGAAATTCCATAGACAAAAAACCTTACGGTTTCACATGTCCCATTAAGGCTTCTTAGACATGATCGAAATTTCAGAAACCTGTTGTAACTCTTCCACTCAAACTCCAAAAAGCAATGAAATTCCGATCATTAAGGCTGACGCCTTAATGGACGTGTTCCTTGCGCAATACAGATATGGTATGCCATCACAGCCTGTGGGTAAGTGCAGATTCAGCACTCTCACAGAGTGAGATTGCTGTCACTCACACAATGGTGGAGCTGCTAATTCACAGATTTGTGTGCTCATTGGAATACACACATGCAGTCTATGCAACTGAAGGTCTGGGCGGAAGACAAAGCTGCTCGGATGAGGTAAGAGTGTTGTTGGTTGGAGGGAGGAGACAGCATTGTGGATGGGGGAACAAAAGTGTGTGGCTAGAGGGAAGACTAAGCAGCATTGATGGGTGGTGACAAAGAAACACGGGATAATTCAGACTGCAGCGATCACAGTCTGAATTAGTTTGTGGGGTGCGAATGCGCAATGGCTGCACTGTGCGTGCGTACCCGGGAGCCCAGTGGGGGGAGGGCCTGACATGCGGGACGGACTATCCCTGTGCTGGGCATCCTGCCGCATGTCAGAGTAAATGATTGTAGATGTGCTAAATTTGGCACATCTACAATCAACTCTGAATTACCCCCACAGATGGGGGGGAAGGTAAGACAGATGGGGGAAAGACAGTGGCACAGATGGTGGGGAGACAGCTGCATGGATGGGTGGACAGTGCCGTGTGGATGAGGGGGAAAAATCAGCACAGATGTGGGAGGGGAAAGAGCAGTATAGATGGAAAGAAACTGCATGGATGAGGAAGGCAGAGCAGCATGGATGAGGGGAATACAGTCCCAACATTGGAGGAGATAAGTATTTTTACCTTCCCTTGGGGGGTGGCAGCTAGGCCTAATCCTTGGGTGGGTTGTATAGGGCAACTCCCCTCCCACCCCTATAGTGACCCACGAAACTTACCTTCAGGATGACAGCTATATGAATAGGGTAAGAGTGGTGTGGATAGGGGGTAGATCAAGCAGCAAGTATGGGAAGGGAGACATCGGTGCAGATGGGTTAAAAACACTGGCACGGATGGGTAGAAAGCTGGTGCAGATGGGAGAGAAGACAGTGTGCTATGTATTGGAGGAGGCAGAGTGACGTTGAAGAGGGAAACACTGAGCAGCACAGAGAGAAGGAAACGGTGGTACAGACAAGGCACAGGTGGGGAAAGACAGATGGTACAGATAAATTAGTACAGACTAGCACAGATGGGAGAACACAGCAGTAGGGATTTGGGGAAGACAGAGCAGCATGGGGGTGTATAGGGGAAGTAAGTGTGGATGCATAGACCGTAGATGGGGTATTATAGTTTTAGCAATTAACCAAGATGTTTGAGGGAGCTAAATGTGTATTCTAAATGAGATGGATGTATGGAGTTAGAAGGATGTTGTAACAAGGTGGGATTGTTGTGGTGACTGAATAGGATGGTTGTGAGGACTGTGTGGGATGGGAGCACCACATAACTGCTCAGACCTTCAGTTGCATAGACTGCATGTGTGTATTCCAATGAGCACACAAATCTGTGAATTAGCAGCTCCACCATTGTGTGAGTGACAGCAATGTCACTCTGTGAGAGTGCTGAATCTGCACTTACCCACAGGCTGTGATGGCATACCATATCTGTATTGCGCAAGGAACACGTCCATTAAGGCGTCAGCCTTAATGTTTGGAATTTCATCGCTTTTTGGAGTTTGAGTGGAAGAGTTACAACAGGTTTCTGAAATTTCGATCATGTCTAAGAAGCCTTAATGGGACATGTGAAACCGTAAGGTTTTTTGTCTATGGAATATATATATATATATATATATATATATATATATATATATATAAATATATATATATATATATATATATATATATATTGTTTTAGCATGTAGTACTGTTATTTTTTTTATTTTGTTTTTAACTGTCACCACTGCTGCCACCAGTCTGTTATGAATCTGGTGTGCTGACCCTCCAGATACGCTAATCTGAGAATCGCCACTCATGACACTTTCTGGTTACATCAGCATGTGTGGTAGATCAACACAGTCACTGCCACCAGCTGTAACTTTTAGAGCCAAGCTCAGGGTTAGCTCCAACTCTCACTCGCACACACAATTACTTGTACTTAAAAAAATAGGTAACAAGGGCCACTTAGGTCCTTGGGTTGAAAACACAGAAACCAGAACTAAAATTATGGAATTTAATTCAAGAAAAACTTCAAAGCCTATAGTTACAAAAAAAGGTTACCTAATAGTTTAAATATTCACACAAGTAATCTAAATTTCAAAAAATTAAATAGGGACAAATACAATGCTCAGGTCACCTGCAGTGTAAAACGCTGGGGAAGTGAGGGTGCTTCAGATCGCCTGTTATCATAATAGATTAAGTCTCTCACTTAATTCACCTTATGACAATGAACAATTTGCAGAGCTAGTTTCTCATATTTAAACCCCTTGCAATTCACTCCTGGCCCCCACCCCTTCGGACTCTTTTTAACCTTTCCAAAACCAGAATGATTCAGTATGAGGTTACTCTCTGGGGTCTATGAGTCATTCTAGCAGGGGTGGATGCTCTTATCACTTTTAGTGTGTTGAGGAATGAAGACTGTGTAAACAGCCTGGACCTGTTTTACATTCAGTCTCAGGAAGAACTGTTCACACTATTCTGGCCATTGTGTCTCTGAAAGTTTTAAAGGTTTGAACCCTGCTGTGGTATACACAAACTCCAACCACTTTATCACTGTTTCCTACAGATTTCTAAGGCTATTATCATTTGGTCTCTAGACTCCTGGTGTGTATGAGTACATTCCAGCATAGCAATTCATTTTCCAACCATTTGTCATGTACAGACATGTTTATCAATACAAAATACATTGATACATCAAATTAATACAATTTCTTATTCATGTCCATGCCCATTCGGTTGTGAAATTGGGCGGGCACTACACCTCCCCCCTATGATAGCCACAAGAATAGCAGTGTCCAAAATGGTGCAATTCTGGGGCATTATGGGCTGCTGTCATCTCCCTGTCAGGACAGACCGTCGTAGTTTGTGATGTGAGCCCTGTCGGTGCTGAATGGTGAAGTTATACTGTTGAAGTATCAGACTCCACTGGAATAGTTTGCCGTTGTCACCGGATACTCTGTGTAACCAACATAACAGGTGATGATCTGTAATTATGGTAAAATTGCACCCATACAGATAGGACTGCAGCTTCTGGAGGGCCCAGACTATTGCAAGACACTCCTTCTCAATTGTTGCATATGCTATCCCACTGTGAAGCAGCTTTCAGCTTAAAAACATAATGGGTATTCTCCCCCTTGGTTATCAACCTGACTGAGCACAGCCACCTGCCCAAAGTTAGATTTGTCCATTTGCACTATGAACCAGCAAATCTGTATAAGCCAAAAGTAATGATAAAGGCAGACTTTTTGCAGGCCTCGGGTGACAATGGGATCTGCCAGTAACCACGGCTGAGAACCATAATGGTGGCATAGAACACTGAGGCTAGCTGACTTAACAGGTCATCCATCCTAGGCATGGGGTAGGCATCGAACACTGTGGCCTCATATAACCTCATATAGTTCATGCAGAACCAGGTTACCCCACACTTCTTTGGCACCAGCACTATGTGCAAAGCCCAGGAACTGCAGGACTTCTGTATCACCCTGAACATCAGCATCTCATCCACCTCCATCCTCATTGCCTGCAACATCTCCAATGTACTTTTGTAGGCTGCTGTCTCAGGGGTTTCTGGTCACCTGTGTCTATGTAGTTTATGACTGTGTGCATTTTCCCTGGCCTTCCTGTGAAGCAGGCCTGGTAGGGGTGATGGTTGCCAGAGAGCTGACTTTGCTGCACCTCTGTTAACTTCTCTCCATACTGGACATATGCCAGGGTACAACCTGTAAGATACAATAATGGGTCTGGTTCCTGGTCCTCCTCTGGGAGGCTTCATTCTTCTATCATGCATGTGCCCCTGTTCTGATAGGCCTTAAGCATATTTATGTGATGCACTCTGTCTTTTTCTACCTTCCTCTCTGGTAATGACATACTATAGTTAAGTGTACAGGCCTTCCCAAGCAGCCTGTAGTTTGTTCTCACTCATTGGAACCAGTACCAGGACTTTCTGCCCCACTTCAAATCTGTACTACCTGGCATTCCAGTCATAACAGCGCTTCTGTAAGGTTGCTCTGGGCCAACCACATCAATGCCTGCATCCAGTCCTTGAACTGCATAACATAGTCTACCATGGGTGGCTAGCTTTCCTTCCCAATCCTCTCAGATCAGATTCAAGGTACTTTGGACACTGCATCCGTACAAGAGTTCAAAGGATGATTAGCTTGTGGTTTCCTGTGGGACCTTGTGATATGCAAAGTGGAGGTGCATCAGGAATCACTTACAGGGGGTAATTCCAAGTTGATCGCAGCAGGAAATCTTTTAGCAGATGGGCAAAACCATGTGCACTGCAGGGGAGGCAGATATAATATGTGCAGAGACAGTTGGATTTGGGTGAGGAGTGTTCAATCTGCAGTCTAATTTGCAGTGTAAAAATAAAGCAGCCAGTATTTACCCTGCACAGAAATAAAATAACCCACCCAAATCTAACTCTCTCTGCACATGTTTTATATGCCTCCCCTTCAGTGCACATGGTTTTGCACATCTGCTAAAAGATTTTTTACTGCGATCAACTTGGAATTACCCACACAGTCTCTTCCCTGGAACTCCAACTTCAACTGTAAGTCACTATTTTCCTGTTTTGATTATTTTGATTATGTACTCTGTATGTGGGTGCTGTGGATCACTTGTAGCGCCATATAAATAATAATAATAATAATAATAATAATAATAAAAAAATAATAATAATAAATAATAATAATAAAATGCGTAGGGTTTTTTTTTTAAATGATTGTCTGCACTAGGGAAAAGATTTGTGTCATTTATTATCCCAGCAGTTATTCAATGCCATTAAAAAATAAAAAATAAAATACTATGTATTTTCATTTTTACTTAAACACTCTCTTTTGGTAATTCCTACTTTATAATTTAGCTCGCTGTGTGAGTATAAAGATGATTATTTTATTGATTGAAGCTGAGACAATTATGAGGACAGTTCCAGGACACTGTAATGCTCTTTTATAAGGAAACTTAGGGACTGTCACAGCACTAAGTCACAGACCAATTTTTTAACAGTTTATAACCAAAATTGTTGCTATGCCCTCCTCCAATGCCAGAAATATTAATTTTTTCACCAAATTGTTTATGTGAATATGGCCTACTGGTTCCAAGATTACTTTAGAACAAGTAACACTGCTAAACATTAGGATTTATATGGCAGAATGTGGCCATTCGAAGGGGCCAGGGAGGGGCCAGACACACTCCAACAGGATAATTCATCATTAAGTGATGGTTTCTGGTAGGACATCTCTCTATAACTGGTAGCTCTTTGTTGATTGAATTTAAATATAAGAATAATGGCAGAAGATTTGATTTACCAAACACAAATATTAAAATGGGGCAACATGGATGAAGAGTTCTTTACATCCATGTCCAGGCTATTAAACAAATATATATTTTTTTGGTCCCTGTAAAAGATCTCACATGTAATCTACTCACTAAGAGCCTGATTCATTAAGGATTGCAAATGCAAAGCTGCTCGCAGCAGCATTGCATTTGCAATCCTTAGCTATGCAAATGCAGGAGGAGGAGCATACCACCTGCTCCCTGTATTTGCAATGCGATTGCATACTAGATGAACAGTTTAATCAGCCTTTCCAACACTAAACGATCTGTGAGGCCATAAAACTGCATACGCGATGCAGCCTTTGGCCTCGCCACACCTGGATACGGGGGCAACACTTAGCTTTCTAATTCCCCCTCACCTTGCTAAATATAGATTTTAAAATCCTTACCAAAACTATAGCAACAACATTGCATTGCATCTGTCTGCTGCAATAGCTTACTGACAATCAGTGAAACTTCATCCATGGTGACATTCTGTTAAAGGAATAAGGACGGTTGGACTGTTATTGTCGAGGTTATTGCCTCTGCACAGCAAAATGACATTATTATATGGATACACATAAAACATTCAACATGGTTCTATGAATCCATGGGAAGAAATAGATGCAGATGCACTATACAATCATTACTGTAAATTACAATATATAATATATAATATAATAAGAGGTTGTTAGCATATAATTGGCCTATGATATGGGCTTGCTCATCGCATCAAGGTCACCTCTATCGAGCAAGTCCCTAACACTTTGGGGTTCACACCGGGATGCTGGGCACCCCTAAATCATCCCAGCCACGAACCGCCCCCCCCCCCCCCCCCAAGGCACCACACTAGTGGAAAATCGTGAGGTGTGATAAAGTATAGCAGAAGCACAGGTAGTTACTGAGTGTAGAAAGTGTTTTAAAATTAGATATAAAGTGGGTGAAAAAAAATACATGGATAAAATGACACACATAGGAGTTAGTGAAAAAATAGTGACTATAAGTGTTTAGGGTGTGATGCCCTGGAGTGGCCCAGACAGAAAAGTTCAGGGGACCCCATGTCCCAATGCTTACCCCCAAATAGACTGACACTGTATGACACTTCTATGAATCCATGCAGTATCTTCACAGTGCTTGATACAATGGTGTGTGAGGTGGATTTTGTTAATTTAGTGTTATTTTATCACTAATCCCAGAATATCTTATCTGCGGAATAGACTCAAGATAGAGAAGATCCATATGGAATGTGGGACCCATCATGGATGCCCACTGTCACTCGTCTTAATCAGTTTTGCTTTAGAACCCCTAGTGCACATACTACGTAGTTGAATGACATTTAAAGGTATTTCTATTCACCAAATGGAGATTCAATTTCTTCATTTGTGGATGATAGTGCTGTGCACACCACTACTATTATACATAACAGTGGATATCACTGCAGATGGCAGCAGCTCATAAATAGGCGATCATGGGTATATGCATATGGTTCCACCCACAGGGCATACAATATGTGCTGCATGCAAAGCACAAGCCGCACCACCCTTGTTATGGCACTGATTTCAGCTGACCCTAATTTCAGCTTGTTTATTGTCTGTCTGCAGTATTTTGCAATCTCCTAGAATCTAGTAAGTTCTTTTGGAGCTCTACCTGAACACTGACTGTTAACAGCTTCTGACCTGCATGAAGTTACAGTACCTGTCCTGCACCTGCTTGTCTTGTGGAAATTCTGCCATTACTTTGACAGCCAAAATATCCATCACCTTGCTTCTGGTACCTAGATTTTTCAGTTATTGCTTTTAATGCATATGTATTAGCTACCAGTGTCATGAATCTGCATTCTCCATCGCATCACTACTGTGGAACTACAGGTTCCAGCAGTTCATTTCTGTTCCAGTTCTAGTTTTCAGTCTACTGCTGCCTGGAGTACACAGTGCTTCAGCTAACTCACAGCTGATCTGAACACCCAATCCAGCGGGGTGTGTTCTCACAGAGATGCAACATCCAATCATCACAGACCAAGGGGTATAAACTCCAGTTCCTGGCTCAGTCTCATTGCCTTGGACAACATGTCACATTCTGTGAACAGGCGTCTCCAGTTTGCAGTCCTCTGTCTGCAGAGATACCCCTGTGTATTGGACCTGTGGAACTACAGGTCCCAGCAGTTCCAGTTCAGTTCCAGGTTCCAGTCTTCAATTCTTTGTTTCCAGCAATCTCCTATTTCTGGCATCTCCAAGTTGTTTCCCTGTTCCAGTGTTCCTGTGGAACTACAAGTAGCAGCAACCACTCCAGCTCTCCTGCGAGTCACATTCAGTGTGCAAGTTCCTGTGTTCCAGTCTCCAGTCTTCATTGTTCCAGTTTGCTACAAACTCCAGCCACAGTCTGCTACACCAATCTGCAGTAGAGACTTTCCTCAGGTGTGTTCTCAGCCTCTTCACCTAATTACCAGCATTCCACACTGTGCATTGCCTTTAGCACTTAACATCTTGCTGTGTTGGGACTGTCTTCTGCTAGGGCCTTGCTTGGCTTAAAGATGTATGCTTCTACAGAGACTGTGTGCTTTGATGGCTATTCGTTATATACCATGACTTTTGTTTGCTGCATCTGATTTCATTACTGCCTTATCATTTATATCAAGTTTCAAGTTCATCTTCATTGCTTATTTGTTACCAGTGACTTTTGAAATATTAAGGATTAAGTTATTATTCATTGTTCCTGTCATCGGTTATCCTTGTGTGATAATAAATATCAAGCGCACATGCGCGGAACTTTTTGTCCGTTTCCCAGTTTCCTCTATCACTCCTACACTGACCCACTAGTGCCCCCTCCGGGGACATATTAAATCAGAGTCCTGACAGTTTGTCCAAGGCCCATGGACCCGGATGGTGGTCAGAGTGTGGGGTCAGGGTCACTCCAGAGTTCAGTGTCATGAAACAATAATCAAGAGTCAAGAATCAATAAACCTCCTTCGGTTCCAGCCGATTCCAGCATCCTCGGATCAAATACGGTCCTATCCGTCAGTCTGAGGACTCCTCCGGTTCCAGGTGGTTCAAGCTTTTCTGGACCCAATCCGGTCCCATCCGTCTGTCCAGATCAGCCGATTCAAGTTCCTCCGAACCCGGTGTGGTTCTCTCCAGTGTGTCAAGTAATGAACTCCTGTCAGTCAGTTTTGGAGATGACGTCCTCTCTCCATCCTAGAATATTTCAAGTTGATTCTACTCTCAAGTGTCCTACATTAGCTTCTGAGACTTCAATTGACATTCAGCCTTCCAAATTCCAGCGTGGGTGTTCGGTGCCCACCCATAAAAGGGGGGTACTGTCATGAATCTGCATTCTCCATCGCATCACTACTGTGGAACTACAGGTTCCAGCAGTTCATTTCTGTTCCAGTTCTAGTTTTCAGTCTACTGCAGCCTGTAGTACACAGTGCTTCAGCTAACTCACAGCTGATCTGAACACCCAATCCAGCGGGGGGTGTTCTCACAGAGATGCAACATCCAATCATCACAGACCAAGGGGTATAAACTCCAGTTCCTGGCTCAGTCTCATTGCCTTGGACAACATGTCACATTCTGTGAACAGGCATCTCCTGTTTGCAGTCCTCTGTCTGCAGAGATACCCCTGTGTATTGGACCTGTGGAACTACAGGTCCCAGCAGTTCCAGTTCCGTTCCAGGTTCCAGTCTTCAATTCTTTGTTTCCAGCAATCTCCTATTTCTGGCATCTCCAAGTTGTTTCCCTGTTCCAGTGTTCCTGAACTACAAGTAGCAGCAATCACTCCAGCTCTCCTGCGAGTCACATTCAGTGTGCAAGTTCCTGTGTTCCAGTCTCCAGTCTTCATTGTTCCAGTTTGCTACAAACTCCAGCCACAGTCTGCTACACCAATCTGCAGTAGAGACTTTTCTCAGGTGTGTTCTCAGCCTCTTCACCTAATTACCAGCATTCCACACTGTGCATTGCCTTTAGCACTTAACATCTTGCTGTGTTGGGACTGTCTCCTGCTAGGGCCTTGCTTGGCTTAAAGACATATGCTTCTACAGAGACTGTGTGCTTTGATGGCTATTCGTTATATACCAGACTTTTGTTTGCTGCATCTGATTTCATTATTGCCTTATCATTTATATCAAGTTTCAAGTGCATCTTCATTGCTTATTTGTTACCAGTGACTTTTGAAATATTCATTTATCGGATTAAGTTATTATTCATTGTTCCTGTCATCGGTTATCCCTGTGTGATAATAAAGATCAAGCGCACATGCGCGGAACTTTTTGTCCGTTTCCCAGTTTCCTCTATCACTCCTACACTGACCCACTAGTGCACCCTCCGGGGACATACTAAATCAGAATACTGACAACCAGATTCCAATAGATTTCTGCCTGTTTTCCACTACAGCCCATTCCTTGTGCTCTCGTAGATCAGCATTAACTTTTTAATCCAGTTTATTAGTCCTGGCAGCATCCAAGTAACAAAGAATTTGCTTCTCTCAGAAATGGCGGCTGTTATAATTGAAGCACCAATAATCAGATTATAGAGTTCATGTGTCTACCTAGGTGAGCCTTAACATATTATTATTATTATTATTATTATTATTATTATTATTATTATTATTATTATTATTATGTTACTTCTAGTACTACTACCCTTAACTAGGCTAACTATACTATCATACTATACATTTAAACTGGGAAACCTTTGAATTACACAGGTTCACTGGCTGATTAAAACCAAGTGAAATGCAGACTTGAAATCAGCCATCCACAGAACCTGTGTAATTCATGTGTGTCTGGTTTAAAATGATTATATGGCAAGCTTTTCCTTAACTCTCTGATTTTTTTGTTTTAACTTTATTTAGAAGTGCTGGGGAAGGGGGAACATACAAAGGCTTGAAAAAATCTTTAAAAATAAAGATAACTAGGACATCAGCTTTCAATTAGGAAGATAAGGGTGAAATAGGCAAAGGTGGGGGGAAAGGTATGAAAGGATAAGACAGAGAAAAGAAGAAAGAGAGAGTAGTGACCTAGACCAGGGAAATCTCGATATGAGAAGCCAACAAATTTCTCAGAGTATAGTCACAGAAACCATATCTATCGTTGAAGAAACATAATCTTTATAAGTTGACAAAGATTTATAGTCCAAACAGGGGAGCCATATGTCAACAAAGTCAGAAAACTTATTTCTAGAGGCCTGGAGGATAACATCCATATTCAGACAGAAATCAATTCTGGTGTATCATAGTCCCTGAGTAGGAGGGGTAGAAGATTTCCAAATTGTGGGTATAACCGCATGAGCGGCATTGCTCAGGTGGTGAAGCATGGACTGTTTATAATGTGACAATGATAGTTGTGAGTGGGTCAACATCCAAAAGTCTAGTGTAGTAGGAACAGGGGGTCTCAATTATATTGTGGGAGGTAGCGATAACAGAGTCCCAGAATGATCGGAGTAAGGGGCAGTCCCACCAAATATGCATCAGAGTACCAATAGCCTTTTGACCTCTCCAACATTTATCTGACACAGTGGAGTACATAGCATGTAAAAGAGAGGGGTGTCTATACAATCTCATTAATATTTTTATTGAGTTTCTCTCACCTGTATATAAATAGAGCTTTTATGGGCTTTAAGGAATATTGCTTTCCCAATCTTTGTTTGAGAGGGAGAAACCCAAATCCTTTTCCCAAGCTGAGGCAAATAGGGGAGGTGTCTGTGAGATGGAACACAGTAATAGCTTATACAAGGTGGAAATCGTGTGGGTTGGGCTGTTTGGAGTTACACAAATTCTTTCAAATGGGGTTAATTCTCTAGAAGCATGGGAGGCCCTGTCGCCCAAGTTCAAAAGTGTCTGACCTGGAGGTATTTCCAAAAATCAGAATGCAGAATATTACATCTTGTTCTAACGTCTGAGAATTGTTTAACTCCTGACAGGGATGTCAGCTGGCTGACCCTGAGGAGTTCCTCCAATGCCCATGAACGAAAGTGAGAGAGAGTGTATCCAGGTATGATGTCTGCGTTAGCCAGGAAAGAGGTCAAAGGGGCAAAGATGGAAGAAATATGGGTCCATCTACGCAATGTCTTCCAGAAAGAGAGCGTAGGAGAGAAAGTTAGATGAGCAGGAGAAGGCCTAGGGAATGAGGGGAGTCAAGGAAAGATTTTCAGGTAATGTTGCATATAAAGGGCTACCAACTCCACCCACTGTTTAGATTCCCAATTCCTGGTCAAGTCCAAGATTCTATTAACCAAGATTGCTTGATAATATGTCTTCATATCTGGTAATTGAAAACCCCCTCGCCGAACAGGTATCATAATAACATGACAGCTTATCTGAGGCCTTTTTTGAAACCATGGCCCTCATTCCGAGTTGTTCGCTCGGAGTTTTTCATCGCATCGCAGTGAGAATCCGCTTAGTGCGCATGCGCAATGTTCGCACTGCGACTGCGCCAAGTAACTTTACTATGAAGAAAGTAATTTTACTCACGGCTTTTTCATCGCTCCGATGATCGCATTGTGATTGACAGGAAATGGGTGTTACTGGGCGGAAGCACGGCGTTTTATGGGCGTGTGGCTGAAAACGCTACCGTTTCCGGAAAAAACGCAGGAGTGGCCGGAGAAACGGTGGGAGTGCCTGGGCGAACGCTGGGTGTGTTTGTGACGTCAGCCAGGAACGAAAAGCACAGAAATGAACGCACAGGCAGAGTAAGTCTGAAGCTACTCAAAAACTGCTAAGTCGTTTGTAATCGCAATATTGCGAATACATTGGTCGCACATTTAAGAAGCTAAGATTCACTCCCAGTAGGCGGCGGCTTAGCGTGTGTAACTCTGCTACATTCGCCTTGCGAGCGAACAACTCGGAATGAGGGCCCATATACATTTTCGCATTAGCAATTGTGTGGACCGGAACCAGGAGTCTGGAACACAAATCAGTAGTGTCTGAAGTATACACAGCAGTTTAGGAAGCATATTCATCTTGACCACATTTATCCTACCCAGCCAAGAAAGTTGCTTAAAATCCCATTAACTATAGTCAGCCCTCATTGTCTGAAGGAGGGAATCATTTAAAGAAATTGAATGAGCTAAGTCCCTAGGCAATTGAACATCTAGATACGTAATATGGGAAGATTTCCATACAAAAGTGAAAAAGGTTATAAGTTCGTGGACCACAGAGTGGGAGGCAGAAATGTTTAAAGCACAAGACTTAGACATAACTTTAAAATTCGAGATTTCTCTAAAACCATTCAATTTATTCATAAAATGAGGGAGAGAAGAAACCAGGGAAGTAATTATTGCTAACAGATCATCTGCAAACATCACTAGTTTATGTTCCTTATCTCCAACATGAAGGCCAAATATATAATCGTTAGATCAAATAGCCCTAGCTAGAGCTTCAATACACAAAAATTAAGGGGGAAAGGGGGCATTCCCACCTGGCACTACTGCCGATTGGGGAGGATTCAGAAAGGGAACTGTTTACTGGGAATCGAGCTGTCGGAACAGTATAGAGAGCCATAATCCTAAGGAGAGCCCGTGGACTCAACCAGATGTGCTCCAATACTGATCACATGACACCACAGCCAAATCTGTTGAATACATTTTCTGCATCAGTAGACAATACAATAGTGGGGATTCCACTATGAGAAGCCAAGTGGATCAAATTTAAAATCTTAGTTGTATTTTCCTTTGCCTCATGACTGGGGACAAAGCACACTTAGTCATTGTGAATGAAGGAGGGAAGAAGTTTAGGGGCCAGTGCATCCTTGAACATTTTATAGTAAATAACTGAGAATCTATCAGGGCCAGGACTTTTTACCTGAGGGGGCTGAGGAGCTTGCATGTTTCACCTCTTGCAAAGTAAAGGGTCTCTCCAATGTACTGTATCTCTATCAGAGGTAAGGAGAATAGGGTAGGAGACATTTTCCAGGTATGCCTTCATACGTAGAGTATCTGAAAGTCTAGGGTTTGAAGTGGAATTGCTAAGGTTATAGAGCGCAAAGTAATATTGTTTAAAACAGACTGCTATGTAAGGGTTTTTAAAGCATAAAGAGCCTTTACTTTTCTTCATAGTCCCAATATACGAGGCTCCTCTTTGGGCTTTTAATGCCTGAGTCAGGAGATGACCAGGTTTATTTCCCCACTGAAAATATTTAGAATCACACCTGCGGAGAGAAATCTTGTTACCATCACTAAGGATTTTCTTCAACTGGGCTCTAACGTTGGTTAACGCTGTGTAGTCAACTTTGGATAAACAGGATTTCTGCTGAGTCTCAAGAAAGTGAATTTGTTGTAGAAAATCGGCAATGTGAGTCATTCTTTGTTTCTTCATAAAGAAGCCCAGTTATATAAATTAAAGGACACTTATGTGCCTCCCAGAAAATTACTTTGGATACATCACCAGTATTGTTAATGGAAAAATATTCATATAGCATCCTTTCAATCTCTCCTTTGCAGTACTCGTCCTGCAATAGGGATTCATTAAGATGCAAGGTTCAAGGACCCGGAGAAGGAAGGGGGACCAACAGTGTAATAATTACAGGGGTATGATCAGACCACGATATGGAGTCTATGTAGGACTTGACTAAGGAGAGAAGGTGCCTGTGTCTCAAAACTTGGTGGGGGTTGGAGAAAAAAGAATATTAATGATCAGATGGATGAAGGACCCTTCAAGAATCGGCCAGATAAAGCTCATGGAAAACTCTCCTAGCCTGATGATATGTCTGCTGAGAGGTTCTAGGGATATTAGAAGAGGAGTCAAGGGAGGGATCCATTGTCCAATTCAAATCACTGCCCAGTACCACTATGCCCAAAAAGAGAGTCTCTAAGGGGGGAAGATAGGATTGAAAAAGGACGCCTGGCACTGATTATGGGTGTATGTCAATAAGAAGGAATAAAAGCACAGAAATATCTTGCAATTAACTATGAGTGCTCTGCCCGGGACCGGTTTATGTAGAGAAACCTCAGAAACTGGGAGGTTCTTAGAAAACAGTAAGGCAACACCTTTAGATTAACTGTCTGGTGTATTGATATAAAAGGCTAATGGGAACCTACGGTCGGTCAGTGTTGGGCTCCAGGCAGAAATTTTAAAGTGCGTCTCCTGGATGAGAGCCACATCAACGCTTTTGGACCAGATCTCTTTTCTGGGAAGTAGGGCAGATCTATTTTCTGGGATGTTGAGGCCCTTGGCGTAAATTTAGAGAATTTTTAGTTTACCTGGCAAGGCCACGGAGGCCAGAAAAAAGTACACTGAGCTACAAACCCTGGAATCATCAAGAAAAGATGGGGGATAAAAAATAGAAATTGAATGAAAATGGAGAGAGTGGGAAACAGAGAACACAGAGCAAGAACAAAAAAAAACTGCTGTGGGGAGGCTGATACCTGGAGGATTCAGAAACCCAAAAGGGACCATAGCCACAGGCCGGCGTGGGGCTAGGGAGTCACTAGCAAGGGCATGTCAAAGGCCTAGCAGTCAACTAGCAACATAGTAGTCATAGAGGTAGGTATAAACTGCAATGTAAACAAGCGAAACATTGTAAACAGTATAAATGGTGAAGAATCCATAAGGCCTCAGCACTGAAGGACCTGTAATACAAACTTTCAAATATACAAATGGAGCCACGCCTAATGCTGGGAGCATCTCCATCTGTCCGGGCCCGCTTGCCTGCAATGGAGACACACCCCATTCACTTGAATGGAGAGCGTCTCCGTCCGTGCGCCCAGACAGAGACGTTCAGAATGGGAGCATCTCTGTGCACTCCCGGCGTAACTATACGGACAGATCGCCTAGTCGCACCAGGAGTGCACGTTTGTGATAGAGCTACCACAGATGAATGCGGTTCCATCTGTATAAAACATGTAGACCATAGTAGAAACAGCAGCAAGGTAGGTCTCATCGGTGGGAAACATTGTGGGATTCAGTTATTCCAGTGGAAAGAACGGACTGAAAAATAGAAAAAAATCACACCTGACACAGAAAGTCTGATATTCAGGTAACATTGGAGTCAAGACATGTCGCGGATGTTGGAGACCCCTGAGGCCCATGGCCACGAACCTTACACCATTGGATTTCTGTTTGCAGAGGGTTTTGCACTTCGCGGGGGACCAACAATATGTAACAAATAAATGATCCCTATTGTGGGTATCTATTGTGTATATGTATATGTATATGTTGGTGGTGCTCCCAGAGTCAGTAATACAAGTCATAGTTTTCGAAGGAAAAAAAAATACTCTGTGTTGGGGCACCCTTTGGAAATATGAAATATATTAAAACTTAATGTTTATTAAAGTTAATCATAAGAAAAGGGATCAACATAGATTTATTATAAAAACAAACACCTATAGGATACTTAAATTATGTAAATATTAGGGTTAAATGCCCTTTATTGACACTAATCATATTCCATAGTGAACAGTGTCAATTTGAGATTTACGCCTAAGGTGAAAAACATTTAAAAACAGGGATCTATACAGTATGATATCTAAGTGTATCAGGAGTACATTTGCTACTGTTATAAAATTAGTATGGTGTAATCTCCTTGATAATTGGTCCCTTGGTGCTGTGGATAATCAGCTTAGCAAAGTTAAATATTTTGCTGTTTGAATATGTCATTAGATTTCTATTACTAACAAGAAGATGTAGATATAGAGGTAAAGCCATTGTTTCCTCCACTTCTGCTGTTTGCTGGAAAATATTGCTACTGCACCTGATATTCCAAGGTAGTCATCTAAACTTGTACTGATCAGGCCTATCACTGCTTTGCTTCCAAGTTCAGATGGATTTGGCCATGGCCAATGAAATGTGTCAGTAGCATTGTGTCCCAACAAATGAGAGAGTGTATGGTTTTGGCATGTACTGTATACCAAAAGTGAGAACTTCTACTGTCCCATTAGTCTGCCCCAAGTCCCTGTTACAGTGTGCATTGCAGGGAACTTGATGTCTGGCAATGGATGAGAGAGTTCTCAAATAAGTAGGGAGCACCCCTACTTCTGCTGTCCAATGTCATATACGGTTGTAGTGGACATTGGATGAGAGAGATGGGGTGCTAAGAGAATTTTTTTTAATAGAAATGTATGACAGATATTTCTACCAGTTGGTTTGTAAACATCATAACTTTTTTTGCCAGAAATGTGTGGTAAAACTTTCACGTTTTCCAGACTGAGTGGTTTTTATTAGGTATTGGTGGACATTATAACCTCTTTGTTACACACACCAGTGCTAACAGTAGTATACCGGTGTATGAACAGAGAGGGATGCAAAGCAAACGAACTCACAGACAGTATAACATAACATACACAAGAGGTGATGGAATAACTAATAAACACAAAGTGAACGGAGAAGCCCAAAAGCTCAGGAAATGGGTGTCTCCCTAGTGTCAGGAATGCTCAGATGGAATAGAGCGGACAATGAAGCGAGATGTAGTAATTTAACATGTGGAGAACCCGAAATGATGTTGCTAAGAGCAACAGTAAAAACCCCAAAGGGTTACCAACGGGTGTGGGAATAAACTCCTTCGTCAGAGATAGAAATATAGACACAAGGAGAGTATCCACAATCCTAACCCCACTTGCAGGGCACAGGTTCAGCTTACTGCCACTAAACTGACACCTGGACACCCTGCACAGTGAGGGAGGATTAAGCAAGCAGGTCGGAGAGTACAGCCGCAAACCTGCTGGGTTCACAGAATAGCAAAAGAACCCCAGCAGGTTAAACAACTGACTCCAGTCTTACTGCTAGGTCCGGATTGGCAGAATGAAGTACCGAATCCCAAGGCCTATTTGCAGTAAGCAACAAGTAAATACAAAGTCACACAGTACTAGCTAACTCTCTGGAACTGACTAACAAACAAAGATTCAGCAGCATTTGCCTAGCCTGAGAGGATGGTTTATATAGCAGGTGCTGTCCACGCCCCACTCATACCTCACAGACTGTGAGCACAAAACCAGCACCGGATTCCCTGCCGTGCACAGAGCCTGTAACCACTGCACAGTAAAAACCCGGACCGGAGTATCAGCTGCGCTCAGGTTACTTCGCTAACTCTTGCCTCCCGGTTGCCATGGCGACGTGGCAGCACAGAGCAGGAGATCCTAATAGTACTCCCCCTCTGACGAGGGGTCAAAGAACCCCTACCACCGGGTTTATCAGGGAACTGCGAGAAAAAAGAGTGTATCAGTCTGGGGGCATGAAGATCACAACTGCGCACCCACGACCGCTCCTCCGGGTCATACCCCTTCCATTGCACCAAAAATGACAGCCGACCCCGAACCATCTTAGAGTCAAGAAACCTTTCAACCACAAACTCCCTCTGACCCCGTATCAGAATAGGAGAAGGTCTTCTACTGGCAGAAGGATTACTAACCGCCAGTTTTAAAATGGAAAAATGAAATGTTTTATTGATACCCAATGAACGGGGCAGATCTAACTGAAATGCCACCGGATTGATAACCCTGGTGATCTTATAAGGGCCGATGAACCGGGGGCCTAACTTATGAGATGGCTGTCTCAACTTCAAATTCTTGGTGGACAACCAGACGAAGTCTCCTAATTTGAAGCTGCAGGGTCTTCTCCGCTTATCAAAAACCCTTTTGGTCACTAATGACACAGACACAAGGGCTTTCTTCACTTTCCTCCAAATACCCCTAAGGGCCGAAACCACAGAGGAACCACCAGGCGTGGAATCTAGGGGGTCAAAAGAATTGGCCTTAGGATGATGCCCATACACACAAAGGAAGGGAGAGATCCCTGTAGCAGAGTGAGCCGCATTGTTATAGGCAAACTCCGCCATGGACAGATGAGCAACCCAGTCAGTATGACACTTGGAGACATAACACCTGAGGAACTGCTCCAAGGACTGGTTCACCCTCTCAGTCTGCCCATTAGACTGTGGATGGTAGCCTGACGACAAGCTCACAGAAATCTGGAGATCAGAACAAAATGCCCTCCAGAATTTGGCCACAAACTGGGATCCACGGTCAGAGACCACATCAAGTGGCAACCCGTGGAGGCGCACAACATGCTGCATAAATAACTCAGACATGCATCTGGCCGATGGCAACCCAACCAGTGGAACGAAATGCACCATCTTCGAGAACCTGTCCACGACAACCCAAATGGCTGTCATCCCCGAGGATTTGGGCAAGTCCACCACAAAATCCATGGAAATGTGGGTCCATGGCTTAGATGGAATAGAGAGTGGATGTAATGGGCCGACCGGAACCCCTCTAGAAGTTTTATTTCAGGCACAAACGTCACATGTCCGAACCCACTGATCCACATTCCTAGTCACTAAGGGCCACCACACCGCCCTAGACAGCAACTCCCGAGTTCTGGCAATACCCGGATGCCCTGCCGACCTCTTGGCATGGAATTCCAGGAACACTCGCTGTCTTAACCTAGGAGGCACAAACAAGAGACCTACCGGAAGGTCTGGAGGAGCCTGCTCCTGTGCTCTAAGGACTAATGACAAGAGGTCCTGGGTAATGCCCACTTTAATACATGATGGGGACACAATGGGCAATGGCTCCTCGGTGGTCTCTTGGACTGGAGCAAAACTCTGCGAGAGCGCATCAGCCTTGATGTTTTTTGACCCAGGGCGATATGTTATCAAAAAATTAAAGCAAGCAAAAAACAAAGCCCATCGTGCCTGCCTGGCATTGAGCCGCTTCGCTGACTCTAAATATGCCAGATTCTTATGGTCGGTGAGAATTGAGACCTCAAACTTAACCCCCTCAAGCCAGTGTCTCCACTCACCGAGTGCATCCTTTATAGCCAACAATTCCCGGTAACCCACATCATAATTCATCTCGGCAGACGAAAATTTACGGGAAAAGTAAGCACAGGGATAAAGGCGATTATCAGGCACCCCCATCTGAGAGAGCACTGCCCCAATACCTATCTCAGAGGCATCCACTTCTACCACAAAAGGATGCTCTATTCTGGGTGTCGCAGCACCTTGGCCGAGACAAATGCCCTTTTGAGATGGGCAAAGGCCGCTTTGGCCTCACAAGACCAGTGAGCAACATCCGCCCCTTTCTTAGTGAGTGCCACCAAGGGGGCCACTATAGACGAAAATCCAGCGATAAATCGTCTATAAAAATTTGCAAAGCCCAGAAAACACTGAAGCGCCTTCAAACTAGTGGGCTGCACCCAATCCAGGACTGCCTGTACCTTAGAACCCTCCATTTGGAAACCTTCTGAGGAGATAATATACCCTAGAAATGCGATTTGCTGGACTTCAAATTCGCACTTCTCCAGCTTCGCCCCAAGCTGGTGGTCTCTGAGTTTCTGGAGGACTAAGCGTACATGCTTCCGATGTTCCTCCAGGGAATGGGAGAATATTAGGATGTCATCTAGATAAACAACTAAGAATCTATCCAAATATTCCCTGAGCACATCGTTCATGAATTCCTGGAAGACTGCCGGGGTATTAGAGAGCCCAAAAGGCATCACCAAATATTCATAATGCCCTGAGTGGGTATTAAAGGCAGTCTTCCATTCATCCCCCTCTCTTATTTGGATTAGATTGTAAGCACCGCGTAGGTCAATCTTAGAAAAAAAATGGTAGCAGTACGAAGCTGGTCAAACAAAACCGAAATGAGAAGCAGCGGGTACGAGTTTTTAATCGTGATACGGTTCAATTCCCTGAAGTCGATGCAGGGTCGCAATGAACCGTCCTTTTTACCCACGAAGAAGAACCCCGACCCAACTGGGGACTGTGAGGGTTTGATGAATCCCTTAGCCAAGTTCTCCTGAATGTACTCTGCCATAGCCTGAGTCTCAGGACGTGACAGGGAGTACAACCTGCTCTTGGGAAGCTTAGCATCTGGCAACAAATCAATGGCACAGTCATAGGGGCGATGGGGAGGTAGTACCTCTGCAACTTTTTTGGAGAACACATCCGCAAAATCTGCATAACATCCTGGCAATCCTGGCAAACTTAGCTGCGAGAGCCTGACTGGAAGGCTCAAGCAACTCCTGAAACAATCACTACCCCAACTAAGAATCTCCGCAGAGACCCAGTCAAATTGAGGGTTATGGGCCCTTAACCAGGGTAACCCCAAAACCAATGGGGCAAAAGAACAGACAGTCACATAGAAAGACAATTTTTCAGAGTGTGTGGCTCCAATAAACAAAGGAATTTGGCTGGTGCAGGAGGTAATTTTACCCTGGGGCAATGGTTCCCCGTTTAACCCACAGATCTCAATCTCTGATGCCAAAGGTACTGAGGGAACAGAATGTTCCAGGGTGAATTGACGGTCCATGAAAACCCCATCGGCCCCACTGTCAACACAGGCCTCAGTCTTGACAGTTTGGCCAAGGATCTCCAAAGTCACCGGAATGAGAAAAGTCTTTTTGGGAAATTCTGACTTCTGGCCTGACAGGATATTTCCCATCACCCTCAGGCCCTGATGTTTTCCGGCTTTACTTGGCATGATACTACAACATGACCTTTATTCTCACAGTACAAACACAAACCCTGCTGTCTCCTCCGCGTCTTCTCACGCGAGGAGAGGCGGGTAGCCCCAATCTGCATAGGTCCTCGGAATATTCCTCAGAGTCTGAGGTTCCCTTGGGAAAAAAGGAAACTGCGGTCTCCCTTTCAAGCCTACGCTCTCTCAGCTGTCTATCCACCCGGATGGATAACTGCATGAGCTGATCTAAGCTATCAGGCGAGGGATATTGTACCAGTTGGTCCTTTATCTGGTCAGAAAGGCCCCTTCGGTACTGGTTTCTCAGGGCTGGGTCATTCCACTGGGTATCATGAGCCAACCTCCGAAACTCCGTACTATAAACCTCAGCTGGCCGTCGCCCTTGCTTAAGGACCGTAATCTGAGCTTTGGCTGAAGCCATCTTGTCAGGGTCATCATACAAAATGCCCAGTGCCATAAAAAAGCATCAACACTTCTAAGCGACGGACAGTCAGGCTGCAACCCATATGCCCAGACCTGTGGGTCTCCTTGTAGCAAGGAAATCACCATGCCCACCCGCTGAATCTCCGACCCAAAAGACTGGGGCCTAAGCCTGAAATATAGCTTACAGCTCTCCTTGAAACAAAAGAACTGCGAGCGATCTCCAGAAAAACGATCCAGGAGATTTACTTTCGGCTCCTTAACCCCTGAACTTGCCGCTGCTGCTGCTGGAGCTCCGCTAGCGGCCTGCGGGGTGTTCATTTTAATGGATATCTCATTAAATTGTCGAGTCAGGATCTGCACCTGATCGACCACCTGTTGCAAAGTATTTTGAGGGGTATGCTCCATATTCCCACAAAATTTCAACAGGAGTAGGGCTGCTGAATATGTTACGCACATCAGTGCTAACAGGAGTATACCGGTGTATGAACAGAGAGGGATGCAAAGCAAACGAACTCACAGACAGTATAACATAACATACACAAGAGGTGATGGAATAACTAATAAACACAAAGTGAACGGAGAAGCCCAAAGGCTCAGGAACTGGGTGTCTCCCTAGTGTCAGGAATGCTCAGATGGAATAGAGCGGACAATGAAGCGAGATGTAGTGATTTAACATGTGGAGCACCTGAAATTATGTTGCTAAGAGCAACAGAAAAAACCCCAAAGGGTTACCAACGGGTGTGGGAATAAACTCCTTGGTCAGAGATAGAAATATAGACACAAGGAGAGTATCCACAATCCTAACCCCCACTTGCAGGGCACAGGTTCAGCTTACTGCCACTAAACTGACACCTGGACGCCCTGCACAGTGAGGGAGGATTAAGCAAGCAGGTCTGAGAGTACAGCCGCAAACCTGCTGGGTTCACAGAATAGCAAAAGAACCCCAGCAGGTTAAACAACTGACTCCAGTCTTACTGCTAGGTCCGGATTGGCAGAATGAAGTACCGAATCCCAAGGCCTATTTGCAGTAAGCAACAAGTAAATACAAAGTCACAGAGTACTAGCTAACTCTCTGGAACTGACAAACAAACAAAGATTCAGCAGCATTTGCCTAGCCTGAGAGGATGGTTTATATAGCAGGTGCTGTCCACGCCCCACTCAGACCTCACAGACTGTGAGCACAAAACCAGTGCCGGATTCCCTGTCGTGCACAGAGCCTGTAACCACTGCACAGTAAAAACCCGGACCGGATTAACAGCTGCGCTCAGGTTACTTCGCTAACACTTGCCTCCCGGTTGCCGTGGCGACGTGGCAGCACAGAGCAGGAGATCCTAACACTCTTTTGTCAGAAATGCATGACAAGTACTTAGTAGAAATAATTGCAAGCACCTTAAGCAGTCGGTGATAATTACAGGTTGAGTCTCCCTTATCCAAAATGCTTGGGACCAGAGGTATTTTGGATATGGGATTTTTTCGTATTTTGGAATAATTGCATACCATAATGAGATATCATGGTGATGGGACCTAAATCTAAGCACAGAATGTATTTATGTTTCATATACAGCTTATACACACAGCCTGAAGGTAATTTTAGCCAATATTTTTTATAACTTTGTGCATTAAACAAAGTGTGTGTACATTCACACAATTCATTTATATTTCATATACACCTTATACACACAGCCTGAAGGTCATTTAATAGAATATTTTTAATAACTTTGTGTATTAAACAAAGTTTGTGTACATTGAGCCATCAAAAAACAAAGGTTTCACTATCTCACTCTCACTCAAAAAAGTCCGTATTTCGGAATATTCCGTATTTCGGAATATTTGGATATGGGATACTCAACCTGTTATAAGCAATAGGTTAACACGTCAGTGATTTGTATATTCAAAATGTGCCCTCAAATTCCTATGGCTTTTTAAATAAAGTCCAAAGCATACAGTATGTTGATACATCAAATTGGTAAAACAACAATGACCCCTTATATAGAAAATGGATTGATCACAGGCACATGTATACTGACTGTTTACAATAGATTCTATGTAAGCTTATTCAGAAAATAATTACAAATATCAGATACATTTATCAGTTAGCAAAACTTAAACATAGATAATTAAAGGCCCAAATGGGCTATATGATACCACAGGAGGACAGAGGGGAACAGACCGAGCACTGTCTAGTTCCACTAGTTTACATTCACAGGTGGACCATTGGGAGCCTGCTTCCAGTGGTTGGGGAAGTTTTAAATCTGGTGTGGTGAATTCCCAGATGGTTAATGCAATTTTGGGCAGACCACGTCCAGAACAGAACAATGGCAGGACAGAAAAAGAGTGTAGATAATGAATCTTTCCAGATGATGATACCTGCAGGTAGAAGGAAAAGCCCCAACGATACTTCAGCTGATCTTTCTGAAGCTCATCTGTCAATGGTTTAAGAGCTTTCCACTGCTGAAGGGTATGCAAGGACAGATCCTGATCGATGTAGATCATAGTGACATTAAAGTCGACTCTGTCCAGTTGCTGAACCTTGCGGATAATGTCCTATTTTTGGGAGTAAAAATGTAGTTGACAGATGACATACCGAGGCGGTCAGTCGGAAGTCTTCATGGTCTAAAAGCCCGATTGGCTCTATCAAACATTACGGTATCATTAGGATCGTTACCCAAAATTTCTTTAAAGATCCATTAGAACTGATTGAAGGACATCCTCCGGTAGACCCCACACCTGAATGTTGTTTCTCCTCCCTCCAGTTATCGAGATCCATCAGCCGACATGTAGCATTCTAATCTCAGCTGATTAGGCTTCGATAATATCTTGCAAGGATAGTAGAAACCCACCGGCCGAGTCTTGGCAATCATCTATGGTGGACACTCGCTCAGAGCGGTGGGAAACATCATGCCTGACCGTAGCCAGTTTATGTCTGATGGTGTACGGAAGATCTTGTTTGGTGAGGAGATTCCTCATAAAATTTTAAATATCCCAAATATTGCCTTCTCCCATAGGAAGGGGTGAGTCCACTTCAGCTTGTGGGGAAGAAGCGGGAGTATCAGGAGGGGAGAAAGATGGGCTGGAGGTTTGGGGATCCATCTTGGGTCTGGACACTGTAGGTTGTAGAAACGGCCTCATATCTGTCTACGACATGGTTTATTCCAGAAGAGGAGTGTTAAGCTTTTGGGATGCTCTTTTGTTCCTGACCATAATGCAGATATAGAGATCTGAACGGAGATTTAAATAGGTCAAGACAATGTGTAGTAGCTAGGACGCTAACAAGGTAGGGGCTTAACTTAGTGACTCCCAGTAGAATGACATTAGCAAGTCACTTAAGTAGCTAGAAACAGCATTGCCAAGGACGGGTTGTGAACCTTGTGACCAGCTACGAAGATACAGGCATAGGGAAGGCAGTTGAGCCACAACAACATCCACCCAGCAGTAGCCCTTATCTGGATACAGAGGCGACCATCCTAGTGATAGAGTGTAAAATATAAAAGAACAAAGTGCCAGGTTCAATACATTATTATGAACACCAGAGGGAACTCTGGCACAGGTTATGCAGCACAGTGCAGTTTATATGGGACTAAGGCGACTGACAGGGATATCAATATAGCAAACAGCTGTCCCTAAGCCCAAGGGCCACAGAAAAAAAATATAACAGCAAAGCTATTCCTCAGAATGAGCATGTGGAAGGAGCATATGTGACTAGAGAGAGACAGCTGATAAGCAGTATGCTATGGCTGCTTGGGTCCTCTTACAGGGAGAGGAGTGCAGGCATAAGGGAATCACATTAAATTACATTGGCGGTAGAGTGGAGCAACACATAAAGCTTTCAGGGACTCAGAGAGCTACAGAGTCTCAACTCTGCAGTGCTCCAAGATATACGCCGCATGTAAGCTTCAGCGGGAGAACAGTAAGATTAGCAATGGCTCCGGGCTCTGTGCGGGCTGTGAGTCAGTGCCAAACTCCTGCGGAGTCAGTGGTCCAGAGTCAATAAAATCATAGTCCCATTGATAATAAGTGTATAGTTACAATACAGGTCCGGTATTCATCAAATGGTCCGTGAATGTCTTTTACTCTTAAACTCAAGCCCCCCAAAAATTCTTCTATATCCTCCAAAACACCATTAGCTGTGCAACTTCTCTTCCTTCTTTTCCACTTAGGGAATAGGTATCTCAGGAGGGAAAACAGAGGAGAGAGGGATGGTGTAATACCGTTTATTGAGGAAAAGATAAAAAATATAACCATAGCAGCGTACCTCAGGTAAAGGTGTATAATGCACACCAATTCTCACAGGTGGTTTTAAGGGTTCTTTTCTGGTGCTTCCCGGAAACGGGAAACCCTCCTCTCAGAGTCCTGGGTAGGCAGAGGTTAATGTCTTTCACCGACGCGTTTCGGCTCCCCGGAGCCTTTATCAAGGTGTAATGGGCTATGGTGAGATATGTGCTATTTATACTGCCTCCCTGGTCTCCATTGGTGGGCTGGTTCCAGGAATTAGCAGTTACAAATTCATAAATACATATGAAAAAATAAATTTGTTAGTGTACAATATAATTCTCTACAATTCAACAATATCAATAAATGATATCCCCATAAAAAACGATCAAGCGTTTATTCATAAAATATGATTTTATAAACGTGTATTTAAGAACACTTCCGGTGTGATCCCGGAAGTGCGCGTCCCAGTTCCACATAGTAGTGTGGTGCATCCACAAAATGTGTTCATCCGGGGGCGCGCCCACAGCCACCGCTTGCAGTGCATTCCTTGTCAACTTCCTTAGTTACATCGGAAGTGACGTGGATGAACTTCTGCCGGCGCGCTGCAGATTTATAAAAAATGTGCTGGTTAGAGCATATTAGGTACTGGTTTTTAGAGTGAATACGTTGGTCTGTGACCCCATGAATTTATACTTTAACCGGTATTCTGAATGCATAAAATAGTCTATGGAACGATTACCGGAAGTGATGTAATGTGTTCCATGTATGGATATTCTTCCTGTATATGCATTCCACAGTGTATTGAATAGAAAAAGTATATTATTCAAAGTAAAATAAAAAGGAGGAACATAAAATCAATATTTCTTCTAAAAAGGTATCTCCTATATAATAGCCCAGATCTGGGACTTTGTGACTCTCTTTGCTAATGCTGGGCGGAGTCACAACACTGGGCGGAGATAGTCAAATGAGTCACAGATCTGGCCAAATCTATAGGAGACTAGGAGCAGAAGCAGATAGTATGGGCATGGCACAGGCAGGGGTGCATACCTCCCAGCTTTCTTCAGGAAGAAGGAGGGACATACATGTGGCAAAAGGGGGCGTGGTCAACAAAAAGGGGGCAAGGCTTCACGGGAGGGCCCCCATTTTTGTCAGTGAGGGGGCATGCCCAGCGCTCTGTGAGCTGCTGGCATGCCCCCAGGGGCTGATTATGAGTCCGTGGGGCCCAGAGCACTTGAGACAGGGGAGCCCTATCTCACTGCTGTGCCTGCTGTGGGGTTGAGGCATGGCCTAATCGCGGGATGCGAGACCACGCCCCATTGTGCAAATTCCAGGATTTTTTTAATGGAATTTTGGACCCTCAGCTAGGGCTAAATCCAGAGGAGGTGGTTGCTCCCCCCTACACACCCGCACAGGTAGAAGAAAGCAGGGAGACTGCTGCCTCCCTGCAACACCACAGACCTGCCAAAATGCAGCAGCGTGTGCTGACTGTAGCACAATGCTGCCGCTGTTGCTGGCAGGACGGGGGAGCTTCTGAGATGGGACAGAGCTACTCCAGCAAGGGGCCCCCTAAAACTGTGGGGCCAACGGTACGTACCCCCTGCCCCCCCCTTAGCCCGGCTCTGCTGCTGAAACCCCCCCTTAATCCATACCCCATGATGCTCCCTCTCCCTATCCACTATTCACCGCTGCTCTGCTAAGCAGAACAGCGAGTACAGGAGCTTTCCAACTGCCCCCCCACCGCGGGACACTGCGACCCACAGGTGGGACAGCAGGACAGACCCCAAAAAATGGGACTGTCCTGCGAAAATTGGGACAGTTGGGAGGTATGGGGGTGCGTGAGGAGGTATGCTGTACAGACAGAGAGGCACCGGCTCACTGTGTGCTTGACCCCCCACATCAGCATACTCAGCTGGGGCTCTCTGGCGTGGAGGAGCGTCACTTTCTGGCACACTCCACACTTCTTAGCTGCAGTTTTGTGGGGCACCTGCCGCTGTGCAGGTTCAATACTGCCTCTGTCATCTCCAGCCCCAGCAACCCCACTGCTAGCTGCAGCGCTGCCACCCGCAGTGAGGTGCGCCCTGCTCCTTCACACACTTTAGCCGGCGGGTAGCGTTGTAGAAGTCCAAGCTACTTGCAGGCTCCGACCCCCTCCTCCCTCCAGCTGCAGCGTCTCCTGGGGGCTAACCAGTCACTCCCAGTCTCCCCTTACCACAGTGCCCAGCAGCCGCGAGGTCCGTGCCACGTGCATGCTATGACTTCCTCCTCCCTCCAGCGGCAGCGTCTCCTGGGGGCTAACCATTCACTCCCAGTCTCCTCTTACCACAGTGCCAGGCAGCTGCACGAGGTCTGCGTCGTGTGACTGAGGAGGGGGGAGGGATGCGGACAGGCAGAGGAAGCAGGACTCCAGCCTAAGAGAGTCAGCCATGCCAAGTCTCCAGCAGCAGCAGATCCCAACAGGTTGGAGTGGAACAGCAGCAGCCAGCAGCAGTGACTCCAGTAAGACACATCTGTCTGTCACCACTGTTTTGTCCCTAATACCAATCTCTCCAGTGCCCTGTGTCCTGTCATGTCCCTGTCAACCCTGACCTTGCCCTGTCACCCTTATCCTGGCCCTTTCAACCTTATCAAGGCCCTGTCACCCTTATCCTGGCCCTGTCACCCCTGTGCTTGCCCTGTCAACCCTATACTGGCCCTGTCACACCTGTCCTGGTCCTGCCGCCCCTACCCTGGCCCTGTCACCCCTATCCTGTCCCTGTCATTTTTGTCCTGGCCCCGTCGCCCCTCTCCTGGCCCTGTCACCCCTGTCCTGGCCTTGTCACCCCTGTTATGACCCTGTTACCCCTGTCCTGGCCCCGTCACCCCTGTTCTGACCCTGTCACCCCTGTCCTGGCCCTGCTACTGCATACCCTCCAACTACCTTTTTGTTAGGTACAGTACCCACAGCACCTTCAGACCCCTCCCCAATGCACCACACATCCGCACATTGCCCTCCACCACATGCAACACTCCACCCCTCCTCCACACGCTGTGCCTCCAGACCCCCTACACCACCCATGGCTCACACTCCTCCACCCCTTCACCACACACAGCACCTCCAAACCCCCTCCACCATCCACCCCCAATATACGTCTCCCCCCACACCTGCCCCCCTCCACCCGCAGCATCTGCAGACACCCTCCTCCATCCACAGTCACCCCCACACCCACCCCTCCCCCACCCATGGCACCCCCGCACCTGCCACTCCACCACCTGCAGCACCTCCGGACCTCCTTCCCCATCTGCCGCACCACCCGTACCTACCCCTCTTCTACCCACAGTGCCTGCGGACCCTTACCCCACCCCCGGCACCCCCGCCCCTTCCCATCCCACAGCACCACTGGAACCCTTCACCCATCCGCAACATCCCCACACCTGCCCCTCTCCCACCCGTGGCACCCCTGCCCCTCCCCCACCTGCAGTGCTTCTGGACCTTTCCCCCATCTGCAGCCCCCTATCCTCTGCCCCTCCCCCACCCGCAGCACCTCCCAACCCTTCCCCATACGGGCCCCCCCGCTTCCGCCCCCCTCCACCCGCAGCATCTATAGACACCCTTCCCCCCGCACCCGCTACATTCTGTACATAGTGCCCTGCAGGTGCAGTTTACGCCGTCGCAAGGTGCTGCGCTTCCTTCACCATCGCACGCCCTTTCATTGTGCAATATTTAACCACTAACAAAGGAATGCAGGTAATACTCCATATAATACAAACATTGAACCTCAGAAAGGCATGCAAGGGTTAAGGGGGAGTAGCCCCTTGCGATGGTGTGAAGATCACCCGTAGGGTGCGATGAAGCACCTAGTACATATATAAAAGTGATTTAAAGGAGAGGAACCAATGAATATTTTTACTGGGTAAAATGACCTTTACTTGTTAGGACGCTAGCATTTGATCCCATAAAAAAGTAGTGAGAATGCAATGAATATATTGCCCTTAAATAAACCATTTAATTTCAAAATCTGTATTGATTCCATGAGGGTGAAGTGTTTTTACTTCATATATCATTTTCATTTCTGATGTGGCCAAATCATTATTGATAGATTTTTTTCTCCAATGTTTGTCTACCATTTTGATTCCTAATACATATTTTATTCCTGATTAGGACATATTGTGTTTGTCTTTAAAGTGTGCAGATAGGGAATGTTTTTCATATCCCTTCTTTATATTCCTAAAATGTTCCGCCCATCTCTTTTTGAGTGGTCTCGAAGTACGGCCAATAAATAGCAAGTTACATTTGCATTCTATCATATAGATGCAATTACTACTGTTGCATGTGATGAAATGGTCAATATCATATTCTTGTTTGGTTGAACAGACTGATACTTTGTAGTTTTGCTTTCTTGCTCCTGATGATTTCTGCACATAAGGCAAAGGCCGCATCTATGGAATCCCTTGTTTTTGATCCTCCCTTGTCTCTTGGGCGGCATAAAACTCTTCACTAGTCCGTTCTGGACATTATTAGCCTTTTTGTATATGAATTGTATATGAATTTTGTTTTTTGGGGGATTAATGAACCTATAACTGGATCCTTGCCAATGTTTAGTAATGATTCTATCTGTTTATGCTGGCCATTGTATGTGGTCACAAATGGCAGAATGATATCTTTTTTACTCGAATTCTGTGGTTTATCTAGTGCTGGTTCTAATAAGGTTTCTCTTTCTGTGTTTGCCATTTCTTCTAATGGACCTTGTAGTTCTTCCTCAGAGTATCCGTTTTGTAGGAATTTTTGCTTCTGTTCTGTTGCATGTTCTTTATGTTCTGTGTGGTTCCGATGAATTCTTCTCATTTGTCCCTTTGGAATGTTTTTTAACCATGTTGAGTGGTGGTTACTGTTTTTTAAAATATATGAGTTACTGTCAGTTGGTTTTATGTCATTTTTGTATTTAAATGGCCGTCTTTAATGTAAATGATGAGAACCTGGAATGTGACTTATTTTTTACTGATGTTATAAGTTAGATTAATATAAAGTTCATTCCTGTTAAGTTTGGTGCAGACTGTCTCTAAGTCTCTGGTGTCACTGTCCCATATGAAAATAATGTCGTTGATGAAACGATTCCACAGTATAATGTTATCCTTGAATTCATTATTGTTCCAGATGTTAAGCTCCTCCCAATGTACCATGAACAGGTTTGTGTATGACGGGGCGAAACACGTGCCAATGGCGGTTCCCTCTTTTGTTGATAAAAGGAATTGTTATACCAGAAAAGGTTATTTCTTAATATGAATTCTATGCCTGCCAAAATAAGTTTCATTTTTGCAGGATCCATTTCTGTTTTCTCCAGAAAAAATTGTGTGGCCTCTATACCTTTTTGGATGTTCTATTATAGTATAAAGGGTGCTGACATCGGCTGTGATAAGAGTATATGAGTCCTTCCATTCTGTTATTCTGATTTTTCTTAGTTTATCCGATGTATCTCTAATATATGATTTGCGTTTTATTACTTCTGGTTGGAGATGATGATCTATGAAATGTGATAGATTGGAGGTTAATGATTCTGTTCCTGCCACAATCGGTCTTCCTGGAGGATTATTCTGGTCCTTGTGGATTTTTTGGTAGACAATAAAAAACTGGAAAGGAGGGGTTTTCATGGATGATATATTTTAATTCATTTTCTGATAGGATTCCTTGGTCTTCATATTTAATCAATAGTTTGGTTAGAGACCTCTCTATACGGTCACTAAGTTTGCTTTTGAGAATTTTATATGTTTCATTATCACTTAATTGTCTTTTTATTTCCATTTCATATTTTTCTGTATCCATTATGACTATACTACCTCCTTTGTCCGCTGGTTTGATTGTTATTTTGTTGTTCTTCTCCAGAGTTTTTAATGCTGCTCTTTCTTTGTTCGAGGTGTTCTGATGCTTTCCCCAAGTTGGTTTAATTTCCTCATTTTCCATCGTTACCGCTTTTTGGAAGCTTTCTATGAAGCAGCCCCTGTTGAAAATGGGGTTGAAGTTAGATTTGGGTCTGAACATATCTCTTCTGTAGTTCACCACTTCTTTTTGATAATGAAATATTTTTTCAAAGAAACATTCCTGATGAACTTGTGTACATCTTTATAGGTGGTGAACTTATTCAATTTGTATTAGGGGCAAACTTTAAGCTCTTCTTTAAGATGGATTCTTCTTCTATCATTAGGGTATGCTTGCTCAAGTTATATATCTTTGTTTCATGGGTAGTTTCTTCGTTGGTTTGTACTGGGGGTTTGATTTTTTATCTTCCAGTTCCCCTTTTACCCCATTTAGTTGTTTTTTTATGTTTATGTTTTTGTTCTAGAATCTGGTTCTCTTTCTCCAACTCCTCTCTAAAAATTTTTCCTCATTAAGTATTCTATATCTATTTTGGGTTGCGATCCGATTTGGTCTTGGGGTGTTGTAGTTGGGGTACCACTCACCCTTGATGCAATAATCATGTTTTTCTTCTCCAGGTCTATTCACCTTCTTTCTTTGGTATGGATTTCTTCTGTAGTTTGATTTCCAATCTCAATTTTCTCTATTTCTTTCCACTGGTATTCTTTCTTTGTGTGGCCTTTTATCATAATGGTCACGTCTGGTTGTTCGATCATAACTCCTAGTATAATGTGGTGTGTAAATACCCTTTTTGTCTCATCTCCTTTCTATTGTTCTTTCTTCTGCTTCACAATCGCAATGGGAGTGAGAATTTCTCCTCTCTCTCCTTTGTCTTTTTTCCTTTGGTGTTAATTACCTCTGTGATCATTCTTCTATCTCTATTAGAGTACAATCTTCCTCCTCTCTTCTTTCATTTTTATTTTCTTCCTTGTCTGTCACATATTTTCTCTTTTTCCTTAATATGATTTCCCTTTCTTTGCGTATCCCCCGGGCCTCCATCTCTCTTTCAATGTCTAAATATCCATCTCTTGATCTATGAGGTTGGATTTTTATGGTCATTTTGTCTATTTCCTTTTATAAGACCTCCAGGTCTTTCTTTCATTCTCCTACTATGAGGCTCATTAAAAAAAGGAGCAGTCGGTCAAGATATTGTCCCACCTTTCTAAAAAGAATTCATCTTTATTGTTGCCTGATGCTGTTTTAATGATTCTAAGGCCTTTAGGAATCATACCTTCTGAAATTTATTTTTCTAGGGTTACTAATTACCACCATATTCTACTTTCTTTACATAATATCATTTCTAAATGTCTCAGTTCATCTATGACCTCTTTAACAACCAAGGGGTTTTTATCCTCCACTTCATCAACATCAAATAGTGCATTAATTAATAATGTTCTCTTGTCACGGTACCCCAACATGATGCAACAATAAACTTAATACAGGTAATCAGATAAGCGCAAACAATAAAGGAAGTTTGGTGCTTCAAGGCGGAGTGCAGCTCTATCTTAAAGCCCACCTGCCAGGCCAAAGTGCATAGGTAAATTAACAAAATATATATAAAGCGCAAAACTCCTGTGGAGTCAGTGGTCCAGAGTCAATAAAATGATAGTCCCATTGATAATAATTGTATAGTTACAATACAGGTCCGGTATTCATCAAATGATCCGTGAATGTCTTTTACTCTTAAACTCAAGCCCAAAAGAAATTCTTCTATATCCTCCAAAACACCATTAGCCATGAATCTTCTCTTCCCTCTGTTCCACTTAGGGAATAGGTATCTCAGAAGGGAAAACAGAGGAGACAGGGATGGTGTAATACCATTTATTGAGGAAAAGATAAAAAATATAACTTTAGCAGCGTACATCAGGTAAAGGTGTATAATGCACACCAAGGACCAGAATAATCCTCCAGGATGACCGATTGTGGCAGGAATAGAATCATTAACCTCCAATCTGTCACATTTCATAGATCATCATCTCCAACCGGAAGTAATAAAACTCAAATCATATATTAGAGATGCATCAGAAATACTAAGAAAATTCAGCATAACAGAATAAAAGGACTCATATACTCTTATCACAGCCGATGTCAACTCCCTTCATACTATAATAGAACATCCAAAAGGGATAGAGGCCACACAATTTTTTCTGGAAAAAAACAGAAATGGATCCTGCAAAAATTAAACTTATTTTGGCAGGGATATAATTCATATTAAGAAATAACATTTTCTGGTTTAGCAATTCCTTATATGAACAAAAGAGGGGAACTGCCATGGGCACGTGTTTCACCCCGTCATACTCGAACCTGTTCATGGGATATTGGGATGAGCTTAACATCTGGAACAATAATGAATTCAAGGATAACATTATACTGTGGCATTGTTTCATCGACGACATTATTTTCATATGGTACAGTGACACCAGAGACTCATACCCCTTTTCCACTAGAGCTGCACGGGTCGCAGCCATGTCGCCTGACACGGCTGCGACCCGTGCTACAGACCCCGGCACACAGCGCTCACCAACCAGGCAATTGCCGGGATGGTGACGCGCTAGTGAAGCGGCAGGGGCGGCGCTAGGAGTTCACATGATCTCCCAGTGCCACACTCCCTATGCCCTATGAATGGGAGCCATGTCACCTTGACATGGCTCCTGTTCACACTAGACAGCTAGCCAGGTTGAACACGCGTTCAACCAGGCTAGCTACCAGGGCAGGATTCCCGGATCACTTGATCTGGGAATTTGCCGGGGGACTCATTTCCACTAGGGAAAAACACGGGTAAATGCGTGCTTCCGCGCATTTACCTGTGTTTTAAGGAGATAGTGGAAAAGAGGTATCAGAGACAGTCTGCACCAAACTGAACAGGAATGAACTTAATATTAATCTAACTCATAACATCAGTAAAAAAGAAGTCACATTCCTTGATCTCATAATTTACATTATAGACGGCCATTTAAATATAAAAAATTACATAAAACCAACTGACAGTAACTCATATATTTTAAAAAACAGTAATCACCACTAAACATGGTTAAAAAATATTTCAAAGGGACAAATGAGAAGAATTTGTCGTAACTGCATTATTAGAACCAGCACTAGATAAACCACATAATTTGAGTAAAAAAGATATCATCCTGCCATTTGTGACCACATACAATGGCCAGTATAAACAGATAGAAAGAATCATTACTAAACATTGGCATTTACTCAGCAAGGATCCAGTTATAGGTTAATTAATCCCCCAAAAAACGAAATTCATATTCAAAAAGGCTAATAATGTCAAGAATAGACTAGTGAAGAGTTCCATGCCGCCCAGGAGACAAGGGGGGATCAAAATCAAGGGATTCCACAGATGCGGCCTTTGCCTTATGTGCAGAAATTATCAGGAGCAGGAAAGCAAAATTACAAAGTATCAGTCTGTTCAACCAAATAAGTGTTAGGAATGTCTGTTTGTTTTACCTTGCATTCTCATTCCTGCCTCTAGGGGTCTCACTTGCTGCCTCAGGTCTGAATGGCAGTTGCACACTGTTTCTGCAGGGTAATTACCTGATTGTGTGCACCTGGAGCCCAACACCTGGTGCTGCTATTTAACTCCAGCTCACCAGCATCTAGGTGCAGATCATTGTGGTTCCGTCTGGAGTGCGACTGGGCTCTCTCCAGTAATCCTGTCCAGTTACTGCCTTATCTACATCTTGGAGACTTCCCTGCAGTTTGCTGGTTCATGTGCCTTGCTTCAGGACTTCTAACCCGGCCGGTTCAGCATCTGCATTCCTGGACTATTATTTGCAGTTTATTTCCATTCCTGCCTGATTACTCCGTTTTTGGTATGTTATGTTTCCCCTGCTTGATTTAAACCCGGATATCTTCATGTTGATTTCTCATCTATGTTTAACCTGAAATATACCAATATTCAAGCATAACCTTCCTCCTTGTTTATTTTACCTGCCATAACTATTATCTGGAAATATCGTGTTTGGTTCCATGTAATCAAGGATCCAGTTTATATATATTTTTACTACCACTTTTTCCACAATAAACCTTACTTAATTTTCACCTGGCTTCAGCTGACATCATTTCAAGTACGCACACACAGAGAACCCTAGAAATCGTTACAGAATGATCTGCCCAAATAAACGTGTGCAGGAGTTTTGTTGTACAGCTGAATCTCATAAAATGGCTTCACTTCAGAAAGATTCCCTGCCTCTCAAGTTTTTGCCGTTTTTGAGTTCTACATTGCTGGTGGATTTCAGAGAGAAACTGGAGGGTATTCAAATCCTGTCTTCAGAGATACTGTCTGCTCTGCCTGAAGGTTCAGTAAGATTACCTGTTCCCTTTAAGGAGACGCAGGGAAAAAGGGGAAAAGATCAGTCTGGTGCTCTCAATTCTGGCTGCTGTTTTCCTAGCATAAGCAAAGGCAAGTTTTGGAGCTTTCCACGACCCAGCCTCTCTGAGGAAGAAAGGAGACATAGAAGGGATAAGAAGCTCTGTTTTTATTGCGGCAGGTCGGGACATTTTATTCAGTTATGTCCTGCTCGCAAACATAAAAAGAGCTTTCCTCATTCTGCCATAGTGCCAAATTCTGCTCAGTTATGCCACTGTGGTGCTCAAATTTCGAAAGGAGGGGTGTCCGGCCAAGTGACCCCAGGAGGGGTGTCCGGCCCAGCGACCCCAGGAGGGGTGTCCGGCCCAGCGACCCCAGGAGGGGTGTCCGGCCCAGCGACCCCAGGAGGGGTGTCCGGCCCAGCGACCCCAGGAGGGGTGTCCGGCCCAGCGACCCCAGGAGGGGTGTCCAGCCCAGCGACCCCAGGAGGGGTGTCCGGCCCTGCGACCCCAGGAGGGGTGTCCGGCCCTGCGACCCCAGGAGGGGTGTCCGGCCCTGCGACCCCAGGAGGGGTGTCGGTCCCTGTTGCCCTTGCCTCACGGCATGAGGTCCCTGTTGCCCTTGCCTCACGGCATGAGGCCCCTATTGCCCTTGCCTCACGTCATGAGGCCCCTGTTGCCCTTGCCTCATGGCATGAGGCCCCTGTTGCCCTTGCCTCACGGCATGAGGTCCCTGTTGCCCTTGCCTCACAGCATGAGGTCCCTGTTGCCCTTGCCTCACGGCATGAGGTCCCTGTTGCCCTTGCCTCACGGCATGAGGTCCCTGTTGCCCTTGCCTCACGGCATGAGGTCCCTGTTGCCCTTGCCTCACGGCATGAGGTCCCTGTTGCCCTTGCCTCACGGCATTAGGTCCCTGTTGCCCTTGCCTCACGGCATGAGGTCCCTGTTGCCCTTGCCTCACGGCATGAGGTCCCTGTTGCCCTTGCCTCATGGGTCACTCAGTCATCCAAGTCCGCCTTGCCAGAGGTCCGAGAGGTGTCCGCCTTGCCAGAGGTCCGAGAGGTGTCCGCCTTGCCAGAGGTCCGAGAGGTGTCCGCTTCGCCAAAGGTCCGAGAGGTGTCCGCTTCGCCAGAGGTCCGAGAGGTGTCCGCTTCGCCAGAGGTCCGAGAGGTGTCCGCTTCGCCAGAGGTCCGAGAGGTGTCCGCTTCGCCAGAGGTCCGAGAGGTGTCCGCTTCGCCAGAGGTCCGAGAGGTGTCCGCTTCGCCAGAGGTCCGAGAGGTGTCCGCTTCGCCAGAGGTCCGAGAGGTGTCCGCCTTGCCAGAGGTCCGAGGGGTGTCCGCCTTGCCAGAGGTCCGAGAGGTGTCCGCCTTGCCACAGGTCCGAGAGGTGTCCGCCTTGCCAGAGGTCCGGCCAAGGCCTGCCCAGCCCCAGGAGGGGGCTCTGCCTGCCCAGCCCCAGGAGGGGGTTCTGCCTGCCCAGCCCCAGGAGGGGGCTCTGCCTGTCCAGCCCCAGGAGGGGGTTCTGCCTGCCCAGCCCCAGGAGGGGGTTCTGCCTGCCCAGCCCCAGGAGGGGGTTCTGCCTGCCCAGCCCCAGACAGAGGTGCCTGCCATGCCCGAGATCCAAGATTTGCCCGAGGTATCTGCCCAGCCGAGGCCATCTGAGACTTCTCTGTCTAAGGTGCAAGAAGAGTCCATCTTGTCTGAGAGGCCACAGTTGTCTATCCTCCCTGATATAAAATCTAATTTGGAAACCCAAGTCGTTGAGGAACTGCCTTACTTTTATGGAAATATCTCTCACTGTTTAGCTCTCTTCAGATATTATCTGAGTTTTGATGACTTGTCCCCTATTGATATCATTGCTAACTTATGTATGAGGTTCAGAGGGAGGGCCTTGAAGTGGGTAAATGGTCTTATAGATAAGGAAGATCCTGTTTTACAAGATTTGCCCGCTTTCCTCAAGGCAGTGACCGAAAGATTCAGTCCACCAACTGTCCTCACTCTCCTAGATGAGTCTATTAGGGTGTGCCCGTCTGAGAACCTGCCTTTGCAGTCTGGGGAGCACCCTCAGTTTTTCAGATGTGGGCAGGTATCTTTAGGTGTTCACGCAGATTGCTCGGCAAGTTTGGCCTCTACAGATTTACCATCCGCTCTTGATTCCATCCAAGAGAATAAGAGGTCAGTTCTGCCGCTGGGTTGTGGCTCCGATTCGGAGAGCGAGCTTCTGGACGATCCTAGACTCATTATTGATGGACCTGTATTGCCAAGTAGTGTCTTTGTGACACCTTCAAGTAGGTCTAGGCAACCCAAAAAGAAAAGAGGAAAAAAGAAGAGAAGGTGAACTTTGAGGCGTCTGGAATCCGCCTGTTTAAGGGGGGGATAATGTTAGGAATGTCTGTTTGTTTTACCTTGCATTCTCATTCCTGCCTCTAGGGGTCTCACTTGCTGCCTCAGGTCTGAATGGCAGTTGCACACTGTTTCTGCAGGGTAATTACCTGATTGTGTGCACCTGGAGCCCAACACCTGGTGCTGCTATTTAACTCCAGCTCACCAGCATCTAGGTGCAGATCATTGTGGTTCCGTCTGGAGTGCGACTGGGCTCTCTCCAGTAATCCTGTCCAGTTACTGCCTTATCTACATCTTGGAGACTTCCCTGCAGTTTGCTGGTTCATGTGCCTTGCTTCAGGACTTCTAACCCGGCCGGTTCAGCATCTGCATTCCTGGACTATTATTTGCAGTTTATTTCCATTCCTGCCTGATTACTCCGTTTTTGGTATGTTATGTTTCCCCTGCTTGATTTAAACCCGGATATCTTCATGTTGATTTCTCATCTATGTTTAACCTGAAATATACCAATATTCAAGCATAACCTTCCTCCTTGTTTATTTTACCTGCCATAACTATTATCTGGAAATATCGTGTTTGGTTCCATGTAATCAAGGATCCAGTTTATATATATTTTTACTACCACTTTTTCCACAATAAACCTTACTTAATTTTCACCTGGCTTCAGCTGACATCATTTCAAGTACGCACACACAGAGAACCCTAGAAATCGTTACAACAAGAATATGATATTGACCATTTCATCACATGCAACAGTAGTAATTGCATCTATATGATAGAATGCAAATGTAACTTGCAATATATTGGCCGTACTTCGAGACCACTCAAAGAGAGATGGGTGGAACATCTTAGGAATATAAAGAAGGGATATGAATAACATTCCCTATCTGCCCACTTTTAAGACAAACACAATATGTCCATAGCAGGAATAAAATATGTATTAGGAATCAAAATGGTAGACAAACATTGGAGAAAAAAAATCTATCAATAATGATTTGGCCACATCAGAAATGAAAATGATATATGAAGTAAAAACACTTCACCCTCATGGAATCAATACAGATTTTGAAATTAAATGGTTTATTTAAGGGCAATATATTCATTGCATTCTCACTACTTTTTTATGGGATCAAATGCTAGCATCCTAACAAGTAAAGGTCATTTTACCCAGTAAAAATATTAATTGGTTCCTCTCCTTTAGATCACTTTTATATATGTACTAGATCTACTTTTATACATACCCTTAAACATATCGTGGATATGAAAATTAGCTCTCAAACAGCTATTATAATATACCTTTTTAATAGAAATATTGATCTTATGTTCCTCCTTTTTATTTTACTTTTCATAATATACTTTTTCAATTCAATACACTGTGGAATGCATATACAGAAAGAATATCCATACATGGAACGCATTACATCACTTCCGGTAATCGTTCCATAGACTATTTTATGTATCCAGAATACCAGTTAAAGTATAAATTCATGGGGTCACTGACCAACATATTCACTCTAAAAACCAGTACCTAATATGCTCTAACCAGCAAATTTTTTTATAAATCTGCAGCGCACCGGCGGAAGTGCGACCACGTCACTTCCGATGTAAACACGGAAGTTGACGTGGAACGCACCGTAAGAGGTGGCTGTGGGCGCGCCTCCGTAGGAACACATTTTGTGGCTGCACCGCACTACTATGTGGAACCGGGACGTGGACTGCCAGGATCACACTGGAAGTGTTCTTAAATACATGTTTATAAAATCATATTTTTTGAATATACAATTGATCGTTTTTATGGGGATATAATTTATTGATATTGTTGAATTGTAGAGAATCATGTTGTATACTAACAAATTTATTTTTTTATATGTATTTATGAATTTGTAACTGCTAATTCCTGGAACCAGCCCACCAATGGAGTCCAGGGAGGCAGTATAAATAGCACCTATCTCACCATATCCCATTACACCTTGATAAAGGCTCCAGGGAGCCGAAACGCGTTGGTGAAAGACATTAACCTCTGCCTACCCATAACTCTGAGAGGAGGTTTTCCTGTTTCCGGGGAGCACCAGAAAAGAACCCTAAAAACCACCTGTGAGAATTGGTGTGCATTATACACCTTTACCTGAGGTACGCTGCTAAGGTTATATTTTTTATTATTATTTTTCCTCAATAAACGGTATTACACCATCCCTGTCTCCTCTGTTTTCCCTCCTGAGATACCTATTCCCTAAGTGGAACAGAGGGAAGAGCAGTTGCACAGCTAATGGTGTTTTGTAGTATATAAATGAATTCCTTTTGGGCTTGAGTTTAAGAGTAAAAGACATTCACAGACCATTTGATGAATACCGGACCTGTATTGTAACTAGTGATGAGCGGATTCGGTTTTACTCGATTTTACTCGGTTCTCAAAACAGAACCTTATTGGCTATCCAAAACATGTGACATCCGTGAGCCAATAAGATGCCATTTTGAGAACCAAGTAAAACCGAGTAAAACCGAATCTGCTCATCACTAATGTAACTATACACTTATTATCAATGGGACAATCATTTTATTGACTCTGGACCACTGACTCCGCAGGAGTTTTGCACTTTATCTTTAAGATAGGCTTTAAGATAGAGCTGCACTCCGCAGTGAAGCATCAAACTTCCTTTATTGTGGGGCAGTGCCGCCCAACCTCCACTACAGTGAGAGCCACAGATTCTGACAAGGGCTCCAGGTGAGGTCCGCCGTGGGCAGGGGAGTTAGGGTGTCTTCCGGTCCTCCAGACCATCACAGCTTCCGCTGGGAAGCACACTCCAGGTCCTGGCTCTGAAAGGGGGAGTGGGCCCCAACCTGCAGCGATGGGAGTTCCCGACCGCCAACTCCACAGTGCACACTCAACAGTTCTGGGCACTTGGTCAGGCCGGTGGGATCCCTTCAGAAGTAGCCAGGGATCATGTGGAGGATAAAAAAGCTCACTATATACTGTAGGAGCTTAAGCAGGAGCCCCAAGGAGTCATGTCCGACCTTGCCTGCCAAGCCACTCCCCCTCATATATTTTTTTAAATCATAATCCTTCCTTAGCTTACATATTTGCCATCACATCAAATAAATGAAATATTTGGGTATTTTCATTTCATTGCATATCTCCAAACTTGACAGTTATAATGTTTACCCGCTTCTAGCTATATTACATTCCCAGCTGGTTATCTGGCATGATTTATAATTTACTGGGAAGAGTAACAGTAATTAAGAATATTGATTTCCCTAAGCTTCCATATCTAAAGTACTTCAAATGCTCCCTATTGTTCTCAACAAGCTTAATACCCTCCACTGCACACAGATGCTCTTTAAATTCATCTGGTGGAATACAAAACCTAGGATGAGTAGTTCATGTGATTATCTCCCAAAGCTACAGGGTAGCCTGACGGTATCTAATGCCCAGGTATTCACTAGATTTTTACAAATAAACAATTAGAGGAGGCTTTCTTCCACCATATGTTCCAGCAGCATTGCACCACGCCTCTAAATCACTGTTCCCCTCACATTTTTGCAATACCATCCTGCTTTAGGAAACATTCAAGGACTGGATGAAGATCAATAGATACACTTATGTGAAAACCCAGCATTTCCCATATCCTTAGATAACATGGTCCTGCAAGGGAATCTGGAATATAAAAGATGTCTTTGACCCAGCATTTCATGTCATATCCTTTTCCCAGTTCCAAGACTAATTCCACCTGCCCAGCTCACACTTCTTTATGTTCCTACAATCCTGCCATTACATTAATTCTTTGGAGAACCTCTTTCCTGCAAACCAAGCCATCAATGTTCTTTCTACAACTCAGCCTTTAGCTGCATTTAACAAATTGAAAATTCACTGTTTATATCCAGATTTGAAAAAAATCTGAATTCCTAATGTGGTGGTAGCACTTCTATGTCATGTCATTCTAAGCTACCATAATTAATGTATTTTATCACTATGGTTACCAATTCTACTCAAATCTTACCAGTTCTTAATCCAGCCTCTTTACAAGAGACTCAGTTGAGAGTACTTAGCAGAACTTATATCTCTCCAGCCCACAGAAGGCATTTTGTAAAGTCTGTGTTAGAAGATATCCTTAAATTCCATTGGTCCTATGCTATGATTTTCCATAATCTCTGGCACTGTAGAAGGAACAGTTGATTTTGTCATAAAATTCTTGACTAGATACATGCTGTTTTTAGACTCCCCAAAGTGGCAGAGACCTTCCTTTGCTGCTAACTTCTCCTCATGGATTGTGGACCCATCATTAAGCTTCCACATACTACTACTAGCGGTGATGGTCACAGTGGCCAAGCAAATTATTCTAAAACAGTGGATCTGCCAATCTTTCCAGACTATTGGTTAATGGATATTCATTATGTTGGAGACTCTCCATCATGAATAACTCATACCGGGTGGATATTTTTGATAAAGTAAAGGGTTGTAAGATTTCATAAGGTGTATGGGTCATTGGGTCGATCAGAATTAGGTCAACAGTCATTAGGTTGACCACTATTGGTTGACATGCATTAGGTCAACTGGGATTCTAGGTTGACATGGTCCTAGGTCGACATGTTATAGGTTATCATGACAAAAGTTCAACATGAGATTTTTTTATTTTTTTGGTGTCGTTTCCTTCGTAGAGTGACCGGGAACCTCAATTAGTGCAACGTGTCCCCTTACATGGCTCGCTTCACTCACCATGCTTCAGGAAAGGTGCCTCGCTCTGCTACCACTGCACTCGGCACAGGTTACCATTCCCAATTGTAGTCCATGTGGATCGTAAAGTATGAAAAACTTAAAAAAAGTAATTAAAAAAAACTCATGTCGACCTTTGTCATGTCGGCTTATAACATGTCAACCTAGGGTCCATGTCAACCTAGAAAACATGTCGCCCTAATGCATGTCAACCAATAGTGGTTGAGCTAATGACTGTTGACCTAACTGTGGTCGACCTAATGACCGTATCCCTTTCATAAGTAATTGGTTGAATACAGTATATAAAATATTACTTACACATTTATATAGAAGATATTTGAAGTTACAGAACAGTTTCTGTTGCATCAACTCACTTAACAAAAATGGTCCCTGAGATGTTTTAACTTTATCTCATTACACTCATTACTCGCTCCCACTCACGACTGCAGGACTTTCATCAGGCTGCACCCACTCTGTGGAATGCCCTACCACACACAATAAGACTCTCCTCTAGTCTCCAAACCTTCAAGCGTTCCCTCAAAACTCACCTCTTTAGGCAAGCGTATCAAATTCCTGAACCACCCACATAACTTTCATAAACCTTCCTATCAAATTACATCCACTCTGTACAGTCCACATATATCCTCACATGTCTTCTCATTCTATGCAATAGATAGCACCTTTCCTTGTGTACATATGCCTATTTCCCTATAGATTGTAAGCTTGCGAGCAGGGCCTTCCTACCTCTATGACTGTTATCATCCAGTTTGTTGTTGTTATTTCAAATTGTAAAGCGCAACGGAATTTGCTACGCTATATAAGAAACTGTTAATAAATAAATAAATAAATCACTTCTGACCATTACTGTATTATGACTTTTGAATGGATTTACTCTCTATTGTTTCCTGAGACCCTTAGTTGTTTAACTGCTTTGTTAATTTAACTTTGTCTGTATTTATTTATTTTTTTGTCCATATTTCCTTTTTCATGTCCCATTTATGTGTTTTAATCATGTTTAGTTCTTCTCTCGTTAACTGTCTTCTTCTGTAAAACTTGTGGCAATAATATTGAGAAGCATGTCAGAGGAATGTGCTTTGTGCACCTGTTTTATTCTGTTTTTTCTCTTGTATTTTTGCTGCATAATAAAAAGACTTTACCCCTTTCATGAATAAAGGACACTGCAGCGGGCAGCTGTTTTAAAGTTAAAATGCCCTCTTTTGACATCACTAGGGTATAGTGTAATTTTATTTGGACCAAACTTAGAAGGTACTTGTTGCCACATAGTGGCAGCTATTAATTCCTGCAGAAATAAAAAGGTTAAAATAAAATGGCTGAGAAAAGTTCACCAGCACCATAAACTTCAGGTATTTCTGTAAAATGTTTTCACTCAAAGATATAGTAAATGAGCAAGTATAAAACAAAATACAAACAATTAAGGAAAGTAACATTTAGGGCACAATATGGTGGCTGTTTTTATTAAACACTATTCATTTTTTTTTACAGTTGATGTAAAAATCATATGTTCACTTCAGTGTACATCATGCATTACACAGATCCATACTGCATTCTAGGTTTCTGCAGGGATATAGAACTAACCTAAATACAGTACTTTCCCCACAAAATAGCCAAATATGCCACTTCTGACAGCTTATAGCCTTATATTTATCATTATTAGAGATGAGCGGTTTCGGTTTTACTCGGACTTACTCGGTTCTCAAAACGGCATTTAATTGGCTCACGGATGTCTCTTATTTTGAATAGCCAATAAGATGTCATTTTGAGAACCGAGTAAATCCGAGTAAAACCGAATCCGCTCATCTCTAATTATTATATGATATCCTAACTTTTTAAAATTGAAAATGATTTCAAATTATCATTGGTAACAGATGTGTTAGCAATAGAGATGAGCCGGTTCGGTTCCTTGGAATCCGAACCCGCCCGAACTTCAGCCTTTTTTGCACGGGTCCGAGCAGACTCGGATCCTCCCGCCTTGCTCTGTTAACCCGAGAGTGCCCGAAAGTCATCATCCCGCTGTCGGATTCTCGCGAGACTCGGATTCTATATAAGGAGCCGTGCGTCGCCGCCATTTTCACACGTGCATTGAGATTGATAGGGAGAGGACGTGGCTGGCGTCCTCTCCGTTTAGATTAGATTAGAGAGACACTTGAGTTGATTGATTTACTACTAATTTTGGGGAGCATTAGGAGTACTCAGTACAGTGCAGAGTTTTGCTGATAGTGACCACCAGTTTTATTTATAATCCGTTCTCTGCCTGAAAAAAAACGATACACAGTCACATACCATATCTGTGCTTAGCCTCAGTGTGCTGCATGATATATCATCTATGTATATTTGACTGTGCTGAGTGCTCACTGCTCACACAGCTTAATTGTGGGGGAGACTGGGGAGTAGTTATAGCAGGAGTACAGTGCACACTTTTGCTGCCAGTGACCACCAGTATATTGTCTGCCTGAAAAAGTTAAACACTCCTGTGGTGTTTTGTTTTTTTATTCTATAAACGCATTCTCCTGACAGTGTCCAGCAGGTCCGTCATTCATTATATTATACAAATATTTACCTACAGTTGTGTTATATATTTTTTTTTTCATCTCTATCATCTTTATCATCTGTATATTAGCAGAGGCAGTATGGTAGTCCATGGCTGTGGCTATCTCTGTGTCGTCAGTGCTCGTCCATAATTGTATACCTACCTACCTGTGGTGGTTTTTTTTTCTATCTTCTTCATACTAGTAGTTTATGAGTCTGCTGACGGTGTCCACCAGGTCCGTCATTATATTATATACCTACAGTAGTAATATATTTAGTATATTATCTATACTAGCAGACGCAGTACGGTAGTCCACGGCTGTGGCTATCTCTGTGTCGTCAGTGCTCGTCCATAATTGTATACCTACCTACCTGTGGTGGGGTTTTTTTTTTATCTTCTTCATACTAGTAGTTTAGGAGTCTGCTGACAGTGTCCACCAGGTCCGTCATTATATTATATACCTACAGTAGTAATATATTTAGTATATTATCTATACTAGCAGACGCAGTACGGTAGTCCACGGCTGTTGCTATCTCTGTGTCGTCAGTGCTCGTCCATAATTGTATACCTACCTACCTGTGGTGGGGTTTTTTTTCTATCTTCTTCATACTAGTAGTTTAGGAGTCTGCTGACAGTGTCCACCAGGTCGTCATTATATTATATACCTACGGTAGTAATATATTTAGTATATTATCTATACTAGTAGACGCAGTACGGTAGTCCACGGCTGTGGCTATCTCTGTGTCGTCAGTGCTCGTCCATAATTGTATACCTACCTACCTACCTGTGGTGGGATTTTTTTTTCTATCTTCTTCATACTAGTAGTTTAGGAGTCTGCTGACAGTGTCCACCAGGTCTTCATTATATTATATATACCTACAGTAGTTATATATATATTTTTTTTTTATATAATTATTATCATCTCTATACTAGCAGACGCAGTACGGTAGTCCATGGCTGTAGCTACCACTGTGTCGTCAGTCACTCATCATCCATAAGAATACTAGTATCCATCCATCTCCATTGTTTACCTGAGGTGCCTTTTAGTTGTGCCTATTAAAATATGGAGAACAAAAATGTTGAGGTTCCAAAAATAGGGAAAGATCAAGATCCACTTGCACCTCGTGCTGAAGCTGCTGCCACTAGTCATGGCCGAGATGATGAAATTCCATCAACGTCGTCTGCCAAGGCCGATGCCCAATGTCATAGTACAGAGCATGTAAAATCCAAAACACAAAAGATCAGTAAAAAAAGGACTCAAAAATCTAAATTAAAATCGTCAGAGGAGAAGCGTAAACTTGCCAATATGCCATTTACCACACGGAGTGGCAAGGAACGGCTGAGGCCCTGGCCTATGTTCATGGCTAGTGGTTCAGCTTCACATGACAATGGAAGCCCTCATAACTGAGGCCTTGACACTTATGTTGGTGTTAGACGTGCGTCCGGTATCCGCCATTAGTGCAGTGGGATTTAGACAATTGATGGAGGTATTGTGTCCCCGGTAATAAGTCCCATCTAGATTCCACTTCACTAGGTAGGCGATAGCGAGATCTTACCATTTAATTCCAGTGATTTGGACATATAATTACAGTGATCTTGCCAATTAATTTCAGTGATTTGGACGTATAATTCCAGTTGGAATTGTTTATGTCGCTTGGCTTAGTCATACAGCTACCTCATTGCACCTCTTCGACATCTTTGCATGAGGTGCTGTTTGGGGCCTAGGTTTTTAAAAGTGCCATCCTGTGTGACACTGCCGTATGAGTCCAGGGGTACTGCTGTATTAGTCCTGGGGTACTGCTGTATAAGTCCACCATATGCAGATTTTTTTTTAAGTGACTGGAGCGTGCTGGAGATGCTGTCAGAGGACCGAGCAATTGCGGCCCACTGCGTGACACTACTAGATGGGCCAGGTGGTTGTGTCGCTTAGCTTAGGCCTACAGCAACCTCGGTGCACCTTTTTTTCTTCTTTGCATGATGTGCTGTTAGGGGCCTTTTTTTATATCTGCCCTCCTGTCTGCCACTGCAGTGCCACACCTAGATGGGCCAATTGTTTGTGTTGCTTGGCTTAGTCATACAGCTACCTCATTGCAATTATTTTTCTTCTATGCATCATGTGCTGTTTGGGGACTAGTTTTTAAATAGTGCCATCTTGTCTGCAACTGTATTGCCACTCCTAGATGGGCCAGGCGTTTGTGCCGCACACTTGTGTAGTTTAGCTTAGTCATACAGACACCTCGGTGCAACTTTTAGACCTAAAAACAATATTGTGAGGTGTGAGGTGTTCAGAATAGACTGGAAATGAGTGGGAATGATTGTTATTGAGGTTAATAATACCGTAGGAGCAAAATTATCCCCACATTTTGTGATTTTAGCTGTTTTTATGTTTTTTTTCCAAAAATCATCCAGATCCAAAACACGAAAGGGTGGTTTTGGCAAAACCAAGACAAAACCAAAACACGAAAGTGGAATTAGAACCAAAACCAAAACACAAAACACGAAAAGTGCCTGCCGCACATCTCTAGTTAGCAGTGGTATATACTTTGTTAATGTTGTTTTTATTTTCTCCAGATATCAAGAACATCTAGCAACAGGGAAAAGTACAGAGTAGTATAACATGAACATAGTGGGAGTGAACCTCATGGATCAGTGTGTAGTAATGTACCCACGCAGATGCATAAAAACAAACAGGAGATATTACCTTCTGGTGTTCCTTTACATTCTTGACATGTCTTGAATTTAAAATCACCCATTGCTCAAGCAATGATTAATGCTTGCTCTTTGGAGCAACGTTGAAGAAGATGAAGGCCAAGTGAGACAGGGTCATATCCAAGGTGCCCCATGAAGTTATGATCAGTGTGGAAAATAACTGGCCAAAGGTTACAAATGCAAAGCATGCTAACAGGTGCCTTGGTGCAGGGAGTACACATACTGTAAAACTAAGTGCACGCAGTGTCATGAAACTTTATGTCCAGGGGGCTTCTCCAACTTTCATACTAAAACAGTCAAATTCAGATTGTGAAAAATACTAACTTTCTAGGTATGAAAGTAAATGAAAATATTTGTGTTAGAAATACTGAGGACATTTTTGTTTCTGGATAAATATATCCATATATAGGTTTAAAAATTTATTGTTTTTTAAACTTAGAGCATTTTTTGTTTCTTGAGAAAAAATGCAGTAAACAACATGAGAAGAACAAATTGGAAACATACCAGACATTTGTTTAACCTTTTATCTTACATTTTTGCAAGCGAAAAAATGAACTTTTACTGTTAAAATGTTGTCCTGTGATAATAGGGTATTTTTTTTATTTTGCAGATACATGATGTCCACTCAAGTGAACACTTGTATAACGTTTTTATAATGTAAAAAACCCCTGAAGATTAATAAAAAATAATCTTGCAATAGGCTGCCTTAATTTATGCATGAATGTGTAAAAAAATTGTTTGGGAGAGAGTTGGAATGTGCAATTTCCTCCATGCCTTAATAGGTAAATTCCATTATTTTGTATTTTGTTTTCATTATTAAACTCTTACATATTTGCAAAAAAGAACATTCAAATGGACAATAAATCAAATCTATAATAATTATAGTTAAAAATACTCAAAACTGTCATTGAGATTTGCCTTTGATACTGCTCTGGCACTATTTAGTATTTTCTCAAACACTATAATATACAGAAAGACAGAATGGAAAGTTTTCACCATAACTTTAAAAAGTTAAGTATAATAGAAAGTTAAGTAGAAAGTAAAGTAGAAATCACAAGGGGAGAGTATATGGGTGATGTAACCTGGTAACAGATACCACACGGTATTAGGAGCCACACCATATAAGTGAGATTCCTTCAACCCCTGTGCTCTACAGTATTTTATGCTGATGTACAGGTGAGTTGTGATCATTCCACAAATGTGCATTACAGTATGTGCTGCACAACGTTTCTGTATCTGATCTGTGGTTGTTAATAACTATAAAAGCATATATAAAACTTTCAGTAGTTTACAGGAGGCATTTATAAAATTAGACTGATTTCAAGATCCTGTAAGAACATTATTTTACTACAAATGTTTTTTGAGGAGCACGGTAGGACTTGCCTGAAAAACCTGATTATACACAATGAGTGTTTGCCCTAAGCTACATACTGGAGTAAAAATAATTACAATGTACAATATGTCATTATCTGAAAAATAAAGCACCTGTATAATATTACAAGATGGCATTTCATGCTGATAAAAAGCAAAATAGATGTAAATATATGACTTCATAGACGGGAAACACAAACATATGAAGAAACATAAAGGTGCACACAGCAGGGACAGTGTAAGGTTTATGTGGGCAGGATGCTGCAGCTACTGTGTGCCAGATTCCTTTTCATATGTATGGTGAGTGCACAGTGTGTATACAGACTGCACTACAGAGATATTGTGTGATTTTAATGGATCCTTATGAAAAGTAATCCCTTCTTTTGTACAATTGTCTTTGGCTTTACCAGTAAGCTCTGGACCTTTGTAAATGTGATGATGGTACAGTGATGTGCAGTACATTGTAGCATAGACATGTATACACAATAGCTGAGTAGGTTTCTGGCTGCATAAAAGAGGACGTGCTGACAGGTATCACTGCGATGCCAGGCTGTGCACATATTGGGCAGTTATGATAATGCCTACATTGCAAGTTTTTACTCCCACTCCTATGGCCTGTGAGGAAATATTGCAATACTGGCAGGATGTGATGTGCTATTTCACAATGGCACAATACATCAATGTCTGGAATCAATTTTCCCTCTTTATACTGTTGCCACAGACACATTTTTTCATTAAAATAAAGAGAGCAAAAAATTGCATACCAATGGTGACATAAGTTCTGGATAATGTTTGATATGCCAGTATACACTTACAGATAATTTGGAAAGTGCCTGTATATTTCTTAAATATTACAAAATCTGATGACCTCTGTTTTTATGTTTTAACTGTGTCACTGTACAGTATTGCATCATATTGTACTTGACCATAAAAAAATGATTATGCAAAATGATTTGATAAAATAAATATTAAAATAAATGAATGAAAAAAAATCATTATTATTCACAACTTTCACTAAACCAATAATGGTAATAACTTTTATAGTGCACATGCTATTAAGGTAGAGGTGTATTAAGGCTTGGAGGGTGATAAAGTGGAGAGAAACAAAGTGCCAGTCAATCAGCTTCTTACTGTCATATTACTAACTGTGTTTGAAAAAATAACAGTTAGGAGCTGATTGGTTGGCAGTTTATCTCTCTCCACTTTTTTAAATACATTTGCCCCTATGAACAATATCTAGGTACATTGTGATTGACAAATATTTTTTTAGGTTGCAAATGTTTTTTAGAATATTTATCTTAATGAGTTTTATTTTGTCTAATAAAAGGTGTTACTTTCTTTAAGGCAATATTTGCACACTTTGTCTTGGATGAGCTGATTACAGATGATTAATAAAAAAAATAATGTATAAGTTCCTTGGCTTTCTGAAACACAAAATGAGGTGAATCTTCATATCTGGATCTACTTTTGAAACATGTCATTATTTACTAAGAATATGTTTCGATTTTTTATAATATGATTACATTTTTATAAAATGCAGCAAAGAGAAAACTTATTTTAATAATCCTTTCCAGATTGTTTTTAATCTGTTCATTGAATGTCTTTCCACAGTTCCAACATACGCAAAGATCAAAAAGGGAGTATTTTTATTTCAGCTACAAAAATGACAGCAGGAAAAATGTAGATAGCTGTAACTGTCTACTGTAACTTTGTATAAGATATAAAACACACCAGTTCTAGGTCATACACTAGGCACTTCATACTTTCCTTAACCAAGTTAAATGTAAATTATAAACTTACACAAAACATAATTAGTGATTATCTTCTACTTTTGTGCCACTGTAGACAAAAATATTACAAAAATACTTCAATAAAATGTTAAAAGTGGAGTATAGGAATTCTATGTTGCATATTATATATAAAATATTATGCATTTCCCATGTACAGTTTTGCAGGGGTTGTGGTCAGGATGCCGGCAGTCGGAATCCCACTGCCGGAATCCCGACATGTGGCCAAAATGCTGATGCTAGAATTCCGACATCAGACAAAATCCAGATGCCAGAATCCAGACACCCGGCAAACCAATCGTAAGTATGCCACCCCACTGTAGTCTTATCCCGTGTTAGGTTTAGGCAACCACGGAACGGTTAGGGTTAGTTTCAGGCTGCGGTAAGGGAGGGTTAGGGGTGTATTGGGGAGGGTAATTATACTTACATACCCTTGTCAGGATTTTATCCATCAGGATCCCGCAGTTGGCAATCTGACCGCTGACATACCAAATGGTGGCAAATCATATCATACCTTATAGACCATAAGCATTTGCTTTTTTCAGAACTTGGGAGAGGAGATTAGGTAGACAAGGTTAGGAAAAAAGATTAGGCAAGGGAGGAGAAATCTGTCACAGACTATCATCACAAGTAGCATCAGGACAGAACAGCTGATGCGCTATCCAAATATATCTGGGCATAGCAAAAGTAAAAAAACACAAAAAAGCAGGCTGGACATTTGCAGGCCCCATTACTGGTTCTATAGCTTGATGGATCCACCATCAACTAGTCTTACAGTGGATGAGTCCCAAGAAAACATACAATGGCCTGGTGAAGGACACTATGGTTTCACAGAAGTGGTCCAACAGATGAATTCATTGAAGATTAGTAGGAGGGAGATGGAAGATGTTTTATGTCACATGTGCTGCACAGTAATCCAAAAAGATGCAAACGTCCAAATCTACATTGGACCCAAATGTTCTGAAAAGCAAATATTACATCAGTATCAAAATCTGAACAGGATCATACAAGTTTATTTTCTCTCAACTTGTAATATAATAATTGAAGGACACATCAGTAAGATTTAGGTTTGAAATAAGAAGAAATCTGTCCTAGGTACAGTAAGAAATATTCATGGTTCTGCTTTTCTACTTTATGCATATGTGATATCCCGTGAGTGCTGTATTTAGCATGTAGGCACATATCTAGGCGAGGACAGTCCCTAGAGCACCTCTGTTTGATGGTCAGCATATTTATTGCTCTATGTTTCATTTACTTTTTCATCTATCTTTAATTTACTTTTCATACTTGTCTTTAGCCAGGAGGACGTGAGCTTGTAGAATGCATAATTACTGATTTACCACCTAAGTGCTCAACTGTAAGCCAAAAATATGTTCCCAGCAGAGTAGTCACTAACAGTAATAATATTTATTCTTTAAGTAACTGGAATAAAGCATGCAGAACAATACTTTTATTAAAGAATTCTACTTGGTGTTGTTTTCCGTAAAATCAGGATATACATCATTAACTACCAGCGTGTTTTTCTTCCTATATGTGTTTGGAGTTCTCATCAATTGTAGCATAATCACAGTGATATCCACTGATGTTCAGTTACACACCCCCATGTATGTATTTCTCTGTAACCTGGCCATAGCAGACATATTTTTTACAACCACTACTGTCCCTAACCTGCTGTACATGTTACTATCTGGAGATAATACAGTGTCCTTCATACAATGCTTCTCCCAGTTATACTTTTATATTTTCGCTGCTGGTGCAGAAGATATTCTAATATTCATTATGGCATATGACCGGTATGTTGCTATATGTGACCCTTTGCACTATCAAGACATCTTAAATAGGAAACACTGCATCTTATTGGCATCTGGCACTTGGATAGTAGGACTCTTAAACTCAATATTGTTTACAATTCAAGCATCACTCATGTCCTTCTGCCATTCGCACACCATACACCAGTTTTTCTGTGAGCCTAAAGCAATGATTAATATCGCCTGTACTGGCAGTGAGGAATTTTATATTGTCGTCTATGTGGAATTTTTGATATTTGGATTTATCCCAGCTATGTTCTGTTTCACATCTTATATAAAAATTATCAGAGTAATCTTACAGATAAAATCTAAGGACGGCAGAAAGAAAGCCTTCTCCACCTGCTCATCCCACCTCACCGTTGTCATTATGTACTATATGGCAGGTTTATGTGCATACATGATGCCAACATCAGAATCATCTAATGTCCTAGAACAGGTCCTTACAGCAGTGGATGCAGTTGTTACACCCATGATCAATCCTCTCATCTACAGTCTACGGAATAAAGATGTGAAAAGTGCTCTGCTGAGACTACTGGGGATACATTTAAATGTTAAAAAATAATCAAATTAAAGTGTATTTGAAGTTGAGGTAGCTAAAGGCACTGTTATCACATTAATGCACTATTATCACTTTAACTTTGTACAACTTTTGCAATTACAGGTTGAGTATCCCATATCCAAAATGCTTGGGTCCAAAGGTATTTTGGATTTCGGATTTTTCCGTATTTTGGAATAATTGCATACCATAATGAGAAATCATGGCGATGGGAACCAAGTCTAAGCACAGAATGCATTTATGTTTTATATACACCTTATAAACACAGCCTGAATGTAATTTTAGCAAATATTTTTAATAACTTTGTGCATTAAACAAAGTTTCTGTACATACACACAATTCATTTATGTTTCATATAAACCTTATACACACAGCCAGAAGGTCATTTAATACAATATTTTTCATAACTCTGTGAATTAAGCTAAGTTTGTGTACATTGAGCCATCAGAAAACAAAGGTTTCACTATCTCACTCTCACTTAAAAAAAAATCTGTATTTTGGAATATTCCGTATTTGCTTCAAAAATAACGATATATGTGAATATGGTCTCGTAGTTTCAGAATTACTTTAGAGGATATAACACTGGATATAGTAGGAGTAAAGAAGACTTGTTTGGAGGCTCTCTTAATTTTCAGAAATTCTGTATTGTGTAAAGATTTTATTTTTATATAAAAATTTAGCTCTTATTACGCCATTTTCTAAAAATAAAAATTAAGACATACTTTTAGTGTTTTTTTCTTCAGTTTTATTGTTCAGGTTTTTGGAAAATTATTATTTATAAATATAACAGTTTTACATTTATTACATGTGGACCTTATTACAATATTATGTGTGAGAAGTAATATCTCAAATCCTCCTATTAAAAGGCTACAGCTAAATCTTAATAAATACAGTGTACAAATATGTGTGTCCTAAGAATTCTGGTAAACATGTTACAATAAATAAGTAAATAAATATATTAATGAATTAATGAATTAATATATAAATAATATCTATGTAATTCAGATAATGAATAAGGGGGTATCCAATTACAGGTGTAAATACATCAGGCGTGAAAAGCAATTTTTCCTGATGTTTCATCCGTATTTTTTTACAGAATATCCAATTTGGCCACCAGTAAAAAAAATACATAATCTTCCAAAAACACACAGCTTCAGTGAAACAAGAGTGTTTTTGGAAGAAACAGTCCCGTTTTCAGATGAAAATGGGGCTGTTTCCAGGGATTTGGTTTCGCCTGCCTGAGGCAGGTTAAACAAAATCCCGATAAGCCGGCTCAAGTCCTGACTTTACTGGGCTAATTAGATAACCTCCGGTGGGAAAATTAAGTGCGGTAATAAACCGCGGCTAATTGAATACCCCCCTAATTGTTCAGGAAGCAGGTTCAATATTATTTCTATTTATTCATATGGAGAATTATTATTTAGTCAAAATACAATTTCTGCCACAGTTTAACATATAGATAATTTCAGACTTTATCCACATACAGAATTTGTGTATCTTTTCAATCCACTATTTAGTCAGGCTGATCAAAATCAAAGCAAAGATTACATTCAGAGGATTTTCTTCCTCAGTGAAACTATTACAATGCATCATGTCTTTGATATAAACATTCCAGATTAACTTTATGCTGTACAATTAACTGTAACTAAAGTGTAGTGGTGGTTGAAATTACTTATTTTTACTAGTTAATCGCCACTTCTCATTCAGGTTAAAGTATCATACTGTACCATAACATAAGAAGTGTTTGCAGTCCTCAGTAGCTTATTCAGATATGTTAACAGCCATTAGCTTACAATACCTTTACAAACTGACTTATTTCTCAATTCTGATACAGTATATAACTCTCCCTGTGTCTTGGGGAGTTTCTGGAGCACAGTATTACATAACTATCCTCCTAAATTTCATAGAACATGAAGCCGCAACATAAACATATAAATCGCTTGATGTAAAGAGTAAAATTCAGAAGACAGGCTAAAGACAGGCAGTGAGGGGAACAGACAATCCCTACACACAAATTATAAGTGATTTTTTTTGGTAGGTACCCAAACACAATATTGAATATAGGGTAACAGGTTTGGAAGGTTCCTTGCATCCATGTCCAGGATACTGAACAAATGTAGCATTATAGTAGCTGTTATAGGTCTCACATATTGTCTACATAATTAATCCAAAGATATTTAAACCCAAAACACACTTATTATACAGTCATATACAAAGCCACTCCACTGGACTTGGCTGTCCAATTATGATACAGATATCACAAATTGGTGCAACTGGACAAGCTTTAAAGGGACATTTAATTACAAGATGTCTCAATCCTACTTCAGCCATGCACTTCTGTAAAGCCCCTGTCCCAGATGACATTTCTGAAGACAATTACAGACTTGTAAAACACCAATTTGCTCCAGCTCTGGTGGAATTCTATCAGATGATCCATAGACTTATGCCACCCTTCTGTCATTTAATTAAGAGCAGGTTACTGTTGTCTTTAAATAAGATAGAGTCACACAACTATACAACTCCCTACTGTAAATCCCCCTCACCTAGCTAAACACTGATATTAATTATGGCAACAACACTGCAATACATATCTCCTCCGCAGTTGCCTAGTTACCAGTGAAGCTTCATCCATGGTACCATTATGTTAGAGGAATAATACTGCTGTTTTTGAGTTGATTGCCTCTGCACAGAAAACTGGCATTCCAAATATGCTTTTGATCTTTGATACCCATTATAAATTCAACATGGTGTTATTGCACCTCATCTTCACATGCTTTAGGCCACAAGACTTGAGCTGGATTTAGTTAAATTAATATTTTATTTGCTGCCATAATTCTACAACTTCTCTTCTTTCTGATAATGTAAAGGGAGACAAGATCCATATGGAGTTTGGGAAACATTATGTCTACCCACTGACATCCCTATTATTTAATATTTCTATAGAATTCCTTCTATACATTCTACATAGTTGGAAGACATTTTATAGAGATGTGCGGCAGGTACTTTTCGTGTTTTGTGTTTTGGTTTTGGATCTGGATTCTTGCTCGTGTTTTGGATCTGGATTGGTTTTGCCAAAACCACCCTTTAGGGTTTTGGTTTTGGATCTGGATGATTTTTGAAAAAAAAACACAAAAACAGTTAAAATCACAGAATTTGGGGGTAATTTTGATCCTTCGATATTATTAACCTAAAAAACATTCATTTCCACCTATTTCCAGTCTATTCTGAACACCTCACACCTCACAATATTGTTTTAGGCCAAAAGGTTGCACTGAGGTAGCTGGATGACTTTACTAAGTGACACAAGTGTGTAGCACAAACACCTGTCCCATCTAGGAGTGGCACTGCAGTGTCAGACAGGATCACACTTTTAAAAACTAGGCCCCAAATAGCACATCATGAAAAGAAGAAAAAGGTGCAGTGAGGTAGCTGGATGACTTTGCAAAGCAATACAAGTGTGTAGCACAAACACCTGGCCCATCTAGGAGTGGCACTGCAGTATCAGACAGGATGGCAGATTTAAAAACTAGGCCCCAAACAGCACATAATGCAAAGAAAAAAAAAGAGGTTCAAGATGGAACTGTACTTGTGCCCTCCCAACCACCCTTATATTGTATAAACAGGACATGCACACTTTAACAAACCAATAATTTCAGTAACATCGTCTGCCACACGACTGTGGCTGAAATAATTGGTTTGTTTAGGACCCCACAAAAAAAGAATCAATTAATCCCCCAACCTAAAAAAGAAGCAATTCATCTCTCCTGGCACAAACTGTCTCTACAGATGCAAGATATTGTCCTCATCCTCATCCTCTGATTCCTCACTCCTTTGAGTGTGTACATTCTATTAATTCATCCCCTCTGGAATCCACCATCACAGGTCCCTGTGTACTTTCTGAAAGCAATTACTGGTAAACGTCTTCATGGAGGAATTTATAATTCATTTTGATGAACATCACCTTCTCCACATTTTGTGGAAGTAACCTCCTATGCCGATTACTGACATGGTTACCAGCTGCACTAAGCACTTCTTCGGAGTACACATTGGAGAGGGTGGCAACTTAAGTAAAATAAAGCCAGTTTGTGCAAGGTCCTCCAAATTGCCTCTTTTTCCTGCCATTATACATACTGACTGTCTGACATTCCTACTTGGATGCTGTCACCCATATAAACCTCGACCATTCTTTCAATGGTGACATCATCATATGCAGTGACAGTAGACATGTTAGTAATCGTTGGTAGGTCCTTCAGTCTGGACCAGATGTCATCACCAGCGGGTGGACTCTGAAATTGTATCCTTTTCCTCACATCCCCAGTTGCTGGAGAAAATGAAGGAGGAGATGTTGACGCATCACATCCCGCTTGAGTTGACAATTGTCTCATCAGCAGGTCTTTGAACCTCTGTAGACTTGTGTGGCCAAAATGTAGTGCTCTGATTTCAACAGATTGACCACCCTTGAATCCTGGCAAAGCGAATGAAGGGCTCCATCTACAAGTCCCACATAGTTTGCGGAATCGCTCCATCTTAGCTCCTCCTTCAATTTCTCCAGCTGCTTCTGCAAAAGCCTGATGAGGGGAATGACCTGACTCAGGCTGGCAGTGTCTGTACTGACTTCACGTGTGGCAAGTTTGAAGGGTTGAAGAACCTTGCACAACACGGAACGCACTCTCCACTGTGCTTGAGTCTGGTGCATTCTCCCTCCTTTGCCTATATCGTAGGTGGATGTATAGGCTTGAATGGCATTTCTTCTTCTCCATTATCTGAAGCATATACAGTGTTGAATTCCACCTCGTTACCACCTCTTGCTTCAGGTGATGGCAGGGCAGGTTCAGGAGTGTTTACTGGTGCTCAAATCTTCGGCACGCAGTGGCTGAATGCCAAAAGTGGCCCACAATTTTTTGGGCCACCGACAGCATCTCCTGCACACCCCTGTCATTTTTCAAAAAATTCTGCACCACCAAATTAATTTTATGTGCAAAACATGGGACGTGCTGGAATTTGCCCAGATGTAATGCAAGCACAATATTGGTGGCATTGTCCGATATCACAAATCCCCAGGAGAATCTAAGTGGGGTAAGCCATTTTGCGATGATGTCTTTCAGTTTCTGTAAGAGGTTGTCAGCAATGTGCCTCTTATGGAAACTGATGATACATAGCGTAGCCTGCCTAGGAATGAGCTGGTGTTTGTGAGAGGCTGCTACTGGTCCTGCTGCTATTGATGCTGCGGGAGGCAATACATCAACCCAGTGGGCTGTCAAAGTAATGTAGTCCTTAGTTTTCCCTGCTCCACGTTGCACATGTCCGTGGTTAAGTTAACACTGGGTATAACTGCATTTTTCAGGACACTGAGGACACTTTTCTTATTGTCCATGTACAGTCCAGGAATCGCATCCTGTTGAAGTGGAATCTAGATGGGATTTGGTACCAGGGACACACTACCTCCATCAATTGTCTAAATCCCATTGCACTAATGGTGGATACCGGACTCATGTCTAATACCAACATACAGTAGCTGTCAAGGCCTCGGTTATCCGCTTTGCAACAGGATGACTGCTGTCATGTTTCATCTTCCTTGCAAGGGACTGTTGGACAGTCAATTGCTTAAATGAAGTAGTACAACTGGTCTTCTGACTTCCCCTCTGGAATGACGATTGACTCCCAGCAGCAACAACAGCAGCGGCAGCAGCAGTAGGCGTACCACTCAAGGATCCTCTGGAGGAATCCCAGTTAAGAGAGGACTCGTCAGTCATGACAGTGACATGGCCTGCAGTACTACTGACGTTCCTGACTGAGGAGGAAATTGACATTGAGCAAGTTGGTCGTGTGGCATGCAGGAGCTTGGGTACAAGAAGAAGAAGGGAATTAGGTGTCAGTGGACTGCTTATGCTCTTACCCAAAGTTTCTGAACTTGACAATGACTTCTGATGAATGCACTGCAGGTGATGTATAAGGGAGGATGTTCCTAGATAGATAAAAGTCTTTACCCCTACTTATTACGGATTGACAAAGACAACACACGGCTTGACACCTGTTGTCCGGATTTGTGGAGAAATAATTCCACATCGAAGAGGTGGCTTTTTGCTATTTTGCCCAAGCTGTGTGTATAAGGTGTATATGAAACATAAATGCATTCTGTGCTTAGACATAGGTCCCATCACCATGATATCTCATTATGGTATGCAATTATTCCAAAATACGGAAAAATCCGATATCCAAAATACTTCTGGTCCCAAGCATTTTGGATAAGGTATACTCAACCTGTAGTTGGTCTTGTCTTTTGTTTTATCAAAAGACCACACCCCTTTTTATAGTTTATTGAACTATCTTCCGGGAGAACCACCAACCTATTGCTGAATCGATTTTGTTTAAACAGGCTTAATGTTGGTTTAATAATAATGTAACTGAGAAATAAACACTACAAACATCATACCTTTTTCAGATTTATACCCTTCTAGCAAGATAGATCATGTACCTCTTACGCTAAGAAGGGGAAAAAGACACAGGAGGCTATTATAACTAGAGGCCAAGTGGATTTTCAAATTAGATACCCTTGCCCCTAAGGGTTTGAATGAATATATGGGGCTTAGTTGTTTCTTGTGAAGTGGCTTTTGATACTTACCTTAGAACACAAGGTGACATTTTTTTTTAAATTGCAAAATATAAAAATGTTAAAATGTTAATAAATACAATTTAATCACTATGCTGCATACAAGACGCATTGAGCATTGGTAGTGGTTTAGTAGGTCAGTATGAGGTTTTTTGTATTTTATCAATCATTGTATATGTTAATATCAACTCTACTTTTTGCATTGTATTTATGATAAAATCGTTATGTGCTAATTGTGTACATGGAAGTTTATCATGTTTTACAGTTTGCAGTAGTCATGGACTCTACACAGTGCTGTCACGCATGCTCTGTTTGTATTTTATCACTATGTGCATAATATTGTGTGTATTTAGAAAATTGACATCACTCAGTTTGCACTAATCTATGTGGTATAAGATGTGTTATACACTAAGATTGATTGGACACTATCCAGTTTACAAACTGCCTGTACCATAGCATGTTACCAAGGTTACCCAGGTAACAAAAGGCACTGTGTGTTGTTAGGTTTCCTAGGCAACATCCCGACGGCTGGGATATGCCACGTCACTTTATTTTCTGGTAATTGCAGTGACCGGAAGTGCAGGGGCTGAGTCCCGAGCGTACGGGTGGGAGAAGCCTGTGATCAGATTGGTGATGGTAATGTATACATTTCTTTTTGTGTTTGTTATCCTGATGAAGGGGGAAACCCAGAAAAGTTGAAAATAAAAGCTTGATTGCTATTTTGCACTGTTTGTGGAGACTCAGAGTGCCGCTTCATTTCCACTACTGCATGTGTGGGGGCGCTGTCCCCTGTTAGAGGGCACTAAAGCATTTACAATCTACAGTAGTTTATCCTTTTCTACTTCATATCAGTAAAATTTTAGACCATTTTTACAATTTTACGGACTCCTCTAAAAATATGGATCCGTGTCAGGTTGTAATGTACTATTGACCTGGTTATATACCCATTCAAATTAATATACACAGCATTTTATATTTTTAATGAAGGTCCTACTATTTCATTTATTTGGCATTTGATTCTGTACCCCTGAAGAAGTCCCCTAAGGGACGAAACGTGATGGGTCTATCAGTTATTCTGCTTCCATCTATGCTGTATGTTGGGTTCATGCTGACAAAGAAACACTCTGAAAACTGAATGTAAACCAGATAAACCCTGAATTTGATTCTGTGAAAATGTACAGATGCTTTATTTATTTTACTGTGTATTTTTATGATTAACGTATATTTAAAACAGATATGAACATGTTTTTCTAAACACTCAATATGTTTTGAAACTCTGAACAGTACTATGTATGAGCGCCCTCAGAACTTTGTGGTTTTTATTTGTCTATTGAGCCTCGACTAACAGGAGGTTCTTCTAGAGGTTGCCGCTTTCTTCCTTCTCACTTAGCGCTATTGGGTATTTTTTCCCTGCATATATATATATATGTTCACGTTCAGCCATGGGAACCCCAGGGCTACTAATACTGCTTTTCTCTTCCCATTCACAATCCCTGCATGCAGTGCAAAGCCAGCTACCGCCAGAGTCAAATGACATGGCACTCACATAAAGAATGATGATTGAGCTCATAACCCTTCATTGATCTGATAATGACACAGCCGCAAATTCCCCGCTGGGTTCCTCCCTCAATCACCTGATTTAATTCTCTGTTGTGGCCCATGGCACAAAATCCTCATGTGTTGTAGACACATCTCTAGGCACCATATACCACTCCTATCTATTATAGTGGCCAAGCAAATTATCTTAAAACTTTGGATCTGCAACTCTGCATCCTCCCTGACTATTGATGAACGGAAGCCATCATGTTGGAGACTCTCCATCATGAATGCTGGATGGCTATCTTTGATAAAGAAAAAGGGGTTGTAAGATTTCATAAAAAATGGGCTGCATACAGTATATAGACTACTAACCACACTGACACAAACATCTATATGGATTATACTTGAAGGTACAAAATGGTTTCTTATGCATCAACTCACCTAACAAACATGGCCTCTAATTTTGTCTCAGGATATCTGGGACCTATCTCTTCGGAATTGTGTTTTATTATATGATTTGCCAACTCTCAATTTCCTCGCTCACCCCCTGCTTCTTCATTTTGCCCTTTTCCCTCACATCCTCTCCCTAAATTTTGCACAGCATTTCTTTCTGATACCAATCAGAGTTGTTTTAACTTTATCTCATCTGACCATTATTATGATTTTTGTATGGATTTACTCTCTATTGCTTCCTAATGCCCTTAGTCTGTTGTTTTATCACTTTGTTAATTTAACATTGTCATTTTTTTATTTTTTTATTATTGTGTCCTTCTTTCCTTTTCTTGTCCCATTAATTCATGTATTTTTATCACGTTTAGATCTTTTTCTCTTGTTAATCAGTTTCTTCTGTAAAACCTGCAACAATGTTATTGAGAACCATGTCAGAAGAATGTGCACATATAATGCTTTGTAGACCTGTTTTATCCTTTTTTTTCGCTTGTATTTTTGCTGCACAATAAAAAGACTTTAACCCTTTCACAGATAGAGGACACTACAGTGGGCAGCTGTTTTTAAGTCTCTATCGCCTATAGAAATTTGCTTTTGACATTAATAGTGCATGGTGTCCTCTTCTTTGGACCTCTACCAAACTTTGAAGGTATGCCACCTACTGGTAGCTATTAATTCTTGCAGAAACAAAAAGTTTAAAATAAAATTATTGAGAAACATTCACAAGCAATGAAAACTTCAGTGATTTCTGTAAAATATTTTTACTCAAAGATATAGTAGTAGAGCATGTATAAAAAATCTAAAAAAAAAGCAAAGAAATTAACATTTAGGGCATAAAATGGTGGATGTTTTTTATTAAACACTATTTTTTTCACAGTTGATGTAAAATCATATGTCCACTTCAGTGGACAGCATGCATAACAAAGATCCATACTGTATGCTAGGCTTAACCAGGGATATAAGCCTAACCTAAATACTTTTCCCATATAATAGCCATGTATGCCACTTCTAACTTTTTTAAATTGTAAATGATTTCAAGTTATTATTGTTAGTAGCAGCTGTATTAGTAGTGGCAGCCACTTTATAAATATTGTTTTTATTTTATATAGATATCAAGAGCATCTAGCAACAGGGTTAGGTAAAGAGTATAATAACACGCACATGGAGGGAGTTTCTCTCATGGATCAGTGTGTGGCGATGGACCCACACAGACACAAAAACAGAAGATTTTACCTTGAGTTGATATGTGTAAACGCATGGCTACTGTATCGAATGTCTGGATTCAATGACTACAATCAGTACAATTTCAAAGCATCCTTTGCTCAAGCACTGATCAATGCTGACTCTGTGGAGCAATGTTGAAGAAGGCCAAGTGAGATATTACCTCATTGAAGCACAGGGCCATGTCAAAGGCAACCCTTGAAATCAGGATCAGTGTGGGAAATCATTGGCCAAAGCTTATGGATGTAAGCTTTGGCCAATGCCACGATGCAGCTTTTGTACATAAAACTAAATACATCTGAATGCAGTGCCCAGAGTGCTTCTCTAACTTTCATACAAAAATCAGTCAAATTCAGATTGTGAACTTACTTTGTCAAAATACTGGTCTATGGTAATTGGGCATTTTTTTATGTTGCAGATGAATGCTGTCCACTCAAGTAGTCACTTTTATAATTTCTTTAGTTTTTTAGTGTTAAAAAAATTGGTTTTAACCAATCCAGAAAATTAGTAAACATTTTTTTTAAGTGTTGCATGAAAGGGTTATAAAATAGTTTGGGAGAGAGTGGGAATGTGCTATTTCCTCCATATTTGCTTTAATAGGGACACACCATTATTTGGTCTTTTGCTATTATTATTGAAATTTTAGTGCTCTTACATATTTGCAAATAGAACATTAAAATGGAAAATAAATCAAATCTATAATAGTTATTAACACTCAAAACTGTCATTGAGATTTGCCTGTGAAACTGTCCACTATTAAGTACTTTCTCAAATTCTATAGTCTACAGAAAGACAGAATGGAAAGTTGTTGTCTTAATTTTAGAAACATTATAATGAAATCACAAGGGAGATTATATGGGTGATGTAAAAATGTTATTTTTGTTTGAGTCCCCATAGTATTGGTAGCAGATCCCACATTGTATTGGGAGCCACACTATGTAAGTGAGGTTCCTTCCTCCCCTGTGTTCTACAGTATTTTCTTCTGATTTGCAGGTGAGTTGTGATCATTCCACAAATCTGCAATGTGCTGCACAATGTTTCTGTATCTGATATGTGGCTACTATTTGGCACAAAACATATTCAGTATTTTTTTTTTCTATTACATGTCTATAGGATCCATTGTCTTATGTCAGTCACAGCGGTACTAATAACTATAAAATCAAATATATATATACGTTTCAGTAGTTTATAAAGTATATACTAATAAAATAGTACTGTAATTGCAAGAGAAGAATGTTTTTTTGAGGCGCTCGGTAGGACTTAGGGGCTAATTCAGACCTGATTGTAGCAGCAAATTTGTTAGCAGTTGGGCAAAACCATGTGCACTGCAGGGGAGGCAGGTATGACATGTGCAGAGAGAGTTAGATTTGGGTGGGTTATTTTGTTTCTGTGCAGGGTAAAAACTGGCTGCTTTATTTTTACACTGCAATTTAGATTTCAGGTTGAACACAACCCACCCAAATCTAACTCGCTCTGCACATGTTACATCTGCCCTCCCCTGCAGTGCACATGGTTTTGCCCAACTGCAACAAATTTGCTGCTACGATCAGGTCTGTATTACCCCCTTAATGTCTCAAAAACCTAATTACACACAATGGTCCGGATGTTATGACACCTGAGATTGCCGAAGGTGAGATATGCCAGATGATCTTGGATGTTTTTTTAAAGCGGCAGTCACTTACAAGGCATGGTTTTGCCATTGAGATTGGATGGCATTCGCACGTACAGCGAACTTGGGCGTCATTACATCTGGACCAATATGTGTTTCCCTAAGCTGCAGACTGGTGCAAAAAAAAATACAATATGCAATATATATTAATATCTGAAAACTTAAGCATCTGTATAATATTACAAGATGGCATTTCATGCTAATAAAAAGCAAAATAAATGTAAGCATGTGGCTTCATAGATAGAAAACACAAACACATGAAGAAACAGAAAGGTGCACACAGCAGGGACAGTGTCAGGTGTATGTGGGCAGGATGCTGCAGCAACTGTGTGCCATATTTCCTATCAGATGTATGGTGAATGCAGAGTGTGTATACAGACTGCACTACAGAGATAATGTGTGATTGTAATGGATCCTTATAAAATGTAATTCCTTCTTTTGTGCCTTTGGCTTTACCAGTCAGCTCTGGACCTTTGTAAATGTGATGATGGTACAATGAGGTGCAGTACATCGAAATATACTGAAGACATGAATACACAATAACTGAGTAGGTTTCTTGCCGCAGAAAAGAGATCTCCCTATGGAGGGACCTAAATTCTGTGTGAAGTGCTGACGGGCATCACTGTGATGCCAGGCTGTGCACATATAAGACAGTTATGGTAATGCCTACATTGCAAGTTTTCACTCCCACTCCAATGGGCTGTGAGGAAAACTTGTAATACCGGCATGAGATGATGTTCTATTTTACAACTGCACATTGCTTCAATGTCTGGAATCAATTTTCCTTCTATAAACTGCAGCCACAGACACACTTTTTTACATATATAAAATAAAGAGAATAAAAATGACACAACTATGGCGACATAAGCTCTGAATAATGTTTTGTATGCTGGAATGCACTTACAAGATAAATTGGAAAGAGCCTGTATATTTCTTACATTTTATTTATTTAATTTATTAACAGTTTCTTATATAGTGCAGCATATTCCGTTGCACTTTACAACTGGAAATAAATATTTCAGAATCTGATTATCTCTGCTTTTATGTTGTAACTGTGACACTGTACAGCACTGCATAGTATTAAACATGACCATAAAAACATTATTATGCAAAAGATTTTACAAAATAAACATAAGGACAATTTATTACAAATATAATCATTAGGAAATAATAAAGTTTGTAAGATGTTTATGTTATTAAGGAGGAGATATAATAAACTTGGAGAGTGATAAAGTGGAGAGAAATAAAGTACTAGCCAATCAGCTTCTAAGTGTCATGTTACAGGCTGTGTTTAAAAAATGGCAGTTAGTTATCTCTCTACATTTTATCACTCTCCTATGTACAGAATATAGGTACATTGTGATTGGCAACATATTTTTTAAGTTGCAAATTCTTTTCAGAATATTTAGCTTAATGAGTTTAATTTTTACTAAAATATGGTACTTTTTATATGCACGCCTTGTTCTGTATGAGGTGATTTCAGATTGTTAATAACATAATAGTTTTATAAGCTCATTAGCTTTCTACCCAGCCTGAGATCTATCAATAATATGAATCTTCTAATTTGGATCTCCTATTAAAACATGCCAGTGTTTAGCAAAGATATGTTTATTTTAGAATATGATTTAAAAAAAAAAAAAAAATATATATATATATATATATATAAATTATGCATAAAAACAGTGTCCATCTTTTTACAATATTTTATGTTGTTCTCTTTGCACAAACAAATTCTTTCTATTTTTGTTTCTAGGATTGGATAATTCATTTTATTAATCCTTTCCAATTTGCGTTTTAAGCTGACCATTAGATGTCTTTCCACAATTCCAAGGTCAGCAAAGGTAATAAAGGCATATTTTATTTCAGATAAAAAAGGACATCAGGAAAAATGAAGAAAGTTGTAACTGTCTACTATAACTGCGTATGAGATATAAAATTCACCAGTATGTACAACGAACACTGAGCACTCAATCTTTTTCTTAACAATGTTAAATGGAAGCTATTCATTTACACAAAAAATTATTGGTGATTTTTTTTGTACTTTTGTGCCACTGCAGATAGAAATAGTATCAAAAAACTTAAATATAATGTAAAAAGTGAAGTATAGGAAATATTTTTTTATAAATTTTCTAAGTACCTAAATTCCCAAATAACATTGTTGAGCCGTAAGCTCTTGGTAAACTGTAGAATATAGTTAGTGATAGGAGCAGTAGAGTGCTGAGCTGCCATGAGTTATGTCTAGTAAGGATACAAAATAGTAGCATAGGCTGAATTCATTGGTAGTTTACAATGAGTTTGGAAAATATTATAGTGTATAATTATTAGCTTTCTTCTCATAACTTGGAAGAGGAGATTAGGTAGGCAAGGAAAGGAAACAATATTAAGGAAGGGAGGGCAAACCAGTCACAGACCAGCACCACAAGTTGCGTCAAGACAGAACAGCTGATGGTCTTTCCAAAACTATCTTGGCACAAAGAAAGTAAAACAAACAAAACAGGATGGACATTTAGAGGCCACATTGCTGGTTTTATAGATAGATGGAACCACCAACATCTAGTCTTATACTGCATGAGTACAAAGAATATATACCATGACCTGGTTAATGTAGGACATTATGCTTTTACAGAAAGAGTCCAACCCATATTCAATCGAACCTGGAGGGAGGCAGGTTCAGGGGAAATTTAAGGATAAATTACTTCACAGAAAGGGTTGTGGATAACTGAAATAGCCTCCCATCAGATGTGGTAGAGTCTAAGACTGTAGTGCAATTTAAACATGCTTGGGACAGGCATATGAATATCCATAAAAATAATTAAGGTTCAAAAAGGGTTGAGATTACCTAAATGATAAAAAAAGGGCAGACTAGATGGGCCAAGTGGTTTTTATCTGCTGTCAAATTCTATGTTTCTATGTTTCTATGTTTAATCATTGAAGATTATCTGAGTAAGGGATTTAGCTCCCACCTCCTATTTAAGCTTCAGAATCTACATACTGTAGGATGGAAGCTGCTTTCTGTCACAGGCACAGCACAGTAATACAAAAAGATGCCAACTTCCAAATCTACATCAGACCCAAATGTTCTGAGAAGCAACTATTACATCAATATCAAAACCTGAACAGAATTGTACATTCATTGTCTTTCAACTTGTAATATAATAATTGAAAGAAACATTAGTAAAATTTTGATTTAAAGTAAGTAGAAATCTGTGCTATGTAAAGTGAGTGATAATCCATTGTTCTACTTTTAATTTAAAATTATTCCACAAAACATAATTAATATCTGCAGACTATAAACCATACTACAATTAGTGCATCAGAGGAACCCTTCACACTATACAGAATATTTAATTTGGACATATAATATAGCATGTATTTTTGCCTGCGAATGGTACTTATCTATACATATCATATCACTATAATTCCATATATTTACATCCAATTTGTTTGTTTTTACATATATCTTAATACATATTCTTATATATTAAATTTATTATGGTGTCTTTAGCTGATATCTTTATCTAAAATAATTCACTCATATGATGTAACGCATCTCATAAACAATATTAACTTATAGACACACACCTAACACCAGCCTATATCTTCTTATAGATTGTCTGGGGTTTTATAAGACATGGAATGTAACCATTTATTCCAAATTCTATGGTATTTAGATTCAGCATTATGAGATACTGTATATATACGAACTCTTCATGTGATATTGTATTTTTTACCAGTGATCTCCAGTCAACAAACTCGGGACCCAACTGTGCCGTCCACGATCTACTGTAGCAATAATTACCTTTGCCCTTGTACATACTTTAGATTCACCACATTTTGAATAGTATATTTATCCACCACTTCCATCCCCAGTATGCATGCCCTAGCTGTTAGTAAGGAGTAAGGAACCCCAGTGCTTACAATTGCTTGAATAACACTATTCCAAAATGTTGCCACTACATACCTTACATTCCCATATTAAATGGCAAAAAGTTCCCTGAGAAGTTTTTATATTTAGGGCATTTATCTGTAGCCCTATCAGCAAATTTCATAAGCCACGTAGGTGTGAGATATACTGTGTGAAATATAAAAAATTGTATATGTTGAAACATAGTAGATACACTTGCCCTTGTTGGATATGCAAAAGCAATTTCCCCAATCCTTCTCATTAATCAATCCTATGTCCACTGTGCATGTATCCTTAAGTCTCGAAAGGTTCTTGTATTGATTAACATTTAACTTAGAGTGATATAAACATGTATTACTTTATGTGTGCCAAGTGTGACTAATACATTTTTACAGTAGATTCTACTAACAGCAGGGATATATTAGAAAACTGTATAGACAAAGCATGTCTTAACTGGAGATATCTATAAAAGTATGACACAGGTACATTAAACTCACTACATAATTGTGTAAATGACTTTTAGATAGAAACATTATATAATTTGCCCATTGAGAATATACCCAGAGAACCCCACCCAACACTTTTTATTTGTAAAGAAGATATTTCAGTCAACCCCCTAGATTTCCACTGGGGAGTATTAGGATCCATTCCGCTATATTGCACTAGTTCAGCAGCTACCTCCCAATTTTTTATTGCCTGACTCAATAGTGAAGGACATTTACTGTATGTGACAATTGCCCTGCAACTAGAACTTGTATAGGAATGTGTCCCCAAGATAATTGAGAAATCAACACCTTTTCCAAATCATCAGGATCCTCCTGAATCTACATAACTGCCCCCCTGGATCTTTTTTAACACTATTACATACAAATTATACATTTTTATTAAAAAGAATTGAAACCCCTGGAGATGAGGAGGTAAATGTAAAAAGATATGCCCATCCTACCCAGGGCTTCTTTAGTGATAGTAATTTGCTAGCTATCAGATGGGTTTCATTCAAACACACAACCTCTGCTACATATTGTTTTAGTTGCTTAATAACCAGAGAGAGCTTAATCTTATCATTAAGGCCTCTCACATTCCAAGTTAATATGTTAATCAGATTACCTGCCCATTTTTAGGAAACCGGATATCCCATTGTATATTCCTAGATCCCCAACCAAAACAACTACAACAAGAAGCCAGTATTCATACCTAATCCGACAAACATAACTGCAATTGCAAGCACAAGAAATATATCCTACATCATACTGCAGCTTAAATCCGCATATCTCACTTTCACAAAGATACCGTAGGTACAATACATCACATGACATTAAAAAACAAAAAAAGAAACATACTGTTCAACCTCCCAACATGCCCCCCACCTCCAACACGTGTTTACTCCCCTATCTGAGGCATACCCATTTTATCCCCAAAATACTGTATCTAAAATCAAATGTTCACAAATTATACCAAATTATCAGTTCAATATTTACCCAAAACCTACATAATTCCTGAAATAATAGGAGTAATGAATAACAAAAGCCACCAAAGCACCGCAGGCACTCCGGCCTAACACACATATATTGTCTCTCTCAGCCGCTGTTTTATAAGCATAGTAACATAGTTATTCAGGTTGAAAAGAGACAGTTTGTCCTTCGAGTTCAACCTATATTTAATCTAATTATTAGAAGTTGTATCCTTGGATTTCTTTTTCTGCTAAAAATAGGTCCAACCCATTTTTAAACTTATCAATTAAATCAGCCAAGGCAACCCTCTCCAGCATAGAATTCCATGTCTTTACCACCCTCACTGTAAAGAAGCCCTTCCTTCGCTAGGTATGAAAAGTCCTTTCCTCTAACCTTAGTGGGTGGCCATGTGTTCTGTGTACAGATCATTTGATAAACAGATCGCCTGATAATTCCCTATATTGCCTCTTAATCTATTTAAATATTAATCAGATCTTCTCTTAGTCACCTCTTTTGTAATGTAAACATATCTAACCTGATTAACCTTTCATTAAAGTCCAATCACCTTGTGCCCTTAATCATTTTGGTAGCTCTTCTCTGAACTTTTTCTGATTCCAATATGTCTTTTTTATAGTGTGGTGCCCAGAACTGTGCATCGTATTACAAATCTGGCCGTACCAAGGATTTATATAGTGACATGATTACACTTTCTTCCCTTGTCTCCATCCCCTGTTTTATGCATGCTAATACCTTATTTTCCTTTTCTACTGCACACTCACACTGGGCACTAGTACTAAGTCCATTGTCTATGAGTACCTCCAAATCTTTCTCCATTACTGATATGCCTACCATTTCCCCATTTAATTATTAAATAGCATGTTTGTTCTTTGTCCCAAAATGCATAACTTTACATTTCTCTATATTATACCTCATATTCCACTCTGCAGCACAAACTTCCAATTTGATTAAGTAGACAGACAACATCTCTATCTGTTTTAATTAGTTTACACAATTTAGTGTCATCTGTGAAAATGGACAATTTGCTCTCAAGACTGTCCCGCAAGTAATTTATAAATATGTTAAACAGTAGAGGCCCTAATAAAGACTCTTGGGGTACACCACTTAATACTTTTGCCCTTGTGGAACATCACTTAATACTTATCATTGACCGCAAACCCTTTGCCCTATATTTTTCAACCAATTTTGGACTAAAATTGTGTTTTTTAGACCCAGCTCTCTTAGTTTAAGTATAAACCTCATGTGCGGTACCGTGTCAAAGGCTTTAGCAAAATCTAAAAATACCACATCCACTGTGTTTCCCTGGTCTAAGTTCGCACTTACTTCCTCATAGAAGCTAATTAAGTTTTATTAACAAGACCTGTCCCTCATAAACCCATGCTGGTTCTTAGTAATAATCTTGCAGGACTCTTAGTACTCCTGAATACTATCCCTTAATATACTTTGTAATATTTTCCCAACTATAGATGTCAAACTTACCGGTCTATAATTTCCAGGATGAGTTTTGCTTCCCTTTTTAAATAATGGCACTATATCTGCTATTCGCCAGTTCTTTGCTATCAATCCAGACTTAATTGTATCACTAAAGATTAAGTATAAAGGCATTGCTATTACTGAGCTTAGCCCCATTAAAACCCTAGGGTAAAAGTCATCCAGGCCAGGAGATTTATTGGTCTTAATTTATAGATATATATTTGACTGGGTGGTATTCATGTGACCGGCAGTTGGGAGACTGATGGTCACATGACCTCCACCAACATTCCGCCCCCTCACTATCCTGATGGTCAGCATGCTGACCAACAGGGATTATTTCCACTCATGGGTATCCATGACACCCATAGAGTGGGAATAGAACCCATGGTGACCACAGGTTGCCACCAAGCCCGCAGCGTGGTGGGTGTAGCGAGCCCCAAGGGGCTTGCTGCACTCGCCTTTCCCCACTGGGATCCTGGCATTGTTATGCTGCCAGGATCCCGGCATCGGTATGCAGACAGGCTGTCTCCTGACCGCTGGTCAGCCATACTACACCTTATTTGACCCACTCTTTTTGTACATCAGCTGTGAAATTAAGAAATACTGAAATTATGATCTCATTACATTCTAAGGGGCCTTTACTATGGTCCAAGCATAGCACAGTATCACAGTCCTGAAAATTTTAATATCTAGCAGTAAGCGTATGTGGTGGAGCAACAGGAGGCAGAGGCTGGAATGGTAAGTAGTGAGCCCTCTCGAATGTGAATTGTGCTGATAAGGAATCTTTTCCATATTGTCTGTACAGCATATTTTCTAAAAAGCACTCCATATATCCCCCCCTCTGCTCATTCTGGTAAGCCTACAAAGCGCACATTGTTGAGGCATAGCCGAACTTTAATATCTGACAATTTTTCTGCATTCCAGAAAGTTGGTTGGTTAAGGATTTACCCTGAGCCTGTAATGGGCCCTGTTTGTCTTCCAAATTAGATATGTGTGTCTCAGTCTTGCCAACCCTCTCTCGCACCTTCTGCAAATCTTGCAAAAGCAAGTATATATCTGATTGTACTTTACAAAATTTTTTTTGATAGGCATTGCTTACGCGAATTAACTGCCTCTAATAGTTGTTGTAATGTAACTTCCATAGAGTTCTAAGAACTGTGGTGCAGATACAATTGAATTACTTGGTGAGGTAGGTACATGGGGCTCAGTACTGGAACAAGACTGATTTGCTTATGAACGTACATATTTTCTAACTTTGCTGCTGCTGCAGTTTGCCCTGCATTCCCCAAAATGGCAGAGGAGATATCCTTAATCAGAAGGCCTCCAATATATGTGAAATAGATCACTACAGCACCCTGATTGCATTTCAGAGATTTTTTCAGTTCAGAGCCTCCAATTGCAACAAACAATAATATAGCAGTGCCAGTAATTCAGAAAACTCACATAGCCAAGAGAGCGTTCAAATCAGTTTTTACAAGATGTCAGTCATGGCTCTCTTTAACAGCACACAGACAGGTGTCAGCTATTCAACGTGCTGCCCTCTCAGATGCAGGAGCACCAGTATACTGGAGCTGGGCAGCTGCAGCACTCCAAACCCGGAGACGCCAGCCCGAACCCTGAGGGTGTAGAGACCAGTGGACTGCAGGGACAGGAAGCCACCACCATCCTGATCAACCGAACCACCAGAACACCAGTGGAGAATTCAGAGGCACCGGAGTCAGGTACCTGGGGAAATAGTCTGTATTAGAGTCGGGGAGAGAGGCAGCCAGGAAGTTCATGCCAAAGAGCCCTCAGATATTGTCCTATTCCTGCTCTGCTGTGGCCACACACCCTACTTTTTCATCTATCTTTAATTTACTTGACATATTTGCCTTTAGCTAGGAGTACACAAGCTTGCAGGATGCAAAATTACTAATGTACCACACACATGCTGAACTCTACCTAAGCAAATGTCCCAGTCACAGTGACAACTAATAATAAATCTTCTTTTCAGAATAACCTGAATATAACATGCAGAACAAGACTTATATTACAGAATTTAACTTGGTGTCATTTTCTGCAAAATCTAAATATACATCACTATCTGCCAGTGTATTATTCTTCCTATTTGTATTTGGAGTGATTATTAATGGTAGTATAATTACAGGGATATATATGGATGATCAGTTACACACCCCCATGTATTTATTTCTCTGTAACCTGGCCTTAGTAGATATCTGATATACAACCACTACTGTCCCTAACCTGCTGTACATGTTACTATCTGGTGATAATACAGTGTCCTTCATACAATGTCTCACTCAGATGTACTTTTATTTTTTGGCTGGTGGCACAGAAGATACTCTAATATTCATTATGGCATATGACCGATATGTTGCTATATGTGATCCTTTGCACTATCACCATATCTTAAATAGAAAACACTGCATCTTATTGGCATCTGGCACTTGGACAGTAGGATTCTTAAACGCATTTTTGATAACAATTCAAGCCTCACGTTTGTTCTTCTGCCAGTCCCGTACCATAAACCAGTTTTTCTGTGAGCCCAAAGCTCTGATTAACATCTCCTGTACTGGCAATGAAGAGTTTTATATTGTCATATATCTGGAATTTTTTATATTTGGATTTTTCCCAGGGATGTTCTGTTTCACATCTTATATAAAAATTATCAGGGTCATCTTACAGATAAAATCTAAAGAAGAAAGAAAGAAAGCCTTCTCCACCTGCTCATCCCACCTCACCGTTGTAATTTTGTACTATATGGCAGGTTTATGTGCATACATGATGCCAACATCAGAATCTTCTCATGTCCTAAAACAGGTCCTAACAGCAGTGGTTGCAGTTGTCACACCTATGATCAATCCTCTCATCTACAGTCTACGGAACAAAGATTTGAACTGTTCTTTGCTGAAACTACTGGGGATACATGTAAATGTTAAAAAAGTGTAACATTAAAGTGAATTTAAATCTGAAGGAGCTTAAGGCACTGTTATCACATTAATCCACTATTATCACTTTAACTTTTTAAGTTTATTAATAAAAAAACAAAAACGATTTAGATTTGACACAGGCTCTTTTATATTGGGAAACATAAATAAAGCCCTCTAAATATAGATAGTTAGCTTTTATTACACATTGACTTTAAAGAAAGTTGCTTCCAAAATAACTATATATATATATATGTGAATATGGCTTAGTACTGCAGTTCCGTAAGTAGTTTAGAACAGTGGTTCTCAACCTCGGTCCTCAAGTACCCACAACAGTTCATGTTTTCCAGGTCTCCTCACAGGATTGCAAGTGAAATTATTTGCTCCGTCTGTGGTTCTTTTAAAATGTGTCAGCAAGTAATGACTACACCTGTTCAATTGCTAGGTGATATGGAAAACATGAACTGTTGGGGGTACTTGAAGACCAAGGTTGAGAACCACTGGTTTAGAAGATACTGCATTGGATACAGTAAGAGAAAAGAAGACACTTGTTGGGGGCTGTCTTAATTTTGATAAATTCTGTAGTATATTAAAACATACTCTGACAACGGAAACCCAGAAATGATTCCCAGAAGAAAAAAGTTCCTTTGTGGAGCACTCTTTTATGTATATTATTAGTTGATAATTTAATAAAACATAACTTTTATTCACTCTTATTTATAAAAACTTACTTAGCATGATCATACATTACAAATATAACAAACATTTATATAAAAATATATAGGAATATAATGCGCTCACCAAATAATAATGGTGGTGGTGGTATTTTAGAGCATCAAACGGTTGAATACATATGACACATCAATACACCAATAATGAAACTTTGATTGTAGAGCTTTGAATGCTATCTCATAGTCATCTCCAGCTAATGATACCCTTGAAAATAATCTTGGTAATTTCACATATAGTTCCTTCATATGCTGTCTGTTAGTAATAACATGCAAAAATTCTGGACACTATATCACAGGTACTGCTTTTGAGCATGTTATCAAAATTGGATAATAGATATATACATTACCCAGAAAATCAACGTTGCTACTAATTCCTTATAGCATTTATTGTGATAACATGGCTTCCATGCCCTCTCCCTTAAATGGTATAGGATGCAAATTTCAATGCACACAGATAGGATAGAAAGGAACAGCGTGAGGTATGCCACCCCTTCTGCTGCCGCCGTCTTCCGTGAGCGGAACATTGACTTTAAAGAAAGTTGCTACCAAAATAACTATATATATATATATGTGAATATGGCCTAGTACTGCAGTTCCATAAGTAGTTTAGAACAGTGGTTCTCAACCTCGGTCCTCAAGTACCCACAACAGTTCATGTTTTCCAGGTCTCCTCACAGGATTGCAAGTGAAATAATTTGCTCCACCTGTGGTTCTTTTAAAATGTGTCAGCAAGTAATGACTACACCTGTTCAATTTCTAGGTGATATGGAAAACATGAACTGTTGGGGGTACTTGAAAACCAAGGTTGAGAACCACTGGTTTAGAAGATACTGCATTGGACACAGTAAGAGAAAAGTAGGCACTTGTTGGGGGCTGTCTTAATTTTGATAAATTCTGTAGTATGTTAAAACATAACTTTTATAATGTCATCTAAAAATAAAAACTAATTTCCCTTGGGACATTATTGAGGGAACAGAGTTAGCACGGTTACAGAAGATGAGCCAGGAGCTGCATCCAGATGCATGCACCGTGCAAAGTTGTGATCTCCGCTCCAGGGCCCTAATTCCGAGTTGACTGCTCACTAGCTGCTTTCAGCAGCAGTGCAAACGCTAGGCAACCGCCCTCTGGGAGTGTATCTTAGCTTAGCAGAAGTGCAAACGAAAGGTTAGCAGAACTGCTCGTAAAATTTTTCATGCAGCTTCTGAGCAGCTCCAGACCTACTTTTACCTTGCGGTCACTTCACTCAGTTTAGTTACTGCTTTGACATCACAAACACGCCCTGCGCTTGGCCAGCCACTCCCCCGTTTCCCTAGGCACACCTGTGTTTTTACCAGATACGCCTGCATTTTTTAGCACACTCCCGGAAAATGGCCAGTTACCACCCATAAACACCCAATTACTATCAATCACTCACCGATCAGCAGAGCGACAGAAAAGCGTAGCTCGACCTTGTGTAAAACTACATAGTTTTGTGTGAAAGTACTTCGCGCGTGCGTACTGCAGCCCATACGCATGCATAGAAATGCCGCTTTTTCACCTAATCGCCGTGCTGTGACCGAAAACAGCTGGCGATCAACTCGGAATGAGGGCCCATGTGCCTGATCATCATATGGCAATACCACTGGACTTATACCTGTGAGCTATCAGTATCCATATATCCTGAGGAGAATTAATGCTGAATAAACTTATGTACATCTAGCATTGTACTATTATCTAACCCCACACACTGAATATATCAGGGGTTTAGTGTCAAAATAAACTGACTAATAAACTCACAGGGTTTTCACCTTATATGTAACATTCTGTGACTCAGAATAACATGGATACATTGCTGTTACCTTGATGTCAATAAATCCAATGTGGATACATTCGTATAACTGTGAATTGTGTTAAAAAGATACACTGTGGAATATAAAGATAACTACAGTGTACAGATTGACAAATTAATTGCAGCTGCACGGTGACTCCCACCTTAATATTGGCAATTTCGGAGGACTATTATAGATATCTCCTGACAGTTTATAGTACAACCTTGAATACAGTAGCTTAACCCGGATATAGAGTGAACAGCAATCACGGACTAGGCTCTTACACTTATTAGCAGTTATATCCACACTGATAGGACAAGATTGATGTTAAGGACCTAATTAATACTCACTCCCCAATTTTGAAATACAAGAGTCCTAGATCATAAGAGAAGTGATTTGGGTGTATTCTAATCGATCACACATATGCGTATTGAGGTTAACGGCATATTTAACCTAATATAAGACATATTATTATTGTGATTTACAGTAGAGTTACTGATTTTTTAATCAGCTATTATTACATATTAGGAGTGTTCATCGACATCCCGGCACTTTATTTTATTATTCTTTCCTTTTTTCTTACCTATTATCTATCTTTTAATATTTCGCTTTTTAATATTAATAGGTGGGGAATTATTTTCATTTAGATATACCTAATAAAAGTTACTTTTTAAGCTTTATTGTTGAATCTTATCGACTTGATGCACCATAACGCTACCCTTTTCCTTTTCTTCTGTAACGTAGTGGTCTAACAGGTAGCAGGTAGCACCCTTCCTTCTATACTAAGATTTCTATTTAGGTTAAGAATCTGAATGGGAGGTAATTGTCGAATTGACCTGTGCGGGAACATTTGTGTTTTTGTTCCACTAAGCTAAAATACACTCCCAGTGGGAGGCGGCATAGCGTTTGCATGGCTGCTAAAAACTGCTAGCGAGCGAACAACTCGGAATGACCACCTTTTTCCCTCCTGGAGAGGGTCATGTTGGGAGGTATGCATATGCCTCAGGACATTGTGATTTAACCAGTCATTTTCTGGAAGTTTATCAACACAAGGACTGTGCATAATTCTGTGAAAATGTCTTTTAAGAGCCAATATACAAAATCCACCTTTAGAAGGAAAGATCATTTAAGACCATGGTTCAGTATTTTATATATGTGTGATGTTTTTTTTTAGATATTTCTGCTTTTAGAAATTGGTATTGTGAAAAACAGGTTGTTTTTGTGATATTTTTATACTGAATATTCATACAATTGAAAAATAAAAAAACATATTGTATGGTTTATTCAGATATCATACTCCAGTCCAGACTGTTTTTTTAGTAATAGCGCAAAACTCTCAAAATTCACTTTCTTTTCTTTGTAATGGACAAAAGGGAGACAAGATCCATTTTAGGGATGAGCGGGTTCGGTTTCCTGAGAACCGAACCCTACCGAACATCATGTCCCGAGCCCGGATCTGAGCGCGGCTCCGGTTTTCCCACCAGACTCGAAAACCAGAACAAGGCAAAACGTCATCATCCTGCTGTCAGATTCTCGCGGGTTTTGGATTCCATATAAGGAGCCGCGTGTCAACTCTATTTTCACTCCAGTCCTGGAGAGTGTAGCGATAGGACATGTCTTTCTCCTCAGTGTCTGTCTGTGCGGGAAAGTGGTGTGACGACTTGCTCTGTCTTATGTGTCATTCCAGTGCTGTCTTGTGCTGCATCAGTCCAGTGCTGGTGTCCATGTAATGCATCAGTCCAGTCACAGTGGTGGTGTCCTCTGCTGCCATATGTCCAGTGCTGCTGTATACTGTAAGTCCAGTTCATTGCAAAGGTGCTGTGTTGTCCTGCATAAGTCCAGTGGTGGAGTCCCTGTAATGCATCAGCACAGTCACAGTGGTGGTGTCCTCTGCTGCCATATGTCCAGTGCTGCTGTATAAGTCCAGTCCAGTGCAGTGGAGATGTGTTGCCCTGCATCAGTCCAGTGGTGGTGTCCCTGTGTTGCCATAAGTCCTGTGATACTGCTGCATAAGTCCAGTGGTACTGCCACATAAGTGGTATTACTGCTGTATAAGTCCAGTGGAACTGCCGTATAAGTTCAGTGATACTGCCATATAAGTCCAGTGGTACTGCCATATAAGTCCAGTGGTATTACTGCTGTATAAGTCCAGTGATACTACTGTATAAGTCCAGTGGTACTACTGTATAAGTCCAGTGGTACTGCCATTTAAGTCCTGTCTAGTGGAACTGCCGTATAAGTCCAGTGGTACTGCCATATATGTCCAGTGGTACTGCCATATAAGTCCAGTGGTACTGCCGTATAAGTCCAGTGATACTGCCGTATAAGTCCAGTGATACTGCCGAATAAGTCCAGTGGTACTGCCATATAAGTTCAGTGGTACTACCTTATAAGTCCAGTGATACTGCCGTATAAGTCCAGTGGTACTGCTGTAAAAGTCTAGTCCAGTAGTATTGCAGTATAAGTGCAGTGATACTGCCATATAAGTCCAGTGGTACTGCCGTATAAGTACAAACATACTGCCATATACATCCAGTGGTACTGCAGTATAAGTCCAGTGGTACTCATGTATAATTCCAATGGGATTGCCATATAAGTCCAGTGATACTGCAGTATTAGTCCAGTGGTACTGCCGTATAAGTCCAGTGATACTGCCATTTAAGTCCAATCCAGTGGTACTGCCATTAAAGTCCAGTCCAGTGATACTGCCATATAAGCCCAGTGGTACTGCCATATAAGTCCAGTGGTACTGCCAGTAAAGTCCAGTCCAGTGGTACTTCCATAAAAGTGCAGTGATACTGCTGTATAAGTCCAGTGGTACTGCCATATAAGTCCAGTGGTACTGCCGTATAAGTCCAGTCCAGTGGTATTGCTGTATAAGTGCAGTGATGATGTCATATACATTCAGTTTTACTGCCGCATAAGTCCAGTGGTACTACTGTATAAATCCAGTGGTGCTGACATATAAGTCCAGTGGTATTGCCATGTAAGTCCAGTGGTACTGCCATATAAGTCCATTGGTACTGCCAAATAAGTCCAGTGGTACTGCCATATAAGTCCAGTGGTACTGCCGTATAAGTACAATGATACTGCAATATACGTCCAGTGGTACTACCATTTAAATCCAGTGGTACTGAAGTATAAGTCCAGTGGTATTGCCATATAAATCCAGTGATACTGCAGTATAAGTCCAGTGGTACTGCCATTAAAGTCCAGTCCGGTGGTACTGCCATTTAAGTCTAGTCCGGTGGTACTGCCATTGAAGTCCAGTCCAGTGGTAAAGCTGTATAAGTCCAGTGGTAATGCCATATAAATCCAGTGGCACTGCCATTTAAGTCCAGTCCAGTGGTACTGCCGTATAAGTGTAGCGACACTGCCATATAAGTCCAGTGATTCTGCCGTATACGTCCAGTGGTACTGCCGTATACGTCCAGTGGTACTGCCGTATAAGTCCACTGGTACTGCTATATAAGTCCAATCCAGTGGTATTGCGGTATAAGTGCAGTGATCCTGCCATACAAGTCCAATGGTACTGCCATATACAGTAAGTACAGAGATACTACAGTATAAGTCCAGTACTGCCATATTAGTCCAGTGATACTGACGTAAAAGTCCAGTGGTATTGCCGTAGAAATTCAGTGATACTGTAGTTTAAGTCCATTGGTACTGCCATATAAGTCTTGTGGTACTGCTGAATAAGTCCAGTGGTACTGCCATGTAAGTCCAGTGATATTGCCGTATAAGTCCAGTGGTACTGCCGTATAAGTCCAGAGGTACTACCTTATACGCACAGTGATACTGTTGTATAAGTCCAGTGGTACTGCCATATAAGTCCAGTGGTACTGTCGTATACGTCCAGTGGTACTGCTGCATAAATCAAGTGATACTGCCATATAAGGCCAGTGGTACTGCCATATAAGTCCAATGGTATTACTGCCATATAAGTCCAGTGATACTGCCATATAAGTCCAGTGGTACTGGCGTATAAGTCCAGTGGGACTGCCGTATAAGACCAGTGATACTGCCATATAAGTCCAGTGGTACTACTGTATAAGTCCAGTGGTACTGTAGTGTAAGTCCAGTCCAGTGGTACTGCCATATAAGTCCAATGGTACTGCCGTATATGTTCAGTGATACTTCCGTATAAGTCCAATGGTACTGCCGTATAAGTCTAGTGGTACTGCCGTGTAAGTCCAGTGATACTGCCATATAAGTCCTGGGATAATGCTTTATAAGTCCAGTGCTACTGCCGTATAAGTCCAATGATACTGCTGAATAAGTTCAGTGGTACTGCCGTATAAGTTTATGGGTACAGCCGTGTAAGTCTAGTGGTGCTGTCCTGTGCTGTATATTCTTTACTCCAAATAAAGGAGTTACTAATATTTAATCCAAATACATTTTTACATTGTTTGCCCTGTGTAAGTTTAGGGGTACTCTCTTTTATGCCGCATATTGTTATATAACTCCGTCCAAATGAAAGGGTTATTATTATCAAAATTATTTTTACTTGCTTTGCCGTGTCTGTGTTGTTTAGGGGTACACTCTCCTGTGCCACCAATATTGTGCGTGTATTACATCTGGGCAAATTGAAGCATGTCCCATGTTCTGCACATACAATTAATTTGGTGGTGCATAACTTTTTGAGAAATGACAGGGGCGTGCAGGAAATGCTGTCGGTGCCCTGAAAAATTGCGGGCCACTTTCAACATTCAGCCTCTGCCTGCCACTCTTAGATGGGCCAGGTGTTTGTGCCGCACACTTGTGTCGCTTATTTTAGTCATCCAGCAACCTCGATGCACCTCTTTTTCTTCTTTGCATCATGTGCTGTTTGGGGACTAGTTTTTTTAAGTGCCATCCTATCTGCCACTGCAGTGCCACTCCTAGGTGAGCCAGGTGTTTGTGCCGCACACTTGGGTCGCTTAGATTAGTCATCCAGCAACCTTAGTCCAACCTTTTGGCCTAAAAACAATATTGTGAGGTGTGAGGTGTTCAGAATAGACTGGAAATGAGTGGAAATGAATGTTATTGGGGTTAATAATACCGTAGGATCAAAATTACCTCCAAGTTCTGTGAATTTAGTTGTTTTTGTGTTTTTTTCAAAAATCATCCAGATCTAAAACCAAAACCCGAAAGGGTGGTTTTGACAAAACCAATCCAGATCCAAAACACGAGCGAGAATTCAGATCCAAATCTAAAACACAAATCACGAAAAGTGCCTGCCACACATCTCTAATCCATATGGAGTTTGGGACACATTCTGTCTGCCCACTGTTACCTCTCTTATTCAGTATTGCTTTAGAATTCCTACTGCACATACAGTGCTACATACAGTAGTTGGAGGACATTTACACGTATCCATATTGAAAAAAAAGGAAATTAAATCTTTAGCCTTTGTGAATGTTGTACTTTCATACTTTCCAAGCCATGAATATTGATCATGACAATACTTCAAAGAACGAAACAGAAATCATATAGAGTGACAAATCCATTGCAATGCTGCTTGCAGCAAACTGTAGGCATCCAGCTGGCCTGACAGGCTCCAATGCTTTTCTCACTCCCCTCTCCACCTCAAGGGGGCACAGGGGCCTGTCCCTTCTAGTACCTTCCTATCTCGAGGTGCTGTTCGAAACCCCCCTTTTCAGTTTTCCCGCTGCCTGCGTGGAGTGCGCCCAAACTCCTCCGGCTTTTGAAGGTTCGTTTATCCTTTTATTTTTATCTATTAATTTTATTTTTGCTCATTTTTTGAATGAAAAAGACAAAAATTGTGGATATTTTGCGGAAATATGTAGGATTGTTTTTTGTTTCATATTTTCTGCTGAAATGGCCAGTAAAACCTACGATTTCTCTCTTTGTATGTCCTAATGAAGGCCACTGATCACTTTAAGAGCATTAGAATTGAGTTAATTAGGTGATAATGGTGATTTTCTAAAATGCGGCTGTCATGCGCACTGCGCCTGAAACCGGGATTCCTAGAGGTGCGCCTTAAGCATAACCTTGGCTCTTCATTTTTTAACTGAACAATGAAAAAGCAGGCAGCAGCTGCCATAATAATTGAATAACTGAATACGTTTTCTTTGTAAAGGTTGTTGTATTATTTTTTTATTAACCATTGTCCAGTTTTAAATAAAATAATACTATATTATTACTGTTAGTTCCTTCTTTTTTATTTTTTATCTGTTTGGATGTGTCAGGTGAGGGGAACCACAGAGGCATGAAAAAGCTGTGAGAAAATAAAATTATTAAGTGCATTAACTTTCAAGATGTATTGGTGTATTATCAGGTAGAAGTCTGAGAAATTTGTTGCACTTTTTTTAATCAAAAAAGAAAAAGAAAAAGGGTAGCGTTGTGGTGCCCCTGTGCACCGCAACGCTACCCTTTTTCTTTTTTGATTAAATATCGACCTCTTAGGTAGCAGGTAGCACGTCCCCTCATGCAGATATCTAGATCTCTATATTAATATGTTATATGGGGATTAGGTCATACCATACCGGTGCGGAAACATTTGTTTTTGTTTGTATAAATTTGTTGCCCTGCCCTAAACTACTGTATACAGTATTCCATCATATCTGTAGAAATTAATTTTCTGGCTACCGGTAACCTTTTTCTGCCACTATCATGGCCAGGCGATAGCATAAGGTATACAGTCCAATACATTATGGACCATGTTAAAATTTTGGCACATTTTACATCTGTTTTTTTTTCTCTGCAATACAGATTTTGCAGAATGCCAAACTGGTTACATTTTAACTTTCATATCTTTATCTTGACTGAGGGCCTTTCTTCCCATTGGCATGATGTGCTAGGCAATGCTATGTTTTATCAAGTCTTGTAATGACTTAAACAATATTAAGATTATGTATTTAAGAAGTGCATTTATGCCCCAGTATCTATCATCTTTTATCAGGGCATTTTGTGGCAATAAGAAATTAATATTCACCACTCTTGCACACAGCCCCAATTGCTGGTATACAACTGCTCTTAAAAGTTTACATGTCAGACTAATTTAGGCAGATAGATTTGAGAAAGGGGAAAGTTCATTTAAGCAGCGAGCCATTCACATTTGAAATTATAACGGCGCCAGGAGAGTGAATATCCCTTTACAGTGGATGACACAAAGCTGTGGGAAGTTCCACCCAAGAAGTTTGCTCCTATCATGAAATTAGTCTGTTTCTCTTTAAGATCCATGAGACAACTAAACCGAATCTGTTCTAAAATCTAACTTTTCTCTTTCTGGGGTCTCCCTGTAAACTATTCTGGCTAGCACCTGGGTAATTAAGGTTATTGGATGTCCAAGTGCTTGAGGGATTCCAGTTAGGAGATCCATCTGGGACTATTTCATTAGCTGAACAAAAGCATGGAGTATTTGGCCTACATGGGGGATGCTTTATTAGATTCCATCAAGGTACAGTTTTGTATATCCGCCTTGGAAGTTTCAGACAGATGTTCTTTATGGCTTTGAGCATGGAATGCTGACCCTGAATACAAACGTACTTTGGAAGCACTTCCAACTGTAGGTGATTTTTTAGTTTCAGAACTTACACAAATTATTTCCCAGGCTATGGGAGGCAAGAACCCTTACCTTCCAGTTTTAGCTCCCAAAGCCAAGTCTCCCAGGTCCCGTTCCTTTCAGATACAAGGGAGAGTAAACTTTCATGCTTTCAGAGGCACTTCAAGAGCTTCCTTTTGAGAAGCATTCAGAGAAAACGGTAACATATATACCTATTGCCCTGTGGTTAAGGCACCATAAAAACATTATGCTTGATGGTTTGAGGACTTTAGTCAATGTGGTGGGAGCCCATTTACTCAGGATTCAAGAGGTCTTGATTAAATCCAGCCTGGACCATTGGGTGAGCAGAAATGTATCCAGAAGTTACATGCTGGACCTAGAGGTCCAGTCCACAACATTTTTTTGATACTTCTGTTCCTCAGAGTCAGTTCTCTGAATTCTCTGAGTAGTTTTGTTCAAGAGCAGGTCCATCATTTAAGCGGTCTCTTCTCTTTTAGATTTTGGGGGTAATTATTTCAGTCTCTGTAGACCAACAGGTCCAGGGTTTTATTTAAATCTTTTCTTGGTGGACAATCCGGATGGGTACTCTCATCCAATTCTAAATCTAAAGTGGTTAAACCCTTTCCTTCACCTGGAAACATTCAAGATTGATTCAGTACTATCGCTCATCAACTCCATGGAGGAGGGAGAATATAAGGAGTCCATAGACGTAAAGGTCACATATTTACATATGCCTGTTTGGAAGGGACATTATCATCTACTGAGATTTGCAGTAGGTCACTTGCACTTTCAGTTTCCAGCCCTGCCCTTTTAGTCTGTGGCTCACAAAGTCATGACTCACATGATTTCTCTACTCAGATGATTGGGCATCATCTTCAATTAATGTTGGACACAATTCAGAATTTTAGATGGTTGGTAAACTTTCCAAAATCCAAACTAAGTCCTTTCCAAACAATGGTGTTTTAGGTTTCCTTTTTGTCACTCAGTGTCAGGTTTTTTCTCCCACAAGAGAAAGTTCAGATATATCCAGTCAGGATTGAGAGCTCTTTTGTTACTTTCAAGAGTCTCGATTCTCATAGATATATTGTAAAGATAGTGTCATCATTTGAAGTATTCCAATTTTGCCAGATTTCATATGAGGCCGCCGCAAAACCAATTGCTTCATTGTTGGTTGAAAACAGATGTTTGACTGGACAGTTTCATCAGTCACTTCTCTGGTGCCTTTGAAGCCCAAATCTGACCTGGGGTTCCCTGCTGTCAGTTTGAAATTGGGTGATTGTCATCAAACAAACATCTGCCAGGGCAATGGTTGGCATAGGAATTCACACTTCCAATCATAATTATGGAATTGAGGGCAATTCATTTGACCTTGGAACAGGAACAGTCCTTTTTACAAGACCTACTGGTGCAGATCCAAACAGACAATGCCATGGCAGTGGCTTACATCAACAAACAGGGTGGCACATGCAGTTGGCACATAATACGTCAAGATCTGCTTAATAAAGGTCCATATTTACACTCTGATTTGCATCATTTGGCTTTGACGGCTTAGTTCTTGAAACCAAGATCCTGAGAGCTAAAACGTTTTCCTGTCCAGTGGTTAGGACCATGTTTCAGGGCTGCAAACCAGTAACTAACTGAATTTATCAATGAGTGTGAAAGTTACATGTTTTCTGGTGCAAGCATCAAAAATGGCAGCCAGAAGTTTTTGTGTTTTTCCCACATTTTGTCTTTTCTCAAGGAAGGTCTGTCTAAAGGGCTTTGTTTATCGTCTCTTAACCACTTATCTGATGATTTTTTGCCAAAAAATGCTCAGAAATTGTTATTTTTTATGAGTGAATTAGGTGAAAACATGAGTTTAACGCTATGCAAAATGATTTTAGTTAAAAAAAGAAATATTTTCTTAATGTTTTAAAAAAAATTCCCAAACATTGAATCATTGGTTGGGAACATTACAACCATCGGAACATCGGTAACATTGCGATCATTGTGATTTTACCTTTTAGAGCCCTGACAGTCGCCAGGTACACGGGGGGGGGGGGGTAGCGGCTGGGGGTGACTTGGGGGAGTTGTTTTACACTTCCCCAGTGGCTGCCATTGTCTGCAGCCACTGGGAGGAATCCTATCATTCTGACCAATCAGCAATGATCGGCAGCACGGCAATCAATAGTGGAGAGTGTAGTGAGGCAGAGGAACCTTCCAGTCCCTCTGTAAGCAGATGCTGAGGGAAGTTTTCCTTCCCTGTCGCTGCTAGCACTGTTTTCTGACTGGTCGCATCCTGTTTGACCAGGTCAGATAAATCACTGATGCGACCATACCAGGCAACTGGTTAAGGGACAGGTATCGACTCTATCAATCCTTTTTCAAAGGAGGTTGGCTAATAAACCAAAAGGACAAACTTTCTTCCAGGGGGATCTTCATATCCAGCCTCCTTATGTACCACTAGTTCATTCTTGAAACTTAGATTTAATGTTGGAAGCATTACAGAAGGCTCCTTTTGAGCCACTTGAGTCTATGGAATTGCATTACCTCTTTAAAGGTTGTGTTTGCTTTGGCAATTTCTTCAGCCACAAAAGTTTTGGAGTTGACGGCTCTTTCCTGTAACCCTCTGCTCATATTTCATTCAAATATTGTGATTTTATCCACAAAACCATAATTTCTTCCAAAGGTAGTGTCCAAGTTTCATATGTAACAGGAAATTCTCCTTTCGGAATTTAGGCAGGATTTGGCCTTTGAGGATGGTTCATCCTCAGCACTTTTGGATGTGGTTTATGGTTTACACATTTACCTGGATTGTACGGTATCTCCCAAAACAAGGTTGGCCAGCATCTAAGGCATCTATTGCTAGATGGGTCACTTCAGCTATTCATCAGGTATATGTATCATCAGATTTGATGGTTCCATTTGCCATTTGGGTCCACTTGACTCATGCTCTGTCAGGACATGTTGGGCTGTACGGTAAGGTGCATCTGTGTAACAGTCATACAGGGCAGTAAGCTGGTCATCTGTACACATCTTCACCAAATTAAACCAATTCCATATGTTTGGATAGTGTGACACCAGTGTTGGGCATAAGATTCTGTGAGCAGCTGGTTCAGATGCTCCCCCTCCATGATTTGCTTGTTATGGGAAATCCCAGAGTAATGAAGTGTTCCCTAGATGGATGATAGAGGAAATCTGATTTTTTTTTACTCACCATAAAATCCCTTCTTCGAAGTCCATCTGGGGAATGCTAAGCTCCCTGTTGTCTGTTTTTCCATACCAGTTTTTCCTATTATCATTGTAAATTGTATGATGTAGTCATAGTTCTTTTCATTTTTTTCTGCCGGGCGGTTGTGCTAAATGTGGATGAAGGGGCTGCCGGAAGGGGAGGGGTAATGCAGAGGAGGGAGTCAGCAGTTAACTATTATAGTGCCTCAGTCCAGAGTACATATGCATAACCCAGAGTAATGAAGCGTCCCCAGATGTACTTCGAGGAAGGAATTTTACGGGGAGTAAAAAAATCCAATTTTTCACACACTTGTGCATGCATGTATGAACATTGGAGTGCCACAGTATTATTGTAGCACACCACAGTGTTGCACAGGTTAGCCTAAGAAGTCCTTGACATCCTCAGCTTATGCTTAAAGCACTTAAAGCTACACCTGGCATTCTTAGCAGAGCACCAAAGGACCCACTAGTCTAGAGATTTGATAAAATAGATGATCCGGAGTGAAGAGGAGAGGAGACCTGTGTCTTGGCTCTCACCATATTCAAGTTGAGAGGACACATATGGCCAGTGGTGGATTCAGGGGGCACCAAGGCAGATGTCCCCTTGTCATTTAGGATAAGTTTTATTTATTAATTTAATAGTGGACTGCACTAAGTGCAGCAACATGGTAGGCTCCACGATATGAGTTTGCAAATGCTGTCTGTTAGCCTGTCAGCCCTCCCTCGGGCAGGTGTGAAAGATCAGTCCAGCACTGTTTCTTGCATCCTTATTTGCAGGCTTGACTTGATCCTGATTGGCCTTTCACCCTCTCCATTCTTACACTAGTCTCTTGCCCCCCCCCCCTGATGCACAGTACTGCCGTTCCTTCAATGCCATAAAAAAGCAGCCATCCAATAAACACTGTAAAGCCCGGTAGCAGCCAGAGCTGTAGCACTGCTGAGGAGGCTGCTGTGTGAGCACACGGCTGCAGTCAGTATGCAGGGCCAGGCAGGAATAAAACGGCAGCAGGTCAGATCTCCCATCCCAGTGTCTGCCCTTCTCCAGTCCAGTGTCCCTACATTACTGATCCCCCATCAGATATCACTGCCCACCACCTAGAATCCAGCAGCTAGGTCAATTACAGTGATCCCCACATTCAGCCAAGTGTTCCCCCTATCTCACTGCCTCCTTCCCATCCTGTCCAGTTTTCCATATCCATCCCACTGTCCCCATCATCTCCTAACTCCCCAATACCGGTGTCTGCCACCCTGCCAGCCCAGTGTTCCTCACCATCTCACTGACTCCCCATCCCAGTGTCTACCATCCTGAAAGCTCAGTGTCTCCCCCCTTACCTATCCCAACCATCCCACTGCATCATCTAACTGCCCCTCAGCAAGAAAATACTTGCCCTGGCATCGCCCACTGCCTCTTCCTGGCAGCACCCACTAACTCTTCCTGTCCCCATCTCCCTGTCACCCACTGCATCTCTCTAACACCATCCACTGCCTCTCCTGGCAGCACCCACTGATTCTCCATGGCATCACCTATTGCCTCTCCCTATTACCCTCTCCCTGTCACCCAATGCCTGTCCCTGACATCATCCATTTCCTCTCCCTTTCAAACTCTCCTATCACCCTCTAGCTTTCCTTGTCATCAACTGCCTCTGTCTCCCACTATCTCTCCCCTTTATCCACTACCTCACCATCTGCCTGGCCCCTGTGTTACTATCTCCCCATCACCTTCTCCCTGTCAATTAATGCATCTCCTGTCACCTTCTCCCTGCCGACCTCTGCCTCTCCTTAACATCATACACTTACTTTCCATCATCCTTTCCTGTCACCTACTACCTCTGCCTATCCCTGTCACCCACTGCCTCTCCCTTGTTTCACTATCACCTCATCACTCTCTCTCCCCAGTTACCCTCTGCCTCTCTAAGGTAACACCCTGTCCCACTCACTGCCTCTTCCATCAACTTCACCCTATCACCCACTGCCTTTCTATCTTCCACTATCTCTCCTAGTTGCCCACTGCCTCACCCTCTGCCTCTCCCCTACATCACTATCTCAACACTGCCCCCTCTCTCCTGTCACCGTCTGCCTATCCAAGGCATCAGACTGAAACTTCATATGCTTAAGTTGCATATTCCCCAATTGGCTCCCTCCTCTGCAGTGGTGAGGCTTCTTGGTCTTTACCTCAACAAAAATCATCCAATGCCTCGGCCCTAAAGGCTTCCAAATGTTTTGTTACAAAACACATGCCCAGAAGTTGGCCAGCGACTGACAGGTTTAATTATATACTTACAGGACATAAATTTCATCCTGACAGTACCTCACTTCCAAATATTTATGATACCCAAGCCCAATAAGGACCTGTTAATTAATGCAAAGTCCATGGACAACCAATCAGGTTGGATGTTGCTGAGGTAACAGCTTTTAGTAGTTTTATACCTACTGTAACTTTAATCTGTTAAACTAGATGATGCACCTCTCTACCCTTAAAGATATCCTGATCCAACAAACCATGATACCCATTAACAAAAATAAATCCTCTTGTTGCTTGCTCAGACTGAATATTATACATACTGTACAGTACATACAAATTGCTCACAGAGAGAAAATTGTCCTTAAGAATAAAAATCATCTTTTCATGTTTCCAACCTCTTTTTTAAATATTTGATTATTCCCACATCCAGAGGTGCTATTTCCCACTGGTATCTTGTATTTCAACCCACACCTCATGAGAAGTCCACTGTCTAATTACTGTACAATGGGACAGTGATCTTGGCACCACCTTCACTCCCAAGAGGTGGGAATGTATTAATATCACCTACTTTCATCTTTCTAAATTTACCAATAATATGGATATTTTTAAGTTGATTAATAGGCAATAACTCACTTCTAGTAGGTTGAATAATATGTGGCTTAAAAAACCAACTCAAAATGTTGTTATTTTATTGGAACCTTGTTGGAGGCATTGTATTTATTAGGTGATATACAGTATTTCCTGTATTCAGGGATTGCCCAGTTATCGACTTGTTTTTGATGGAGGTAATTACTTTATTTTCCCTGGTCTTATACAGTAGATACAAGTGTCCCCTAATTCTTTCCTGCCCATTTTACATTGGAATCCATTATCTACACTATCCCCAATTTGAACCGCTATGTATATATCCTTATTGAGGCATGTGCAACCTTAGCACAAAATTGTAGTCACATGTCCCTCCTCCCCTTAGAAATGGAGTTATTGTCCCATATTCTACCTCTGTTTGCTGACCAATTATGGAATAGCTTCCATGGCATTTGTATATTAAGAAGGGACTTCCTGTCCTAAACCTCCTTCTCACCCCCCAACAACCTTAGTGAAACTTGTAACCTCTCTGAGACTATGTCATCATTTATTATTTTTTCTGGTTTATTTGGCTGTTGTGGTTAGTCAGGGGCTGCCTCTAACTGGTTCTTCACAGACTGATATCATGATATCACTCAAAATGTGTCATCCGTTTCAATTTCCTGTAAAGATGTTTGTGACACTTTTGCAGTATTTCGTAATAGAAAATAAAATGTTTTTGTCATAAATCTAAAAATGTTATAATCAGCACCCAAGGGGAGAGTAAATTGGTGAACAATTCCATCAATTATGTTTGAGTCCCGAGGTAACCTGTTAAGAAATATCAAATTGCAAAGGGATCCACAACATATAAGTAAGGTTCCTTCTTTCCTGTGTCCTGTGCTCTGCTTATTTACAGGTGAGTGAGCTGTGATCCTACCACAAACCTGCAATGTGCTGCACAAATCCTTCTGTAATTTTTCTGTGGGTGTCATTGTGTAGTTTAAAATGGAGAACTTTTTAAAATTAAATATCCATAGAACACATTGTTCATTTTGGTCACAATTATATCAATAACTAAAATGTATAAAGTACTGTACATTATGCATTGAGCCCTTGTATGGCTCACCTCCCACTGTGTAACCTTCACAGTGAGCATGACATGGCTGCCTCATCTAGTACGCTTGTGGATGGGATGAAAAATACATGGACCAGATGGTTTTGTTGGGACCCTACTCTGAGCGTTAGGACACTGCAATCACCCCTTTTTGTGTCATCGCTTCTATCGGTAGACTACTGAATTCCACCAAGGGTAATCCTATGCAGTGTGCCCAAAATGGCTGCATCACCTAGTGCCTGTGTGGGTGGAATACACAACCCATGGAAGTTCTTACCCAAAATGCCTACACCAATCTTGCAATATACTTACTGTGTGATCAAGGCTTTCTTTTATGTCTGTGTGGCTTGTGTATTGCTGTATTTCTTAAATCTTCTGTATTATGTGCATTGTTTTTTATGTTTGCAAAGCGCCTTGAGTCCTGTTGGAGAAAGAGTGCTATATAAATAAAATTATTATTATTATTATTAATAATAATAATAATGATAATAATAATAATTAGAGATGAGCAGCTTCGGTTTTACTCGGATTGACTCGGTTCTCAAAATGGCATCTTATTTGCTCACGGACATCACGTGTTTTGGATAGCAATAAGAAACATCCGGATAAAACCGAACTGGCGTTAATTCTGGTGTTACATTCGAACCCGCTCATCTCTAATAATAATAAAACATATATAATCACAGGATTTTACAGAAGTAGTAAACAAACACATGAGAAAACAGAAAGGTACATACAGCATGGACAGTGCAAGGTGTATGTGGCAGGAAGCTGCAACCTCTGTGCAGCAAATTCCATATCAGATGTTCGGTGAATGCATTGTGTGTATACAGACTGCACTACAGAGACAATATGGGACTTTAATGAAAACTTTTAAAATGTTATTCCATCTTTTGTACAATTGTCTTTAGCTTTACCAGTCAGCTGTGGACCTTTCCTTATAAGATGATACTGCAGTAAGGTGCAGTACATCCTAATATAGACCTGTAGATGCGTATAGCTGACTACATTTCTGACAGCGTATATGGGAAACTCAGTGAGAAGTGCTGACTGGCATAACCGCGATGCCAGGCTGTGCACATATTGTCCAGTTATGGTTGTTTCTACATTGCAAGTTCTCACTCACACTCTCTACGGGCAATGCTGGCAGGAGGCAAAGTTCCATTCTGGAACGACACACTAGATCAATGTCGGGAAATTTATTTAAATCTACATGGCCACAGACAATTTTTTTTCTGTATTTAAAATAATGTAATTGGGTTCTACAAAAATGGTTGCTGTGCAGGACCTTGATGTATTATATATATATATATATATATATATATAGTGTAACAACACCCTTCTTCTGCGATAAAACTATTTTATTAAATATGTATCAAAATAGTAGGCTTCTACTCTCACTAAGTTCCCTGTTAGCAAGAACTAAAGTAAAAATTATACACAACAATAGTGAGTGAGCGCCCCAATGCTAAAGGTATGACTAGACCTAGATTAATTGGTCATCCAACACACCAGACTCAATATACCTCCTTATAGTCTATTTAGACAGATACTGAATGTTCCAATTTCACACTTTTATTAAAAGTAATTTTTGCATAAAATCATACCGTGATTACGGGTGGTCTTCTGTTTGCCGGCGGTCGGGCTCCCGGCGCTCAGTATACCGGCGCCGGGAGCCCGACAGCCGGCATACCGACACTTATTTTCCCTCGTGGGGGTCCACGACCCCCATAGAGGGAGAATAAAATAGTGTGGCGCGCGTAGCGCGCCACCGTGCCCGTAGCGTGGCGAGCGCAGCGAGCCCGCAAGGGGCTCATTTGCGCTCGCCAAGCTGTCGGTAAGCCGGCGGTCGGGCTCCCGGCGCCGGGATGCTGGTCGCCGGGAGCCCGACCGCCGGCCAGCCGTAGTGAACCCCGTGATTACACATGGTCACACAGGGATCACAATTGTAAGAAAAACCCTGGTAAGAAAAGCCCTCAAACTTTCCTTATCAAGTTAAAATTATTTATATTTACAAAACAAAAGAAGTGGTTTATTTTTAATTTTGTGCCACTGCTGCTAAAAATAATATAAAAAAAATGATATATAATTTTAAAAATAAAGTATAGATATTATTTTTACTAATTATTATGCTTTTACCATATACAGTTCTGCAGAATAGAGATGTTTCCTGATACCTTGCCAGTGAGTGATACAGTGTAATTAGTTACTTTCCATCAAACCTTTAGAATTAGCAATGTCTTATAAACATTCAAAATCCTTAATACTGTAGGTAGTTAACTCTCAGTAAATAATGGAATATAATTAGTGATGAGAGCAGCAAAGTGCCCAGCTGTCATTAGTTATGCCTAGTAAGGATACACAATGGTAACATACAGTGCATGTAGGCTGATTAAATTTGTGGTTTAATATGAGTTGGGAAAATATTACAGACCATAAGCATTAGTTTTTGTCTCATAATTTGTGAGAATAGATTAGGTAGGCACAGATAGGGTACACGATTAGGGAAGGGAGGAGAAACCAATCACAGATTAGCACCACAGTTATTGTCAAGACAGAACAGCTGATGATCTTTCCAAATATACATGGGCATAGTGAAAGTAAATAAAAAATAAAATAAAACAAGCCCCATTGGTTCTTTAGATTGATGAAACCACCATCACCTAGTCTTTTACTATCACTATTTTATGTGTAATATTTATCTTTAGAATGGAGGACATGAATTTTCCGGATGCAAAATTACTAATTTACCATATATGTGATCAATTAAACCCAACAAAATGTTCCCAACAGAGTTACTACTGAAAGTAATGATAATGATTTGCAGAATCACCGGAATATAGGATGGAGAACAAGACTTATATTAAAGAATTCAACTTGGTGCCTTTTTCTGGAAACTCTGGATATACATCACTAACTACTAGTGTGTTTTTCTTCCTATATGTGTTTGGAGTCCTCATCAATTCTACTATAATAGCAGTGATATATATTGATAATAAGTTACACACACCCATGTATCTATTTCTCTGTAACCTGGCCTTAGTAGACATCTGTTTTACAACCACCACTGTCCCTAACCTGCTGTACATGTTACTATCTGGAGATAATACAGTGTCCTTCATACAATGCTTCACCCAGTTATACTTTTATGCTTTGGCTGCTGGGGTAGAGGACATCCTAATATTCATTATGGCATATGACCGATATGTTGCTATATGTGATCCATTACACTATTATGTTGTCTTAAATAGGAATCACTGTATATTATTAGCATCTGCCTCTTGGATAGTAGGTTTCTTAAACTCAATTCTGTTTATAATACAAGTCTCGCACATGTCCTTCTGCCATTCTCGCACCATCCACCAGTTTTTCTGTGATGCTAAAGCTCTGATTAACATCTCCTGTGCTGGCAGTGAGGAAGTTTATATTGTTATCTATCTGGATTTTTTCATATTAGGATTTTTCCCAGCAATGTTCAGTTTAATATCATATATAAAAATTAGCAGTGTCATTTTACAGATAAAATCTAAGACTGGAAGGAAGAAAGCCTTCTCCACCTGCTCATCCCACCTCACCGTTATCATTATGTACTATATGACAGCTTTTTCTGCATACATGATGCCTCAATCAGAATCCACCAATGTCCTAGAACAGGTCTTTACAGCAGTGGACGCGGTTGTCATACCCATGATCAATCCTCTAATCTATAGTCTACGGAATAAAGAAGTGAAAAATGCTCTGCTGAGATTACTGGGGATAAATTTAAGTATTAACAAAAGATCAAGTTAAAGTGTATTTAAAGCTGAAGGAACTAAAAGCACTGTTATCACTTTGACTCTATAAATCTTTTGCTATTACATGTTTATTAATAAATAATAATTTAGATTTTACACAATACGCAAAATTAAAAGAGTATTTTTATATTATATAGACATAAAGACCTGCAAATATAGATATTTATCTTCATAACATGCTTACTGTAAAGCAAGTTGCTACTAAAAACTAAAGATGCACTTAACTGAAAAATAACATTGCATTACCAATAACTGAGAATTAAGCATGAATGACTACACAGCATAAAAAAATGTGAATGTTTAACAACTTATCACACAAAATTGCAAAACAAAATCAATTACATCTCAGGTACTTTTACAATTTTGGATGCATGTAATCACTGTAAGTTAAATAGCTAGCTATAACTACATATAAAGTTTTGTGTACACTCAAAAGGTCTATTTCCTAAGAATGGGGTGAACTTTGAATGAATTAAAAAAGCAAGAGTTTAACGTATATTAAACGCCGCTGATTCTATCTATCCAAGCCATGTAGTGATGCAGAATTTCCCTTTCTGTAGACAATAAATTTACCATGTAATTTTCTCAGTTGTGTAGCAACCATATCCTTTGGAAATGTTAATGTTTGCTGACTAATCCCCAGGGTCGGATTGGCCCATATGTCTCACCAGGAATATTCCTGGTTGGCCGACGTGTCTGTGGAGCCTGTTTTGTGTGTTGTCATGTGGCCCCACACCCCACATGACAGGCAGCCCACCGCACTCAGTACACTGCATTTTTCCCATTCATTCTGTTATTCCATCTCTGCAGTAGAGCAACTCTGCCTTCCACTGATGCTGCCATGGCTACACGATAAGTTATACCTCCTGTGCTGCCCATGTCAGGCCACTTCTACAAAATTTTACAGGGCCACTTTTAGCTCCCAATCGGCCCCTGCTCTCAGACATAACTGCAGCAAAAGACATAAGGAAGGCTGTAATTGCGTACAATCAGGCCCTACGAGGAGGGATCCTACCCACTCAACAGACATCACTCCCTCATCAGAATGCACCCCCATTAGATTTGATCAAGAACAAAAGAAGATAGGGGGCTCCTATCACACTGGCACCTATAAGCTGCCCTGAACCACGTCCCTTCCTAAAGTGTCACCACACTTATAAATAAACAATGAATACAAAAATGGTTGGAAGGAATGTGGCTCTTGGTGCTGTAACATTATAATAAAAACCTTATATGTGCATATATATAATTGTCATGCAAACAATACGTCCCTTATTGATGTGCTTCCAGGTTATTTCTTTCTTCTTTCAAAATTCATCCGATTATATTTTCCAGTGATGTGAATGATATGAAAAATAAAAATAATACATGTGTAGAACAGTCTCAATCTCTCAAAGAATTTCTTTCTTCTGTTCACTATAAAGTATTCTTTCTTTGAATAAGTGTATAAATGTTATATGGGCGTACCCCAACTCAAACTTTTCAACGTAAAGCTATATGTGTAAAGGTATCATTAATTTCCACCTCCAAACAGATGTTATTGTTCGAATTAGCATACCCCACTCACTATATTTGTAGAGTGGAGGAAGCTCATAAGGTATCTTTATCCTCTAGAGTATATACAAGTGCATACCCTACTCACAGGGTTGAGAGTGATAACATCAAGGTTTCTTTTCCCCTCGTTCTCTGATGGAAGCTGCTTGTTACTCTTCTCAATCTCCCCCAGGAATTCAGTGCCAGATATGTAAAAAATATTTAAAAAAAACAATGTGCAGACTAGAATGATAAAATAGTGCAAAGATATGTGTATTTCAGAAAAAATGGTGTCCCCACTATATGTAAACCTCTCTTTAGTCACTAAGAGAAATATATTGAAAGAAAAATATTGATTCAAGATCTCCCTTTATAGAGATATATATATGTGTATAGGATACTGCCAAAGGTATAATATACCATACCCTGCTTAAACGTGTTTCATATAACCGTAGAAGTGAGCCAATTTTTCCCTATATATAAGGGTATTGGCTTAAAATAAACATACCCCACTTACACCAAGTAGGTGGAGTGACATGCACATCATGGTATCTTTATATAAGGAAAAATTGAAAATTCCAACGGGCGTACCCCACTCACAAGTTAGGTGATTCTGACCATACACATCAAGGTTTCTTTTTGTCCTTTATCATGCAACTCTTCTGTAGGACTTCCAACCAGACGTATGTAATTCCATAGGTTAAAAAATCCACGTAAAGATAAAAAGTATTTGTATTTTATTCCAAAACAGCTCCCCACATGGGAGTATGCCAAACAACAACAACTTTTAAAACAGTCAGGTGGGTACAACAAAAATCAAAAAACAACTCACTGACACAGAAACACAAAGTTCATATCTGCAAATGTATTTCCTTTATCTTAATCCACAATTTATTTATTTTTTTTAACAATTTTTTTATTGATGTAGTATCCGATGTGTTACAGGAAAAGAAAGACAAGTCATAAATTGTGACATAGGAGGCACAGGCGTCGCATATACACAAACAAAGTAAACAAATATAATCAACATTCGACATTGATGAAAAATCAAAAGTAATTCCTAATATGAACAGCAGAACTCCAAAATGTTGTCAGGGTAACATATAAAAAGATACATAGCAGAAAAAAACAATATACATTTGCACAGAGTATCTGAAGCCTGGAAGTGATAAAAGTAAAACGATTGGTGGTTCTCCCAAAGCAATTTTCCTATCTTTTTGCAATAGTATTTCCATCCAATCCATCTTAAAGATAAAGTTGAGCTTGGCTAGGAATAGAGGCATTTTTCGGGGGCGTGGTATCCAACCAACCCTGGAGTATAGTTTTCCTCCCTGCTGCACTTGTAATCCACAATTTTTTAATTTTTCAATACACTTAATTTGCAACTTTATGGAATCGCAATGGGCAAAATAAGGTTATTATGTTAATGATAACCTGGGAAGGGGTATTTTTTTAGGACAAAAAACTTTTAGCCAATATAAGCAATTAGACATACGTATTATTATTATTATTATTATTATTATTAATAATAATAATAATAATAATAATAATAATGAAATGGAAACTTTACAGTGTCTTTAAAGTATTTTAATAATGAAAGCAATCTAGGTAATGCAATGTCAATGGGGAGTGGACCATATAACATAAATAATATAAACTCTACAAGGAAGAATGAAAAGCAGCGCTTCAAAAAGTGATAATTAAATATGCTTTCTCAGTTTAATAACAGAGGTCCATATAAGGCAAAAAATGCTTTTTCATTCTTCCTTGTATATTTTTATGTAGTGTGTGTGAACTTTGTATCTGTTCAAGAAGATACAAATATAATAAGATTTCCTTTTAAAACAATTCAACATTTGCAAAATGATCAATGTATTTTCTATATTTCTTTGAAAGAGAAAAACATTTTGAGATAATATTCATTGGAAATGAATAAATATTGTTCCACAATAATTATATAACAATTTACAAAAGAAGGTGCTTTGCTTTAGCCTATTTGCCTCAACCGGAAGTCTGCAAAATTATGGCAATGGGATGGTAAGATGATCCCCTGGCAGATATGATGATTCTACCAGGTTTTTTTTATAAGATATTGTGTACTTTGGGTACCAAGTGAAGGGGATGTGTTCAATTTACCTACAATCAAAATCTCAATGGTCAAAATTCCGACAACCATTGACCCGATGGTCAAAATACTGACAAGGTCAAAATCCCGACGTGGTCAAAATACCAACATTTAAAATCCTGACAAGGTCAAAATAACTACAATTAAATGTCAACAGGTCAAAAAGTCAACATGAGGTTTCATGATTTTATCATTAAAACCGACTTGTTCATACTTTACCATCCCAGTGGACCTGCAGTGGGAATATAATAGTGTGTCGAGTGTTGATTTTTTGACCTGTCGACATTTTAAATGTCAGGATTTTGACCTTGTTGCGATTTTGACCATGTCGGGAATTTGATCATTGGTCAATTGTTGTCGGGATTTTGACCGTCGGGATTTTAATTGTAGGTATTTAATACTAAACCCATGTGCACTATTGGTATTACTAGGAAATTAATAGTTAATGCTTGTTTGATCTTTATTGAAATAATCCCAAAATCCAGTGCCTGCTGTAGTATGTCATCCATTTCTTGTTTGAAGATAAGTGTAGGATCACCTTGTAGTTTTCTAAAGACTTTGGAATCTGTGTATTGATCTCATTTCTGTAATTATTTTTGGATTGTGTATTGTGTCGAGTCTCCCTAATCAAAGGGAATGTTTTTTATTTACATTTGCAACCACATATTTACATATCTACATTTTTACAATTTCAAATAAATAACAAGATTAACAGCATATTCCATATGTAGTTCTAAACAAGAATTAAACCAAAACTTTTACATATACCACATAATCATAAAATATATTTAAACAAGAAAATAAAAAAGGACCAGTGATAATGTTGGGATAGTGGCTGATGTCAAAGAGAACTTGTCATTCATCTTTACTTAAATTAGCTATCTGTCATGGTAAAGATTTAACTTGTTCCTGTGCATTGCCCTTAAGCATTCTGGAAAGTGTTTTTATTTATAAAAAAGGTTAAATTATTGAGGATCAAACTGTGAACGTGGCTCAGACGCAATGGGTTTCTGGTATATCAGATAGGGTTCAGAGGATATATATTTGTGCAGTCATCTTAAAAAACTCAATGTCAATGCTCTGTTGAATTTGAAAGTTCTCTGTCTGAATTGAATAGAAAATGTTGAATTGGACATCTTTGTTTAAATCTCATGGAATCTACTGATGACTCATTGGTAGATTGGAATTGGTGTTATTGTATTGTTCTAAGCTGTCTAATATGTATAGATTGGGCAATTGTTAGTCAACTGTAGTCTTGTTATTGACCATAATTAGAGTTGACCTCATTTCATTTTTCTTTTTTAAATCTATTTAATAATTTCATACAGTGTACTGTATATGATTTGGTTGTTTAGTTGTCCAACCAATATTTGTTAGAAACAGATGCCACTTCTACTTTATGAGCATCTTCAAAGGTTATTCATTTTGTTCTTGACAAATTACAGTACATTCCTTTATGGTCTCCTCGATGACCAATAGGTTAAGATCTAGTTAACATTTGCTCAGAATTGCCATCCATTTTTTCAAAAGGTTATAATTACCACCCTATGGTAGGCCCATTTTAATTCAAAATAGTCTCAAAATGTGATGACATACTATACATAATCTACTTCTCCTTTTCTCAGCTTCAGTCATTCATTGCAAATACATTATCTTCATTGGCAATATCATCCTTGTCTTCAGGTTGTTCTATAATGAATATAGTCTTCTCCTACCTCTAGGAAGCTAAAGATATCTACTATTTCAAGTTGCCTACCTGTGTTGATCTCTTTTTGTTTATCCATAGTGGTTCCCAGATGCACAGCATTGGAGACTGTGGTCAGACAGAGAAGCTGCTTCTGTCATAGGGCTGATGCAGGTTTTGAAAGTGTGACCAATGGTGGTATATAAGGATGCTCCAATCAGTACTACAGTGTATAATAATGCTTGTTCGCAAATTGTACCCTAAATAGTGCACCTAATCACGGTTGCCTCTCCTATTACTCTGTGTGGAATTAAAATGGCATGGTTCTGATGAACTAACAAGGTTCCCATGTAGTAATTTTCTCTCCCAATGTGGACCATAGGTTCCAGGCATCACCTTATGTGCTCAATCTGTTCCTACTGTATGTAGTGCACCTAAAATGGCTGCCTCACCAGGATCTTTTGTGGGTAGGATGAATGATCCTGCAACTGATTGCCTAAAATGGCTGCTACACTTTTGATTTATCTCCATGGTCTCTTCTGCATTCCTAGCAAATACAAACCTCCCTACTGTAGTATGTTTACAGTTTTTGTATTGTTTTACAATATAAACTTGTATATCATGTTTTTGCTGGGATGGTATTGGGATGCCGGCAGTCAGAATAATGATAGCGGCATCCCGATGCTTAGGATCCTGACACCTACAAGGTAAGTATGATACCCCTATCCATAACCCTCAAATCTGCAGCCTGACCCTAACCCTCCCCTTGCAGTCTAACCCTAACCCTCACCTAAACCTATCCCTCCCTCCCCTGCATCAAAACCATAACTATCCCTGGTGGTGTCTAACCCTAACACTCCCACTGCAGCCTTTCAGCAGTCCTGGCATTCTAACGTTTCGGATTTTGGGATTCCAGGGCTTGCCTTGCAATCCTGACCAGATCCTGTTGTTACTACTATTTTGAAAATGTTCTTTATACCTGTTAAGTATCTTGAGTCACATAGGAGAAAGAGTGCTACTGTATATAAATAAAATTATAATTATAATTATTATTATTATTATTACTAATGAACATCACGAAGATGATGTATAGTTGGACACATTTTGCATGAAAAACATAGGTGTAAAATGTTCCCCAATAAAAGATAACTTTGAGCAGTTTGCACTACAAGGTGCATCTCAATATACCTCCAGCTCTGCAGAGGCTATATACAGTAGGTGCTAGTTTTAAACCAGTAGAAAACAGTAACATACTGTACTGTAGTTGTCAAGGTCACTAAACAGTAAGTATAAAATAGCTGTGTACAGATCGAGCTGCTCTTATCACACCTGCAAATAGTCTTCATGCTTTGTGCCGCACGTTAGTGGGTACGTGTGAATAGTCACACACACATGATCTATAGGCGATAGCGGGTACAACAATGTGCACCTGGGCACACTAAGTCATTGCCGTAATGTGCGCAAATGTATTGTGGCTACGATGAGGGGGGGGGGGGGGGGCTACATCTGTATAATCCTGGTTTATCAGATGTGGATTCAGTGTTAGCAATAACGTCTAAAGTTACAGTAAACTATTAATACAGATGGGCAGTATGTACTAAGAATGTGGAACACATTCCACCAAACATTGCGACATCATCGTATTGGTACTAATTGCATATTCACGGACATATGCAATTAGTACTGCAAAGGACAGCTCTTCCATTAAGCCCTGGGAGTCCATCTGTGCATGCGCAGAGTAACGCTGCAGCCGCGGGGCATGCTGGGAGGGATCCAATCAGATCCCTCTCAAAGCACAGTGCAGAAAGAAGCCCATAGGCTTCTATAGGGTAATGTCAGATTTTGCTGGCATTACTCTCTGCACCAATGCCCCGAGATGCGGGGCTCAGTGCATATGTAAATGCTGTAAAAAAAAAACCAAAACAGGCTTTTTAATGTTTTTTTCTTTTAGTGCATCCCCCCCACAATCTTGTACTTTGATAAAATATCACATGCAACATACATTTTGTCTGCTACTGAATAGTGTTACTTATAAATATTGCTGTCATTATTATTCTTAATATGAATGTTTAATTATTTATTGATTATCATTAGGAACTAAAGTATAATTATCTAGAATTGAGTATTATTAATGATAGATGAAGTTGATGATAAATTGTGTATATCAATTTAACAATAATGCCAATACACAGCAGAGGAAACAGTAATTAATGTCAGTGGATTTTTTGCTGCTGCAAATATGTGATGAATCCTAATAACTCTTATAGCACATGTGTGAACAGAGTGCATGCAGAAGAGTTCCTGGGCAATGACTGAGAGATGGCTAAACTGATGCTCAAGATTGTTCATCAAGATCAGTGATTTTCAACCGCTGTGCAGCAGCACACCAGCCAAAGAGACCCGCTGCCCGCCGCAATCAATAGCCGGCTCGGGCAGCTCTGTGCACTTCTGCGAGCGGTCCGTGACCTATGGTGACTCATAGGTCATGCATGCCACGTCGCCTGGGGTGGCCGCCCGCTCATGGCCACTGCTGCTCCTCCTCCCATGCTTCCTTCTCAGCACTCATCACAGCTGCAGGTTATATATTTAAAATAAAAATATTTATGTGTGGAATTACTGTGGGTGGGGGCAAGCAATGTTTGGAATTACTGGGGGGGGCAAGCAATGTTTGGAAATACTATGCAAGGGTCAGTGAGTGGAATTATTATGGGGTCAGTGAGTGGAATTACTATGGAGGCAGTGTGTGAAAGTACTGGAGGGACAGTGTGTGAAGGAATTACTGGGGGAACAGTGTGTTGGCATTATTATGGAATTGATATGTTTTACCTACAATGGGATGCAGAGGTCAGGATTCCACTTTTTCCACTTTCACTGGCCTTCGGGATTCCGTCGTCCGTCTCCTGAATGCCGGGATCTCAACAGCTGGTGATTTAACTGCATCCCATTATTAGAAATCAGTTTTATAACTATGGGGGTGAAAGCATTTTTTTTTATTATCGCGGGACCCAATGTGTATTACTTTGGGGGCCAATGTGTTTATACTACTGTGGTGGCCAGTGTGTTTGTTTAATTACTGTGGGGGCCAATGTGTTTTTTTCCCCTGTGGGCCACTGATGGTGTGCCTTGCCAATTTTAAAGTCTTGTCAGTGTGCTGCGAGTTGAAAAAAGTTGAAAATCACTGATATAGATGGTAAATCTGCACTTGTTATATGGCTTTTTCAAATTTTAATTGTGTGACTTATGGTAGGATCTAAAGATGCACCATGCAGTAATACAGCAGGTACGGACACTGAAAGTGGATTCACTTTCATACGCAAGGATGTATATAAGAATAGGGCTTTGTAGCGGCATAAGCATAAAGTTACATAAGGATAGCTGCCAAATGATGCAGACTTCCGTCTTAACCAGCCTGTAAGTGTCTGGATTCAAAAGTACGGATTATTCTACTCCATACTCCCTACAGTGACACCTAACCCTCATTTGCTGCCACCCTGATGCTCATTTCAGTGTCATGTCTGCTGAAGCAGAAATATTAATATACTATATACTTATCCTACATAGTCTTGGTTACATGTAATTTTTTTGTGTGCTGGGGGGATACCCAGGGGGGATAAAGCACCCCCTCTCTCTGTCTGTTGTTTGTCTGTGACCCCTCAACCTTTCTAGCACCTGATATATAATTATCTCCAGGAATGACCGAGCAACTGCCATTGTTTGTCTGCTTGTGTGAGAGGCATTGAATGGGAGCAGTATTTGGAAGGCATGCTGTTCCATGTAGTTCTAATGGGAGATCCTGGGGGTGGCTCCCGGGTAAGTTAGCTCTCTGTCTGGATGTGTTTTAGTAATAGCCTTTATTATGAGGCCTTATGGTAGACAAATTACATGGCCCTATGTGAGCACTGCTATTATGTAGTGTTAGGACTGCTGATATCAGAGTAGCCATGAAGTGGCTCAGCAGCTAAACATGCATTTGCAAACATGTGTGACCAATTCTCTGAATTTCTATTATCAAATACTGTAGGTTCAGGTATGGTTACAGGTAATTTTTAGTGTGCTGGGGGGATACCCAGGGGGGGAAAAGCACCCCCCTCTCTTTCTGCTGTTTGTCTGTGACCCCTCCCCCTTTCTAGCACCTGATATATAATTATCTCCAGGAATGACCGAGCAGCTGCCATTGTTTGTCTGTTTGTAGTCTTGTAGCCATAAGTTACTGTTTTCTTGTTTTGCTCATTTGTTTATGTACTTTGTTAGGTGCTTCGGAACCCTTGTGGCGCCATATACATAAATAATAATAATAGTAGTAATAATAATAATAATGTAACATATGCATTTTCAGTGCTCATTAAGTGGTATATTTACTAAAGTGTGGTTATTCAGAAGTGGAGATGTTGGCCATAGCAACCAATCATGTTCTATTCTACTTAAGATTTATCTAGCACCTTCTAGAGTCCAATAATGCATAATTAACAAAATAATATACAAAGCTGTTACAAAATATGTCAAACTTCACTATATGGGGTATATTTACTAAAGTGCAGAGTTTTAGAAATGGAAATGTTGCCCAAATAACACCCTACTATACTAGAATCTGATTGGCTGCTATGGGCAACATCTCAACTTCTAAATATACCCCCGTTAATCTGTTCAGTTTGAACTCTGGTAAATACAAAGATACATAAAAAATGTACTAAATTAATTGTATGCACACATATGTACTCCAAACACAATTGACAAAAGTAACAATATCAATGAACAAAGAATAGAATATATTAGTAAATATGTAATTAGGAATGAGCAAAAAATAATGTCAAAATATATGCTTTTAAATATTAGAATATTGCAGATGATTAGTTTCTCGATTAGTTACACAAGGGAGCACAGTTCAAGTACTGTATTTCATGACAAAATTATTTTTTACATAATTATGACTCATTTATTTTTCCAAGTTTATTTCTTCTTCTTTATTATTTCTTCCTCTTTACCTTTTACTAAAAGTCAAAAACAATGGAGGAGGATGATGTGGACAGAAGGGGATGAGAGGTGCACGGTCACTTCATTCTGGGCCTGATTCAGATCTGATCGTAGTAAATTTAGCACATCTACGATCAGTTTCTCAGAAATGTGGGGGGATGCCCAGGACAGGGCTAGTCCACCTCCCGTGTCTGGCTCTGCCCCCACCCGCATGGGTGCAAAAGCAGCACACAGCGGCAATGCTTTTGCACCCACCAAGTTGCTCCCTACCTGCGCAGCTCCTGCGCGCTGGCAGGGAGCTACCCGCCGCGTCCTATGTCTCAGCGCCTGCGTTGTCCGGTCCGCACCCCGCCAATGTCAATCTAATGCCACTGGCATGCCCCCTCCCGCCTCGCAATCGCATCTGCCTGTCAATCACTGGGCTCCCAGGGTGCGCACGCACTCCACTGCGCATGCGCACTCCACAAAGAAATTCAAACTGCGATCGCTGTCACTGCAGTGATCCAGTCTGAATTACCCCCTCAAAACTTTTACTTAAAATTTTATCTGATACATTTACCAATCATATAGCAGTAATAATGTTTCTTTACAGATGAACATGTTTATGACATGGAGAACCAGATTTATATTACAAAAGTCTACTTGTTGCCATTTTTCATCAAATCAGATTACACAATAACCTGCATGTTTTTCTTCCTATATATATTTGGAGTGTTCATCAATTCTATTATAATAACAGTGATCTATATTGATGATCAGTTACACACCCCCATGTATCTATTTCTCTGTAACCTGGCCTTAGTAGATATCTGTTATACATCCACTACTGTCCCTAACCTGCGGTACATGTTACTATCTGGAGATAATACAATGTCCTTCATACAATGCTTCACACAGATGTACTTTTATTGTTTGGCGGCTTCTACAGAGGATGTTCTAATATTCATTATGGCATATGACCAATATGTTGCTATATGTGATCCTTTACACTATCAACAGATCTTAAATAACAAAAGCTGCCTCTTATTTGCATCTGGCACTTGGATAACAGGAAGCTTAAACTCATTTGTGTTTACAATCCCAGCATCACACATGTCCTTCTGTCATTCTCGCACCCTACACCAGTTTTTCTGTGACGCTAAAGCTCTGATTAACATCTTCTGTGCTGGCAGTGAAAACTATTATATTGTCATCTTTCTGGAAGCTTTGGTTTTAGGATTTTTCCCAGCCGTGTTCAGTTTGACATCTTATATAAAAATTATCAGGGTTATCTTGCAGATAAAATCTAAGGATGGCAGAAAAAAAGCCTTCTCCACCTGCTCATCCCATTGGACAATCCTCATTATTTACTATACGATGGCTTTGTCTGCATACATGATGCCCCCATCACAATACTCCAATATCCTAGAACCAGTGTTTACTGTACTGTATTCAGTTGTCACTCCTATGATAAACCCTCTAATCTACAGTCTACAGAATAAAGATGTGAAAAATGCTTTGAAAAAATACTGGCTATAAAACTAAGCATTAAACTGTAAGGGAGATATTTAAAAGTCTTAAATATTACAATGCTAATTGATGTTGTACTGATGATGTTGATGTTGTTCAAGACATGTTTGGGAAGGGATATAAGTATAAAGGTGTATAGTATTTATATTATGTTGAGACAGATTCAGCTCAAGATGCTTGAACTTTGCTGTACCTGGACGGTCACATAAGATACAATGTTCTGTATATATATTTTATGCTGCTTATTACAGAAGTCTGCCCAGTAAGTTTATTATTATTACTATATTTTATGAAATACAGTCTTCATGCTTGCATTTATAATGTCAGCACCACATTACGGTTGGCACTAGGGGGAGGGTTAAGGTTGGAACAAGGGGGAAAGTTATTCTGCAGGATGGAAGGATAGTGTTAGGCTCTAATGAGTGGGTTAGGGCTGGCACTACATGACATAAAGTGTTAGGCTGCAGGAAGGATGGTTAGGGTTTGGCACTAGAGGGAGCGCTGGGCTGAAAGAAAGGAGGGGAAATTAGGGTCAGGCACTAGGGTGTAGGTTATGGCTGGCACTAGGGGGAGAGGGATAGAGTTAGAATGCAGGGGAGGAGCTTATGGTTAGTCACTAGGGTGTGGGATATGGATTGCACTACATGGAGGGTTATGCTTCAGGAAAGGTTAGTGTTAGGCCTTAGAGGTAGGGTTAGGCTGCAAGAGGGGAGGCAAGATTAGGGTTAGGCTCTAGGGAGAGAGGGTTAGAGCTAGTGTGCAGGAGGGGAGCTTACGTTTAGGCACTAGGGTGCTGAATAGTGTTAGGCTGCACAAAGGGATGGTAGGGGTAAGGCTATGGGAGGGGAGCTTACGGATAGTCAGTAGGTAGAGGGATATGGTTAGGCTGTGTAAGGGGATGGTTAGGGTTAGACTTTGAGAAGGGAGCTTATGGTTTCCCAGTAGTGGGAGGGATAGGGTTAGGCTGTGGGTGGGATGGTTATGGTTAGGCACTAGGGGAAGGGTTAGAAACAGTCAGAAGTCACCAAAAGCTAACTGTCAGAAGTGGAAGATACCACTGAAGCTGCCAGACCCCTTAAACCAGGTAAGTAACTGCTAGACTTCCAGTAAAAGTTTGTCACCATTCTAATCATGTCAACAGTTCATCAGTGTCATTGTGATAAATGGCAAGTGTTTCAATGTACTGCATGTCAACACAGCAATCATGTTGACATTCTTATGACTTTATTAATGTTGATATGATGAATGTTGACAAAATATATTTAACTCAGATTTTATGTATAGTAACAAAGTTGGTGAGGTTGAGAAAAGACCGGTAGTACATCGAGTTCAACCTGAAATATATTATATTCCCTTTTCTATTCTGGGTAAAGGCTTCAGTATATCCTCGGCTATTTTTTTCTGCTAGAAATTTATCTAACCCATTTTTAAACGCATTGATTGAGTCCGCCATTACAACCTTCACTGGCAGTGAATTCCATATTCGTATTGCCCTTACAGTGAAGAATTCCTTCCTGCACTGACTGTGAAATTTCCTCTCCTCAAGCCTCAGTGGGTGTCCGCACGTTTTGTGTAGAGGTCTCTTAATAAACAAATCACCTGAGAGGTCCACATATTGCCCCTTTATATATTTGTAAATATTAATTATATCTCCTCTTAGTCATCTCATTTCCATTGTAAACATATCTAACTTAGAGAGCCTCTCCTCATAGTCCAGTGTCTCCAACCCCTTAATTAATTTGGTAGCTCGCCTCTGAACCTTTTCAAGTTCCAACAAGTCTCTTTTATAGTTCGGTGCCCAGAACTCTGCACAATACTCAAGATGCGGTCGCACCAATGATTTATACAGTGGCAGGATTACACTCTCATCCTTTGTCTCAATTCCCCTTTTAATGCATGCTAACACCTTATTTGCCTTTGTTGCTGCATTTTGACATTGTGTACTGCCGCTAAATCTACTATCAATGAACACCCCCAAATCCTTTTCTAATACTGTTTCCCCTACATTTTCCCCATTAAATTGGTAATTTTTGTGTTTATTCTTAGTCCCAAAGTGCATAACTTCAAATTTTTCTACATAAAACCTCATACTCCATTTCATTGCCAAAACTTCCAGTTTATATAATCACTCTGTAGAAACTCCACATCGACATCTGACTAATTACCATACATATTTTATTATTATCTGCAAAAAATTACCCTGCTTTCTTGTCTTCTCCTAGATCATTTATAAATATGTTAAACAATAGTGGCCCCAGCACAGAGCACTGAATAATTCCTCTGATTGCTTTAGCACAGGTGGAATACATCCTATTAACCACCACTCACTTTTCCCTGTTATCAAGCCAATTACTCACCCATGTACAAATAGTGTTTCCTATACCAAGCTCCCTTAGTTTGAAAATCAGCCTCCTGTGAGGCACTGTGTTGAAAGCTTTTGCAAAATCCAGATAGACCACATCTACTGCGTTACCCTGGTCAAGATTTTTGCTTACTTTCTCATAGAAGCTAATCAAACTAGTTTGACATTACCTATTTCTCACAAAACCATGCTGGTTCTTACTAATCGCATGGGAGTTCACCAAGTATTCCTGTATGCTGTCCCTTAGTATACTTTCCAAAAGTTTCCCCACTATTGATGTCAGACTAACCGGTTTATAGTTACCAGGATGGAGTTTAATGCCCTTTTTAAATATTGGGACTACCTCTGCTATACGCCATTCCTTAGGTACCATGCCTGATGTAAGTGAATCAGTGAAAATCAGATACAGAGGCATAGCTATTTCAGCATTTAGCTCCATCAGAACCCTAAGATGAAGTCCATCTGGACCAGGAGATTTATTAGATTTAATTATTTTTATCGCTCACAGACTACTTCCTCAGACAGATAAGTACTAAGCAATGGGCCTTTAACATTACTATTATTAATGTTACTCACTAATACTACCATCTGGTCCTCTCTAGTAAACACTGATGATAAAAATGAGTTCAATAATTCAGCTTTTTCTTTGTCATCATATATCGAGAGTCCCAGTTTGCTTTTTAATGGTCCTATATACTCTTATTTCAGCCTCTTACCATTGATATACTTAAATCATTGTTTAGGGTTAGTTTTGCTCTCCTAAGCGATTTGTTTTTGTTTTCTAGTTTAGCTGCTCCGATTTCCTTTTTGCATTTCTATTACATTCCTTGTAGTACTGGAATGACTTCTCCTTCCCATCTCATTTAAAAGCTTTGAATGTTCACCTCTTTTTATCCATTTCTTCCTTTACCATTTTGTTTAGCCACATTGGTTTAAATTTAATACTCTTATTTTTACTGCCCATGGGGACGCTGTTATGGGTATATTTGTCTAGCATTGATTTAAAAACATCCCACATTTCAGCAGTGTTCTTTTCCTGAAACAAAGTTTCCCAATCTATGTCCTTTAGTGCAATTTTCAGAATCTTAAAATTAGCTTTTTTTAAAGTTAAGGGTCTTAGTTGAAATTTTTGGACTCTGCTTTTGAAAAATAAAGACGAATGTGATCATATTATGATCACTGTTACCCAAGGTCTCGCCTACCGTGGTATTTGCTATTATCTCCACGTTGTTAGTCAGTACTAGTTCCAGTTTAGTCCTTACTCTGGTTGGGTCCTCAACTATTTGCGACAAGTAGTTAACTTTAAGCATATTTAAGAACCTTTTACCCCAATTTATGTCCGAATAATTAAAATCCCCAATGTTTAGTACTTCCCCCCCAGTCCTGAAGCTTTCACGATTTGCATCCAAAGTTGAGCTTTCTCGTTCACACTAATATAAGGTGGTTTATAGCATGTCCCTATTAAAAGTTTTTTTGGACATTTTCTTCCAATAGAAATTTCAACCCATAATGTCTCCACAGTATCTCCAATTCCTTCGTAAATAACCTCCTTTAAGTATGGTTTTAGAAATTGATTGACATAAAGACATTCACCACTCCCACTTTTAATAGCCCTGTCACTCATTAAAAGAATATAACCTTCCAAATTATCTGTCCAATCATGAAAATCATTCCACCATGTCTCTGTGATACCTATAATATCATATTGTTCCTTCATTACAAGCATTTCTAATTCCACCATTTTGCCTGAAAGGCTGCTTCCATTTGCAAGCATACACCTTAGGTTAGTAAAACCCTTATCTTTTTGTCTATTCATTGGTACCATTTCCATTCTTAATTTAGCATTCCCTGATTTTCCAGTTCAAACTGACATTCCCCTCACCCCTTATTCACACCTATGATACATACTACCCCCCTTGCTGCACTCTCTGCTGTTCCTGTAGATTCTTTCTAATCCACCCCCCCCTGACATCTAGTTTAAAATCTCCTCCAATGTTCTAACCATTATTTCCCCCTGCACTGCTGCCCCCTTCTCATTCAGGTTCAATCCATCATGACAAAAAAGATGGCACCTGGCTGAGAAGCCTGCCCATTGTTCCACGAACACAAATTCCTCTTTCCTACACCAGTCTCTAAGCTACACATTTACCTACCTAATCTCCCTCTACCTCCCTGGGCTAGCGCTTGGCACTGGTAATATTTTGGAGAATATTACCTTAGATGTCCTTGCCCTAAATGTAATGCCTAAGTCCCTATAGACTTTCTTAAGGACATCCCACCTACCACTAACTTTGTTGTTAGTCCCAATGTGCACCAAGACTGCCGTGTTCTTCCCAGCCCATCCCAACAATCTTTCTACCCGGTCCACAATGTGTCATACCCGAGCACCCAGGAGACTGTATGTCGATCATGGTTCCAGTAGCAGATTGCCCTCTCTGTCTTCCTGATAATAGAATCCCCTTCCACCACAATCTGACTAGGTACCTCGCTATTTTTTATCCCATCTATGCCGGAGGGACATTTCCTCCAGTTGCTAGAGGGAACAGTCTCCTCCAGCTCTGTCATTTCCTCACTGCCATCCACAGAAACTTTGTCCAATCGGGTGAATTTGTTGGGGTATGGTAGATCAGATATGTCCTGCCTCCCCCGCTTTAGGTTGTCATACCCCCTAATCTACAGTATATAGAAAACAATGTGAAAAAGGCTCTGCTTAGAATAATGGGTTAAATACATTATTAAACAGAAAAGAAATTTGGAAAATTATTAAATTACACAATGTGATAATATAATTTTGGTCAGTTTTTTTCTAACCAACATAAATGGCAGGAGTATAGAATATACTTTTTATTTTGGTTTTAGCAATAAACTTCAATATGGATATAAGGTTTATCATTTAGAGCATTTACACATACCATGTGCCTTCAGAACATTTTCAAATAAAAGACACAAATAAAGAAGTGTATGAACTTTATCCTATGCTCAGACAGATGCAGATCAAGATGCATACAGTTTGTAAATAGCGATATTGTGCCAGACGTAACAAGTGTGTATACAGGACACTAGCAAAGAATGGACATACAGTAAGTACAGTACAGTGTGTCAGACTGTGTTTGTTACAATCTTTGTGTGCTGATTGTCAGAGCAAGTCACATCCAGTTAGAGCAGTAATAATATTATCTTTTTTATGTGGTTCACAAAGAATCTGTAGGACCATGCAGGAAAAAATACAATAATACGCACAAACATTGCAGTGAAATAGTTACAACAGAAAGTACAGTAGATGGGAAACTTTAAACTGTGAGAAATTTAGACAACGACGTGAGTGACAGCTGTTTACAACAGTTCAAAATGATCCAGTGCCCTGGGAAGGGCAGATGGAAGATGGAAAGAATCAGACTCGCTGACTATGAATGGAAGTTCGCTGGACACTATGGGGGTCATCCAGATCTGATCGCTGCTGTACGTTTTCACACAGCGGGCGATCAGATACGAACTGAGCATGCATCTGAGCCGCAATGTGCATGCTAGTCGGAGGTTTTCTGACGTCATCCCGATCAACAGGATTCAATCGCACTGGAAGAGTAAGTCCTAAACTGTGCATAGAATGCACAAACTAGTTTTTGCCAGCTATGCTACATATAGGAATGCACACTTGCACAGCAAAAATACACTCCCCCTGTAGGTGGCAAATATCTGATTGCAGGACAGCAAAAAAAAAGCAGCCCAGTGATCAGATTTGAATTAGGCCCTATGAGGGTGCTAGTAGAGAATCAAGAATCCAGAGAGCCCTGCTCTGGGGAGCTACCAGTTTAGTGAAGTTAGGGTTATAACTTGTAGGTGACCTTAAAGGCGCTGTGAAGAGAATATAGAGGGCGTGAGTTAAGAATGTGTGGGTAGCTGGTATGGTGTAATGATAAGGTGCATTTTCAATGTACATTTTTTTATATTTATTAATCTTCTGTGCAAACCAGTGATTTTTTCAGCCACATTTATCATACACGCTGCACGGACATCCGTACTGTATGTATAGAATACATAGCAATTGTTTACATACACTTGCATAAAAATAGAATACATTATCTGGCCAGATTTACTACCTTATGTTAAGTTGAGACTCTGTAGGGCTAAACCAGAGCTGCCCATTGTTTTTGCACCAGTCACTGCAAATATCATTATTGGTATTGGTTCTTGCATTAGCCCCATGCTAAGTGCAAGATGTTTGTCTTGCCTCCCCTGTACACAGAATTACATGGAGTTATTAATACATATCTGACAAGACAGGGCAGTTCCATGAACTCCAATGTTGCCACCATGAAACACCCAATTTTATGTAAGGATAGATAAAGGCCAGTTCCTACGAACAGGATCCACACACCAATAGCACCAGTGACATAATTGTTGGCTGTAGTTACACTACAGTTACACTCTATAGTGTGTACTTTCTCTTTCAGAACAGAACGCTCTATATACAAAAAAACACTTACTGCAAATCACAAACCATTTAAAGAAGTCGGCAGATGACCCTTGAAAACCTCAATTTAACTTTGCAGAATTAATTCTAATCTGTTGTACTGAAAAGACATTAAAACTATTCCATGGCCAATTTCAAGCTAACATCAATATAGTTGTTGTATTCCCATTCATTGCCCGGTATACCTGTACACAAGAGAATACACCCTCTCACACACTGTAGTATATGTTGCAATACAAAAGATACCTTCCTAATGTAAACTGTGAGGTGTCTTTTGCTAGTTCCATAAGAAGTAGGGACGATTTAAATTCATTGCAGGGAGCATCAGTTCAGCAATTAGTTATGGAACCCACTCAGAAAGATGTAATATTAGACCTAATACTAACAAATGGAGACAGAATATCTGACATAAAAGTGGGTGAATACCTAGGATAAAGTGATCATTAAGCAGTATGGTTCAGCATAAAGACAGAGACTGACTCATCCTAAACAAATACAAAGGTGTTAGATTTTAGGAAGGCTGATTATGTAGGGATGGGAAAATGTGTAACTGATTCTTTGGCAGAGTGGAGGAACTTGGAAGGAGTGCAGGAGCAGTGGGAAAAATTAAAAGGTGCAATACTAAATGCAACAGACCTTTGTATCAAAAAGGTTAGAAAAGCACCAGGAAAAGGAAGACAGCTTGGTTTGCGAGAGAAGTATTGTAGCAAGTGTAAGCAAAAAAAGATGGCCTTTAGGAAATATAAGCAGACAAAACAGAAGCAAACAGATGTATCTTGTTAGACAGAAGAAGATTAAGAAGGTAATCAGATGTGCAAAGGCATAAGTTGAGGAGAAAATGCCCCACTCAGTGGGTTAAGAAGGCAAAACTTTTTAAGGTATACAAGCAAAAGGATAAAAACAAAAGGCTAAATAATAAGACTAAAGAGAGATAAAGGGAGTCTTTTTGAGGGAGACAATGCAATTATTTTTGCTCAGTATTAACTACTGAAAGAGAGGGGATATTCACGAAAATGAAACAAGTACATTTACAGAGGAGGATTATAAAAGAAAAACAGCGCTCAGTCACATGACCATTGCACCATCATTCGGCAGGGACCAGACACACAACCACACCAACTATATGATTTTAGTATATATGTTTTCAGTATTAAAAGTGCTATATGAATTTTAGATTACTGTGTGGTTCACATGTGTATTTACATCTATGTTAAATAGTGTTGAGCACTGTTTTTCTTTTATAATCTTTCTCATTTGTGGAGTTTGACTATCTCCTTTTTACAGCTGCTTAAAAAACCACCTTTGGTAGTGCCTGTCACTCAATATCTTTTTGTTGATTTATCTATCCATACATTTACAGAGGAGGATGTGCTAACAGAACTCTTAAAACTGAAAGTGGATAAATCAATGGGGCCAGATGGGTTACATCCAAGGATACTAGTAGAGCTTAAAGGCTTGCTGGTAGCACCATTAATAGAGTTATTCAATCAGTCACTAGCTACAGGATTACTTCAAGAGGACTGCAAAAAGAACAAATGTAGTAACACTGCACAAAAGTGGAAGCAAGGAAGATGCAAGCAAATACCGACCAGTGAGCCTCACATCAGTAGTAGATAAATTGATGGAAACACTCTTACAAGAAAGAGTTGTAGATTATCACAAATGAAGTAATTAACAGGGGGAGATCATGTCAAACAAACCTTATTGACTTTTTTGACTGTGTGACTAAAGTAATACATAAATGAGGGAGCCATAGACATAGCTTATCTGGACTTTAGTAAGGATTTTGACACTGTCCCACATTGCAGACTGCTAAATAAATTGTTAAGGGTGGTTTTGCAAAGAAGCAAAAAAAAGGGGCTTGTTGATATGTCTCTCTGGGGCACACTTTTTAAATTGATATAGTAACAATGTTATGAAACAATGGAATGTATATAGGGCAATAAAACGTAACTTTTATTTAGTTCTACAGACGAAAAAGTTTAATTAATTATATGAGAAAATATTGCTGTGTGAAACAGCAAAGTGGATTAAAACAAGTATTAAATAGCGTATAGGAGACAAAATAGTAATAATATGTCACTCGCCTATTGAAAATAGGTGACAGAAAATTTGTCTGCACACCTTCTGAATTCTAAGCGAGTATTATTGTTAGACATAAGTCCACTGCGAAAATGAAAGTTCTCGTTATCTCTATGAGTTTATGATTGACAATACATATATGTATTTCATATAAGAGATACAAGAGAAAGAAACTGTCTTTTTAATTACCGGACTCCTTTTAAATTAGTCAACTGTACTGCATATTCTGCAGTGTTAGTTGACAAGTAGGTTCTGCTGGTCAATGAAAGGTATGTACCTTGATGGGGCTACAGTACCCAGTATTCCCAGAGGGTCACCCTTTCTGGTACTGACCGGGCCCAATGCTGCTTGGCTTCCAAGATCAGACGAGATCGGGCAGATCCAGCATGGTATGACTGTAGAAGATATGGTAAATACCTCTCAGCATGGAGAATGGGTGGTATTTGAGGCAAAATGCATTTTCGCAGTGGACTTATGTCTAACAACAATACTCGCTTAGAATTCAGAAGGTGTGCAGACAAATTTTCTGTCACCTATTTTCAATAGGCGAGTGACATTATTACTATATCGTCTTCTATACGCTATTTAATACTTGTTTTAATCCACTTTGCTGTTTCACACAGCAATATTTTTCTCATATAATTAATTAAACTTTTTCGTCTGTAGAACTAAATAAAAGTTACGTTTTAATGCCCTATATACATTCCATTGTTTCATAACATTGTTACTATATCAATTTAAAAAGTGTGCCCCAGAGAGACATATCAACAAGACCCTTTTTTTTGCTTCTTTGCAAAACCACCCTTAATAGCTCTTTCTGCTAAAAATGTCCGGGAGCACCACCAACCGTTGTTCTGCACCAAAAGCCCTTTGAGGCGAAATTGGCAGCTCTATGTTGGTCTAAATTGCAATTAGAAATTTCATTAGTATAATATTATATATTTCTTATCAAGTAATGTACAATCTGTTCCAGTGCAGATCTCTAAAAAAAAACCACCCAATATATGCTAAATAAACTGGACAGCATGGTATTGGATACTAAAATGGTTGAATGGATAAGATCTTGGTTGCAGGATACAAAACAGAGAATTGTAGTAAATGGAGTGCATTCACAGGAGGGAATTTTTACTAGTGGTGTACCCTAGGGATCTGTTCTTAGACCTGTGCTTTTTAATATCTGTAATGGTGATATTGCAAATGGTAATGAAGGGAAATTATGCTTTCTTGCAGATGACACAAAGGTAAGCAACAAGGTAGACACATCAGAAGGGGTAAAACAAATGATTTATGATTTCAGTAAAATGGACAAACGAACAAAAGCATGGCAATTACAGGTTAATGTCAAAAATGCTAAATCAAGCACTTGGATCTTAAAAATCCAAAGGCTAATTATACTATGAATGGCACTATTTTGGAAACTACTGTGTAGGAAATAGATTCTGGAGTCAATATTTTAGGTGAATTAAAGGCATATAAGCAATGTATCAAAGCAATAAGGAAGGCTAGTCTGATGCTTGGTTGCATTGGGAGAGGATCAGCAGCAGAAAGAAAGAAGTAATAATGGCACTGTATAGGTCATTGGTACAACCTCATCTAGAATACTGTGTTTAATTATGGAGGCCATATCTTCAGAAGGATATTAATATATAAGAGACTGTACAAAAAAGGGCAACTAAAATGGTGCATGGCCTACATCACAAAACTTACCCAGAAAGACTACAAAATCTCAACATGTATAGTTTGGAACAGAGTAGAGAAAGGGGGCACATGATAGAATCTTTCAAATTCCTCAAGGGTTTTAACAAGGTCCAGGGGGGAAACGTTCTCCAAATGAAGAGAAGTATTAGAACACAAGGCATGCACTAAGACTGGAGAGAGGTAGGTACAGGGGAAATTTGAGGAAAAATTACTTCACAGAAAGGTTAGTGGACAAGTGGAACAGCTTCCCATTAGAGGTGGTAGTGGCTAAGAATGTAGAGCATTTTAAACATTTACGGGATAGACATAAGGATATCCTAACAAAGAAATAAGAATCAAATGGGGTTTGAGGAAACAATATTTAAAAAAAAAGGGGCAGAGTAGATGGGCCAAGTGGTTCTTATCTGCCGTCAAATTCTATGTTTATATGTTTTTATGGTCATCTCACTTTAATTCTCAATACTTTAATTGAATAATTATCCAACCTGAAGGAGATCACACATTTGCCCGACTATAGTATAACATACTGTATTTAAGAAAAACAAATGTAACTTACTATACCGTACTGTATACTTGCCTACTCTCCTCAAATATCCTGGGGGAATAAACTGAAAAAGTGGGTGGGGAGTAGGCATGATGAGTAGGCATGATTTTCTAAGAATTGGGGCATTACTAAAACTTACTACCCGCACCTCCCACCTGAACATAACACAATACTGGATCTCCAAGAGGCCTGCATGATAAAACAGGTAAGTATCATGTAATACATGTACACCATACCCAATGGTTTATAATTGTTCTATATGACTATGACCATACAAAATTGGTAATAGACAACTATTAGACTTAACATACATTTTATTTAAGAAAACAGAAAATTGTAAAACAAAATATACTTTGTTTCTTGGCAGGTTGTTGAATAAAAAGGGGGACTAAGGACTGCAAACCCTATATTTAAACATACAGTAAGGGGTGCTACCCTGCTTAGGCTTCTAGTAACACAGAAGAAAAACAAAAATGTTGATGCACACTCTAAGTATTAAGAATACTGATAATCACAATAAGTTTGATAAGCTCTTACAATTAACATGGAATATACAGTAAGTGAAGTTCTTAGCACAAATTTGGCCAAATACGTGGCCCAATCCACCAAGTCCAGCAAACAATACAAAAAGTAATAGGTACTTGTGTGCACACCATGCTCTGAGTGAGCATTACAATGTAGACTGCTGGAACAGAGTTAAATGGTGGAACTTATTTCTGCAATGCCTAAAGCTCACTTATGGATGATGTGCCAATTATGTCTTGACAAGTTCAGGCTCTAAACTGTCTGATGAGTTTGATAGACTATTTTTTGAAGTAGGGTCACCAAGATTTGGTTGTTGTCAACATTGCAGAATATTCCTCCTAACGGGTATGTTGCAGGATCTTGTATAGAACTACAAATTGTTCAGTACATTGTCTATCTTTGTCTTTTTCTCTTTGTTAATGAACAATTTTTTAATCTCTTAAGTAACATACTAATTAGACAGTTTAATACATAGGTTTGACATAATATTGTGATGTTACTGAAATGCATGATGCTATTCGCTCTCACACTTATTAACAGTTCATACCTACAATGACCTACAGTAAGTACACTCAGCTCTACTATTAATCTTTTATGCTCCCTGGCTGTAAAATCTAATATGCCATAATCCTGTACACCAAAAACCATGCCCATGCCGACACACATCAATCTGAAACTGGACACTAAGGACATATTTATTGTTAATTAAACCTTTGCTCAGATGACATGTTTTGGTTTTTTATTTTGGTTTGTCAATACCACCCTAAAGTGCTTTGGTTTTTGGTTTGATTTCTTTAAAATGTTATAAAAACATCTAAAATGATGTCATTTTGACCTATTTTTATTCCTAAAATATTACTAACACCAATAGCATACTTTCCCGGAATGCTCAGTTGAACTACAGTAAATGGTGAAGGATGTCAGGGAAAGACTGACTTGACATTTGTACAGTATTTCATATATCATTGATGTCTCTATCTGTCCTTCTTAACTCATGACATATATATCACACCACTGGTTTCTGCACAGAAATGCCAGTCACCATTCCAGACTTTATTAGTGTCTGATAATGTTTCTGCCTTACAACAGCCACACACATACCCCTCCACCAGCTACAATAGTTATTGTAACCTCCTTTGGGCAGTACCATTATTACTTACAATACTGTGTCATGTCATTGAATGGGATTTTTTTTCTCCCAATTTACTCCTTAATGTACAGCATTGGGATGATGATGTGATGATAATGGTGAAGATATTTATCAATTTGAACATAAATATTACCTACACCAGAGTTAGCTGGCTCACATGTATTTGGTTTCTTGTTGTCTTTATCTCCAACTGTCATATCTCTTACTGCGTAGGAAAAAACAATGGTTCCCTAATGCACACCGAGTGAAAAATTTTACTACATAATAGTCAGATAATACGGATATCTTGGTTGCGTATATCTGCAGATATAGGGTTAAGCCCCCAGGCCGATCGACAAGGCTTCTCCGTCACTGGGGGTCCCTAATACTAGGTATGGATTCGGGGTGCAGGACCCCATAACGTCGGCACAGGTCGGCTACCCCAGGTAAGCACACAGGTGAGAGTTAATAAGGGTTAATAAGAAGCACAGAAGTGCTATGTAAGTGGTGTGATTAAAATAATACAAAAATATATACAAAGTGATAGGGAAAATAATAAGTGTTAATAAAGTGTTAGGGTGTGCCGAACTGAAGCAGCTAAGCCATACCGACACAGGGGCCACCACACCCCACACCCACCCTATACATAATTACTAATATGTCTGGGTTGAATTCCCAGTGTAAGGCCACATGGTAATGGCTCCTACAGCATCTGAGAGCCAGCTTACCTGGAGATACCCCTAGCTTCTCCTATGGCAGTCTGGTGTCAGCAATCCCTCCTAATGCTGACCCATCCATGCCTCTCAATACAATGCAAAAAATGGTGAGCTGCTCAATCAGATAGTGATGTCACTCAGGTGCTAAAAGGGAGGGGTAATTCTGTGTAGGAAAAAACAATGTTTCCCTAATGCACACCGAGTGAAAAATATTACTACATAATAGTCAGATAATACAGAGATCTTGGTTGCGTATATCTGCAGATATAGGGTTAAGCCCCCAGGCCGATCGACAAGGCTTCTCCGTCACTGGGAGTCCCAAATACTAGGTATGGATCCGGGGTGCAGGACCCCATAACATCGGCAAAGGTTGGCTACCCCAGGTCAGCACACAGGTGAGAGTTAATAAGGGTTAATAAGAAGCACAAAAGTGCTATGTAAGTGTTGTGATTAAAATAATACAAAAATATATACAAAGTGATAGGGAAAATCATAAGTGTTAATAAAGTGTTAGGGTGTGCCGGCCTGAAGCAGCTCAGCCATACCGACACAGGGGCCACCACACCCCACACCCATCCCATACATAATTACAAATATGTCTGGGTTGAATTCCCAGTGTAAGGCCACATGGTAATGGCACCTACAGCATCTGAGAGCCAGCTTACCTGGAGATACCCCTAGCTTCTCTTATGGCAGTCTGGTGTCAGCAATCCCTCCTAATGCTGACCCATCCATGCCTCTCAATACAATGCAAAAAATGGTGAGCTGCTCAATCAGATAGTGATG